>NW_026909895.1:0-600000 GCF_949316345.1 Pungitius pungitius | reverse complement strand
GTTAAAAAGCTTACGGCACCTGGGATTCCCAGGCGGTCTTCCATCCAGGTACTAACCAGGCCCTGCTCTGCTTAGCTTCCGAGATCAGACGAGATCGGGCGGAACCAGAGAGGTATGGCCGTAAGCTGCTTTTCATCTTTTTCCTAATCCTTTAAAACGTGTCAAAGATAATCAGAAGTTTCTTTTTCTAAAATTGAAGCAGTTCTTAGCATTGGCAAGAGAGGTTCCTAAAGCCTGAAGGTAACTTTACTTTTCTTCACTGGCAATTCTAACATGTTGGGTTAGCACCTGTATTTCAACGGCTAAATTACAAACAACAGTATGCCAATCGTAAATGTTGATCAACACTAATTTAGCAATCATGAAACGGAATCATTTTGGATAATATTGTCTAATTTCCTTTCATATCCAACGTTAAAACAGGTGTACAATCTGCGGCGCTCGGCGGCTTTCGGAGAGAGAAGTGAAAAAGCTTACGGCACCTGAGATTCCCAGGCGGTCTTCCATCCAGGTACTAACCAGGCCCTGCTCTGCTTAGCTTCCGAGATCAGACGAGATCGGGCGGAACCAGAGAGGTATGGCCGTAAGCTGCTTTTTATCTTTTTCCTAATCCTTTATAATGCGTCAATGAATTATGACACGCCAGCCGTTGGCATCTTTGAGTGGGTTAAATAAGGGTATGCAAAGAAGGCTGTGACATCCCATGCCGAAAATTGGATGGACTAGAGAAGACCCGCCCAGGAGTCCCAGCCAATCGGTGAATGGCCATTGCAGTCCCCGCCACCTCAAATGGCCTGACGATGGTACGGACGTAAGCCACCTTTCATCTTCTTCCTATTGCATCTCTTCTACAATGTGATTTTTTTTTTACAATTGTGTAGGTGTACAATCTACGGCGCTGGGCGGCTTTCAGAGAGAGAAGTTAAAAAGCTTACGGCACCTGGGATTCCCAGGCGGTCTTCCATCCAGGTACTAACCAGGCCCTGCTCTGCTTAGCTTCCGAGATCAGACCAGATCGGGCGGAACCAGAGAGGTATGGCCGTAAGCTGCTTTTCATCTTTTTCCTAATCCTTTAAAACGTGTCAAAGATAATCAGAAGTTTCTTTTTCTAAAATTGAAGCAGTTGTTAGCATTGGCAAGAGAGGTTCCTAAAGCCTGAAGGTAACTTTACTTTTCTTCACTGGCAATTCTAACATGTTGGGTTAGCACCTGTATTTCAACGGCTAAATTACAAACAACAGTATGCCAATCGTAAATGTTGACCAACACTAATTTAGCAATCATGAAACGGAATCATTTTGGATAATATTGTCTAATTTCCTTTCATATCCAACGTTAAAACAGGTGTACAATCTGCAGCGCTCGGCGGCTTTCGGAGAGAGAAGTGAAAAAGCTTACGGCACCTGGGATTCCCAGGCGGTCTTCCATCCAGGTACTAACCAGGCCCTGCTCTGCTTAGCTTCCGAGATCAGACGAGATCAGGCGGAACCAGAGAGGTATGGCCGTAAGCTGCTTTTTATCTTTTTCCTAATCCTTTATAATGCGTCAATGAATTATGACACGCCTGCCGTTGGCATCTTTGTGTGGGTTAAATAAGGGTATGCAAAGAAGGCTGTGACATCCCATGCCGAAAATTGGATGGACTAGAGAAGACCCGCCCAGGAGTCCCAGCCAATCGGTGAATGGCCATTGCAGTCCCCGCCACCTCAAATGGCCTGACGATGGTATGGACGTAAGCCACCTTTCATCTTCTTCCTATTGCATCTCTTCTACAATGTGAATTTTTTTTTACAATTGTGTAGGTGTACAATCTACGGCGCTGGGCGGCTTTCAGAGAGAGAAGTGAAAAAGCTTACGGCACCTGGGATTCCCAGGCGGTCTTCCATCCAGGTACTAACCAGGCCCTGCTCTGCTTAGCTTCCGAGATCAGACGAGATCGGGCGGAACCAGAGAGGTATGGACGTAAGCTGCTTTTCATCTTTTTCCTAATCCTTTAAAACGTGTCAAAGATAATCAGAAGTTTCTTTTTCTAAAATTGAAGCAGTTCTTAGCATTGGCAAGAGAGGTTCCTAAAGCCTGAAGGTAACTTTACTTTTCTTCACTGGCAATTCTAACATGTTGGGTTAGCACCTGTATTTCAACGGCTAAATTACAAACAACAGTATGCCAATCGTAAATGTTGACCAACACTAATTTAGCAATCATGAAACGGAATCATTTTGGATAATATTGTCTAATTTCCTTTCATATCCAACGTTAAAACAGGTGTACAATCTGCGGCGCTCGGCGGCTTTCGGAGAGAGAAGTGAAAAAGCTTACGGCACCTGGGATTCCCAGGCGGTCTTCCATCCAGGTACTAACCAGGCCCTGCTCTGCTTAGCTTCCGAGATCAGACGAGATCGGGCGGAACCAGAGAGGTATGGCCGTAAGCTGCTTTTTATCTTTTTCCTAATCCTTTATAATGCGTCAATGAATTATGACACGCCTGCCGTTGGCATCTTTGTGTGGGTTAAATAAGGGTATGCAAAGAAGGCTGTGACATCCCATGCCGAAAATTGGATGGACTAGAGAAGACCCGCCCAGGAGTCCCAGCCAATCGGTGAATGGCCATTGCAGTCCCCGCCACCTCAAATGGCCTGACGATGGTATGGACGTAAGCCACCTTTCATCTTCTTCCTATTGCATCTCTTCTACAATGTGAATTTTTTTTTACAATTGTGTAGGTGTACAATCTACGGCGCTGGGCGGCTTTCAGAGAGAGAAGTGAAAAAGCTTACGGCACCTGGGATTCCCAGGCGGTCTTCCATCCAGGTACTAACCAGGCCCTGCTCTGCTTAGCTTCCGAGATCAGACGAGATCGGGCGGAACCAGAGAGGTATGGACGTAAGCTGCTTTTCATCTTTTTCCTAATCCTTTAAAACGTGTCAAAGATAATCAGAAGTTTCTTTTTCTAAAATTGAAGCAGTTCTTAGCATTGGCAAGAGAGGTTCCTAAAGCCTGAAGGTAACTTTACTTTTCTTCACTGGCAATTCTAACATGTTGGGTTAGCACCTGTATTTCAACGGCTAAATTACAAACAACAGTATGCCAATGGTAAATGTTGACCAACACTAATTTAGCAATCATGAAACGGAATCATTTTGGATAATATTGTCTAATTTCCTTTCATATCCAACGTTAAAACAGGTGTACAATCTGCGGCGCTCGGCGGCTTTCGGAGAGAGAAGTGAAAAAGCTTACGGCACCTGAGATTCCCAGGCGGTCTTCCATCCAGGTACTAACCAGGCCCTGCTCTGCTTAGCTTCCGAGATCAGACGAGATCGGGCGGAACCAGAGAGGTATGGCCGTAAGCTGCTTTTTATCTTTTTCCTAATCCTTTATAATGCGTCAATGAATTATGACACGCCAGCCGTTGGCATCTTTGAGTGGGTTAAATAAGGGTATGCAAAGAAGGCTGTGACATCCCATGCCGAAAATTGGATGGACTAGAGAAGACCCGCCCAGGAGTCCCAGCCAATCGGTGAATGGCCATTGCAGTCCCCGCCACCTCAAATGGCCTGACGATGGTACGGACGTAAGCCACCTTTCATCTTCTTCCTATTGCATCTCTTCTACAATGTGATTTTTTTTTTACAATTGTGTAGGTGTACAATCTACGGCGCTGGGCGGCTTTCAGAGAGAGAAGTTAAAAAGCTTACGGCACCTGGGATTCCCAGGCGGTCTTCCATCCAGGTACTAACCAGGCCCTGCTCTGCTTAGCTTCCGAGATCAGACCAGATCGGGCGGAACCAGAGAGGTATGGCCGTAAGCTGCTTTTCATCTTTTTCCTAATCCTTTAAAACGTGTCAAAGATAATCAGAAGTTTCTTTTTCTAAAATTGAAGCAGTTGTTAGCATTGGCAAGAGAGGTTCCTAAAGCCTGAAGGTAACTTTACTTTTCTTCACTGGCAATTCTAACATGTTGGGTTAGCACCTGTATTTCAACGGCTAAATTACAAACAACAGTATGCCAATCGTAAATGTTGACCAACACTAATTTAGCAATCATGAAACGGAATCATTTTGGATAATATTGTCTAATTTCCTTTCATATCCAACGTTAAAACAGGTGTACAATCTGCAGCGCTCGGCGGCTTTCGGAGAGAGAAGTGAAAAAGCTTACGGCACCTGGGATTCCCAGGCGGTCTTCCATCCAGGTACTAACCAGGCCCTGCTCTGCTTAGCTTCCGAGATCAGACCAGATCGGGCGGAACCAGAGAGGTATGGCCGTAAGCTGCTTTTTATCTTTTTCCTAATCCTTTATAATGCGTCAATGAATTATGACACGCCTGCCGTTGGCATCTTTGTGTGGGTTAAATAAGGGTATGCAAAGAAGGCTGTGACATCCCATGCCGAAAATTGGATGGACTAGAGAAGACCCGCCCAGGAGTCCCAGCCAATCGGTGAATGGCCATTGCAGTCCCCGCCACCTCAAATGGCCTGACGATGGTATGGACGTAAGCCACCTTTCATCTTCTTCCTATTGCATCTCTTCTACAATGTGAATTTTTTTTTACAATTGTGTAGGTGTACAATCTACGGCGCTGGGCGGCTTTCAGAGAGAGAAGTGAAAAAGCTTACGGCACCTGGGATTCCCAGGCGGTCTTCCATCCAGGTACTAACCAGGCCCTGCTCTGCTTAGCTTCCGAGATCAGACCAGATCGGGCGGAACCAGAGAGGTATGGCCGTAAGCTGCTTTTCATCTTTTTCCTAATCCTTTAAAACGTGTCAAAGATAATCAGAAGTTTCTTTTTCTAAAATTGAAGCAGTTCTTAGCATTGGCAAGAGAGGTTCCTGAAGCCTGAAGGTAACTTTACTTTTCTTCACTGGCAATTCTAACATGTTGGGTTAGCACCTGTATTTCAACGGCTAAATTACAAACAACAGTATGCCAATCGTAAATGTTGACCAACACTAATTTAGCAATCATGAAACGGAATCATTTTGGATAATATTGTCTAATTTCCTTTCATATCCAACGTTAAAACAGGTGTACAATCTGCGGCGCTCGGCGGCTTTCGGAGAGAGAAGTGAAAAAGCTTACGGCACCTGGGATTCCCAGGCGGTCTTCCATCCAGGTACTAACCAGGCCCTGCTCTGCTTAGCTTCCGAGATCAGACGAGATCAGGCGGAACCAGAGAGGTATGGCCGTAAGCTGCTTTTTATCTTTTTCCTAATCCTTTATAATGCGTCAATGAATTATGACACGCCTGCCGTTGGCATCTTTGTGTGGGTTAAATAAGGGTATGCAAAGAAGGCTGTGACATCCCATGCCGAAAATTGGATGGACTAGAGAAGACCCGCCCAGGAGTCCCAGCCAATCGGTGAATGGCCATTGCAGTCCCCGCCACCTCAAATGGCCTGACGATGGTATGGACGTAAGCCACCTTTCATCTTCTTCCTATTGCATCTCTTCTACAATGTGAATTTTTTTTTACAATTGTGTAGGTGTACAATCTACGGCGCTGGGCGGCTTTCAGAGAGAGAAGTGAAAAAGCTTACGGCACCTGGGATTCCCAGGCGGTCTTCCATCCAGGTACTAACCAGGCCCTGCTCTGCTTAGCTTCCGAGATCAGACGAGATCGGGCGGAACCAGAGAGGTATGGACGTAAGCTGCTTTTCATCTTTTTCCTAATCCTTTAAAACGTGTCAAAGATAATCAGAAGTTTCTTTTTCTAAAATTGAAGCAGTTCTTAGCATTGGCAAGAGAGGTTCCTAAAGCCTGAAGGTAACTTTACTTTTCTTCACTGGCAATTCTAACATGTTGGGTTAGCACCTGTATTTCAACGGCTAAATTACAAACAACAGTATGCCAATCGTAAATGTTGACCAACACTAATTTAGCAATCATGAAACGGAATCATTTTGGATAATATTGTCTAATTTCCTTTCATATCCAACGTTAAAACAGGTGTACAATCTGCGGCGCTCGGCGGCTTTCGGAGAGAGAAGTGAAAAAGCTTACGGCACCTGGGATTCCCAGGCGGTCTTCCATCCAGGTACTAACCAGGCCCTGCTCTGCTTAGCTTCCGAGATCAGACGAGATCGGGCGGAACCAGAGAGGTATGGCCGTAAGCTGCTTTTTATCTTTTTCCTAATCCTTTATAATGCGTCAATGAATTATGACACGCCAGCCGTTGGCATCTTTGTGTGGGTTAAATAAGGGTATGCAAAGAAGGCTGTGACATCCCAAGCCGAAAATTGGATGGACTAGAGAAGACCCGCCCAGGAGTCCCAGCCAATCGGTGAATGGCCATTGCAGTCCCCGCCACCTCAAATGGCCTGACGATGGTACGGACGTAAGCCACCTTTCATCTTCTTCCTATTGCATCTCTTCTACAATGTGAATTTTTTTTTACAATTGTGTAGGTGTACAATTTACGGCGCTGGGCGGCTTTCAGAGAGAGAAGTGAAAAAGCTTACGGCACCTGGGATTCCCAGGCGGTCTTCCATCCAGGTACTAACCAGGCCCTGCTCTGCTTAGCTTCCGAGATCAGACGAGATCGGGCGGAACCAGAGAGGTATGGACGTAAGCTGCTTTTCATCTTTTTCTTAATCCTTTAAAACGTGTCAAAGATAATCAGAAGTTTCTTTTTCTAAAATTGAAGCAGTTCTTAGCATTGGCAAGAGAGGTTCCTAAAGCCTGAAGGTAACTTTACTTTTCTTCACTGGCAATTCTAACATGTTGGGTTAGCACCTGTATTTCAACGGCTAAATTACAAACAACAGTATGCCAATCGTAAATGTTGATCAACACTAATTTAGCAATCATGAAACGGAATCATTTTGGATAATATTGTCTAATTTCCTTTCATATCCAACGTTAAAACAGGTGTACAATCTGCGGCGCTCGGCGGCTTTCGGAGAGAGAAGTGAAAAAGCTTACGGCACCTGAGATTCCCAGGCGGTCTTCCATCCAGGTACTAACCAGGCCCTGCTCTGCTTAGCTTCCGAGATCAGACGAGATCGGGCGGAACCAGAGAGGTATGGCCGTAAGCTGCTTTTTATCTTTTTCCTAATCCTTTATAATGCGTCAATGAATTATGACACGCCAGCCGTTGGCATCTTTGAGTGGGTTAAATAAGGGTATGCAAAGAAGGCTGTGACATCCCATGCCGAAAATTGGATGGACTAGAGAAGACCCGCCCAGGAGTCCCAGCCAATCGGTGAATGGCCATTGCAGTCCCCGCCACCTCAAATGGCCTGACGATGGTACGGACGTAAGCCACCTTTCATCTTCTTCCTATTGCATCTCTTCTACAATGTGAAATTTTTTTTACAATTGTGTAGGTGTACAATCTACGGCGCTGGGCGGCTTTCAGAGAGAGAAGTGAAAAAGCTTACGGCACCTGGGATTCCCAGGCGGTCTTCCATCCAGGTACTAACCAGGCCCTGCTCTGCTTAGCTTCCGAGAACAGACGAGATCGGGCGGAACCAGAGAGGTATGGACGTAAGCTGCTTTTCATCTTTTTCTTAATCCTTTAAAACGTGTCAAAGATAATCAGAAGTTTCTTTTTCTAAAATTGAAGCAGTTCTTAGCATTGGCAAGAGAGGTTCCTAAAGCCTGAAGGTAACTTTACTTTTCTTCACTGGCAATTCTAACATGTTGGGTTAGCACCTGTATTTCAACGGCTAAATTACAAACAACAGTATGCCAATCGTAAATGTTGATCAACACTAATTTAGCAATCATGAAACGGAATCATTTTGGATAATATTGTCTAATTTCCTTTCATATCCAACGTTAAAACAGGTGTACAATCTGCGGCGCTCGGCGGCTTTCGGAGAGAGAAGTGAAAAAGCTTACGGCACCTGAGATTCCCAGGCGGTCTTCCATCCAGGTACTAACCAGGCCCTGCTCTGCTTAGCTTCCGAGATCAGACGAGATCGGGCGGAACCAGAGAGGTATGGCCGTAAGCTGCTTTTTATCTTTTTCCTAATCCTTTATAATGCGTCAATGAATTATGACACGCCAGCCGTTGGCATCTTTGAGTGGGTTAAATAAGGGTATGCAAAGAAGGCTGTGACATCCCATGCCGAAAATTGGATGGACTAGAGAAGACCCGCCCAGGAGTCCCAGCCAATCGGTGAATGGCCATTGCAGTCCCCGCCACCTCAAATGGCCTGACGATGGTACGGACGTAAGCCACCTTTCATCTTCTTCCTATTGCATCTCTTCTACAATGTGAAATTTTTTTTACAATTGTGTAGGTGTACAATCTACGGCGCTGGGCGGCTTTCAGAGAGAGAAGTGAAAAAGCTTACGGCACCTGGGATTCCCAGGCGGTCTTCCATCCAGGTACTAACCAGGCCCTGCTCTGCTTAGCTTCCGAGAACAGACGAGATCGGGCGGAACCAGAGAGGTATGGCCGTAAGCTGCTTTTCATCTTTTTCCTAATCCTTTAAAACGTGTCAAAGATAATCAGAAGTTTCTTTTTCTAAAATTGAAGCAGTTCTTAGCATTGGCAAGAGAGGTTCCTAAAGCCTGAAGGTAACTTTACTTTTCTTCACTGGCAATTCTAACATGTTGGGTTAGCACCTGTATTTCAACGGCTAAATTACAAACAACAGTATGCCAATCGTAAATGTTGACCAACACTAATTTAGCAATCATGAAACGGAATCATTTTGGATAATATTGTCTAATTTCCTTTCATATCCAACGTTAAAACAGGTGTACAATCTGCGGCGCTCGGCGGCTTTCGGAGAGAGAAGTGAAAAAGCTTACGGCACCTGGGATTCCCAGGCGGTCTTCCATCCAGGTACTAACCAGGCCCTGCTCTGCTTAGCTTCCGAGATCAGACGAGATCGGGCGGAACCAGAGAGGTATGGCCGTAAGCTGCTTTTTATCTTTTTCCTAATCCTTTATAATGCGTCAATGAATTATGACACGCCTGCCGTTGGCATCTTTGTGTGGGTTAAATAAGGGTATGCAAAGAAGGCTGTGACATCCCATGCCGAAAATTGGATGGACTAGAGAAGACCCGCCCAGGAGTCCCAGCCAATCGGTGAATGGCCATTGCAGTCCCCGCCACCTCAAATGGCCTGACGATGGTATGGACGTAAGCCACCTTTCATCTTCTTCCTATTGCATCTCTTCTACAATGTGAATTTTTTTTTACAATTGTGTAGGTGTACAATCTACGGCGCTGGGCGGCTTTCAGAGAGAGAAGTGAAAAAGCTTACGGCACCTGGGATTCCCAGGCGGTCTTCCATCCAGGTACTAACCAGGCCCTGCTCTGCTTAGCTTCCGAGATCAGACGAGATCGGGCGGAACCAGAGAGGTATGGACGTAAGCTGCTTTTCATCTTTTTCCTAATCCTTTAAAACGTGTCAAAGATAATCAGAAGTTTCTTTTTCTAAAATTGAAGCAGTTCTTAGCATTGGCAAGAGAGGTTCCTAAAGCCTGAAGGTAACTTTACTTTTCTTCACTGGCAATTCTAACATGTTGGGTTAGCACCTGTATTTCAACGGCTAAATTACAAACAACAGTATGCCAATGGTAAATGTTGACCAACACTAATTTAGCAATCATGAAACGGAATCATTTTGGATAATATTGTCTAATTTCCTTTCATATCCAACGTTAAAACAGGTGTACAATCTGCGGCGCTCGGCGGCTTTCGGAGAGAGAAGTGAAAAAGCTTACGGCACCTGGGATTCCCAGGCGGTCTTCCATCCAGGTACTAACCAGGCCCTGCTCTGCTTAGCTTCCGAGATCAGACGAGATCGGGCGGAACCAGAGAGGTATGGCCGTAAGCTGCTTTTTATCTTTTTCCTAATCCTTTATAATGCGTCAATGAATTATGACACGCCTGCCGTTGGCATCTTTGTGTGGGTTAAATAAGGGTATGCAAAGAAGGCTGTGACATCCCATGCCGAAAATTGGATGGACTAGAGAAGACCCGCCCAGGAGTCCCAGCCAATCGGTGAATGGCCATTGCAGTCCCCGCCACCTCAAATGGCCTGACGATGGTATGGACGTAAGCCACCTTTCATCTTCTTCCTATTGCATCTCTTCTACAATGTGATTTTTTTTTTACAATTGTGTAGGTGTACAATCTACGGCGCTGGGCGGCTTTCAGAGAGAGAAGTTAAAAAGCTTACGGCACCTGGGATTCCCAGGCGGTCTTCCATCCAGGTACTAACCAGGCCCTGCTCTGCTTAGCTTCCGAGATCAGACCAGATCGGGCGGAACCAGAGAGGTATGGCCGTAAGCTGCTTTTCATCTTTTTCCTAATCCTTTAAAACGTGTCAAAGATAATCAGAAGTTTCTTTTTCTAAAATTGAAGCAGTTCTTAGCATTGGCAAGAGAGGTTCCTGAAGCCTGAAGGTAACTTTACTTTTCTTCACTGGCAATTCTAACATGTTGGGTTAGCACCTGTATTTCAACGGCTAAATTACAAACAACAGTATGCCAATCGTAAATGTTGACCAACACTAATTTAGCAATCATGAAACGGAATCATTTTGGATAATATTGTCTAATTTCCTTTCATATCCAACGTTAAAACAGGTGTACAATCTGCGGCGCTCGGCGGCTTTCGGAGAGAGAAGTGAAAAAGCTTACGGCACCTGGGATTCCCAGGCGGTCTTCCATCCAGGTACTAACCAGGCCCTGCTCTGCTTAGCTTCCGAGATCAGACGAGATCAGGCGGAACCAGAGAGGTATGGCCGTAAGCTGCTTTTTATCTTTTTCCTAATCCTTTATAATGCGTCAATGAATTATGACACGCCTGCCGTTGGCATCTTTGTGTGGGTTAAATAAGGGTATGCAAAGAAGGCTGTGACATCCCATGCCGAAAATTGGATGGACTAGAGAAGACCCGCCCAGGAGTCCCAGCCAATCGGTGAATGGCCATTGCAGTCCCCGCCACCTCAAATGGCCTGACGATGGTATGGACGTAAGCCACCTTTCATCTTCTTCCTATTGCATCTCTTCTACAATGTGAATTTTTTTTTACAATTGTGTAGGTGTACAATCTACGGCGCTGGGCGGCTTTCAGAGAGAGAAGTGAAAAAGCTTACGGCACCTGGGATTCCCAGGCGGTCTTCCATCCAGGTACTAACCAGGCCCTGCTCTGCTTAGCTTCCGAGATCAGACGAGATCGGGCGGAACCAGAGAGGTATGGACGTAAGCTGCTTTTCATCTTTTTCCTAATCCTTTAAAACGTGTCAAAGATAATCAGAAGTTTCTTTTTCTAAAATTGAAGCAGTTCTTAGCATTGGCAAGAGAGGTTCCTAAAGCCTGAAGGTAACTTTACTTTTCTTCACTGGCAATTCTAACATGTTGGGTTAGCACCTGTATTTCAACGGCTAAATTACAAACAACAGTATGCCAATCGTAAATGTTGACCAACACTAATTTAGCAATCATGAAACGGAATCATTTTGGATAATATTGTCTAATTTCCTTTCATATCCAACGTTAAAACAGGTGTACAATCTGCGGCGCTCGGCGGCTTTCGGAGAGAGAAGTGAAAAAGCTTACGGCACCTGGGATTCCCAGGCGGTCTTCCATCCAGGTACTAACCAGGCCCTGCTCTGCTTAGCTTCCGAGATCAGACGAGATCGGGCGGAACCAGAGAGGTATGGCCGTAAGCTGCTTTTTATCTTTTTCCTAATCCTTTATAATGCGTCAATGAATTATGACACGCCTGCCGTTGGCATCTTTGTGTGGGTTAAATAAGGGTATGCAAAGAAGGCTGTGACATCCCATGCCGAAAATTGGATGGACTAGAGAAGACCCGCCCAGGAGTCCCAGCCAATCGGTGAATGGCCATTGCAGTCCCCGCCACCTCAAATGGCCTGACGATGGTATGGACGTAAGCCACCTTTCATCTTCTTCCTATTGCATCTCTTCTACAATGTGAATTTTTTTTTACAATTGTGTAGGTGTACAATCTACGGCGCTGGGCGGCTTTCAGAGAGAGAAGTTAAAAAGCTTACGGCACCTGGGATTCCCAGGCGGTCTTCCATCCAGGTACTAACCAGGCCCTGCTCTGCTTAGCTTCCGAGATCAGACCAGATCGGGCGGAACCAGAGAGGTATGGCCGTAAGCTGCTTTTCATCTTTTTCCTAATCCTTTAAAACGTGTCAAAGATAATCAGAAGTTTCTTTTTCTAAAATTGAAGCAGTTCTTAGCATTGGCAAGAGAGGTTCCTAAAGCCTGAAGGTAACTTTACTTTTCTTCACTGGCAATTCTAACATGTTGGGTTAGCACCTGTATTTCAACGGCTAAATTACAAACAACAGTATGCCAATAGTAAATGTTGACCAACACTAATTTAGCAATCATGAAACGGAATCATTTTGGATAATATTGTCTAATTTCCTTTCATATCCAACGTTAAAACAGGTGTACAATCTGCGGCGCTCGGCGGCTTTCGGAGAGAGAAGTGAAAAAGCTTACGGCACCTAAGATTCCCAGGCGGTCTTCCATCCAGGTACTAACCAGGCCCTGCTCTGCTTAGCTTCCGAGATCAGACGAGATCGGGCGGAACCAGAGAGGTATGGCCGTAAGCTGCTTTTTATCTTTTTCCTAATCCTTTATAATGCGTCAATGAATTATGACACGCCTGCCGTTGGCATCTTTGTGTGGGTTAAATAAGGGTATGCAAAGAAGGCTGTGACATCCCATGCCGAAAATTGGATGGACTAGAGAAGACCCGCCCAGGAGTCCCAGCCAATCGGTGAATGGCCATTGCAGTCCCCGCCACCTCAAATGGCCTGACGATGGTATGGACGTAAGCCACCTTTCATCTTCTTCCTATTGCATCTCTTCTACAATGTGAATTTTTTTTTACAATTGTGTAGGTGTACAATCTACGGCGCTGGGCGGCTTTCAGAGAGAGAAGTGAAAAAGCTTACGGCACCTGGGATTCCCAGGCGGTCTTCCATCCAGGTACTAACCAGGCCCTGCTCTGCTTAGCTTCCGAGATCAGACGAGATCGGGCGGAACCAGAGAGGTATGGACGTAAGCTGCTTTTCATCTTTTTCCTAATCCTTTAAAACGTGTCAAAGATAATCAGAAGTTTCTTTTTCTAAAATTGAAGCAGTTCTTAGCATTGGCAAGAGAGGTTCCTAAAGCCTGAAGGTAACTTTACTTTTCTTCACTGGCAATTCTAACATGTTGGGTTAGCACCTGTATTTCAACGGCTAAATTACAAACAACAGTATGCCAATGGTAAATGTTGACCAACACTAATTTAGCAATCATGAAACGGAATCATTTTGGATAATATTGTCTAATTTCCTTTCATATCCAACGTTAAAACAGGTGTACAATCTGCGGCGCTCGGCGGCTTTCGGAGAGAGAAGTGAAAAAGCTTACGGCACCTGGGATTCCCAGGCGGTCTTCCATCCAGGTACTAACCAGGCCCTGCTCTGCTTAGCTTCCGAGATCAGACGAGATCGGGCGGAACCAGAGAGGTATGGCCGTAAGCTGCTTTTTATCTTTTTCCTAATCCTTTATAATGCGTCAATGAATTATGACACGCCAGCCGTTGGCATCTTTGTGTGGGTTAAATAAGGGTATGCAAAGAAGGCTGTGACATCCCAAGCCGAAAATTGGATGGACTAGAGAAGACCCGCCCAGGAGTCCCAGCCAATCGGTGAATGGCCATTGCAGTCCCCGCCACCTCAAATGGCCTGACGATGGTACGGACGTAAGCCACCTTTCATCTTCTTCCTATTGCATCTCTTCTACAATGTGAATTTTTTTTTACAATTGTGTAGGTGTACAATCTACGGCGCTGGGCGGCTTTCAGAGAGAGAAGTTAAAAAGCTTACGGCACCTGGGATTCCCAGGCGGTCTTCCATCCAGGTACTAACCAGGCCCTGCTCTGCTTAGCTTCCGAGATCAGACGAGATCGGGCGGAACCAGAGAGGTATGGCCGTAAGCTGCTTTTCATCTTTTTCCTAATCCTTTAAAACGTGTCAAAGATAATCAGAAGTTTCTTTTTCTAAAATTGAAGCAGTTCTTAGCATTGGCAAGAGAGGTTCCTAAAGCCTGAAGGTAACTTTACTTTTCTTCACTGGCAATTCTAACATGTTGGGTTAGCACCTGTATTTCAACGGCTAAATTACAAACAACAGTATGCCAATCGTAAATGTTGATCAACACTAATTTAGCAATCATGAAACGGAATCATTTTGGATAATATTGTCTAATTTCCTTTCATATCCAACGTTAAAACAGGTGTACAATCTGCGGCGCTCGGCGGCTTTCGGAGAGAGAAGTGAAAAAGCTTACGGCACCTGAGATTCCCAGGCGGTCTTCCATCCAGGTACTAACCAGGCCCTGCTCTGCTTAGCTTCCGAGATCAGACGAGATCGGGCGGAACCAGAGAGGTATGGCCGTAAGCTGCTTTTTATCTTTTTCCTAATCCTTTATAATGCGTCAATGAATTATGACACGCCAGCCGTTGGCATCTTTGAGTGGGTTAAATAAGGGTATGCAAAGAAGGCTGTGACATCCCATGCCGAAAATTGGATGGACTAGAGAAGACCCGCCCAGGAGTCCCAGCCAATCGGTGAATGGCCATTGCAGTCCCCGCCACCTCAAATGGCCTGACGATGGTACGGACGTAAGCCACCTTTCATCTTCTTCCTATTGCATCTCTTCTACAATGTGAAATTTTTTTTACAATTGTGTAGGTGTACAATCTACGGCGCTGGGCGGCTTTCAGAGAGAGAAGTGAAAAAGCTTACGGCACCTGGGATTCCCAGGCGGTCTTCCATCCAGGTACTAACCAGGCCCTGCTCTGCTTAGCTTCCGAGAACAGACGAGATCGGGCGGAACCAGAGAGGTATGGCCGTAAGCTGCTTTTCATCTTTTTCCTAATCCTTTAAAACGTGTCAAAGATAATCAGAAGTTTCTTTTTCTAAAATTGAAGCAGTTCTTAGCATTGGCAAGAGAGGTTCCTAAAGCCTGAAGGTAACTTTACTTTTCTTCACTGGCAATTCTAACATGTTGGGTTAGCACCTGTATTTCAACGGCTAAATTACAAACAACAGTATGCCAATCGTAAATGTTGACCAACACTAATTTAGCAATCATGAAACGGAATCATTTTGGATAATATTGTCTAATTTCCTTTCATATCCAACGTTAAAACAGGTGTACAATCTGCGGCGCTCGGCGGCTTTCGGAGAGAGAAGTGAAAAAGCTTACGGCACCTGGGATTCCCAGGCGGTCTTCCATCCAGGTACTAACCAGGCCCTGCTCTGCTTAGCTTCCGAGATCAGACGAGATCGGGCGGAACCAGAGAGGTATGGCCGTAAGCTGCTTTTTATCTTTTTCCTAATCCTTTATAATGCGTCAATGAATTATGACACGCCTGCCGTTGGCATCTTTGTGTGGGTTAAATAAGGGTATGCAAAGAAGGCTGTGACATCCCATGCCGAAAATTGGATGGACTAGAGAAGACCCGCCCAGGAGTCCCAGCCAATCGGTGAATGGCCATTGCAGTACCCGCCACCTCAAATGGCCTGACGATGGTATGGACGTAAGCCACCTTTCATCTTCTTCCTATTGCATCTCTTCTACAATGTGAATTTTTTTTTACAATTGTGTAGGTGTACAATCTACGGCGCTGGGCGGCTTTCAGAGAGAGAAGTTAAAAAGCTTACGGCACCTGGGATTCCCAGGCGGTCTTCCATCCAGGTACTAACCAGGCCCTGCTCTGCTTAGCTTCCGAGATCAGACCAGATCGGGCGGAACCAGAGAGGTATGGCCGTAAGCTGCTTTTCATCTTTTTCCTAATCCTTTAAAACGTGTCAAAGATAATCAGAAGTTTCTTTTTCTAAAATTGAAGCAGTTCTTAGCATTGGCAAGAGAGGTTCCTAAAGCCTGAAGGTAACTTTACTTTTCTTCACTGGCAATTCTAACATGTTGGGTTAGCACCTGTATTTCAACGGCTAAATTACAAACAACAGTATGCCAATAGTAAATGTTGACCAACACTAATTTAGCAATCATGAAACGGAATCATTTTGGATAATATTGTCTAATTTCCTTTCATATCCAACGTTAAAACAGGTGTACAATCTGCGGCGCTCGGCGGCTTTCGGAGAGAGAAGTGAAAAAGCTTACGGCACCTGAGATTCCCAGGCGGTCTTCCATCCAGGTACTAACCAGGCCCTGCTCTGCTTAGCTTCCGAGATCAGACGAGATCGGGCGGAACCAGAGAGGTATGGCCGTAAGCTGCTTTTTATCTTTTTCCTAATCCTTTATAATGCGTCAATGAATTATGACACGCCTGCCGTTGGCATCTTTGTGTGGGTTAAATAAGGGTATGCAAAGAAGGCTGTGACATCCCATGCCGAAAATTGGATGGACTAGAGAAGACCCGCCCAGGAGTCCCAGCCAATCGGTGAATGGCCATTGCAGTCCCCGCCACCTCAAATGGCCTGACGATGGTATGGACGTAAGCCACCTTTCATCTTCTTCCTATTGCATCTCTTCTACAATGTGAATTTTTTTTTACAATTGTGTAGGTGTACAATCTACGGCGCTGGGCGGCTTTCAGAGAGAGAAGTGAAAAAGCTTACGGCACCTGGGATTCCCAGGCGGTCTTCCATCCAGGTACTAACCAGGCCCTGCTCTGCTTAGCTTCCGAGATCAGACGAGATCGGGCGGAACCAGAGAGGTATGGACGTAAGCTGCTTTTCATCTTTTTCCTAATCCTTTAAAACGTGTCAAAGATAATCAGAAGTTTCTTTTTCTAAAATTGAAGCAGTTCTTAGCATTGGCAAGAGAGGTTCCTAAAGCCTGAAGGTAACTTTACTTTTCTTCACTGGCAATTCTAACATGTTGGGTTAGCACCTGTATTTCAACGGCTAAATTACAAACAACAGTATGCCAATGGTAAATGTTGACCAACACTAATTTAGCAATCATGAAACGGAATCATTTTGGATAATATTGTCTAATTTCCTTTCATATCCAACGTTAAAACAGGTGTACAATCTGCGGCGCTCGGCGGCTTTCGGAGAGAGAAGTGAAAAAGCTTACGGCACCTGGGATTCCCAGGCGGTCTTCCATCCAGGTACTAACCAGGCCCTGCTCTGCTTAGCTTCCGAGATCAGACGAGATCGGGCGGAACCAGAGAGGTATGGCCGTAAGCTGCTTTTTATCTTTTTCCTAATCCTTTATAATGCGTCAATGAATTATGACACGCCAGCCGTTGGCATCTTTGTGTGGGTTAAATAAGGGTATGCAAAGAAGGCTGTGACATCCCAAGCCGAAAATTGGATGGACTAGAGAAGACCCGCCCAGGAGTCCCAGCCAATCGGTGAATGGCCATTGCAGTCCCCGCCACCTCAAATGGCCTGACGATGGTACGGACGTAAGCCA
Organism: Pungitius pungitius; assembly: GCF_949316345.1. Lineage (NCBI taxonomy): Eukaryota > Metazoa > Chordata > Actinopteri > Perciformes > Gasterosteidae > Pungitius > Pungitius pungitius. The sequence continues at coordinate 582,603 of NW_026909895.1, read as the reverse complement.
CCTTTCATCTTCTTCCTATTGCATCTCTTCTACAATGTGAATTTTTTTTTACAATTGTGTAGGTGTACAATTTACGGCGCTGGGCGGCTTTCAGAGAGAGAAGTGAAAAAGCTTACGGCACCTGGGATTCCCAGGCGGTCTTCCATCCAGGTACTAACCAGGCCCTGCTCTGCTTAGCTTCCGAGATCAGACGAGATCGGGCGGAACCAGAGAGGTATGGACGTAAGCTGCTTTTCATCTTTTTCTTAATCCTTTAAAACGTGTCAAAGATAATCAGAAGTTTCTTTTTCTAAAATTGAAGCAGTTCTTAGCATTGGCAAGAGAGGTTCCTAAAGCCTGAAGGTAACTTTACTTTTCTTCACTGGCAATTCTAACATGTTGGGTTAGCACCTGTATTTCAACGGCTAAATTACAAACAACAGTATGCCAATCGTAAATGTTGATCAACACTAATTTAGCAATCATGAAACGGAATCATTTTGGATAATATTGTCTAATTTCCTTTCATATCCAACGTTAAAACAGGTGTACAATCTGCGGCGCTCGGCGGCTTTCGGAGAGAGAAGTGAAAAAGCTTACGGCACCTGAGATTCCCAGGCGGTCTTCCATCCAGGTACTAACCAGGCCCTGCTCTGCTTAGCTTCCGAGATCAGACGAGATCGGGCGGAACCAGAGAGGTATGGCCGTAAGCTGCTTTTTATCTTTTTCCTAATCCTTTATAATGCGTCAATGAATTATGACACGCCAGCCGTTGGCATCTATGAGTGGGTTAAATAAGGGTATGCAAAGAAGGCTGTGACATCCCATGCCGAAAATTGGATGGACTAGAGAAGACCCGCCCAGGAGTCCCAGCCAATCGGTGAATGGCCATTGCAGTCCCCGCCACCTCAAATGGCCTGACGATGGTACGGACGTAAGCCACCTTTCATCTTCTTCCTATTGCATCTCTTCTACAATGTGAAATTTTTTTTACAATTGTGTAGGTGTACAATCTACGGCGCTGGGCGGCTTTCAGAGAGAGAAGTGAAAAAGCTTACGGCACCTGGGATTCCCAGGCGGTCTTCCATCCAGGTACTAACCAGGCCCTGCTCTGCTTAGCTTCCGAGAACAGACGAGATCGGGCGGAACCAGAGAGGTATGGACGTAAGCTGCTTTTCATCTTTTTCCTAATCCTTTAAAACGTGTCAAAGATAATCAGAAGTTTCTTTTTCTAAAATTGAAGCAGTTCTTAGCATTGGCAAGAGAGGTTCCTAAAGCCTGAAGGTAACTTTACTTTTCTTCACTGGCAATTCTAACATGTTGGGTTAGCACCTGTATTTCAACGGCTAAATTACAAACAACAGTATGCCAATCGTAAATGTTGACCAACACTAATTTAGCAATCATGAAACGGAATCATTTTGGATAATATTGTCTAATTTCCTTTCATATCCAACGTTAAAACAGGTGTACAATCTGCGGCGCTCGGCGGCTTTCGGAGAGAGAAGTGAAAAAGCTTACGGCACCTGGGATTCCCAGGCGGTCTTCCATCCAGGTACTAACCAGGCCCTGCTCTGCTTAGCTTCCGAGATCAGAAGAGATCGGGCGGAACCAGAGAGGTATGGCCGTAAGCTGCTTTTTATCTTTTTCCTTATCCTTTATAATGCGTCAATGAATTATGACACGCCAGCCGTTGGCATCTTTGAGTGGGTTAAATAAGGGTATGCAAAGAAGGCTGTGACATCCCATGCCGAAAATTGGATGGACTAGAGAAGACCCGCCCAGGAGTCCCAGCCAATCGGTGAATGGCCATTGCAGTCCCCGCCACCTCAAATGGCCTGACGATGGTACGGACGTAAGCCACCTTTCATCTTCTTCCTATTGCATCTCTTCTACAATGTGAATTTTTTTTTACAATTGTGTAGGTGTACAATCTACGGCGCTGGGCGGCTTTCAGAGAGAGAAGTGAAAAAGCTTACGGCACCTGGGATTCCCAGGCGGTCTTCCATCCAGGTACTAACCAGGCCCTGCTCTGCTTAGCTTCCGAGAACAGACGAGATCGGGCGGAACCAGAGAGGTATGGACGTAAGCTGCTTTTCATCTTTTTCCTAATCCTTTAAAACGTGTCAAAGATAATCAGAAGTTTCTTTTTCTAAAATTGAAGCAGTTCTTAGCATTGGCAAGAGAGGTTCCTAAAGCCTGAAGGTAACTTTACTTTTCTTCACTGGCAATTCTAACATGTTGGGTTAGCACCTGTATTTCAACGGCTAAATTACAAACAACAGTATGCCAATCGTAAATGTTGACCAACACTAATTTAGCAATCATGAAACGGAATCATTTTGGATAATATTGTCTAATTTCCTTTCATATCCAACGTTAAAACAGGTGTACAATCTGCGGCGCTCGGCGGCTTTCGGAGAGAGAAGTGAAAAAGCTTACGGCACCTGGGATTCCCAGGCGGTCTTCCATCCAGGTACTAACCAGGCCCTGCTCTGCTTAGCTTCCGAGATCAGACGAGATCGGGCGGAACCAGAGAGGTATGGCCGTAAGCTGCTTTTTATCTTTTTCCTAATCCTTTATAATGCGTCAATGAATTATGACACGCCAGCCGTTGGCATCTTTGTGTGGGTTAAATAAGGGTATGCAAAGAAGGCTGTGACATCCCAAGCCGAAAATTGGATGGACTAGAGAAGACCCGCCCAGGAGTCCCAGCCAATCGGTGAATGGCCATTGCAGTCCCCGCCACCTCAAATGGCCTGACGATGGTACGGACGTAAGCCACCTTTCATCTTCTTCCTATTGCATCTCTTCTACAATGTGAAATTTTTTTTACAATTGTGTAGGTGTACAATCTACGGCGCTGGGCGGCTTTCAGAGAGAGAAGTGAAAAAGCTTACGGCACCTGGGATTCCCAGGCGGTCTTCCATCCAGGTACTAACCAGGCCCTGCTCTGCTTAGCTTCCGAGAACAGACGAGATCGGGCGGAACCAGAGAGGTATGGACGTAAGCTGCTTTTCATCTTTTTCCTAATCCTTTAAAACGTGTCAAAGATAATCAGAAGTTTCTTTTTCTAAAATTGAAGCAGTTCTTAGCATTGGCAAGAGAGGTTCCTAAAGCCTGAAGGTAACTTTACTTTTCTTCACTGGCAATTCTAACATGTTGGGTTAGCACCTGTATTTCAACGGCTAAATTACAAACAACAGTATGCCAATCGTAAATGTTGACCAACACTAATTTAGCAATCATGAAACGGAATCATTTTGGATAATATTGTCTAATTTCCTTTCATATCCAACGTTAAAACAGGTGTACAATCTGCGGCGCTCGGCGGCTTTCGGAGAGAGAAGTGAAAAAGCTTACGGCACCTGGGATTCCCAGGCGGTCTTCCATCCAGGTACTAACCAGGCCCTGCTCTGCTTAGCTTCCGAGATCAGACGAGATCGGGCGGAACCAGAGAGGTATGGCCGTAAGCTGCTTTTTATCTTTTTCCTAATCCTTTATAATGCGTCAATGAATTATGACACGCCTGCCGTTGGCATCTTTGTGTGGGTTAAATAAGGGTATGCAAAGAAGGCTGTGACATCCCATGCCGAAAATTGGATGGACTAGAGAAGACCCGCCCAGGAGTCCCAGCCAATCGGTGAATGGCCATTGCAGTCCCCGCCACCTCAAATGGCCTGACGATGGTACGGACGTAAGCCACCTTTCATCTTCTTCCTATTGCATCTCTTCTACAATGTGAAATTTTTTTTACAATTGTGTAGGTGTACAATCTACGGCGCTGGGCGGCTTTCAGAGAGAGAAGTGAAAAAGCTTACGGCACCTGGGATTCCCAGGCGGTCTTCCATCCAGGTACTAACCAGGCCCTGCTCTGCTTAGCTTCCGAGAACAGACGAGATCGGGCGGAACCAGAGAGGTATGGACGTAAGCTGCTTTTCATCTTTTTCCTAATCCTTTAAAACGTGTCAAAGATAATCAGAAGTTTCTTTTTCTAAAATTGAAGCAGTTCTTAGCATTGGCAAGAGAGGTTCCTAAAGCCTGAAGGTAACTTTACTTTTCTTCACTGGCAATTCTAACATGTTGGGTTAGCACCTGTATTTCAACGGCTAAATTACAAACAACAGTATGCCAATCGTAAATGTTGACCAACACTAATTTAGCAATCATGAAACGGAATCATTTTGGATAATATTGTCTAATTTCCTTTCATATCCAACGTTAAAACAGGTGTACAATCTGCGGCGCTCGGCGGCTTTCGGAGAGAGAAGTGAAAAAGCTTACGGCACCTGGGATTCCCAGGCGGTCTTCCATCCAGGTACTAACCAGGCCCTGCTCTGCTTAGCTTCCGAGATCAGACGAGATCGGGCGGAACCAGAGAGGTATGGCCGTAAGCTGCTTTTTATCTTTTTCCTAATCCTTTATAATGCGTCAATGAATTATGACACGCCTGCCGTTGGCATCTTTGTGTGGGTTAAATAAGGGTATGCAAAGAAGGCTGTGACATCCCATGCCGAAAATTGGATGGACTAGAGAAGACCCGCCCAGGAGTCCCAGCCAATCGGTGAATGGCCATTGCAGTCCCCGCCACCTCAAATGGCCTGACGATGGTATGGACGTAAGCCACCTTTCATCTTCTTCCTATTGCATCTCTTCTACAATGTGAATTTTTTTTTACAATTGTGTAGGTGTACAATCTACGGCGCTGGGCGGCTTTCAGAGAGAGAAGTGAAAAAGCTTACGGCACCTGGGATTCCCAGGCGGTCTTCCATCCAGGTACTAACCAGGCCCTGCTCTGCTTAGCTTCCGAGATCAGACGAGATCGGGCGGAACCAGAGAGGTATGGACGTAAGCTGCTTTTCATCTTTTTCCTAATCCTTTAAAACGTGTCAAAGATAATCAGAAGTTTCTTTTTCTAAAATTGAAGCAGTTCTTAGCATTGGCAAGAGAGGTTCCTAAAGCCTGAAGGTAACTTTACTTTTCTTCACTGGCAATTCTAACATGTTGGGTTAGCACCTGTATTTCAACGGCTAAATTACAAACAACAGTATGCCAATGGTAAATGTTGACCAACACTAATTTAGCAATCATGAAACGGAATCATTTTGGATAATATTGTCTAATTTCCTTTCATATCCAACGTTAAAACAGGTGTACAATCTGCGGCGCTCGGCGGCTTTCGGAGAGAGAAGTGAAAAAGCTTACGGCACCTGGGATTCCCAGGCGGTCTTCCATCCAGGTACTAACCAGGCCCTGCTCTGCTTAGCTTCCGAGATCAGACGAGATCGGGCGGAACCAGAGAGGTATGGCCGTAAGCTGCTTTTTATCTTTTTCCTAATCCTTTATAATGCGTCAATGAATTATGACACGCCAGCCGTTGGCATCTTTGTGTGGGTTAAATAAGGGTATGCAAAGAAGGCTGTGACATCCCAAGCCGAAAATTGGATGGACTAGAGAAGACCCGCCCAGGAGTCCCAGCCAATCGGTGAATGGCCATTGCAGTCCCCGCCACCTCAAATGGCCTGACGATGGTACGGACGTAAGCCACCTTTCATCTTCTTCCTATTGCATCTCTTCTACAATGTGAATTTTTTTTTACAATTGTGTAGGTGTACAATTTACGGCGCTGGGCGGCTTTCAGAGAGAGAAGTGAAAAAGCTTACGGCACCTGGGATTCCCAGGCGGTCTTCCATCCAGGTACTAACCAGGCCCTGCTCTGCTTAGCTTCCGAGATCAGACGAGATCGGGCGGAACCAGAGAGGTATGGACGTAAGCTGCTTTTCATCTTTTTCTTAATCCTTTAAAACGTGTCAAAGATAATCAGAAGTTTCTTTTTCTAAAATTGAAGCAGTTCTTAGCATTGGCAAGAGAGGTTCCTAAAGCCTGAAGGTAACTTTACTTTTCTTCACTGGCAATTCTAACATGTTGGGTTAGCACCTGTATTTCAACGGCTAAATTACAAACAACAGTATGCCAATCGTAAATGTTGATCAACACTAATTTAGCAATCATGAAACGGAATCATTTTGGATAATATTGTCTAATTTCCTTTCATATCCAACGTTAAAACAGGTGTACAATCTGCGGCGCTCGGCGGCTTTCGGAGAGAGAAGTGAAAAAGCTTACGGCACCTGAGATTCCCAGGCGGTCTTCCATCCAGGTACTAACCAGGCCCTGCTCTGCTTAGCTTCCGAGATCAGACGAGATCGGGCGGAACCAGAGAGGTATGGCCGTAAGCTGCTTTTTATCTTTTTCCTAATCCTTTATAATGCGTCAATGAATTATGACACGCCAGCCGTTGGCATCTATGAGTGGGTTAAATAAGGGTATGCAAAGAAGGCTGTGACATCCCATGCCGAAAATTGGATGGACTAGAGAAGACCCGCCCAGGAGTCCCAGCCAATCGGTGAATGGCCATTGCAGTCCCCGCCACCTCAAATGGCCTGACGATGGTACGGACGTAAGCCACCTTTCATCTTCTTCCTATTGCATCTCTTCTACAATGTGAAATTTTTTTTACAATTGTGTAGGTGTACAATCTACGGCGCTGGGCGGCTTTCAGAGAGAGAAGTGAAAAAGCTTACGGCACCTGGGATTCCCAGGCGGTCTTCCATCCAGGTACTAACCAGGCCCTGCTCTGCTTAGCTTCCGAGAACAGACGAGATCGGGCGGAACCAGAGAGGTATGGACGTAAGCTGCTTTTCATCTTTTTCCTAATCCTTTAAAACGTGTCAAAGATAATCAGAAGTTTCTTTTTCTAAAATTGAAGCAGTTCTTAGCATTGGCAAGAGAGGTTCCTAAAGCCTGAAGGTAACTTTACTTTTCTTCACTGGCAATTCTAACATGTTGGGTTAGCACCTGTATTTCAACGGCTAAATTACAAACAACAGTATGCCAATCGTAAATGTTGACCAACACTAATTTAGCAATCATGAAACGGAATCATTTTGGATAATATTGTCTAATTTCCTTTCATATCCAACGTTAAAACAGGTGTACAATCTGCGGCGCTCGGCGGCTTTCGGAGAGAGAAGTGAAAAAGCTTACGGCACCTGGGATTCCCAGGCGGTCTTCCATCCAGGTACTAACCAGGCCCTGCTCTGCTTAGCTTCCGAGATCAGAAGAGATCGGGCGGAACCAGAGAGGTATGGCCGTAAGCTGCTTTTTATCTTTTTCCTTATCCTTTATAATGCGTCAATGAATTATGACACGCCAGCCGTTGGCATCTTTGAGTGGGTTAAATAAGGGTATGCAAAGAAGGCTGTGACATCCCATGCCGAAAATTGGATGGACTAGAGAAGACCCGCCCAGGAGTCCCAGCCAATCGGTGAATGGCCATTGCAGTCCCCGCCACCTCAAATGGCCTGACGATGGTACGGACGTAAGCCACCTTTCATCTTCTTCCTATTGCATCTCTTCTACAATGTGAATTTTTTTTTACAATTGTGTAGGTGTACAATCTACGGCGCTGGGCGGCTTTCAGAGAGAGAAGTGAAAAAGCTTACGGCACCTGGGATTCCCAGGCGGTCTTCCATCCAGGTACTAACCAGGCCCTGCTCTGCTTAGCTTCCGAGAACAGACGAGATCGGGCGGAACCAGAGAGGTATGGACGTAAGCTGCTTTTCATCTTTTTCCTAATCCTTTAAAACGTGTCAAAGATAATCAGAAGTTTCTTTTTCTAAAATTGAAGCAGTTCTTAGCATTGGCAAGAGAGGTTCCTAAAGCCTGAAGGTAACTTTACTTTTCTTCACTGGCAATTCTAACATGTTGGGTTAGCACCTGTATTTCAACGGCTAAATTACAAACAACAGTATGCCAATCGTAAATGTTGACCAACACTAATTTAGCAATCATGAAACGGAATCATTTTGGATAATATTGTCTAATTTCCTTTCATATCCAACGTTAAAACAGGTGTACAATCTGCGGCGCTCGGCGGCTTTCGGAGAGAGAAGTGAAAAAGCTTACGGCACCTGGGATTCCCAGGCGGTCTTCCATCCAGGTACTAACCAGGCCCTGCTCTGCTTAGCTTCCGAGATCAGACGAGATCGGGCGGAACCAGAGAGGTATGGCCGTAAGCTGCTTTTTATCTTTTTCCTAATCCTTTATAATGCGTCAATGAATTATGACACGCCAGCCGTTGGCATCTTTGTGTGGGTTAAATAAGGGTATGCAAAGAAGGCTGTGACATCCCAAGCCGAAAATTGGATGGACTAGAGAAGACCCGCCCAGGAGTCCCAGCCAATCGGTGAATGGCCATTGCAGTCCCCGCCACCTCAAATGGCCTGACGATGGTACGGACGTAAGCCACCTTTCATCTTCTTCCTATTGCATCTCTTCTACAATGTGAAATTTTTTTTACAATTGTGTAGGTGTACAATCTACGGCGCTGGGCGGCTTTCAGAGAGAGAAGTGAAAAAGCTTACGGCACCTGGGATTCCCAGGCGGTCTTCCATCCAGGTACTAACCAGGCCCTGCTCTGCTTAGCTTCCGAGAACAGACGAGATCGGGCGGAACCAGAGAGGTATGGACGTAAGCTGCTTTTCATCTTTTTCCTAATCCTTTAAAACGTGTCAAAGATAATCAGAAGTTTCTTTTTCTAAAATTGAAGCAGTTCTTAGCATTGGCAAGAGAGGTTCCTAAAGCCTGAAGGTAACTTTACTTTTCTTCACTGGCAATTCTAACATGTTGGGTTAGCACCTGTATTTCAACGGCTAAATTACAAACAACAGTATGCCAATCGTAAATGTTGACCAACACTAATTTAGCAATCATGAAACGGAATCATTTTGGATAATATTGTCTAATTTCCTTTCATATCCAACGTTAAAACAGGTGTACAATCTGCGGCGCTCGGCGGCTTTCGGAGAGAGAAGTGAAAAAGCTTACGGCACCTGGGATTCCCAGGCGGTCTTCCATCCAGGTACTAACCAGGCCCTGCTCTGCTTAGCTTCCGAGATCAGACGAGATCGGGCGGAACCAGAGAGGTATGGCCGTAAGCTGCTTTTTATCTTTTTCCTAATCCTTTATAATGCGTCAATGAATTATGACACGCCAGCCGTTGGCATCTTTGTGTGGGTTAAATAAGGGTATGCAAAGAAGGCTGTGACATCCCAAGCCGAAAATTGGATGGACTAGAGAAGACCCGCCCAGGAGTCCCAGCCAATCGGTGAATGGCCATTGCAGTCCCCGCCACCTCAAATGGCCTGACGATGGTACGGACGTAAGCCACCTTTCATCTTCTTCCTATTGCATCTCTTCTACAATGTGAAATTTTTTTTACAATTGTGTAGGTGTACAATCTACGGCGCTGGGCGGCTTTCAGAGAGAGAAGTGAAAAAGCTTACGGCACCTGGGATTCCCAGGCGGTCTTCCATCCAGGTACTAACCAGGCCCTGCTCTGCTTAGCTTCCGAGAACAGACGAGATCGGGCGGAACCAGAGAGGTATGGACGTAAGCTGCTTTTCATCTTTTTCCTAATCCTTTAAAACGTGTCAAAGATAATCAGAAGTTTCTTTTTCTAAAATTGAAGCAGTTCTTAGCATTGGCAAGAGAGGTTCCTAAAGCCTGAAGGTAACTTTACTTTTCTTCACTGGCAATTCTAACATGTTGGGTTAGCACCTGTATTTCAACGGCTAAATTACAAACAACAGTATGCCAATCGTAAATGTTGACCAACACTAATTTAGCAATCATGAAACGGAATCATTTTGGATAATATTGTCTAATTTCCTTTCATATCCAACGTTAAAACAGGTGTACAATCTGCGGCGCTCGGCGGCTTTCGGAGAGAGAAGTGAAAAAGCTTACGGCACCTGGGATTCCCAGGCGGTCTTCCATCCAGGTACTAACCAGGCCCTGCTCTGCTTAGCTTCCGAGATCAGACGAGATCGGGCGGAACCAGAGAGGTATGGCCGTAAGCTGCTTTTTATCTTTTTCCTAATCCTTTATAATGCGTCAATGAATTATGACACGCCTGCCGTTGGCATCTTTGTGTGGGTTAAATAAGGGTATGCAAAGAAGGCTGTGACATCCCATGCCGAAAATTGGATGGACTAGAGAAGACCCGCCCAGGAGTCCCAGCCAATCGGTGAATGGCCATTGCAGTCCCCGCCACCTCAAATGGCCTGACGATGGTACGGACGTAAGCCACCTTTCATCTTCTTCCTATTGCATCTCTTCTACAATGTGAAATTTTTTTTACAATTGTGTAGGTGTACAATCTACGGCGCTGGGCGGCTTTCAGAGAGAGAAGTGAAAAAGCTTACGGCACCTGGGATTCCCAGGCGGTCTTCCATCCAGGTACTAACCAGGCCCTGCTCTGCTTAGCTTCCGAGAACAGACGAGATCGGGCGGAACCAGAGAGGTATGGACGTAAGCTGCTTTTCATCTTTTTCCTAATCCTTTAAAACGTGTCAAAGATAATCAGAAGTTTCTTTTTCTAAAATTGAAGCAGTTCTTAGCATTGGCAAGAGAGGTTCCTAAAGCCTGAAGGTAACTTTACTTTTCTTCACTGGCAATTCTAACATGTTGGGTTAGCACCTGTATTTCAACGGCTAAATTACAAACAACAGTATGCCAATCGTAAATGTTGACCAACACTAATTTAGCAATCATGAAACGGAATCATTTTGGATAATATTGTCTAATTTCCTTTCATATCCAACGTTAAAACAGGTGTACAATCTGCGGCGCTCGGCGGCTTTCGGAGAGAGAAGTGAAAAAGCTTACGGCACCTGGGATTCCCAGGCGGTCTTCCATCCAGGTACTAACCAGGCCCTGCTCTGCTTAGCTTCCGAGATCAGACGAGATCGGGCGGAACCAGAGAGGTATGGCCGTAAGCTGCTTTTTATCTTTTTCCTAATCCTTTATAATGCGTCAATGAATTATGACACGCCTGCCGTTGGCATCTTTGTGTGGGTTAAATAAGGGTATGCAAAGAAGGCTGTGACATCCCATGCCGAAAATTGGATGGACTAGAGAAGACCCGCCCAGGAGTCCCAGCCAATCGGTGAATGGCCATTGCAGTCCCCGCCACCTCAAATGGCCTGACGATGGTATGGACGTAAGCCACCTTTCATCTTCTTCCTATTGCATCTCTTCTACAATGTGAATTTTTTTTTACAATTGTGTAGGTGTACAATCTACGGCGCTGGGCGGCTTTCAGAGAGAGAAGTGAAAAAGCTTACGGCACCTGGGATTCCCAGGCGGTCTTCCATCCAGGTACTAACCAGGCCCTGCTCTGCTTAGCTTCCGAGATCAGACGAGATCGGGCGGAACCAGAGAGGTATGGACGTAAGCTGCTTTTCATCTTTTTCCTAATCCTTTAAAACGTGTCAAAGATAATCAGAAGTTTCTTTTTCTAAAATTGAAGCAGTTCTTAGCATTGGCAAGAGAGGTTCCTAAAGCCTGAAGGTAACTTTACTTTTCTTCACTGGCAATTCTAACATGTTGGGTTAGCACCTGTATTTCAACGGCTAAATTACAAACAACAGTATGCCAATGGTAAATGTTGACCAACACTAATTTAGCAATCATGAAACGGAATCATTTTGGATAATATTGTCTAATTTCCTTTCATATCCAACGTTAAAACAGGTGTACAATCTGCGGCGCTCGGCGGCTTTCGGAGAGAGAAGTGAAAAAGCTTACGGCACCTGGGATTCCCAGGCGGTCTTCCATCCAGGTACTAACCAGGCCCTGCTCTGCTTAGCTTCCGAGATCAGACGAGATCGGGCGGAACCAGAGAGGTATGGCCGTAAGCTGCTTTTTATCTTTTTCCTAATCCTTTATAATGCGTCAATGAATTATGACACGCCAGCCGTTGGCATCTTTGTGTGGGTTAAATAAGGGTATGCAAAGAAGGCTGTGACATCCCAAGCCGAAAATTGGATGGACTAGAGAAGACCCGCCCAGGAGTCCCAGCCAATCGGTGAATGGCCATTGCAGTCCCCGCCACCTCAAATGGCCTGACGATGGTACGGACGTAAGCCACCTTTCATCTTCTTCCTATTGCATCTCTTCTACAATGTGAATTTTTTTTTACAATTGTGTAGGTGTACAATTTACGGCGCTGGGCGGCTTTCAGAGAGAGAAGTGAAAAAGCTTACGGCACCTGGGATTCCCAGGCGGTCTTCCATCCAGGTACTAACCAGGCCCTGCTCTGCTTAGCTTCCGAGATCAGACGAGATCGGGCGGAACCAGAGAGGTATGGACGTAAGCTGCTTTTCATCTTTTTCTTAATCCTTTAAAACGTGTCAAAGATAATCAGAAGTTTCTTTTTCTAAAATTGAAGCAGTTCTTAGCATTGGCAAGAGAGGTTCCTAAAGCCTGAAGGTAACTTTACTTTTCTTCACTGGCAATTCTAACATGTTGGGTTAGCACCTGTATTTCAACGGCTAAATTACAAACAACAGTATGCCAATCGTAAATGTTGATCAACACTAATTTAGCAATCATGAAACGGAATCATTTTGGATAATATTGTCTAATTTCCTTTCATATCCAACGTTAAAACAGGTGTACAATCTGCGGCGCTCGGCGGCTTTCGGAGAGAGAAGTGAAAAAGCTTACGGCACCTGAGATTCCCAGGCGGTCTTCCATCCAGGTACTAACCAGGCCCTGCTCTGCTTAGCTTCCGAGATCAGACGAGATCGGGCGGAACCAGAGAGGTATGGCCGTAAGCTGCTTTTTATCTTTTTCCTAATCCTTTATAATGCGTCAATGAATTATGACACGCCAGCCGTTGGCATCTATGAGTGGGTTAAATAAGGGTATGCAAAGAAGGCTGTGACATCCCATGCCGAAAATTGGATGGACTAGAGAAGACCCGCCCAGGAGTCCCAGCCAATCGGTGAATGGCCATTGCAGTCCCCGCCACCTCAAATGGCCTGACGATGGTACGGACGTAAGCCACCTTTCATCTTCTTCCTATTGCATCTCTTCTACAATGTGAAATTTTTTTTACAATTGTGTAGGTGTACAATCTACGGCGCTGGGCGGCTTTCAGAGAGAGAAGTGAAAAAGCTTACGGCACCTGGGATTCCCAGGCGGTCTTCCATCCAGGTACTAACCAGGCCCTGCTCTGCTTAGCTTCCGAGAACAGACGAGATCGGGCGGAACCAGAGAGGTATGGACGTAAGCTGCTTTTCATCTTTTTCCTAATCCTTTAAAACGTGTCAAAGATAATCAGAAGTTTCTTTTTCTAAAATTGAAGCAGTTCTTAGCATTGGCAAGAGAGGTTCCTAAAGCCTGAAGGTAACTTTACTTTTCTTCACTGGCAATTCTAACATGTTGGGTTAGCACCTGTATTTCAACGGCTAAATTACAAACAACAGTATGCCAATCGTAAATGTTGACCAACACTAATTTAGCAATCATGAAACGGAATCATTTTGGATAATATTGTCTAATTTCCTTTCATATCCAACGTTAAAACAGGTGTACAATCTGCGGCGCTCGGCGGCTTTCGGAGAGAGAAGTGAAAAAGCTTACGGCACCTGGGATTCCCAGGCGGTCTTCCATCCAGGTACTAACCAGGCCCTGCTCTGCTTAGCTTCCGAGATCAGAAGAGATCGGGCGGAACCAGAGAGGTATGGCCGTAAGCTGCTTTTTATCTTTTTCCTTATCCTTTATAATGCGTCAATGAATTATGACACGCCAGCCGTTGGCATCTTTGAGTGGGTTAAATAAGGGTATGCAAAGAAGGCTGTGACATCCCATGCCGAAAATTGGATGGACTAGAGAAGACCCGCCCAGGAGTCCCAGCCAATCGGTGAATGGCCATTGCAGTCCCCGCCACCTCAAATGGCCTGACGATGGTACGGACGTAAGCCACCTTTCATCTTCTTCCTATTGCATCTCTTCTACAATGTGAATTTTTTTTTACAATTGTGTAGGTGTACAATCTACGGCGCTGGGCGGCTTTCAGAGAGAGAAGTGAAAAAGCTTACGGCACCTGGGATTCCCAGGCGGTCTTCCATCCAGGTACTAACCAGGCCCTGCTCTGCTTAGCTTCCGAGAACAGACGAGATCGGGCGGAACCAGAGAGGTATGGACGTAAGCTGCTTTTCATCTTTTTCCTAATCCTTTAAAACGTGTCAAAGATAATCAGAAGTTTCTTTTTCTAAAATTGAAGCAGTTCTTAGCATTGGCAAGAGAGGTTCCTAAAGCCTGAAGGTAACTTTACTTTTCTTCACTGGCAATTCTAACATGTTGGGTTAGCACCTGTATTTCAACGGCTAAATTACAAACAACAGTATGCCAATCGTAAATGTTGACCAACACTAATTTAGCAATCATGAAACGGAATCATTTTGGATAATATTGTCTAATTTCCTTTCATATCCAACGTTAAAACAGGTGTACAATCTGCGGCGCTCGGCGGCTTTCGGAGAGAGAAGTGAAAAAGCTTACGGCACCTGGGATTCCCAGGCGGTCTTCCATCCAGGTACTAACCAGGCCCTGCTCTGCTTAGCTTCCGAGATCAGACGAGATCGGGCGGAACCAGAGAGGTATGGCCGTAAGCTGCTTTTTATCTTTTTCCTAATCCTTTATAATGCGTCAATGAATTATGACACGCCAGCCGTTGGCATCTTTGTGTGGGTTAAATAAGGGTATGCAAAGAAGGCTGTGACATCCCAAGCCGAAAATTGGATGGACTAGAGAAGACCCGCCCAGGAGTCCCAGCCAATCGGTGAATGGCCATTGCAGTCCCCGCCACCTCAAATGGCCTGACGATGGTACGGACGTAAGCCACCTTTCATCTTCTTCCTATTGCATCTCTTCTACAATGTGAAATTTTTTTTACAATTGTGTAGGTGTACAATCTACGGCGCTGGGCGGCTTTCAGAGAGAGAAGTGAAAAAGCTTACGGCACCTGGGATTCCCAGGCGGTCTTCCATCCAGGTACTAACCAGGCCCTGCTCTGCTTAGCTTCCGAGAACAGACGAGATCGGGCGGAACCAGAGAGGTATGGACGTAAGCTGCTTTTCATCTTTTTCCTAATCCTTTAAAACGTGTCAAAGATAATCAGAAGTTTCTTTTTCTAAAATTGAAGCAGTTCTTAGCATTGGCAAGAGAGGTTCCTAAAGCCTGAAGGTAACTTTACTTTTCTTCACTGGCAATTCTAACATGTTGGGTTAGCACCTGTATTTCAACGGCTAAATTACAAACAACAGTATGCCAATCGTAAATGTTGACCAACACTAATTTAGCAATCATGAAACGGAATCATTTTGGATAATATTGTCTAATTTCCTTTCATATCCAACGTTAAAACAGGTGTACAATCTGCGGCGCTCGGCGGCTTTCGGAGAGAGAAGTGAAAAAGCTTACGGCACCTGGGATTCCCAGGCGGTCTTCCATCCAGGTACTAACCAGGCCCTGCTCTGCTTAGCTTCCGAGATCAGACGAGATCGGGCGGAACCAGAGAGGTATGGCCGTAAGCTGCTTTTTATCTTTTTCCTAATCCTTTATAATGCGTCAATGAATTATGACACGCCTGCCGTTGGCATCTTTGTGTGGGTTAAATAAGGGTATGCAAAGAAGGCTGTGACATCCCATGCCGAAAATTGGATGGACTAGAGAAGACCCGCCCAGGAGTCCCAGCCAATCGGTGAATGGCCATTGCAGTCCCCGCCACCTCAAATGGCCTGACGATGGTATGGACGTAAGCCACCTTTCATCTTCTTCCTATTGCATCTCTTCTACAATGTGAATTTTTTTTTACAATTGTGTAGGTGTACAATCTACGGCGCTGGGCGGCTTTCAGAGAGAGAAGTTAAAAAGCTTACGGCACCTGGGATTCCCAGGCGGTCTTCCATCCAGGTACTAACCAGGCCCTGCTCTGCTTAGCTTCCGAGATCAGACGAGATCGGGCGGAACCAGAGAGGTATGGCCGTAAGCTGCTTTTCATCTTTTTCCTAATCCTTTAAAACGTGTCAAAGATAATCAGAAGTTTCTTTTTCTAAAATTGAAGCAGTTCTTAGCATTGGCAAGAGAGGTTCCTAAAGCCTGAAGGTAACTTTACTTTTCTTCACTGGCAATTCTAACATGTTGGGTTAGCACCTGTATTTCAACGGCTAAATTACAAACAACAGTATGCCAATGGTAAATGTTGACCAACACTAATTTAGCAATCATGAAACGGAATCATTTTGGATAATATTGTCTAATTTCCTTTCATATCCAACGTTAAAACAGGTGTACAATCTGCGGCGCTCGGCGGCTTTCGGAGAGAGAAGTGAAAAAGCTTACGGCACCTGGGATTCCCAGGCGGTCTTCCATCCAGGTACTAACCAGGCCCTGCTCTGCTTAGCTTCCGAGATCAGACGAGATCGGGCGGAACCAGAGAGGTATGGCCGTAAGCTGCTTTTTATCTTTTTCCTAATCCTTTATAATGCGTCAATGAATTATGACACGCCAGCCGTTGGCATCTTTGAGTGGGTTAAATAAGGGTATGCAAAGAAGGCTGTGACATCCCATGCCGAAAATTGGATGGACTAGAGAAGACCCGCCCAGGAGTCCCAGCCAATCGGTGAATGGCCATTGCAGTCCCCGCCACCTCAAATGGCCTGACGATGGTACGGACGTAAGCCACCTTTCATCTTCTTCCTATTGCATCTCTTCTACAATGTGAAATTTTTTTTACAATTGTGTAGGTGTACAATCTACGGCGCTGGGCGGCTTTCAGAGAGAGAAGTGAAAAAGCTTACGGCACCTGGGATTCCCAGGCGGTCTTCCATCCAGGTACTAACCAGGCCCTGCTCTGCTTAGCTTCCGAGAACAGACGAGATCGGGCGGAACCAGAGAGGTATGGACGTAAGCTGCTTTTCATCTTTTTCCTAATCCTTTAAAACGTGTCAAAGATAATCAGAAGTTTCTTTTTCTAAAATTGAAGCAGTTCTTAGCATTGGCAAGAGAGGTTCCTAAAGCCTGAAGGTAACTTTACTTTTCTTCACTGGCAATTCTAACATGTTGGGTTAGCACCTGTATTTCAACGGCTAAATTACAAACAACAGTATGCCAATCGTAAATGTTGACCAACACTAATTTAGCAATCATGAAACGGAATCATTTTGGATAATATTGTCTAATTTCCTTTCATATCCAACGTTAAAACAGGTGTACAATCTGCGGCGCTCGGCGGCTTTCGGAGAGAGAAGTGAAAAAGCTTACGGCACCTGGGATTCCCAGGCGGTCTTCCATCCTGTTACTAACCAGGCCCTGCTCTGCTTAGCTTCCGAGATCAGACGAGATCGGGCGGAACCAGAGAGGTATGGCCGTAAGCTGCTTTTTATCTTTTTCCTAATCCTTTATAATGCGTCAATGAATTATGACACGCCAGCCGTTGGCATCTTTGAGTGGGTTAAATAAGGGTATGCAAAGAAGGCTGTGACATCCCATGCCGAAAATTGGATGGACTAGAGAAGACCCGCCCAGGAGTCCCAGCCAATCGGTGAATGGCCATTGCAGTCCCCGCCACCTCAAATGGCCTGACGATGGTACGGACGTAAGCCACCTTTCATCTTCTTCCTATTGCATCTCTTCTACAATGTGAAATTTTTTTTACAATTGTGTAGGTGTACAATCTACGGCGCTGGGCGGCTTTCAGAGAGAGAAGTGAAAAAGCTTACGGCACCTGGGATTCCCAGGCGGTCTTCCATCCAGGTACTAACCAGGCCCTGCTCTGCTTAGCTTCCGAGAACAGACGAGATCGGGCGGAACCAGAGAGGTATGGACGTAAGCTGCTTTTCATCTTTTTCCTAATCCTTTAAAACGTGTCAAAGATAATCAGAAGTTTCTTTTTCTAAAATTGAAGCAGTTCTTAGCATTGGCAAGAGAGGTTCCTAAAGCCTGAAGGTAACTTTACTTTTCTTCACTGGCAATTCTAACATGTTGGGTTAGCACCTGTATTTCAACGGCTAAATTACAAACAACAGTATGCCAATCGTAAATGTTGACCAACACTAATTTAGCAATCATGAAACGGAATCATTTTGGATAATATTGTCTAATTTCCTTTCATATCCAACGTTAAAACAGGTGTACAATCTGCGGCGCTCGGCGGCTTTCGGAGAGAGAAGTGAAAAAGCTTACGGCACCTGGGATTCCCAGGCGGTCTTCCATCCAGGTACTAACCAGGCCCTGCTCTGCTTAGCTTCCGAGATCAGACGAGATCGGGCGGAACCAGAGAGGTATGGCCGTAAGCTGCTTTTTATCTTTTTCCTAATCCTTTATAATGCGTCAATGAATTATGACACGCCAGCCGTTGGCATCTTTGTGTGGGTTAAATAAGGGTATGCAAAGAAGGCTGTGACATCCCAAGCCGAAAATTGGATGGACTAGAGAAGACCCGCCCAGGAGTCCCAGCCAATCGGTGAATGGCCATTGCAGTCCCCGCCACCTCAAATGGCCTGACGATGGTACGGACGTAAGCCACCTTTCATCTTCTTCCTATTGCATCTCTTCTACAATGTGAAATTTTTTTTACAATTGTGTAGGTGTACAATCTACGGCGCTGGGCGGCTTTCAGAGAGAGAAGTGAAAAAGCTTACGGCACCTGGGATTCCCAGGCGGTCTTCCATCCAGGTACTAACCAGGCCCTGCTCTGCTTAGCTTCCGAGAACAGACGAGATCGGGCGGAACCAGAGAGGTATGGACGTAAGCTGCTTTTCATCTTTTTCCTAATCCTTTAAAACGTGTCAAAGATAATCAGAAGTTTCTTTTTCTAAAATTGAAGCAGTTCTTAGCATTGGCAAGAGAGGTTCCTAAAGCCTGAAGGTAACTTTACTTTTCTTCACTGGCAATTCTAACATGTTGGGTTAGCACCTGTATTTCAACGGCTAAATTACAAACAACAGTATGCCAATCGTAAATGTTGACCAACACTAATTTAGCAATCATGAAACGGAATCATTTTGGATAATATTGTCTAATTTCCTTTCATATCCAACGTTAAAACAGGTGTACAATCTGCGGCGCTCGGCGGCTTTCGGAGAGAGAAGTGAAAAAGCTTACGGCACCTGGGATTCCCAGGCGGTCTTCCATCCAGGTACTAACCAGGCCCTGCTCTGCTTAGCTTCCGAGATCAGACGAGATCGGGCGGAACCAGAGAGGTATGGCCGTAAGCTGCTTTTTATCTTTTTCCTAATCCTTTATAATGCGTCAATGAATTATGACACGCCTGCCGTTGGCATCTTTGTGTGGGTTAAATAAGGGTATGCAAAGAAGGCTGTGACATCCCATGCCGAAAATTGGATGGACTAGAGAAGACCCGCCCAGGAGTCCCAGCCAATCGGTGAATGGCCATTGCAGTCCCCGCCACCTCAAATGGCCTGACGATGGTATGGACGTAAGCCACCTTTCATCTTCTTCCTATTGCATCTCTTCTACAATGTGAATTTTTTTTTACAATTGTGTAGGTGTACAATCTACGGCGCTGGGCGGCTTTCAGAGAGAGAAGTTAAAAAGCTTACGGCACCTGGGATTCCCAGGCGGTCTTCCATCCAGGTACTAACCAGGCCCTGCTCTGCTTAGCTTCCGAGATCAGACGAGATCGGGCGGAACCAGAGAGGTATGGCCGTAAGCTGCTTTTCATCTTTTTCCTAATCCTTTAAAACGTGTCAAAGATAATCAGAAGTTTCTTTTTCTAAAATTGAAGCAGTTCTTAGCATTGGCAAGAGAGGTTCCTAAAGCCTGAAGGTAACTTTACTTTTCTTCACTGGCAATTCTAACATGTTGGGTTAGCACCTGTATTTCAACGGCTAAATTACAAACAACAGTATGCCAATGGTAAATGTTGACCAACACTAATTTAGCAATCATGAAACGGAATCATTTTGGATAATATTGTCTAATTTCCTTTCATATCCAACGTTAAAACAGGTGTACAATCTGCGGCGCTCGGCGGCTTTCGGAGAGAGAAGTGAAAAAGCTTACGGCACCTGGGATTCCCAGGCGGTCTTCCATCCAGGTACTAACCAGGCCCTGCTCTGCTTAGCTTCCGAGATCAGACGAGATCGGGCGGAACCAGAGAGGTATGGCCGTAAGCTGCTTTTTATCTTTTTCCTAATCCTTTATAATGCGTCAATGAATTATGACACGCCAGCCGTTGGCATCTTTGAGTGGGTTAAATAAGGGTATGCAAAGAAGGCTGTGACATCCCATGCCGAAAATTGGATGGACTAGAGAAGACCCGCCCAGGAGTCCCAGCCAATCGGTGAATGGCCATTGCAGTCCCCGCCACCTCAAATGGCCTGACGATGGTACGGACGTAAGCCACCTTTCATCTTCTTCCTATTGCATCTCTTCTACAATGTGAAATTTTTTTTACAATTGTGTAGGTGTACAATCTACGGCGCTGGGCGGCTTTCAGAGAGAGAAGTGAAAAAGCTTACGGCACCTGGGATTCCCAGGCGGTCTTCCATCCAGGTACTAACCAGGCCCTGCTCTGCTTAGCTTCCGAGAACAGACGAGATCGGGCGGAACCAGAGAGGTATGGACGTAAGCTGCTTTTCATCTTTTTCCTAATCCTTTAAAACGTGTCAAAGATAATCAGAAGTTTCTTTTTCTAAAATTGAAGCAGTTCTTAGCATTGGCAAGAGAGGTTCCTAAAGCCTGAAGGTAACTTTACTTTTCTTCACTGGCAATTCTAACATGTTGGGTTAGCACCTGTATTTCAACGGCTAAATTACAAACAACAGTATGCCAATCGTAAATGTTGACCAACACTAATTTAGCAATCATGAAACGGAATCATTTTGGATAATATTGTCTAATTTCCTTTCATATCCAACGTTAAAACAGGTGTACAATCTGCGGCGCTCGGCGGCTTTCGGAGAGAGAAGTGAAAAAGCTTACGGCACCTGGGATTCCCAGGCGGTCTTCCATCCAGGTACTAACCAGGCCCTGCTCTGCTTAGCTTCCGAGATCAGACGAGATCGGGCGGAACCAGAGAGGTATGGCCGTAAGCTGCTTTTTATCTTTTTCCTAATCCTTTATAATGCGTCAATGAATTATGACACGCCTGCCGTTGGCATCTTTGTGTGGGTTAAATAAGGGTATGCAAAGAAGGCTGTGACATCCCATGCCGAAAATTGGATGGACTAGAGAAGACCCGCCCAGGAGTCCCAGCCAATCGGTGAATGGCCATTGCAGTCCCCGCCACCTCAAATGGCCTGACGATGGTATGGACGTAAGCCACCTTTCATCTTCTTCCTATTGCATCTCTTCTACAATGTGAATTTTTTTTTACAATTGTGTAGGTGTACAATCTACGGCGCTGGGCGGCTTTCAGAGAGAGAAGTTAAAAAGCTTACGGCACCTGGGATTCCCAGGCGGTCTTCCATCCAGGTACTAACCAGGCCCTGCTCTGCTTAGCTTCCGAGATCAGACGAGATCGGGCGGAACCAGAGAGGTATGGCCGTAAGCTGCTTTTCATCTTTTTCCTAATCCTTTAAAACGTGTCAAAGATAATCAGAAGTTTCTTTTTCTAAAATTGAAGCAGTTCTTAGCATTGGCAAGAGAGGTTCCTAAAGCCTGAAGGTAACTTTACTTTTCTTCACTGGCAATTCTAACATGTTGGGTTAGCACCTGTATTTCAACGGCTAAATTACAAACAACAGTATGCCAATGGTAAATGTTGACCAACACTAATTTAGCAATCATGAAACGGAATCATTTTGGATAATATTGTCTAATTTCCTTTCATATCCAACGTTAAAACAGGTGTACAATCTGCGGCGCTCGGCGGCTTTCGGAGAGAGAAGTGAAAAAGCTTACGGCACCTGGGATTCCCAGGCGGTCTTCCATCCAGGTACTAACCAGGCCCTGCTCTGCTTAGCTTCCGAGATCAGACGAGATCGGGCGGAACCAGAGAGGTATGGCCGTAAGCTGCTTTTTATCTTTTTCCTAATCCTTTATAATGCGTCAATGAATTATGACACGCCAGCCGTTGGCATCTTTGAGTGGGTTAAATAAGGGTATGCAAAGAAGGCTGTGACATCCCATGCCGAAAATTGGATGGACTAGAGAAGACCCGCCCAGGAGTCCCAGCCAATCGGTGAATGGCCATTGCAGTCCCCGCCACCTCAAATGGCCTGACGATGGTACGGACGTAAGCCACCTTTCATCTTCTTCCTATTGCATCTCTTCTACAATGTGAAATTTTTTTTACAATTGTGTAGGTGTACAATCTACGGCGCTGGGCGGCTTTCAGAGAGAGAAGTTAAAAAGCTTACGGCACCTGGGATTCCCAGGCGGTCTTCCATCCAGGTACTAACCAGGCCCTGCTCTGCTTAGCTTCCGAGATCAGACGAGATCGGGCGGAACCAGAGAGGTATGGCCGTAAGCTGCTTTTCATCTTTTTCCTAATCCTTTAAAACGTGTCAAAGATAATCAGAAGTTTCTTTTTCTAAAATTGAAGCAGTTCTTAGCATTGGCAAGAGAGGTTCCTAAAGCCTGAAGGTAACTTTACTTTTCTTCACTGGCAATTCTAACATGTTGGGTTAGCACCTGTATTTCAACGGCTAAATTACAAACAACAGTATGCCAATGGTAAATGTTGACCAACACTAATTTAGCAATCATGAAACGGAATCATTTTGGATAATATTGTCTAATTTCCTTTCATATCCAACGTTAAAACAGGTGTACAATCTGCGGCGCTCGGCGGCTTTCGGAGAGAGAAGTGAAAAAGCTTACGGCACCTGGGATTCCCAGGCGGTCTTCCATCCAGGTACTAACCAGGCCCTGCTCTGCTTAGCTTCCGAGATCAGACGAGATCGGGCGGAACCAGAGAGGTATGGCCGTAAGCTGCTTTTTATCTTTTTCCTAATCCTTTATAATGCGTCAATGAATTATGACACGCCAGCCGTTGGCATCTTTGAGTGGGTTAAATAAGGGTATGCAAAGAAGGCTGTGACATCCCATGCCGAAAATTGGATGGACTAGAGAAGACCCGCCCAGGAGTCCCAGCCAATCGGTGAATGGCCATTGCAGTCCCCGCCACCTCAAATGGCCTGACGATGGTACGGACGTAAGCCACCTTTCATCTTCTTCCTATTGCATCTCTTCTACAATGTGAAATTTTTTTTACAATTGTGTAGGTGTACAATCTACGGCGCTGGGCGGCTTTCAGAGAGAGAAGTGAAAAAGCTTACGGCACCTGGGATTCCCAGGCGGTCTTCCATCCAGGTACTAACCAGGCCCTGCTCTGCTTAGCTTCCGAGAACAGACGAGATCGGGCGGAACCAGAGAGGTATGGACGTAAGCTGCTTTTCATCTTTTTCCTAATCCTTTAAAACGTGTCAAAGATAATCAGAAGTTTCTTTTTCTAAAATTGAAGCAGTTCTTAGCATTGGCAAGAGAGGTTCCTAAAGCCTGAAGGTAACTTTACTTTTCTTCACTGGCAATTCTAACATGTTGGGTTAGCACCTGTATTTCAACGGCTAAATTACAAACAACAGTATGCCAATCGTAAATGTTGACCAACACTAATTTAGCAATCATGAAACGGAATCATTTTGGATAATATTGTCTAATTTCCTTTCATATCCAACGTTAAAACAGGTGTACAATCTGCGGCGCTCGGCGGCTTTCGGAGAGAGAAGTGAAAAAGCTTACGGCACCTGGGATTCCCAGGCGGTCTTCCATCCTGTTACTAACCAGGCCCTGCTCTGCTTAGCTTCCGAGATCAGACGAGATCGGGCGGAACCAGAGAGGTATGGCCGTAAGCTGCTTTTTATCTTTTTCCTAATCCTTTATAATGCGTCAATGAATTATGACACACCAGCCGTTGGCATCTTTGAGTGGGTTAAATAAGGGTATGCAAAGAAGGCTGTGACATCCCATGCCGAAAATTGGATGGACTAGAGAAGACCCGCCCAGGAGTCCCAGCCAATCGGTGAATGGCCATTGCAGTCCCCGCCACCTCAAATGGCCTGACGATGGTACGGACGTAAGCCACCTTTCATCTTCTTCCTATTGCATCTCTTCTACAATGTGAAATTTTTTTTACAATTGTGTAGGTGTACAATCTACGGCGCTGGGCGGCTTTCAGAGAGAGAAGTGAAAAAGCTTACGGCACCTGGGATTCCCAGGCGGTCTTCCATCCAGGTACTAACCAGGCCCTGCTCTGCTTAGCTTCCGAGAACAGACGAGATCGGGCGGAACCAGAGAGGTATGGACGTAAGCTGCTTTTCATCTTTTTCCTAATCCTTTAAAACGTGTCAAAGATAATCAGAAGTTTCTTTTTCTAAAATTGAAGCAGTTCTTAGCATTGGCAAGAGAGGTTCCTAAAGCCTGAAGGTAACTTTACTTTTCTTCACTGGCAATTCTAACATGTTGGGTTAGCACCTGTATTTCAACGGCTAAATTACAAACAACAGTATGCCAATCGTAAATGTTGACCAACACTAATTTAGCAATCATGAAACGGAATCATTTTGGATAATATTGTCTAATTTCCTTTCATATCCAACGTTAAAACAGGTGTACAATCTGCGGCGCTCGGCGGCTTTCGGAGAGAGAAGTGAAAAAGCTTACGGCACCTGGGATTCCCAGGCGGTCTTCCATCCAGGTACTAACCAGGCCCTGCTCTGCTTAGCTTCCGAGATCAGACGAGATCGGGCGGAACCAGAGAGGTATGGCCGTAAGCTGCTTTTTATCTTTTTCCTAATCCTTTATAATGCGTCAATGAATTATGACACGCCAGCCGTTGGCATCTTTGTGTGGGTTAAATAAGGGTATGCAAAGAAGGCTGTGACATCCCAAGCCGAAAATTGGATGGACTAGAGAAGACCCGCCCAGGAGTCCCAGCCAATCGGTGAATGGCCATTGCAGTCCCCGCCACCTCAAATGGCCTGACGATGGTACGGACGTAAGCCACCTTTCATCTTCTTCCTATTGCATCTCTTCTACAATGTGAAATTTTTTTTACAATTGTGTAGGTGTACAATCTACGGCGCTGGGCGGCTTTCAGAGAGAGAAGTGAAAAAGCTTACGGCACCTGGGGTTCCCAGGCGGTCTTCCATCCAGGTACTAACCAGGCCCTGCTCTGCTTAGCTTCCGAGAACAGACGAGATCGGGCGGAACCAGAGAGGTATGGACGTAAGCTGCTTTTCATCTTTTTCCTAATCCTTTAAAACGTGTCAAAGATAATCAGAAGTTTCTTTTTCTAAAATTGAAGCAGTTCTTAGCATTGGCAAGAGAGGTTCCTAAAGCCTGAAGGTAACTTTACTTTTCTTCACTGGCAATTCTAACATGTTGGGTTAGCACCTGTATTTCAACGGCTAAATTACAAACAACAGTATGCCAATCGTAAATGTTGACCAACACTAATTTAGCAATCATGAAACGGAATCATTTTGGATAATATTGTCTAATTTCCTTTCATATCCAACGTTAAAACAGGTGTACAATCTGCGGCGCTCGGCGGCTTTCGGAGAGAGAAGTGAAAAAGCTTACGGCACCTGGGATTCCCAGGCGGTCTTCCATCCAGGTACTAACCAGGCCCTGCTCTGCTTAGCTTCCGAGATCAGACGAGATCGGGCGGAACCAGAGAGGTATGGCCGTAAGCTGCTTTTTATCTTTTTCCTAATCCTTTATAATGCGTCAATGAATTATGACACGCCAGCCGTTGGCATCTTTGTGTGGGTTAAATAAGGGTATGCAAAGAAGGCTGTGACATCCCAAGCCGAAAATTGGATGGACTAGAGAAGACCCGCCCAGGAGTCCCAGCCAATCGGTGAATGGCCATTGCAGTCCCCGCCACCTCAAATGGCCTGACGATGGTACGGACGTAAGCCACCTTTCATCTTCTTCCTATTGCATCTCTTCTACAATGTGAAATTTTTTTTACAATTGTGTAGGTGTACAATCTACGGCGCTGGGCGGCTTTCAGAGAGAGAAGTGAAAAAGCTTACGGCACCTGGGATTCCCAGGCGGTCTTCCATCCAGGTACTAACCAGGCCCTGCTCTGCTTAGCTTCCGAGAACAGACGAGATCGGGCGGAACCAGAGAGGTATGGACGTAAGCTGCTTTTCATCTTTTTCCTAATCCTTTAAAACGTGTCAAAGATAATCAGAAGTTTCTTTTTCTAAAATTGAAGCAGTTCTTAGCATTGGCAAGAGAGGTTCCTAAAGCCTGAAGGTAACTTTACTTTTCTTCACTGGCAATTCTAACATGTTGGGTTAGCACCTGTATTTCAACGGCTAAATTACAAACAACAGTATGCCAATCGTAAATGTTGACCAACACTAATTTAGCAATCATGAAACCGAATCATTTTGGATAATATTGTCTAATTTCCTTTCATATCCAACGTTAAAACAGGTGTACAATCTGCGGCGCTCGGCGGCTTTCGGAGAGAGAAATGAAAAAGCTTACGGCACCTGGGATTCCCAGGCGGTCTTCCATCCAGGTACTAACCAGGCCCTGCTCTGCTTAGCTTCCGAGATCAGACGAGATCGGGCGGAACCAGAGAGGTATGGCCGTAAGCTGCTTTTTATCTTTTTCCTAATCCTTTATAATGCGTCAAAAAATTATGTCACGCCTGCCGTTGGCATCTTTGTGTGGGTTAAATAAGGGTATGCAAAGAAGGCTGTGACATCCTATGGCGAAAATTGGATGGACTAGAGAAGACCCGCCCAGGAGTCCCAGCCAATCGGTGGATGGCCATTGCAGTCCCCGCCACCTCAAATGGCCTGACGATGGTATGGACGTAAGCCACCTTTCATCTTCTTCCTATTGCATCTCTTCTACAATGTGATCAACTTTTTACAATTGTGTAGGTGTACAAGCTACGGCGCTGGGCGGCTTTCAGAGAGAGAAGTGAAAAAGCTTACGGCACCTGGGATTCCCAGGCGGTCTTCCATCCAGGTACTAACCAGGCCCTGCTCTGCTTAGCTTCCGAGATCAGACGAGATCGGGCGGAACCAGAGAAGTATGGCCGTAAGCTGCTTTTTATCTTTTTCCTAATCCTTTAAAACGTGTCAAAGATAATCAGAAGTTTCTTTTTCTAAAATTGAAGCAGTTCTTAGCATTGGCAAGAGAGGTTCCTAAAACCTAAAGGGAACTTTACTTTTCTTCACTGGTAAATCTAACATGTTTGGTTAGCAACTGTATTTCAACGGCTAAATTACAAACAAAAGTATGCCAATTGTTAAATGTTGATCAACACTAATTTAGCAACCATGAAACGGAATCATGTTTGATAATATTGTCTAAATGCCTTTCATATCCAACGTTAAAACAACAATAAACATGCATCTCTTCAACAATGTGATATACTTTTTGTAATTTGTAGGTGTACAATCTGCGGCGCTCTGCAGCTTTCAGAGAGAAGTGAAAAAGCTTAGGGCACCTGGGATTCCCAGGCGGTCTTCCATCCAGGTACTAACCAGGCCCTGCTCTGCTTAGCTTCCGAGATCAGACGAGATCGGGCGGTACCAGAGAGGTATGGCGGTAAGCTGCTTTTCAACTTTTTCCTAATCCTTTAAAACGTGTCAAAGATAATCAGAAGTTTCTTTTTCTAAAATTGAAGCAGTTCTTAGCATTGGCAAGAGAGGTTCCTAAAACCTAAAGGGAACTTTACTTTTCTTCACTGGTAAATCTAACATGTTTGGTTAGCACCTGTATTTCAACGGCTAAATTACAAACAAAAGTATGCCAATTGTTAAATGTTGATCAACACTAATTTAGCAACCATGAAACGGAATCATATTTGATAATATTGTCTAAATGCCTTTCATATCCAACGTTAAAACAACAATAAACATGCATCTCTTCAACAATGTGATATACTTTTTGTAATTTGTAGGTGTACAATCTGCGGCGCTCTGCAGCTTTCAGAGAGAAGTGAAAAAGCTTACGGCACCTGGGATTCCCAGGCGGTCTTCCATCCAGGTACTAACCAGGCCCTGCTCTGCTTAGCTTCCGAGAACAGACGAGATCGGGCGGAACCAGAGAGGTATGGACGTAAGCTGCTTTTCATCTTTTTCCTAATCCTTTAAAACGTGTCAAAGATAATCAGAAGTTTCTTTTTCTAAAATTGAAGCAGTTCTTAGCATTGGCAAGAGAGGTTCCTAAAGCCTGAAGGTAACTTTACTTTTCTTCACTGGCAATTCTAACATGTTGGGTTAGCACCTGTATTTCAACGGCTAAATTACAAACAACAGTATGCCAATGGTAAATGTTGACCAACACTAATTTAGCAATCATGAAACCGAATCATTTTGGATAATATTGTCTAATTTCCTTTCATATCCAACGTTAAAACAGGTGTACAATCTGCGGCGCTCGGCGGCTTTCGGAGAGAGAAGTGAAAAAGCTTACGGCACCTGGGATTCCCAGGCGGTCTTCCATCCAGGTACTAACCAGGCCCTGCTCTGCTTAGCTTCCGAGATCAGACGAGATCGGGCGGAACCAGAGAGGTATGGCCGTAAGCTGCTTTTTATCTTTTTCCTAATCCTTTATAATGCGTCAATGAATTATGACACGCCTGCCGTTGGCATCTTTGTGTGGGTTAAATAAGGGTATGCAAAGAAGGCTGTGACATCCCATGCCGAAAATTGGATGGACTAGAGAAGACCCGCCCAGGAGTCCCAGCCAATCGGTGAATGGCCATTGCAGTCCCCGCCACCTCAAATGGCCTGACGATGGTATGGACGTAAGCCACCTTTCATCTTCTTCCTATTGCATCTCTTCTACAATGTGAATTTTTTTTTACAATTGTGTAGGTGTACAATGTACGGCGCTGGGCGGCTTTCAGAGAGAGAAGTTAAAAAGCTTACGGCACCTGGGATTCCCAGGCGGTCTTCCATCCAGGTACTAACCAGGCCCTGCTCTGCTTAGCTTCCGAGATCAGACGAGATCGGGCGGAACCAGAGAGGTATGGCCGTAAGCTGCTTTTCATCTTTTTCCTAATCCTTTAAAACGTGTCAAAGATAATCAGAAGTTTCTTTTTCTAAAATTGAAGCAGTTCTTAGCATTGGCAAGAGAGGTTCCTAAAGCCTGAAGGTAACTTTACTTTTCTTCACTGGCAATTCTAACATGTTGGGTTAGCACCTGTATTTCAACGGCTAAATTACAAACAACAGTATGCCAATGGTAAATGTTGACCAACACTAATTTAGCAATCATGAAACGGAATCATTTTGGATAATATTGTCTAATTTCCTTTCATATCCAACGTTAAAACAGGTGTACAATCTGCGGCGCTCGGCGGCTTTCGGAGAGAGAAGTGAAAAAGCTTACGGCACCTGGGATTCCCAGGCGGTCTTCCATCCAGGTACTAACCAGGCCCTGCTCTGCTTAGCTTCCGAGATCAGACGAGATCGGGCGGAACCAGAGAGGTATGGCCGTAAGCTGCTTTTTATCTTTTTCCTAATCCTTTATAATGCGTCAATGAATTATGACACGCCTGCCGTTGGCATCTTTGTGTGGGTTAAATAAGGGTATGCAAAGAAGGCTGTGACATCCCATGCCGAAAATTGGATGGACTAGAGAAGACCCGCCCAGGAGTCCCAGCCAATCGGTGAATGGCCATTGCAGTCCCCGCCACCTCAAATGGCCTGACGATGGTATGGACGTAAGCCACCTTTCATCTTCTTCCTATTGCATCTCTTCTACAATGTGAATTTTTTTTTACAATTGTGTAGGTGTACAATCTACGGCGCTGGGCGGCTTTCAGAGAGAGAAGTTAAAAAGCTTACGGCACCTGGGATTCCCAGGCGGTCTTCCATCCAGGTACTAACCAGGCCCTGCTCTGCTTAGCTTCCGAGATCAGACGAGATCGGGCGGAACCAGAGAGGTATGGCCGTAAGCTGCTTTTCATCTTTTTCCTAATCCTTTAAAACGTGTCAAAGATAATCAGAAGTTTCTTTTTCTAAAATTGAAGCAGTTCTTAGCATTGGCAAGAGAGGTTCCTAAAGCCTGAAGGTAACTTTACTTTTCTTCACTGGCAATTCTAACATGTTGGGTTAGCACCTGTATTTCAACGGCTAAATTACAAACAACAGTATGCCAATGGTAAATGTTGACCAACACTAATTTAGCAATCATGAAACGGAATCATTTTGGATAATATTGTCTAATTTCCTTTCATATCCAACGTTAAAACAGGTGTACAATCTGCGGCGCTCGGCGGCTTTCGGAGAGAGAAGTGAAAAAGCTTACGGCACCTGGGATTCCCAGGCGGTCTTCCATCCAGGTACTAACCAGGCCCTGCTCTGCTTAGCTTCCGAGATCAGACGAGATCGGGCGGAACCAGAGAGGTATGGCCGTAAGCTGCTTTTTATCTTTTTCCTAATCCTTTATAATGCGTCAATGAATTATGACACGCCTGCCGTTGGCATCTTTGTGTGGGTTAAATAAGGGTATGCAAAGAAGGCTGTGACATCCCATGCCGAAAATTGGATGGACTAGAGAAGACCCGCCCAGGAGTCCCAGCCAATCGGTGAATGGCCATTGCAGTCCCCGCCACCTCAAATGGCCTGACGATGGTATGGACGTAAGCCACCTTTCATCTTCTTCCTATTGCATCTCTTCTACAATGTGAATTTTTTTTTACAATTGTGTAGGTGTACAATCTACGGCGCTGGGCGGCTTTCAGAGAGAGAAGTTAAAAAGCTTACGGCACCTGGGATTCCCAGGCGGTCTTCCATCCAGGTACTAACCAGGCCCTGCTCTGCTTAGCTTCCGAGATCAGACGAGATCGGGCGGAACCAGAGAGGTATGGCCGTAAGCTGCTTTTCATCTTTTTCCTAATCCTTTAAAACGTGTCAAAGATAATCAGAAGTTTCTTTTTCTAAAATTGAAGCAGTTCTTAGCATTGGCAAGAGAGGTTCCTAAAGCCTGAAGGTAACTTTACTTTTCTTCACTGGCAATTCTAACATGTTGGGTTAGCACCTGTATTTCAACGGCTAAATTACAAACAACAGTATGCCAATGGTAAATGTTGACCAACACTAATTTAGCAATCATGAAACGGAATCATTTTGGATAATATTGTCTAATTTCCTTTCATATCCAACGTTAAAACAGGTGTACAATCTGCGGCGCTCGGCGGCTTTCGGAGAGAGAAGTGAAAAAGCTTACGGCACCTGGGATTCCCAGGCGGTCTTCCATCCAGGTACTAACCAGGCCCTGCTCTGCTTAGCTTCCGAGATCAGACGAGATCGGGCGGAACCAGAGAGGTATGGCCGTAAGCTGCTTTTTATCTTTTTCCTAATCCTTTATAATGCGTCAATGAATTATGACACGCCAGCCGTTGGCATCTTTGAGTGGGTTAAATAAGGGTATGCAAAGAAGGCTGTGACATCCCATGCCGAAAATTGGATGGACTAGAGAAGACCCGCCCAGGAGTCCCAGCCAATCGGTGAATGGCCATTGCAGTCCCCGCCACCTCAAATGGCCTGACGATGGTACGGACGTAAGCCACCTTTCATCTTCTTCCTATTGCATCTCTTCTACAATGTGAAATTTTTTTTACAATTGTGTAGGTGTACAATCTACGGCGCTGGGCGGCTTTCAGAGAGAGAAGTGAAAAAGCTTACGGCACCTGGGATTCCCAGGCGGTCTTCCATCCAGGTACTAACCAGGCCCTGCTCTGCTTAGCTTCCAAGAACAGACGAGATCGGGCGGAACCAGAGAGGTATGGACGTAAGCTGCTTTTCATCTTTTTCCTAATCCTTTAAAACGTGTCAAAGATAATCAGAAGTTTCTTTTTCTAAAATTGAAGCAGTTCTTAGCATTGGCAAGAGAGGTTCCTAAAGCCTGAAGGTAACTTTACTTTTCTTCACTGGCAATTCTAACATGTTGGGTTAGCACCTGTATTTCAACGGCTAAATTACAAACAACAGTATGCCAATGGTAAATGTTGACCAACACTAATTTAGCAATCATGAAACCGAATCATTTTGGATAATATTGTCTAATTTCCTTTCATATCCAACGTTAAAACAGGTGTACAATCTGCGGCGCTCGGCGGCTTTCGGAGAGAGAAGTGAAAAAGCTTACGGCACCTGGGATTCCCAGGCGGTCTTCCATCCAGGTACTAACCAGGCCCTGCTCTGCTTAGCTTCCGAGATCAGACGAGATCGGGCGGAACCAGAGAGGTATGGCCGTAAGCTGCTTTTTATCTTTTTCCTAATCCTTTATAATGCGTCAATGAATTATGACACGCCTGCCGTTGGCATCTTTGTGTGGGTTAAATAAGGGTATGCAAAGAAGGCTGTGACATCCCATGCCGAAAATTGGATGGACTAGAGAAGACCCGCCCAGGAGTCCCAGCCAATCGGTGAATGGCCATTGCAGTCCCCGCCACCTCAAATGGCCTGACGATGGTATGGACGTAAGCCACCTTTCATCTTCTTCCTATTGCATCTCTTCTACAATGTGAATTTTTTTTTACAATTGTGTAGGTGTACAATGTACGGCGCTGGGCGGCTTTCAGAGAGAGAAGTTAAAAAGCTTACGGCACCTGGGATTCCCAGGCGGTCTTCCATCCAGGTACTAACCAGGCCCTGCTCTGCTTAGCTTCCGAGATCAGACGAGATCGGGCGGAACCAGAGAGGTATGGCCGTAAGCTGCTTTTCATCTTTTTCCTAATCCTTTAAAACGTGTCAAAGATAATCAGAAGTTTCTTTTTCTAAAATTGAAGCAGTTCTTAGCATTGGCAAGAGAGGTTCCTAAAGCCTGAAGGTAACTTTACTTTTCTTCACTGGCAATTCTAACATGTTGGGTTAGCACCTGTATTTCAACGGCTAAATTACAAACAACAGTATGCCAATGGTAAATGTTGACCAACACTAATTTAGCAATCATGAAACGGAATCATTTTGGATAATATTGTCTAATTTCCTTTCATATCCAACGTTAAAACAGGTGTACAATCTGCGGCGCTCGGCGGCTTTCGGAGAGAGAAGTGAAAAAGCTTACGGCACCTGGGATTCCCAGGCGGTCTTCCATCCAGGTACTAACCAGGCCCTGCTCTGCTTAGCTTCCGAGATCAGACGAGATCGGGCGGAACCAGAGAGGTATGGCCGTAAGCTGCTTTTTATCTTTTTCCTAATCCTTTATAATGCGTCAATGAATTATGACACGCCTGCCGTTGGCATCTTTGTGTGGGTTAAATAAGGGTATGCAAAGAAGGCTGTGACATCCCATGCCGAAAATTGGATGGACTAGAGAAGACCCGCCCAGGAGTCCCAGCCAATCGGTGAATGGCCATTGCAGTCCCCGCCACCTCAAATGGCCTGACGATGGTATGGACGTAAGCCACCTTTCATCTTCTTCCTATTGCATCTCTTCTACAATGTGAATTTTTTTTTACAATTGTGTAGGTGTACAATCTACGGCGCTGGGCGGCTTTCAGAGAGAGAAGTTAAAAAGCTTACGGCACCTGGGATTCCCAGGCGGTCTTCCATCCAGGTACTAACCAGGCCCTGCTCTGCTTAGCTTCCGAGATCAGACGAGATCGGGCGGAACCAGAGAGGTATGGCCGTAAGCTGCTTTTCATCTTTTTCCTAATCCTTTAAAACGTGTCGAAGATAATCAGAAGTTTCTTTTTCTAAAATTGAAGCAGTTCTTAGCATTGGCAAGAGAGGTTCCTAAAGCCTGAAGGTAACTTTACTTTTCTTCACTGGCAATTCTAACATGTTGGGTTAGCACCTGTATTTCAACGGCTAAATTACAAACAACAGTATGCCAATGGTAAATGTTGACCAACACTAATTTAGCAATCATGAAACGGAATCATTTTGGATAATATTGTCTAATTTCCTTTCATATCCAACGTTAAAACAGGTGTACAATCTGCGGCGCTCGGCGGCTTTCGGAGAGAGAAGTGAAAAAGCTTACGGCACCTGGGATTCCCAGGCGGTCTTCCATCCAGGTACTAACCAGGCCCTGCTCTGCTTAGCTTCCGAGATCAGACGAGATCGGGCGGAACCAGAGAGGTATGGCCGTAAGCTGCTTTTTATCTTTTTCCTAATCCTTTATAATGCGTCAATGAATTATGACACGCCTGCCGTTGGCATCTTTGTGTGGGTTAAATAAGGGTATGCAAAGAAGGCTGTGACATCCCATGCCGAAAATTGGATGGACTAGAGAAGACCCGCCCAGGAGTCCCAGCCAATCGGTGAATGGCCATTGCAGTCCCCGCCACCTCAAATGGCCTGACGATGGTATGGACGTAAGCCACCTTTCATCTTCTTCCTATTGCATCTCTTCTACAATGTGAATTTTTTTTTACAATTGTGTAGGTGTACAATCTACGGCGCTGGGCGGCTTTCAGAGAGAGAAGTTAAAAAGCTTACGGCACCTGGGATTCCCAGGCGGTCTTCCATCCAGGTACTAACCAGGCCCTGCTCTGCTTAGCTTCCGAGATCAGACGAGATCGGGCGGAACCAGAGAGGTATGGCCGTAAGCTGCTTTTCATCTTTTTCCTAATCCTTTAAAACGTGTCAAAGATAATCAGAAGTTTCTTTTTCTAAAATTGAAGCAGTTCTTAGCATTGGCAAGAGAGGTTCCTAAAGCCTGAAGGTAACTTTACTTTTCTTCACTGGCAATTCTAACATGTTGGGTTAGCACCTGTATTTCAACGGCTAAATTACAAACAACAGTATGCCAATGGTAAATGTTGACCAACACTAATTTAGCAATCATGAAACGGAATCATTTTGGATAATATTGTCTAATTTCCTTTCATATCCAACGTTAAAACAGGTGTACAATCTGCGGCGCTCGGCGGCTTTCGGAGAGAGAAGTGAAAAAGCTTACGGCACCTGGGATTCCCAGGCGGTCTTCCATCCAGGTACTAACCAGGCCCTGCTCTGCTTAGCTTCCGAGATCAGACGAGATCGGGCGGAACCAGAGAGGTATGGCCGTAAGCTGCTTTTTATCTTTTTCCTAATCCTTTATAATGCGTCAATGAATTATGACACGCCAGCCGTTGGCATCTTTGAGTGGGTTAAATAAGGGTATGCAAAGAAGGCTGTGACATCCCATGCCGAAAATTGGATGGACTAGAGAAGACCCGCCCAGGAGTCCCAGCCAATCGGTGAATGGCCATTGCAGTCCCCGCCACCTCAAATGGCCTGACGATGGTACGGACGTAAGCCACCTTTCATCTTCTTCCTATTGCATCTCTTCTACAATGTGAAATTTTTTTTACAATTGTGTAGGTGTACAATCTACGGCGCTGGGCGGCTTTCAGAGAGAGAAGTGAAAAAGCTTACGGCACCTGGGATTCCCAGGCGGTCTTCCATCCAGGTACTAACCAGGCCCTGCTCTGCTTAGCTTCCGAGAACAGACGAGATCGGGCGGAACCAGAGAGGTATGGACGTAAGCTGCTTTTCATCTTTTTCCTAATCCTTTAAAACGTGTCAAAGATAATCAGAAGTTTCTTTTTCTAAAATTGAAGCAGTTCTTAGCATTGGCAAGAGAGGTTCCTAAAGCCTGAAGGTAACTTTACTTTTCTTCACTGGCAATTCTAACATGTTGGGTTAGCACCTGTATTTCAACGGCTAAATTACAAACAACAGTATGCCAATGGTAAATGTTGACCAACACTAATTTAGCAATCATGAAACCGAATCATTTTGGATAATATTGTCTAATTTCCTTTCATATCCAACGTTAAAACAGGTGTACAATCTGCGGCGCTCGGCGGCTTTCGGAGAGAGAAGTGAAAAAGCTTACGGCACCTGGGATTCCCAGGCGGTCTTCCATCCAGGTACTAACCAGGCCCTGCTCTGCTTAGCTTCCGAGATCAGACGAGATCGGGCGGAACCAGAGAGGTATGGCCGTAAGCTGCTTTTTATCTTTTTCCTAATCCTTTATAATGCGTCAATGAATTATGACACGCCAGCCGTTGGCATCTTTGAGTGGGTTAAATAAGGGTATGCAAAGAAGGCTGTGACATCCCATGCCGAAAATTGGATGGACTAGAGAAGACCCGCCCAGGAGTCCCAGCCAATCGGTGAATGGCCATTGCAGTCCCCGCCACCTCAAATGGCCTGACGATGGTACGGACGTAAGCCACCTTTCATCTTCTTCCTATTGCATCTCTTCTACAATGTGAAATTTTTTTTACAATTGTGTAGGTGTACAATCTACGGCGCTGGGCGGCTTTCAGAGAGAGAAGTGAAAAAGCTTACGGCACCTGGGATTCCCAGGCGGTCTTCCATCCAGGTACTAACCAGGCCCTGCTCTGCTTAGCTTCCGAGAACAGACGAGATCGGGCGGAACCAGAGAGGTATGGACGTAAGCTGCTTTTCATCTTTTTCCTAATCCTTTAAAACGTGTCAAAGATAATCAGAAGTTTCTTTTTCTAAAATTGAAGCAGTTCTTAGCATTGGCAAGAGAGGTTCCTAAAGCCTGAAGGTAACTTTACTTTTCTTCACTGGCAATTCTAACATGTTGGGTTAGCACCTGTATTTCAACGGCTAAATTACAAACAACAGTATGCCAATGGTAAATGTTGACCAACACTAATTTAGCAATCATGAAACCGAATCATTTTGGATAATATTGTCTAATTTCCTTTCATATCCAACGTTAAAACAGGTGTACAATCTGCGGCGCTCGGCGGCTTTCGGAGAGAGAAGTGAAAAAGCTTACGGCACCTGGGATTCCCAGGCGGTCTTCCATCCAGGTACTAACCAGGCCCTGCTCTGCTTAGCTTCCGAGATCAGACGAGATCGGGCGGAACCAGAGAGGTATGGCCGTAAGCTGCTTTTTATCTTTTTCCTAATCCTTTATAATGCGTCAATGAATTATGACACGCCTGCCGTTGGCATCTTTGTGTGGGTTAAATAAGGGTATGCAAAGAAGGCTGTGACATCCCATGCCGAAAATTGGATGGACTAGAGAAGACCCGCCCAGGAGTCCCAGCCAATCGGTGAATGGCCATTGCAGTCCCCGCCACCTCAAATGGCCTGACGATGGTATGGACGTAAGCCACCTTTCATCTTCTTCCTATTGCATCTCTTCTACAATGTGAATTTTTTTTTACAATTGTGTAGGTGTACAATCTACGGCGCTGGGCGGCTTTCAGAGAGAGAAGTTAAAAAGCTTACGGCACCTGGGATTCCCAGGCGGTCTTCCATCCAGGTACTAACCAGGCCCTGCTCTGCTTAGCTTCCGAGATCAGACGAGATCGGGCGGAACCAGAGAGGTATGGCCGTAAGCTGCTTTTCATCTTTTTCCTAATCCTTTAAAACGTGTCAAAGATAATCAGAAGTTTCTTTTTCTAAAATTGAAGCAGTTCTTAGCATTGGCAAGAGAGGTTCCTAAAGCCTGAAGGTAACTTTACTTTTCTTCACTGGCAATTCTAACATGTTGGGTTAGCACCTGTATTTCAACGGCTAAATTACAAACAACAGTATGCCAATGGTAAATGTTGACCAACACTAATTTAGCAATCATGAAACGGAATCATTTTGGATAATATTGTCTAATTTCCTTTCATATCCAACGTTAAAACAGGTGTACAATCTGCGGCGCTCGGCGGCTTTCGGAGAGAGAAGTGAAAAAGCTTACGGCACCTGGGATTCCCAGGCGGTCTTCCATCCAGGTACTAACCAGGCCCTGCTCTGCTTAGCTTCCGAGATCAGACGAGATCGGGCGGAACCAGAGAGGTATGGCCGTAAGCTGCTTTTTATCTTTTTCCTAATCCTTTATAATGCGTCAATGAATTATGACACGCCTGCCGTTGGCATCTTTGTGTGGGTTAAATAAGGGTATGCAAAGAAGGCTGTGACATCCCATGCCGAAAATTGGATGGACTAGAGAAGACCCGCCCAGGAGTCCCAGCCAATCGGTGAATGGCCATTGCAGTCCCCGCCACCTCAAATGGCCTGACGATGGTATGGACGTAAGCCACCTTTCATCTTCTTCCTATTGCATCTCTTCTACAATGTGAATTTTTTTTTACAATTGTGTAGGTGTACAATCTACGGCGCTGGGCGGCTTTCAGAGAGAGAAGTTAAAAAGCTTACGGCACCTGGGATTCCCAGGCGGTCTTCCATCCAGGTACTAACCAGGCCCTGCTCTGCTTAGCTTCCGAGATCAGACGAGATCGGGCGGAACCAGAGAGGTATGGCCGTAAGCTGCTTTTCATCTTTTTCCTAATCCTTTAAAAAGTGTCAAAGATAATCAGAAGTTTCTTTTTCTAAAATTGAAGCAGTTGTTAGCATTGGCAAGAGAGGTTCCTAAAGCCTGAAGGTAACTTTACTTTTCTTCACTGGCAATTCTAACATGTTGGGTTAGCACCTGTATTTCAACGGCTAAATTACAAACAACAGTATGCCAATGGTAAATGTTGACCAACACTAATTTAGCAATCATGAAACGGAATCATTTTGGATAATATTGTCTAATTTCCTTTCATATCCAACGTTAAAACAGGTGTACAATCTGCGGCGCTCGGCGGCTTTCGGAGAGAGAAGTGAAAAAGCTTACGGCACCTGGGATTCCCAGGCGGTCTTCCATCCAGGTACTAACCAGGCCCTGCTCTGCTTAGCTTCCGAGATCAGACGAGATCGGGCGGAACCAGAGAGGTATGGCCGTAAGCTGCTTTTTATCTTTTTCCTAATCCTTTATAATGCGTCAATGAATTATGACACGCCAGCCGTTGGCATCTTTGAGTGGGTTAAATAAGGGTATGCAAAGAAGGCTGTGACATCCCATGCCGAAAATTGGATGGACTAGAGAAGACCCGCCCAGGAGTCCCAGCCAATCGGTGAATGGCCATTGCAGTCCCCGCCACCTCAAATGGCCTGACGATGGTACGGACGTAAGCCACCTTTCATCTTCTTCCTATTGCATCTCTTCTACAATGTGAAATTTTTTTTACAATTGTGTAGGTGTACAATCTACGGCGCTGGGCGGCTTTCAGAGAGAGAAGTGAAAAAGCTTACGGCACCTGGGATTCCCAGGCGGTCTTCCATCCAGGTACTAACCAGGCCCTGCTCTGCTTAGCTTCCGAGAACAGACGAGATCGGGCGGAACCAGAGAGGTATGGACGTAAGCTGCTTTTCATCTTTTTCCTAATCCTTTAAAACGTGTCAAAGATAATCAGAAGTTTCTTTTTCTAAAATTGAAGCAGTTCTTAGCATTGGCAAGAGAGGTTCCTAAAGCCTGAAGGTAACTTTACTTTTCTTCACTGGCAATTCTAACATGTTGGGTTAGCACCTGTATTTCAACGGCTAAATTACAAACAACAGTATGCCAATGGTAAATGTTGACCAACACTAATTTAGCAATCATGAAACCGAATCATTTTGGATAATATTGTCTAATTTCCTTTCATATCCAACGTTAAAACAGGTGTACAATCTGCGGCGCTCGGCGGCTTTCGGAGAGAGAAGTGAAAAAGCTTACGGCACCTGGGATTCCCAGGCGGTCTTCCATCCAGGTACTAACCAGGCCCTGCTCTGCTTAGCTTCCGAGATCAGACGAGATCGGGCGGAACCAGAGAGGTATGGCCGTAAGCTGCTTTTTATCTTTTTCCTAATCCTTTATAATGCGTCAATGAATTATGACACGCCTGCCGTTGGCATCTTTGTGTGGGTTAAATAAGGGTATGCAAAGAAGGCTGTGACATCCCATGCCGAAAATTGGATGGACTAGAGAAGACCCGCCCAGGAGTCCCAGCCAATCGGTGAATGGCCATTGCAGTCCCCGCCACCTCAAATGGCCTGACGATGGTATGGACGTAAGCCACCTTTCATCTTCTTCCTATTGCATCTCTTCTACAATGTGAATTTTTTTTTACAATTGTGTAGGTGTACAATCTACGGCGCTGGGCGGCTTTCAGAGAGAGAAGTTAAAAAGCTTACGGCACCTGGGATTCCCAGGCGGTCTTCCATCCAGGTACTAACCAGGCCCTGCTCTGCTTAGCTTCCGAGATCAGACGAGATCGGGCGGAACCAGAGAGGTATGGCCGTAAGCTGCTTTTCATCTTTTTCCTAATCCTTTAAAACGTGTCAAAGATAATCAGAAGTTTCTTTTTCTAAAATTGAAGCAGTTCTTAGCATTGGCAAGAGAGGTTCCTAAAGCCTGAAGGTAACTTTACTTTTCTTCACTGGCAATTCTAACATGTTGGGTTAGCACCTGTATTTCAACGGCTAAATTACAAACAACAGTATGCCAATGGTAAATGTTGACCAACACTAATTTAGCAATCATGAAACGGAATCATTTTGGATAATATTGTCTAATTTCCTTTCATATCCAACGTTAAAACAGGTGTACAATCTGCGGCGCTCGGCGGCTTTCGGAGAGAGAAGTGAAAAAGCTTACGGCACCTGGGATTCCCAGGCGGTCTTCCATCCAGGTACTAACCAGGCCCTGCTCTGCTTAGCTTCCGAGATCAGACGAGATCGGGCGGAACCAGAGAGGTATGGCCGTAAGCTGCTTTTTATCTTTTTCCTAATCCTTTATAATGCGTCAATGAATTATGACACGCCTGCCGTTGGCATCTTTGTGTGGGTTAAATAAGGGTATGCAAAGAAGGCTGTGACATCCCATGCCGAAAATTGGATGGACTAGAGAAGACCCGCCCAGGAGTCCCAGCCAATCGGTGAATGGCCATTGCAGTCCCCGCCACCTCAAATGGCCTGACGATGGTATGGACGTAAGCCACCTTTCATCTTCTTCCTATTGCATCTCTTCTACAATGTGAATTTTTTTTTACAATTGTGTAGGTGTACAATCTACGGCGCTGGGCGGCTTTCAGAGAGAGAAGTTAAAAAGCTTACGGCACCTGGGATTCCCAGGCGGTCTTCCATCCAGGTACTAACCAGGCCCTGCTCTGCTTAGCTTCCGAGATCAGACGAGATCGGGCGGAACCAGAGAGGTATGGCCGTAAGCTGCTTTTCATCTTTTTCCTAATCCTTTAAAAAGTGTCAAAGATAATCAGAAGTTTCTTTTTCTAAAATTGAAGCAGTTCTTAGCATTGGCAAGAGAGGTTCCTAAAGCCTGAAGGTAACTTTACTTTTCTTCACTGGCAATTCTAACATGTTGGGTTAGCACCTGTATTTCAACGGCTAAATTACAAACAACAGTATGCCAATGGTAAATGTTGACCAACACTAATTTAGCAATCATGAAACGGAATCATTTTGGATAATATTGTCTAATTTCCTTTCATATCCAACGTTAAAACAGGTGTACAATCTGCGGCGCTCGGCGGCTTTCGGAGAGAGAAGTGAAAAAGCTTACGGCACCTGGGATTCCCAGGCGGTCTTCCATCCAGGTACTAACCAGGCCCTGCTCTGCTTAGCTTCCGAGATCAGACGAGATCGGGCGGAACCAGAGAGGTATGGCCGTAAGCTGCTTTTTATCTTTTTCCTAATCCTTTATAATGCGTCAATGAATTATGACACGCCTGCCGTTGGCATCTTTGTGTGGGTTAAATAAGGGTATGCAAAGAAGGCTGTGACATCCCATGCCGAAAATTGGATGGACTAGAGAAGACCCGCCCAGGAGTCCCAGCCAATCGGTGAATGGCCATTGCAGTCCCCGCCACCTCAAATGGCCTGACGATGGTATGGACGTAAGCCACCTTTCATCTTCTTCCTATTGCATCTCTTCTACAATGTGATAAACTTTTTACAATTGTGTAGGTGTACAAGCTACGGCGCTGGGCGGCTTTCAGAGAGAGAAGTGAAAAAGCTTACGGCACCTGGGATTCCCAGGCGGTCTTCCATCCAGGTACTAACCAGGCCCTGCTCTGCTTAGCTTCCGAGATCAGACGAGATCGGGCGGAACCAGAGAGGTATGGCCGTAAGCTGCTTTTTATCTTTTTCCTAATCCTTTATAATGCGTCAAAAAATTATGTCACGCCTGCCGTTGGCATCTTTGTGTGGGTTAAATAAGGGTATGCAAAGAAGGCTGTGACATCCTATGGCGAAAATTGGATGGACTAGAGAAGACCCGCCCAGGAGTCCCAGCCAATCGGTGGATGGCCATTGCAGTCCCCGCCACCTCAAATGGCCTGACGATGGTATGGACGTAAGCCACCTTTCATCTTCTTCCTATTGCATCTCTTCTACAATGTGAAATACTTTTTACAATTGTGAAGGTGTACAATCTGCGGCGGTGGGCGGCTTTCGGAGAGAGAAGTGAAAAAGCTTACGGCACCTGGGATTCCCAGGCGGTCTTCCATCCAGGTACTAACCAGGCCCTGCTCTGCTTAGCTTCCGAGATCAGACGAGATCAGGCGGAACCAGAGAGGTATGGCCGTAAGCTGCTTTTTATCTTTTTCCTAATCCTTTATAATGCGTCAATGAATTATGACACGCCAGCCGTTGGCATCTTTGTGTGGGTTAAATAAGGGTATGCAAAGAAGGCTGTGACATCCCATGCCGAAAATTGGATGGACTAGAGAAGACCCGCCCAGGAGTCCCAGCCAATCGGTGAATGGCCATTGCAGTCCCCGCCACCTCAAATGGCCTGACGATGGTATGGACGTAAGCCACCTTTCATCTTCTTCCTATTGCATCTCTTCTACAATGTGAATTTTTTTTTACAATTGTGTAGGTGTACAATCTACGGCGCTGGGCGGCTTTCAGAGAGAGAAGTTAAAAAGCTTACGGCACCTGGGATTCCCAGGCGGTCTTCCATCCAGGTACTAACCAGGCCCTGCTCTGCTTAGCTTCCGAGATCAGACGAGATCGGGCGGAACCAGAGAGGTATGGCCGTAAGCTGCTTTTCATCTTTTTCCTAATCCTTTAAAACGTGTCAAAGATAATCAGAAGTTTCTTTTTCTAAAATTGAAGCAGTTCTTAGCATTGGCAAGAGAGGTTCCTAAAGCCTGAAGGTAACTTTACTTTTCTTCACTGGCAATTCTAACATGTTGGGTTAGCACCTGTATTTCAACGGCTAAATTACAAACAACAGTATGCCAATGGTAAATGTTGACCAACACTAATTTAGCAATCATGAAACGGAATCATTTTGGATAATATTGTCTAATTTCCTTTCATATCCAACGTTAAAACAGGTGTACAATCTGCGGCGCTCGGCGGCTTTCGGAGAGAGAAGTGAAAAAGCTTACGGCACCTGGGATTCCCAGGCGGTCTTCCATCCAGGTACTAACCAGGCCCTGCTCTGCTTAGCTTCCGAGATCAGACGAGATCGGGCGGAACCAGAGAGGTATGGCCGTAAGCTGCTTTTTATCTTTTTCCTAATCCTTTATAATGCGTCAATGAATTATGACACGCCAGCCGTTGGCATCTTTGAGTGGGTTAAATAAGGGTATGCAAAGAAGGCTGTGACATCCCATGCCGAAAATTGGATGGACTAGAGAAGACCCGCCCAGGAGTCCCAGCCAATCGGTGAATGGCCATTGCAGTCCCCGCCACCTCAAATGGCCTGACGATGGTACGGACGTAAGCCACCTTTCATCTTCTTCCTATTGCATCTCTTCTACAATGTGAATTTTTTTTTACAATTGTGTAGGTGTACAATCTACGGCGCTGGGCGGCTTTCAGAGAGAGAAGTGAAAAAGCTTACGGCACCTGGGATTCCCAGGCGGTCTTCCATCCAGGTACTAACCAGGCCCTGCTCTGCTTAGGTTCCGAGATCAGACGAGATCGGGCGGAACCAGAGAGGTATGGACGTAAGCTGCTTTTCATCTTTTTCCTAATCCTTTAAAACGTGTCAAAGATAATCAGAAGTTTCTTTTTCTAAAATTGAAGCAGTTCTTAGCATTGGCAAGAGAGGTTCCTAAAGCCTGAAGGTAACTTTACTTTTCTTCACTGGCAATTCTAACATGTTGGGTTAGCACCTGTATTTCAACGGCTAAATTACAAACAACAGTATGCCAATCGTAAATGTTGACCAACACTAATTTAGCAATCATGAAACGGAATCATTTTGGATAATATTGTCTAATTTCCTTTCATATCCAACGTTAAAACAGGTGTACAATCTGCGGCGCTCGGCGGCTTTCGGAGAGAGAAGTGAAAAAGCTTACGGCACCTGGGATTCCCAGGCGGTCTTCCATCCAGGTACTAACCAGGCCCTGCTCTGCTTAGCTTCCGAGATCAGACGAGATCGGGCGGAACCAGAGAGGTATGGCCGTAAGCTGCTTTTTATCTTTTTCCTAATCCTTTATAATGCGTCAATGAATTATGACACGCCTGCCGTTGGCATCTTTGTGTGGGTTAAATAAGGGTATGCAAAGAAGGCTGTGACATCCCATGCCGAAAATTGGATGGACTAGAGAAGACCCGCCCAGGGGTCCCAGCCAATCGGTGAATGGCCATTGCAGTCCCCGCCACCTCAAATGGCCTGACGATGGTACGGACGTAAGCCACCTTTCATCTTCTTCCTATTGCATCTCTTCTACAATGTGAAATTTTTTTTACAATTGTGTAGGTGTACAATTTACGGCGCTGGGCGGCTTTCGGAGAGAGAAGTGA
Source organism: Pungitius pungitius (assembly GCF_949316345.1). NCBI lineage: Eukaryota > Metazoa > Chordata > Actinopteri > Perciformes > Gasterosteidae > Pungitius > Pungitius pungitius. Next base: position 538,189 of record NW_026909895.1, on the reverse strand, counting down.
AAAAGCTTACGGCACCTGGGATTCCCAGGCGGTCTTCCATCCAGGTACTAACCAGGCCCTGCTCTGCTTAGCTTCCGAGATCAGACGAGATCGGGCGGAACCAGAGAGGTATGGACGTAAGCTGCTTTTCATCTTTTTCCTAATCCTTTAAAACGTGTCAAAGATAATCAGAAGTTTCTTTTTCTAAAATTGAAGCAGTTCTTAGCATTGGCAAGAGAGGTTCCTAAAGCCTGAAGGTAACTTTACTTTTCTTCACTGGCAATTCTAACATGTTGGGTTAGCACCTGTATTTCAACGGCTAAATTACAAACAACAGTATGCCAATCGTAAATGTTGACCAACACTAATTTAGCAATCATGAAACGGAATGATTTTGGATAATATTGTCTAATTTCCTTTCATATCCAACGTTAAAACAGGTGTACAATCTGCGGCGCTCGGCGGCTTTCGGAGAGAGAAGTGAAAAAGCTTACGGCACCTGGGATTCCCAGGCGGTCTTCCATCCAGGTACTAACCAGGCCCTGCTCTGCTTAGCTTCCGAGAACAGACGAGATCGGGCGGAACCAGAGAGGTATGGACGTAAGCTGCTTTTCATCTTTTTCCTAATCCTTTAAAACGTGTCAAAGATAATCAGAAGTTTCTTTTTCTAAAATTGAAGCAGTTCTTAGCATTGGCAAGAGAGGTTCCTAAAGCCTGAAGGTAACTTTACTTTTCTTCACTGGCAATTCTAACATGTTGGGTTAGCACCTGTATTTCAACGGCTAAATTACAAACAACAGTATGCCAATCGTAAATGTTGACCAACACTAATTTAGCAATCATGAAACGGAATCATTTTGGATAATATTGTCTAATTTCCTTTCATATCCAACGTTAAAACAGGTGTACAATCTGCGGCGCTCGGCGGCTTTCGGAGAGAGAAGTGAAAAAGCTTACGGCACCTGGGATTCCCAGGCGGTCTTCCATCCAGGTACTAACCAGGCCCTGCTCTGCTTAGCTTCCGAGATCAGACGAGATCGGGCGGAACCAGAGAGGTATGGCCGTAAGCTGCTTTTTATCTTTTTCCTAATCCTTTATAATGCGTCAATGAATTATGACACGCCAGCCGTTGGCATCTTTGTGTGGGTTAAATAAGGGTATGCAAAGAAGGCTGTGACATCCCATGCCGAAAATTGGATGGACTAGAGAAGACCCGCCCAGGAGTCCCAGCCAATCGGTGAATGGCCATTGCAGTCCCCGCCACCTCAAATGGCCTGACGATGGTATGGACGTAAGCCACCTTTCATCTTCTTCCTATTGCATCTCTTCTACAATGTGAAATTTTTTTTACAATTGTGTAGGTGTACAATCTACGGCGCTGGGCGGCTTTCAGAGAGAGAAGTGAAAAAGCTTACGGCACCTGGGATTCCCAGGCGGTCTTCCATCCAGGTACTAACCAGGCCCTGCTCTGCTTAGGTTCCGAGATCAGACGAGATCGGGCGGAACCAGAGAGGTATGGACGTAAGCTGCTTTTCATCTTTTTCCTAATCCTTTAAAACGTGTCAAAGATAATCAGAAGTTTCTTTTTCTAAAATTGAAGCAGTTCTTAGCATTGGCAAGAGAGGTTCCTAAAGCCTGAAGGTAACTTTACTTTTCTTCACTGGCAATTCTAACATGTTGGGTTAGCACCTGTATTTCAACGGCTAAATTACAAACAACAGTATGCCAATCGTAAATGTTGACCAACACTAATTTAGCAATCATGAAACGGAATCATTTTGGATAATATTGTCTAATTTCCTTTCATATCCAACGTTAAAACAGGTGTACAATCTGCGGCGCTCGGCGGCTTTCGGAGAGAGAAGTGAAAAAGCTTACGGCACCTGGGATTCCCAGGCGGTCTTCCATCCAGGTACTAACCAGGCCCTGCTCTGCTTAGCTTCCGAGATCAGACGAGATCGGGCGGAACCAGAGAGGTATGGCCGTAAGCTGCTTTTTATCTTTTTCCTAATCCTTTATAATGCGTCAATGAATTATGACACGCCTGCCGTTGGCATCTTTGTGTGGGTTAAATAAGGGTATGCAAAGAAGGCTGTGACATCCCATGCCGAAAATTGGATGGACTAGAGAAGACCCGCCCAGGGGTCCCAGCCAATCGGTGAATGGCCATTGCAGTCCCCGCCACCTCAAATGGCCTGACGATGGTACGGACGTAAGCCACCTTTCATCTTCTTCCTATTGCATCTCTTCTACAATGTGAAATTTTTTTTACAATTGTGTAGGTGTACAATTTACGGCGCTGGGCGGCTTTCGGAGAGAGAAGTGAAAAAGCTTACGGCACCTGGGATTCCCAGGCGGTCTTCCATCCAGGTACTAACCAGGCCCTGCTCTGCTTAGCTTCCGAGATCAGACGAGATCGGGCGGAACCAGAGAGGTATGGACGTAAGCTGCTTTTCATCTTTTTCCTAATCCTTTAAAACGTGTCAAAGATAATCAGAAGTTTCTTTTTCTAAAATTGAAGCAGTTCTTAGCATTGGCAAGAGAGGTTCCTAAAGCCTGAAGGTAACTTTACTTTTCTTCACTGGCAATTCTAACATGTTGGGTTAGCACCTGTATTTCAACGGCTAAATTACAAACAACAGTATGCCAATCGTAAATGTTGACCAACACTAATTTAGCAATCATGAAACGGAATCATTTTGGATAATATTGTCTAATTTCCTTTCATATCCAACGTCAAAACAGGTGTACAATCTGCGGCGCTCGGCGGCTTTCGGAGAGAGAAGTGAAAAAGCTTACGGCACCTGGGATTCCCAGGCGGTCTTCCATCCAGGTACTAACCAGGCCCTGCTCTGCTTAGCTTCCGAGATCAGACGAGATCGGGCGGAACCAGAGAGGTATGGCCGTAAGCTGCTTTTTATCTTTTTCCTAATCCTTTATAATGCGTCAATGAATTATGACACGCCTGCCGTTGGCATCTTTGTGTGGGTTAAATAAGGGTATGCAAAGAAGGCTGTGACATCCCATGCCGAAAATTGGATGGACTAGAGAAGACCCGCCCAGGAGTCCCAGCCAATCGGTGAATGGCCATTGCAGTCCCCGCCACCTCAAATGGCCTGACGATGGTATGGACGTAAGCCACCTTTCATCTTCTTCCTATTGCATCTCTTCTACAATGTGAATTTTTTTTTACAATTGTGTAGGTGTACAATCTACGGCGCTGGGCGGCTTTCAGAGAGAGAAGTTAAAAAGCTTACGGCACCTGGGATTCCCAGGCGGTCTTCCATCCAGGTACTAACCAGGCCCTGCTCTGCTTAGCTTCCGAGATCAGACGAGATCGGGCGGAACCAGAGAGGTATGGCCGTAAGCTGCTTTTCATCTTTTTCCTAATCCTTTAAAAAGTGTCAAAGATAATCAGAAGTTTCTTTTTCTAAAATTGAAGCAGTTCTTAGCATTGGCAAGAGAGGTTCCTAAAGCCTGAAGGTAACTTTACTTTTCTTCACTGGCAATTCTAACATGTTGGGTTAGCACCTGTATTTCAACGGCTAAATTACAAACAACAGTATGCCAATGGTAAATGTTGACCAACACTAATTTAGCAATCATGAAACGGAATCATTTTGGATAATATTGTCTAATTTCCTTTCATATCCAACGTTAAAACAGGTGTACAATCTGCGGCGCTCGGCGGCTTTCGGAGAGAGAAGTGAAAAAGCTTACGGCACCTGGGATTCCCAGGCGGTCTTCCATCCAGGTACTAACCAGGCCCTGCTCTGCTTAGCTTCCGAGATCAGACGAGATCGGGCGGAACCAGAGAGGTATGGCCGTAAGCTGCTTTTTATCTTTTTCCTAATCCTTTATAATGCGTCAATGAATTATGACACGCCTGCCGTTGGCATCTTTGTGTGGGTTAAATAAGGGTATGCAAAGAAGGCTGTGACATCCCATGCCGAAAATTGGATGGACTAGAGAAGACCCGCCCAGGAGTCCCAGCCAATCGGTGAATGGCCATTGCAGTCCCCGCCACCTCAAATGGCCTGACGATGGTATGGACGTAAGCCACCTTTCATCTTCTTCCTATTGCATCTCTTCTACAATGTGATAAACTTTTTACAATTGTGTAGGTGTACAAGCTACGGCGCTGGGCGGCTTTCAGAGAGAGAAGTGAAAAAGCTTACGGCACCTGGGATTCCCAGGCGGTCTTCCATCCAGGTACTAACCAGGCCCTGCTCTGCTTAGCTTCCGAGATCAGACGAGATCGGGCGGAACCAGAGAGGTATGGCCGTAAGCTGCTTTTTATCTTTTTCCTAATCCTTTATAATGCGTCAAAAAATTATGTCACGCCTGCCGTTGGCATCTTTGTGTGGGTTAAATAAGGGTATGCAAAGAAGGCTGTGACATCCTATGGCGAAAATTGGATGGACTAGAGAAGACCCGCCCAGGAGTCCCAGCCAATCGGTGGATGGCCATTGCAGTCCCCGCCACCTCAAATGGCCTGACGATGGTATGGACGTAAGCCACCTTTCATCTTCTTCCTATTGCATCTCTTCTACAATGTGAAATACTTTTTACAATTGTGAAGGTGTACAATCTGCGGCGGTGGGCGGCTTTCGGAGAGAGAAGTGAAAAAGCTTACGGCACCTGGGATTCCCAGGCGGTCTTCCATCCAGGTACTAACCAGGCCCTGCTCTGCTTAGCTTCCGAGATCAGACGAGATCAGGCGGAACCAGAGAGGTATGGCCGTAAGCTGCTTTTTATCTTTTTCCTAATCCTTTATAATGCGTCAATGAATTATGACACGCCAGCCGTTGGCATCTTTGTGTGGGTTAAATAAGGGTATGCAAAGAAGGCTGTGACATCCCATGCCGAAAATTGGATGGACTAGAGAAGACCCGCCCAGGAGTCCCAGCCAATCGGTGAATGGCCATTGCAGTCCCCGCCACCTCAAATGGCCTGACGATGGTATGGACGTAAGCCACCTTTCATCTTCTTCCTATTGCATCTCTTCTACAATGTGAATTTTTTTTTACAATTGTGTAGGTGTACAATCTACGGCGCTGGGCGGCTTTCAGAGAGAGAAGTTAAAAAGCTTACGGCACCTGGGATTCCCAGGCGGTCTTCCATCCAGGTACTAACCAGGCCCTGCTCTGCTTAGCTTCCGAGATCAGACGAGATCGGGCGGAACCAGAGAGGTATGGCCGTAAGCTGCTTTTCATCTTTTTCCTAATCCTTTAAAACGTGTCAAAGATAATCAGAAGTTTCTTTTTCTAAAATTGAAGCAGTTCTTAGCATTGGCAAGAGAGGTTCCTAAAGCCTGAAGGTAACTTTACTTTTCTTCACTGGCAATTCTAACATGTTGGGTTAGCACCTGTATTTCAACGGCTAAATTACAAACAACAGTATGCCAATGGTAAATGTTGACCAACACTAATTTAGCAATCATGAAACGGAATCATTTTGGATAATATTGTCTAATTTCCTTTCATATCCAACGTTAAAACAGGTGTACAATCTGCGGCGCTCGGCGGCTTTCGGAGAGAGAAGTGAAAAAGCTTACGGCACCTGGGATTCCCAGGCGGTCTTCCATCCAGGTACTAACCAGGCCCTGCTCTGCTTAGCTTCCGAGATCAGACGAGATCGGGCGGAACCAGAGAGGTATGGCCGTAAGCTGCTTTTTATCTTTTTCCTAATCCTTTATAATGCGTCAATGAATTATGACACGCCAGCCGTTGGCATCTTTGAGTGGGTTAAATAAGGGTATGCAAAGAAGGCTGTGACATCCCATGCCGAAAATTGGATGGACTAGAGAAGACCCGCCCAGGAGTCCCAGCCAATCGGTGAATGGCCATTGCAGTCCCCGCCACCTCAAATGGCCTGACGATGGTACGGACGTAAGCCACCTTTCATCTTCTTCCTATTGCATCTCTTCTACAATGTGAAATTTTTTTTACAATTGTGTAGGTGTACAATCTACGGCGCTGGGCGGCTTTCAGAGAGAGAAGTGAAAAAGCTTACGGCACCTGGGATTCCCAGGCGGTCTTCCATCCAGGTACTAACCAGGCCCTGCTCTGCTTAGGTTCCGAGATCAGACGAGATCGGGCGGAACCAGAGAGGTATGGACGTAAGCTGCTTTTCATCTTTTTCCTAATCCTTTAAAACGTGTCAAAGATAATCAGAAGTTTCTTTTTCTAAAATTGAAGCAGTTCTTAGCATTGGCAAGAGAGGTTCCTAAAGCCTGAAGGTAACTTTACTTTTCTTCACTGGCAATTCTAACATGTTGGGTTAGCACCTGTATTTCAACGGCTAAATTACAAACAACAGTATGCCAATCGTAAATGTTGACCAACACTAATTTAGCAATCATGAAACGGAATCATTTTGGATAATATTGTCTAATTTCCTTTCATATCCAACGTTAAAACAGGTGTACAATCTGCGGCGCTCGGCGGCTTTCGGAGAGAGAAGTGAAAAAGCTTACGGCACCTGGGATTCCCAGGCGGTCTTCCATCCAGGTACTAACCAGGCCCTGCTCTGCTTAGCTTCCGAGATCAGACGAGATCGGGCGGAACCAGAGAGGTATGGCCGTAAGCTGCTTTTTATCTTTTTCCTAATCCTTTATAATGCGTCAATGAATTATGACACGCCTGCCGTTGGCATCTTTGTGTGGGTTAAATAAGGGTATGCAAAGAAGGCTGTGACATCCCATGCCGAAAATTGGATGGACTAGAGAAGACCCGCCCAGGGGTCCCAGCCAATCGGTGAATGGCCATTGCAGTCCCCGCCACCTCAAATGGCCTGACGATGGTACGGACGTAAGCCACCTTTCATCTTCTTCCTATTGCATCTCTTCTACAATGTGAAATTTTTTTTACAATTGTGTAGGTGTACAATTTACGGCGCTGGGCGGCTTTCGGAGAGAGAAGTGAAAAAGCTTACGGCACCTAGGATTCCCAGGCGGTCTTCCATCCAGGTACTAACCAGGCCCTGCTCTGCTTAGCTTCCGAGATCAGACGAGATCGGGCGGAACCAGAGAGGTATGGACGTAAGCTGCTTTTCATCTTTTTCCTAATCCTTTAAAACGTGTCAAAGATAATCAGAAGTTTCTTTTTCTAAAATTGAAGCAGTTCTTAGCATTGGCAAGAGAGGTTCCTAAAGCCTGAAGGTAACTTTACTTTTCTTCACTGGCAATTCTAACATGTTGGGTTAGCACCTGTATTTCAACGGCTAAATTACAAACAACAGTATGCCAATCGTAAATGTTGACCAACACTAATTTAGCAATCATGAAACGGAATGATTTTGGATAATATTGTCTAATTTCCTTTCATATCCAACGTTAAAACAGGTGTACAATCTGCGGCGCTCGGCGGCTTTCGGAGAGAGAAGTGAAAAAGCTTACGGCACCTGGGATTCCCAGGCGGTCTTCCATCCAGGTACTAACCAGGCCCTGCTCTGCTTAGCTTCCGAGAACAGACGAGATCGGGCGGAACCAGAGAGGTATGGACGTAAGCTGCTTTTCATCTTTTTCCTAATCCTTTAAAACGTGTCAAAGATAATCAGAAGTTTCTTTTTCTAAAATTGAAGCAGTTCTTAGCATTGGCAAGAGAGGTTCCTAAAGCCTGAAGGTAACTTTACTTTTCTTCACTGGCAATTCTAACATGTTGGGTTAGCACCTGTATTTCAACGGCTAAATTACAAACAACAGTATGCCAATCGTAAATGTTGACCAACACTAATTTAGCAATCATGAAACGGAATCATTTTGGATAATATTGTCTAATTTCCTTTCATATCCAACGTTAAAACAGGTGTACAATCTGCGGCGCTCGGCGGCTTTCGGAGAGAGAAGTGAAAAAGCTTACGGCACCTGGGATTCCCAGGCGGTCTTCCATCCAGGTACTAACCAGGCCCTGCTCTGCTTAGCTTCCGAGATCAGACGAGATCGGGCGGAACCAGAGAGGTATGGCCGTAAGCTGCTTTTTATCTTTTTCCTAATCCTTTATAATGCGTCAATGAATTATGACACGCCAGCCGTTGGCATCTTTGTGTGGGTTAAATAAGGGTATGCAAAGAAGGCTGTGACATCCCATGCCGAAAATTGGATGGACTAGAGAAGACCCGCCCAGGAGTCCCAGCCAATCGGTGAATGGCCATTGCAGTCCCCGCCACCTCAAATGGCCTGACGATGGTATGGACGTAAGCCACCTTTCATCTTCTTCCTATTGCATCTCTTCTACAATGTGAAATTTTTTTTACAATTGTGTAGGTGTACAATCTACGGCGCTGGGCGGCTTTCAGAGAGAGAAGTGAAAAAGCTTACGGCACCTGGGATTCCCAGGCGGTCTTCCATCCAGGTACTAACCAGGCCCTGCTCTGCTTAGGTTCCGAGATCAGACGAGATCGGGCGGAACCAGAGAGGTATGGACGTAAGCTGCTTTTCATCTTTTTCCTAATCCTTTAAAACGTGTCAAAGATAATCAGAAGTTTCTTTTTCTAAAATTGAAGCAGTTCTTAGCATTGGCAAGAGAGGTTCCTAAAGCCTGAAGGTAACTTTACTTTTCTTCACTGGCAATTCTAACATGTTGGGTTAGCACCTGTATTTCAACGGCTAAATTACAAACAACAGTATGCCAATCGTAAATGTTGACCAACACTAATTTAGCAATCATGAAACGGAATCATTTTGGATAATATTGTCTAATTTCCTTTCATATCCAACGTTAAAACAGGTGTACAATCTGCGGCGCTCGGCGGCTTTCGGAGAGAGAAGTGAAAAAGCTTACGGCACCTGGGATTCCCAGGCGGTCTTCCATCCAGGTACTAACCAGGCCCTGCTCTGCTTAGCTTCCGAGATCAGACGAGATCGGGCGGAACCAGAGAGGTATGGCCGTAAGCTGCTTTTTATCTTTTTCCTAATCCTTTATAATGCGTCAATGAATTATGACACGCCTGCCGTTGGCATCTTTGTGTGGGTTAAATAAGGGTATGCAAAGAAGGCTGTGACATCCCATGCCGAAAATTGGATGGACTAGAGAAGACCCGCCCAGGGGTCCCAGCCAATCGGTGAATGGCCATTGCAGTCCCCGCCACCTCAAATGGCCTGACGATGGTACGGACGTAAGCCACCTTTCATCTTCTTCCTATTGCATCTCTTCTACAATGTGAAATTTTTTTTACAATTGTGTAGGTGTACAATTTACGGCGCTGGGCGGCTTTCGGAGAGAGAAGTGAAAAAGCTTACGGCACCTGGGATTCCCAGGCGGTCTTCCATCCAGGTACTAACCAGGCCCTGCTCTGCTTAGCTTCCGAGATCAGACGAGATCGGGCGGAACCAGAGAGGTATGGACGTAAGCTGCTTTTCATCTTTTTCCTAATCCTTTAAAACGTGTCAAAGATAATCAGAAGTTTCTTTTTCTAAAATTGAAGCAGTTCTTAGCATTGGCAAGAGAGGTTCCTAAAGCCTGAAGGTAACTTTACTTTTCTTCACTGGCAATTCTAACATGTTGGGTTAGCACCTGTATTTCAACGGCTAAATTACAAACAACAGTATGCCAATCGTAAATGTTGACCAACACTAATTTAGCAATCATGAAACGGAATCATTTTGGATAATATTGTCTAATTTCCTTTCATATCCAACGTTAAAACAGGTGTACAATCTGCGGCGCTCGGCGGCTTTCGGAGAGAGAAGTGAAAAAGCTTACGGCACCTGGGATTCCCAGGCGGTCTTCCATCCAGGTACTAACCAGGCCCTGCTCTGCTTAGCTTCCGAGATCAGACGAGATCGGGCGGAACCAGAGAGGTATGGCCGTAAGCTGCTTTTTATCTTTTTCCTAATCCTTTATAATGCGTCAATGAATTATGACACGCCTGCCGTTGGCATCTTTGTGTGGGTTAAATAAGGGTATGCAAAGAAGGCTGTGACATCCCATGCCGAAAATTGGATGGACTAGAGAAGACCCGCCCAGGAGTCCCAGCCAATCGGTGAATGGCCATTGCAGTCCCCGCCACCTCAAATGGCCTGACGATGGTATGGACGTAAGCCACCTTTCATCTTCTTCCTATTGCATCTCTTCTACAATGTGATAAACTTTTTACAATTGTGTAGGTGTACAAGCTACGGCGCTGGGCGGCTTTCAGAGAGAGAAGTGAAAAAGCTTACGGCACCTGGGATTCCCAGGCGGTCTTCCATCCAGGTACTAACCAGGCGCTGCTCTGCTTAGCTTCCGAGATCAGACGAGATCGGGCGGAACCAGAGAGGTATGGACGTAAGCTGCTTTTCATCTTTTTCCTAATCCTTTAAAACGTGTCAAAGATAATCAGAAGTTTCTTTTTCTAAAATTGAAGCAGTTCTTAGCATTGGCAAGAGAGGTTCCTAAAACCTGAAGGTAACTTTACTTTTCTTCACTGGTAAATCTAACATGTTTGGTTAGCACCTGTATTTCAACGGCTAAATTACAAACAATAGTATGCCAATCGTAAAATGTTGATCAACACCAATTTAGCAATCATGAAACGGAATCATTTTGGATAACATTGTCTAATTTCCTTTCATATCCAACGTTAAAACAACACTAAACATGCATCTCTTCAACAATGTGATATACTTTTTGTAATTTGTAGGTGTACAATCTGCGGCGCTCTGCAGCTTTCAGAGAGAAGTGAAAAAGCTTACGGCACCTGGGATTCCCAGGCGGTCTTCCATCCAGGTACTAACCAGGCCCTGCTCTGCTTAGCTTCCGAGATCAGACGAGATCGGGCGGAACCAGAGAGGTATGGCCGTAAGCTGCTTTTTATCTTTTTCCTAATCCTTTATAATGCGTCAATGAATTATGACACGCCAGCCGTTGGCATCTTTGTGTGGGTTAAATAAGGGTATGCAAAGAAGGCTGTGACATCCCAAGCCGAAAATTGGATGGACTAGAGAAGACCCGCCCAGGAGTCCCAGCCAATCGGTGAATGGCCATTGCAGTCCCCGCCACCTCAAATGGCCTGACGATGGTACGGACGTAAGCCACCTTTCATCTTCTTCCTATTGCATCTCTTCTACAATGTGAAATTTTTTTTACAATTGTGTAGGTGTACAATCTACGGCGCTGGGCGGCTTTCAGAGAGAGAAGTGAAAAAGCTTACGGCACCTGGGGTTCCCAGGCGGTCTTCCATCCAGGTACTAACCAGGCCCTGCTCTGCTTAGCTTCCGAGAACAGACGAGATCGGGCGGAACCAGAGAGGTATGGACGTAAGCTGCTTTTCATCTTTTTCCTAATCCTTTAAAACGTGTCAAAGATAATCAGAAGTTTCTTTTTCTAAAATTGAAGCAGTTCTTAGCATTGGCAAGAGAGGTTCCTAAAGCCTGAAGGTAACTTTACTTTTCTTCACTGGCAATTCTAACATGTTGGGTTAGCACCTGTATTTCAACGGCTAAATTACAAACAACAGTATGCCAATCGTAAATGTTGACCAACACTAATTTAGCAATCATGAAACGGAATCATTTTGGATAATATTGTCTAATTTCCTTTCATATCCAACGTTAAAACAGGTGTACAATCTGCGGCGCTCGGCGGCTTTCGGAGAGAGAAGTGAAAAAGCTTACGGCACCTGGGATTCCCAGGCGGTCTTCCATCCAGGTACTAACCAGGCCCTGCTCTGCTTAGCTTCCGAGATCAGACGAGATCGGGCGGAACCAGAGAGGTATGGCCGTAAGCTGCTTTTTATCTTTTTCCTAATCCTTTATAATGCGTCAATGAATTATGACACGCCTGCCGTTGGCATCTTTGTGTGGGTTAAATAAGGGTATGCAAAGAAGGCTGTGACATCCCATGCCGAAAATTGGATGGACTAGAGAAGACCCGCCCAGGAGTCCCAGCAAATCGGTGAATGGCCATTGCAGTCCCCGCCACCTCAAATGGCCTGACGATGGTATGGACGTAAGCCACCTTTCATCTTCTTCCTATTGCATCTCTTCTACAATGTGAATTTTTTTTTACAATTGTGTAGGTGTACAATCTACGGCGCTGGGCGGCTTTCAGAGAGAGAAGTGAAAAAGCTTACGGCACCTGGGATTCCCAGGCGGTCTTCCATCCAGGTACTAACCAGTCCCTGCTCTGCTTAGCTTCCGAGATCAGACGAGATCGGGCGGAACCAGAGAGGTATGGACGTAAGCTGCTTTTCATCTTTTTCCTAATCCTTTAAAACGTGTCAAAGATAATCAGAAGTTTCTTTCTCTAAAATTGAAGCAGTTCTTAGCATTGGCAAGAGAGGTTCCTAAAGCCTGAAGGTAACTTTACTTTTCTTCACTGGCAATTCTAACATGTTGGGTTAGCACCTGTATTTCAACGGCTAAATTACAAACAACAGTATGCCAATCGTAAATGTTGACCAACACTAATTTAGCAATCATGAAACGGAATGATTTTGGATAATATTGTCTAATTTCCTTTCATATCCAACGTTAAAACAGGTGTACAATCTGCGGCGCTCGGCGGCTTTCGGAGAGAGAAGTGAAAAAGCTTACGGCACCTGGGATTCCCAGGCGGTCTTCCATCCAGGTACTAACCAGGCCCTGCTCTGCTTAGCTTCCGAGAACAGACGAGATCGGGCGGAACCAGAGAGGTATGGACGTAAGCTGCTTTTCATCTTTTTCCTAATCCTTTAAAACGTGTCAAAGATAATCAGAAGTTTCTTTTTCTAAAATTGATGCAGTTCTTAGCATTGGCAAGAGAGGTTCCTAAAGCCTGAAGGTAACTTTACTTTTCTTCACTGGCAATTCTAACATGTTGGGTTAGCACCTGTATTTCAACGGCTAAATTACAAACAACAGTATGCCAATCGTAAATGTTGACCAACACTAATTTAGCAATCATGAAACGAAATCATTTTGGATAATATTGTCTAATTTCCTTTCATATCCAACGTTAAAACAGGTGTACAATCTGCGGCGCTCGGCGGCTTTCGGAGAGAGAAGTGAAAAAGCTTACGGCACCTGGGATTCCCAGGCGGTCTTCCATCCAGGTACTAACCAGGCCCTGCTCTGCTTAGCTTCCGAGATCAGACGAGATCGGGCGGAACCAGAGAGGTATGGCCGTAAGCTGCTTTTTATCTTTTTCCTAATCCTTTATAATGCGTCAATGAATTATGACACGCCAGCCGTTGGCATCTTTGTGTGGGTTAAATAAGGGTATGCAAAGAAGGCTGTGACATCCCATGCCGAAAATTGGATGGACTAGAGAAGACCCGCCCAGGAGTCCCAGCCAATCGGTGAATGGCCATTGCAGTCCCCGCCACCTCAAATGGCCTGACGATGGTATGGACGTAAGCCACCTTTCATCTTCTTCCTATTGCATCTCTTCTACAATGTGAAATTTTTTTTACAATTGTGTAGGTGTACAATCTACGGCGCTGGGCGGCTTTCAGAGAGAGAAGTGAAAAAGCTTACGGCACCTGGGATTCCCAGGCGGTCTTCCATCCAGGTACTAACCAGGCCCTGCTCTGCTTAGGTTCCGAGATCAGACGAGATCGGGCGGAACCAGAGAGGTATGGACGTAAGCTGCTTTTCATCTTTTTCCTAATCCTTTAAAACGTGTCAAAGATAATCAGAAGTTTCTTTTTCTAAAATTGAAGCAGTTCTTAGCATTGGCAAGAGAGGTTCCTAAAGCCTGAAGGTAACTTTACTTTTCTTCACTGGCAATTCTAACATGTTGGGTTAGCACCTGTATTTCAACGGCTAAATTACAAACAACAGTATGCCAATCGTAAATGTTGACCAACACTAATTTAGCAATCATGAAACGGAATCATTTTGGATAATATTGTCTAATTTCCTTTCATATCCAACGTTAAAACAGGTGTACAATCTGCGGCGCTCGGCGGCTTTCGGAGAGAGAAGTGAAAAAGCTTACGGCACCTGGGATTCCCAGGCGGTCTTCCATCCAGGTACTAACCAGGCCCTGCTCTGCTTAGCTTCCGAGATCAGACGAGATCGGGCGGAACCAGAGAGGTATGGCCGTAAGCTGCTTTTTATCTTTTTCCTAATCCTTTATAATGCGTCAATGAATTATGACACGCCTGCCGTTGGCATCTTTGTGTGGGTTAAATAAGGGTATGCAAAGAAGGCTGTGACATCCCATGCCGAAAATTGGATGGACTAGAGAAGACCCGCCCAGGGGTCCCAGCCAATCGGTGAATGGCCATTGCAGTCCCCGCCACCTCAAATGGCCTGACGATGGTACGGACGTAAGCCACCTTTCATCTTCTTCCTATTGCATCTCTTCTACAATGTGAAATTTTTTTTACAATTGTGTAGGTGTACAATTTACGGCGCTGGGCGGCTTTCGGAGAGAGAAGTGAAAAAGCTTACGGCACCTGGGATTCCCAGGCGGTCTTCCATCCAGGTACTAACCAGGCCCTGCTCTGCTTAGCTTCCGAGATCAGACGAGATCGGGCGGAACCAGAGAGGTATGGACGTAAGCTGCTTTTCATCTTTTTCCTAATCCTTTAAAACGTGTCAAAGATAATCAGAAGTTTCTTTTTCTAAAATTGAAGCAGTTCTTAGCATTGGCAAGAGAGGTTCCTAAAGCCTGAAGGTAACTTTACTTTTCTTCACTGGCAATTCTAACATGTTGGGTTAGCACCTGTATTTCAACGGCTAAATTACAAACAACAGTATGCCAATCGTAAATGTTGACCAACACTAATTTAGCAATCATGAAACGGAATGATTTTGGATAATATTGTCTAATTTCCTTTCATATCCAACGTTAAAACAGGTGTACAATCTGCGGCGCTCGGCGGCTTTCGGAGAGAGAAGTGAAAAAGCTTACGGCACCTGGGATTCCCAGGCGGTCTTCCATCCAGGTACTAACCAGGCCCTGCTCTGCTTAGCTTCCGAGAACAGACGAGATCGGGCGGAACCAGAGAGGTATGGACGTAAGCTGCTTTTCATCTTTTTCCTAATCCTTTAAAACGTGTCAAAGATAATCAGAAGTTTCTTTTTCTAAAATTGAAGCAGTTCTTAGCATTGGCAAGAGAGGTTCCTAAAGCCTGAAGGTAACTTTACTTTTCTTCACTGGCAATTCTAACATGTTGGGTTAGCACCTGTATTTCAACGGCTAAATTACAAACAACAGTATGCCAATCGTAAATGTTGACCAACACTAATTTAGCAATCATGAAACGGAATCATTTTGGATAATATTGTCTAATTTCCTTTCATATCCAACGTTAAAACAGGTGTACAATCTGCGGCGCTCGGCGGCTTTCGGAGAGAGAAGTGAAAAAGCTTACGGCACCTGGGATTCCCAGGCGGTCTTCCATCCAGGTACTAACCAGGCCCTGCTCTGCTTAGCTTCCGAGATCAGACGAGATCGGGCGGAACCAGAGAGGTATGGCCGTAAGCTGCTTTTTATCTTTTTCCTAATCCTTTATAATGCGTCAATGAATTATGACACGCCAGCCGTTGGCATCTTTGTGTGGGTTAAATAAGGGTATGCAAAGAAGGCTGTGACATCCCATGCCGAAAATTGGATGGACTAGAGAAGACCCGCCCAGGAGTCCCAGCCAATCGGTGAATGGCCATTGCAGTCCCCGCCACCTCAAATGGCCTGACGATGGTATGGACGTAAGCCACCTTTCATCTTCTTCCTATTGCATCTCTTCTACAATGTGAAATTTTTTTTACAATTGTGTAGGTGTACAATCTACGGCGCTGGGCGGCTTTCAGAGAGAGAAGTGAAAAAGCTTACGGCACCTGGGATTCCCAGGCGGTCTTCCATCCAGGTACTAACCAGGCCCTGCTCTGCTTAGGTTCCGAGATCAGACGAGATCGGGCGGAACCAGAGAGGTATGGACGTAAGCTGCTTTTCATCTTTTTCCTAATCCTTTAAAACGTGTCAAAGATAATCAGAAGTTTCTTTTTCTAAAATTGAAGCAGTTCTTAGCATTGGCAAGAGAGGTTCCTAAAGCCTGAAGGTAACTTTACTTTTCTTCACTGGCAATTCTAACATGTTGGGTTAGCACCTGTATTTCAACGGCTAAATTACAAACAACAGTATGCCAATCGTAAATGTTGACCAACACTAATTTAGCAATCATGAAACGGAATCATTTTGGATAATATTGTCTAATTTCCTTTCATATCCAACGTTAAAACAGGTGTACAATCTGCGGCGCTCGGCGGCTTTCGGAGAGAGAAGTGAAAAAGCTTACGGCACCTGGGATTCCCAGGCGGTCTTCCATCCAGGTACTAACCAGGCCCTGCTCTGCTTAGCTTCCGAGATCAGACGAGATCGGGCGGAACCAGAGAGGTATGGCCGTAAGCTGCTTTTTATCTTTTTCCTAATCCTTTATAATGCGTCAATGAATTATGACACGCCTGCCGTTGGCATCTTTGTGTGGGTTAAATAAGGGTATGCAAAGAAGGCTGTGACATCCCATGCCGAAAATTGGATGGACTAGAGAAGACCCGCCCAGGAGTCCCAGCCAATCGGTGAATGGCCATTGCAGTCCCCGCCACCTCAAATGGCCTGACGATGGTATGGACGTAAGCCACCTTTCATCTTCTTCCTATTGCATCTCTTCTACAATGTGATAAACTTTTTACAATTGTGTAGGTGTACAAGCTACGGCGCTGGGCGGCTTTCAGAGAGAGAAGTGAAAAAGCTTACGGCACCTGGGATTCCCAGGCGGTCTTCCATCCAGGTACTAACCAGGCGCTGCTCTGCTTAGCTTCCGAGATCAGACGAGATCGGGCGGAACCAGAGAGGTATGGCCGTAAGCTGCTTTTTATCTTTTTCCTAATCCTTTATAATGCGTCAAAGATAATCAGAAGAGTTTCTTTTTCTAAAATTGAAGCAGTTCTTAGGATTGGCAAGAGAGGTTTCTAAAACCTGAAGGTAACTTTACTTTTCTTCACTGGCAATTCTAACATGTTGGGTTAGCACCTGTATTTCAACGGCTAAATTACAAACAAAAGTATGCCAATTGTTAAATGTTGATCAACACTAATTTAGCAACCATGAAACGGAATCATTTTGGATAATATTGTCTAATTGCCTTTCATATCCAACGTTAAAACAACACTAAACATGCATCTCTTCAACAATGTGATATACTTTTTGTAATTTGTAGGTGTACAATCTGCGGCGCTCGGCGGCTTTCGGTGAGAGAAGTGAAAAAGCTTACGGCACCTGGGATTCCCAGGCGGTCTTCCATCCAGGTACTAACCAGGCCCCGCTCTGCTTAGCTTCTGAGATCAGACGAGATCGGGCGGAACCAGAGAGGTATGGCTGTAAGCTGCTTTTTATCTTTTTCCTAATCCTTTAAAACGTGTCAAAGATAATCAGAAGTTTCTTTTTCTAAAATTGAAGCAGTTCTTAGCATTGGCAAGAGAGGTTCCTAAAACCTGAAGGTAACTTTACTTTTCTTCACTGGTAAATCTAACATGTTTGGTTAGCACCTGTATTTCAACGGCTAAATTACAAACAATAGTATGCCAATCGTAAAATGTTGATCAACACCAATTTAGCAATCATGAAACGGAATCATTTTGGATAATATTGTCTAATTTCCTTTCATATCCAACGTTAAAACAACACTAAACATGCATCTCTTCAACAATGTGATATACTTTTTGTAATTTGTAGGTGTACAATCTGCTGCGCTCTGCAGCTTTCAGAGAGAAGTGAAAAAGCTTACGGCACCTGGGATTCCCAGGCGGTCTTCCATCCAGGTACTAACCAGGCCCTGCTCTGCTTAGCTTCCGAGATCAGACGAGATCGGGCGGAACCAGAGAGGTATGGCCGTAAGCTGCTTTTTATCTTTTTCCTAATCCTTTATAATGCGTCAATGAATTATGACACGCCAGCCGTTGGCATCTTTGTGTGGGTTAAATAAGGGTATGCAAAGAAGGCTGTGACATCCCATGCCGAAAATTGGATGGACTAGAGAAGACCCGCCCAGGAGTCCCAGCCAATCGGTGAATGGCCATTGCAGTCCCCGCCACCTCAAATGGCCTGACGATGGTATGGACGTAAGCCACCTTTCATCTTCTTCCTATTGCATCTCTTCTACAATGTGAATTTTTTTTTACAATTGTGTAGGTGTACAATTTACGGCGCTGGGCGGCTTTCAGAGAGAGAAGTGAAAAAGCTTACGGCACCTGGGATTCCCAGGCGGTCTTCCATCCAGGTACTAACCAGGCCCTGCTCTGCTTAGCTTCCGAGATCAGACGAGATCGGGCGGAACCAGAGAGGTATGGCCGTAAGCTGCTTTTTATCTTTTTCCTAATCCTTTATAATGCGTCAATGAATTATGACACGCCAGCCGTTGGCATCTTTGTGTGGGTTAAATAAGGGTATGCAAAGAAGGCTGTGACATCCCAAGCCGAAAATTGGATGGACTAGAGAAGACCCGCCCAGGAGTCCCAGCCAATCGGTGAATGGCCATTGCAGTCCCCGCCACCTCAAATGGCCTGACGATGGTACGGACGTAAGCCACCTTTCATCTTCTTCCTATTGCATCTCTTCTACAATGTGAAATTTTTTTTACAATTGTGTAGGTGTACAATCTACGGCGCTGGGCGGCTTTCAGAGAGAGAAGTGAAAAAGCTTACGGCACCTGGGGTTCCCAGGCGGTCTTCCATCCAGGTACTAACCAGGCCCTGCTCTGCTTAGCTTCCGAGAACAGACGAGATCGGGCGGAACCAGAGAGGTATGGACGTAAGCTGCTTTTCATCTTTTTCCTAATCCTTTAAAACGTGTCAAAGATAATCAGAAGTTTCTTTTTCTAAAATTGAAGCAGTTCTTAGCATTGGCAAGAGAGGTTCCTAAAGCCTGAAGGTAACTTTACTTTTCTTCACTGGCAATTCTAACATGTTGGGTTAGCACCTGTATTTCAACGGCTAAATTACAAACAACAGTATGCCAATCGTAAATGTTGACCAACACTAATTTAGCAATCATGAAACGGAATCATTTTGGATAATATTGTCTAATTTCCTTTCATATCCAACGTTAAAACAGGTGTACAATCTGCGGCGCTCGGCGGCTTTCGGAGAGAGAAGTGAAAAAGCTTACGGCACCTGGGATTCCCAGGCGGTCTTCCATCCAGGTACTAACCAGGCCCTGCTCTGCTTAGCTTCCGAGATCAGACGAGATCGGGCGGAACCAGAGAGGTATGGCCGTAAGCTGCTTTTTATCTTTTTCCTAATCCTTTATAATGCGTCAATGAATTATGACACGCCTGCCGTTGGCATCTTTGTGTGGGTTAAATAAGGGTATGCAAAGAAGGCTGTGACATCCCATGCCGAAAATTGGATGGACTAGAGAAGACCCGCCCAGGAGTCCCAGCAAATCGGTGAATGGCCATTGCAGTCCCCGCCACCTCAAATGGCCTGACGATGGTATGGACGTAAGCCACCTTTCATCTTCTTCCTATTGCATCTCTTCTACAATGTGAATTTTTTTTTACAATTGTGTAGGTGTACAATCTACGGCGCTGGGCGGCTTTCAGAGAGAGAAGTGAAAAAGCTTACGGCACCTGGGATTCCCAGGCGGTCTTCCATCCAGGTACTAACCAGTCCCTGCTCTGCTTAGCTTCCGAGATCAGACGAGATCGGGCGGAACCAGAGAGGTATGGACGTAAGCTGCTTTTCATCTTTTTCCTAATCCTTTAAAACGTGTCAAAGATAATCAGAAGTTTCTTTTTCTAAAATTGAAGCAGTTCTTAGCATTGGCAAGAGAGGTTCCTAAAGCCTGAAGGTAACTTTACTTTTCTTCACTGGCAATTCTAACATGTTGGGTTAGCACCTGTATTTCAACGGCTAAATTACAAACAACAGTATGCCAATCGTAAATGTTGACCAACACTAATTTAGCAATCATGAAACGGAATCATTTTGGATAATATTGTCTAATTTCTTTTCATATCCAACGTTAAAACAGGTGTACAATCTGCGGCGCTCGGCGGCTTTCGGAGAGAGAAGTGAAAAAGCTTACGGCACCTGGGATTCCCAGGCGGTCTTCCATCCAGGTACTAACCAGGCCCTGCTCTGCTTAGCTTCCGAGATCAGACGAGATCGGGCGGAACCAGAGAGGTATGGCCGTAAGCTGCTTTTTATCTTTTTCCTAATCCTTTATAATGCGTCAATGAATTATGACACGCCTGCCGTTGGCATCTTTGTGTGGGTTAAATAAGGGTATGCAAAGAAGGCTGTGACATCCCATGCCGAAAATTGGATGGACTAGAGAAGACCCGCCCAGGAGTCCCAGCCAATCGGTGAATGGCCATTGCAGTCCCCGCCACCTCAAATGGCCTGACGATGGTATGGACGTAAGCCACCTTTCATCTTCTTCCTATTGCATCTCTTCTACAATGTGAAATTTTTTTTACAATTGTGTAGGTGTACAATCTACGGCGCTGGGCGGCTTTCAGAGAGAGAAGTGAAAAAGCTTACGGCACCTGGGATTCCCAGGCGGTCTTCCATCCAGGTACTAACCAGGCCCTGCTCTGCTTAGGTTCCGAGATCAGACGAGATCGGGCGGAACCAGAGAGGTATGGACGTAAGCTGCTTTTCATCTTTTTCCTAATCCTTTAAAACGTGTCAAAGATAATCAGAAGTTTCTTTTTCTAAAATTGAAGCAGTTCTTAGCATTGGCAAGAGAGGTTCCTAAAGCCTGAAGGTAACTTTACTTTTCTTCACTGGCAATTCTAACATGTTGGGTTAGCACCTGTATTTCAACGGCTAAATTACAAACAACAGTATGCCAATCGTAAATGTTGACCAACACTAATTTAGCAATCATGAAACGGAATCATTTTGGATAATATTGTCTAATTTCCTTTCATATCCAACGTTAAAACAGGTGTACAATCTGCGGCGCTCGGCGGCTTTCGGAGAGAGAAGTGAAAAAGCTTACGGCACCTGGGATTCCCAGGCGGTCTTCCATCCAGGTACTAACCAGGCCCTGCTCTGCTTAGCTTCCGAGATCAGACGAGATCGGGCGGAACCAGAGAGGTATGGCCGTAAGCTGCTTTTTATCTTTTTCCTAATCCTTTATAATGCGTCAATGAATTATGACACGCCTGCCGTTGGCATCTTTGTGTGGGTTAAATAAGGGTATGCAAAGAAGGCTGTGACATCCCATGCCGAAAATTGGATGGACTAGAGAAGACCCGCCCAGGAGTCCCAGCCAATCGGTGAATGGCCATTGCAGTCCCCGCCACCTCAAATGGCCTGACGATGGTATGGACGTAAGCCACCTTTCATCTTCTTCCTATTGCATCTCTTCTACAATGTGATAAACTTTTTACAATTGTGTAGGTGTACAAGCTACGGCGCTGGGCGGCTTTCAGAGAGAGAAGTGAAAAAGCTTACGGCACCTGGGATTCCCAGGCGGTCTTCCATCCAGGTACTAACCAGGCGCTGCTCTGCTTAGCTTCCGAGATCAGACGAGATCGGGCGGAACCAGAGAGGTATGGCCGTAAGCTGCTTTTTATCTTTTTCCTAATCCTTTATAATGCGTCAAAGATAATCAGAAGAGTTTCTTTTTCTAAAATTGAAGCAGTTCTTAGGATTGGCAAGAGAGGTTTCTAAAACCTGAAGGTAACTTTACTTTTCTTCACTGGCAATTCTAACATGTTGGGTTAGCACCTGTATTTCAACGGCTAAATTACAAACAAAAGTATGCCAATTGTTAAATGTTGATCAACACTAATTTAGCAACCATGAAACGGAATCATTTTGGATAATATTGTCTAATTGCCTTTCATATCCAACGTTAAAACAACACTAAACATGCATCTCTTCAACAATGTGATATACTTTTTGTAATTTGTAGGTGTACAATCTGCGGCGCTCGGCGGCTTTCGGTGAGAGAAGTGAAAAAGCTTACGGCACCTGGGATTCCCAGGCGGTCTTCCATCCAGGTACTAACCAGGCCCCGCTCTGCTTAGCTTCTGAGATCAGACGAGATCGGGCGGAACCAGAGAGGTATGGCTGTAAGCTGCTTTTTATCTTTTTCCTAATCCTTTAAAACGTGTCAAAGATAATCAGAAGTTTCTTTTTCTAAAATTGAAGCAGTTCTTAGCATTGGCAAGAGAGGTTCCTAAAACCTGAAGGTAACTTTACTTTTCTTCACTGGTAAATCTAACATGTTTGGTTAGCACCTGTATTTCAACGGCTAAATTACAAACAATAGTATGCCAATCGTAAAATGTTGATCAACACCAATTTAGCAATCATGAAACGGAATCATTTTGGATAATATTGTCTAATTTCCTTTCATATCCAACGTTAAAACAACACTAAACATGCATCTCTTCAACAATGTGATATACTTTTTGTAATTTGTAGGTGTACAATCTGCTGCGCTCTGCAGCTTTCAGAGAGAAGTGAAAAAGCTTACGGCACCTGGGATTCCCAGGCGGTCTTCCATCCAGGTACTAACCAGGCCCTGCTCTGCTTAGCTTCCGAGATCAGACGAGATCGGGCGGAACCAGAGAGGTATGGCCGTAAGCTGCTTTTTATCTTTTTCCTAATCCTTTATAATGCGTCAATGAATTATGACACGCCAGCCGTTGGCATCTTTGTGTGGGTTAAATAAGGGTATGCAAAGAAGGCTGTGACATCCCATGCCGAAAATTGGATGGACTAGAGAAGACCCGCCCAGGAGTCCCAGCCAATCGGTGAATGGCCATTGCAGTCCCCGCCACCTCAAATGGCCTGACGATGGTATGGACGTAAGCCACCTTTCATCTTCTTCCTATTGCATCTCTTCTACAATGTGAATTTTTTTTTACAATTGTGTAGGTGTACAATTTACGGCGCTGGGCGGCTTTCAGAGAGAGAAGTGAAAAAGCTTACGGCACCTGGGATTCCCAGGCGGTCTTCCATCCAGGTACTAACCAGGCCCTGCTCTGCTTAGCTTCCGAGATCAGACGAGATCGGGCGGAACCAGAGAGGTATGGCCGTAAGCTGCTTTTTATCTTTTTCCTAATCCTTTATAATGCGTCAATGAATTATGACACGCCAGCCGTTGGCATCTTTGTGTGGGTTAAATAAGGGTATGCAAAGAAGGCTGTGACATCCCAAGCCGAAAATTGGATGGACTAGAGAAGACCCGCCCAGGAGTCCCAGCCAATCGGTGAATGGCCATTGCAGTCCCCGCCACCTCAAATGGCCTGACGATGGTACGGACGTAAGCCACCTTTCATCTTCTTCCTATTGCATCTCTTCTACAATGTGAAATTTTTTTTACAATTGTGTAGGTGTACAATCTACGGCGCTGGGCGGCTTTCAGAGAGAGAAGTGAAAAAGCTTACGGCACCTGGGGTTCCCAGGCGGTCTTCCATCCAGGTACTAACCAGGCCCTGCTCTGCTTAGCTTCCGAGAACAGACGAGATCGGGCGGAACCAGAGAGGTATGGACGTAAGCTGCTTTTCATCTTTTTCCTAATCCTTTAAAACGTGTCAAAGATAATCAGAAGTTTCTTTTTCTAAAATTGAAGCAGTTCTTAGCATTGGCAAGAGAGGTTCCTAAAGCCTGAAGGTAACTTTACTTTTCTTCACTGGCAATTCTAACATGTTGGGTTAGCACCTGTATTTCAACGGCTAAATTACAAACAACAGTATGCCAATCGTAAATGTTGACCAACACTAATTTAGCAATCATGAAACGGAATCATTTTGGATAATATTGTCTAATTTCCTTTCATATCCAACGTTAAAACAGGTGTACAATCTGCGGCGCTCGGCGGCTTTCGGAGAGAGAAGTGAAAAAGCTTACGGCACCTGGGATTCCCAGGCGGTCTTCCATCCAGGTACTAACCAGGCCCTGCTCTGCTTAGCTTCCGAGATCAGACGAGATCGGGCGGAACCAGAGAGGTATGGCCGTAAGCTGCTTTTTATCTTTTTCCTAATCCTTTATAATGCGTCAATGAATTATGACACGCCTGCCGTTGGCATCTTTGTGTGGGTTAAATAAGGGTATGCAAAGAAGGCTGTGACATCCCATGCCGAAAATTGGATGGACTAGAGAAGACCCGCCCAGGAGTCCCAGCAAATCGGTGAATGGCCATTGCAGTCCCCGCCACCTCAAATGGCCTGACGATGGTATGGACGTAAGCCACCTTTCATCTTCTTCCTATTGCATCTCTTCTACAATGTGAATTTTTTTTTACAATTGTGTAGGTGTACAATCTACGGCGCTGGGCGGCTTTCAGAGAGAGAAGTGAAAAAGCTTACGGCACCTGGGATTCCCAGGCGGTCTTCCATCCAGGTACTAACCAGTCCCTGCTCTGCTGAGCTTCCGAGATCAGACGAGATCGGGCGGAACCAGAGAGGTATGGACGTAAGCTGCTTTTCATCTTTTTCCTAATCCTTTAAAACGTGTCAAAGATAATCAGAAGTTTCTTTTTCTAAAATTGAAGCAGTTCTTAGCATTGGCAAGAGAGGTTCCTAAAGCCTGAAGGTAACTTTACTTTTCTTCACTGGCAATTCTAACATGTTGGGTTAGCACCTGTATTTCAACGGCTAAATTACAAACAACAGTATGCCAATCGTAAATGTTGACCAACACTAATTTAGCAATCATGAAACGGAATCATTTTGGATAATATTGTCTAATTTCTTTTCATATCCAACGTTAAAACAGGTGTACAATCTGCGGCGCTCGGCGGCTTTCGGAGAGAGAAGTGAAAAAGCTTACGGCACCTGGGATTCCCAGGCGGTCTTCCATCCAGGTACTAACCAGGCCCTGCTCTGCTTAGCTTCCGAGATCAGACGAGATCGGGCGGAACCAGAGAGGTATGGCCGTAAGCTGCTTTTTATCTTTTTCCTAATCCTTTATAATGCGTCAATGAATTATGACACGCCTGCCGTTGGCATCTTTGTGTGGGTTAAATAAGGGTATGCAAAGAAGGCTGTGACATCCCATGCCGAAAATTGGATGGACTAGAGAAGACCCGCCCAGGAGTCCCAGCCAATCGGTGAATGGCCATTGCAGTCCCCGCCACCTCAAATGGCCTGACGATGGTATGGACGTAAGCCACCTTTCATCTTCTTCCTATTGCATCTCTTCTACAATGTGAATTTTTTTTTACAATTGTGTAGGTGTACAATCTACGGCGCTGGGCGGCTTTCAGAGAGAGAAGTTAAAAAGCTTACGGCACCTGGGATTCCCAGGCGGTCTTCCATCCAGGTACTAACCAGGCCCTGCTCTGCTTAGCTTCCGAGATCAGACGAGATCGGGCGGAACCAGAGAGGTATGGCCGTAAGCTGCTTTTCATCTTTTTCCTAATCCTTTATAATGCGTCAATGAATTATGACACGCCTGCCGTTGGCATCTTTGTGTGGGTTAAATAAGGGTATGCAAAGAAGGCTGTGACATCCCATGCCGAAAATTGGATGGACTAGAGAAGACCCGCCCAGGAGTCCCAGCCAATCGGTGAATGGCCATTGCAGTCCCCGCCACCTCAAATGGCCTGACGATGGTATGGACGTAAGCCACCTTTCATCTTCTTCCTATTGCATCTCTTCTACAATGTGAATTTTTTTTTACAATTGTGTAGGTGTACAATTTACGGCGCTGGGCGGCTTTCAGAGAGAGAAGTGAAAAAGCTTACGGCACCTGGGATTCCCAGGCGGTCTTCCATCCAGGTACTAACCAGGCCCTGCTCTGCTTAGCTTCCGAGATCAGACGAGATCGGGCGGAACCAGAGAGGTATGGCCGTAAGCTGCTTTTTATCTTTTTCCTAATCCTTTATAATGCGTCAATGAATTATGACACGCCAGCCGTTGGCATCTTTGTGTGGGTTAAATAAGGGTATGCAAAGAAGGCTGTGACATCCCAAGCCGAAAATTGGATGGACTAGAGAAGACCCGCCCAGGAGTCCCAGCCAATCGGTGAATGGCCATTGCAGTCCCCGCCACCTCAAATGGCCTGACGATGGTACGGACGTAAGCCACCTTTCATCTTCTTCCTATTGCATCTCTTCTACAATGTGAAAATTTTTTTACAATTGTGTAGGTGTACAATCTACGGCGCTGGGCGGCTTTCAGAGAGAGAAGTGAAAAAGCTTACGGCACCTGGGGTTCCCAGGCGGTCTTCCATCCAGGTACTAACCAGGCCCTGCTCTGCTTAGCTTCCGAGAACAGACGAGATCGGGCGGAACCAGAGAGGTATGGACGTAAGCTGCTTTTCATCTTTTTCCTAATCCTTTAAAACGTGTCAAAGATAATCAGAAGTTTCTTTTTCTAAAATTGAAGCAGTTCTTAGCATTGGCAAGAGAGGTTCCTAAAGCCTGAAGGTAACTTTACTTTTCTTCACTGGCAATTCTAACATGTTGGGTTAGCACCTGTATTTCAACGGCTAAATTACAAACAACAGTATGCCAATCGTAAATGTTGACCAACACTAATTTAGCAATCATGAAACGGAATCATTTTGGATAATATTGTCTAATTTCCTTTCATATCCAACGTTAAAACAGGTGTACAATCTGCGGCGCTCGGCGGCTTTCGGAGAGAGAAGTGAAAAAGCTTACGGCACCTGGGATTCCCAGGCGGTCTTCCATCCAGGTACTAACCAGGCCCTGCTCTGCTTAGCTTCCGAGATCAGACGAGATCGGGCGGAACCAGAGAGGTATGGCCGTAAGCTGCTTTTTATCTTTTTCCTAATCCTTTATAATGCGTCAATGAATTATGACACGCCTGCCGTTGGCATCTTTGTGTGGGTTAAATAAGGGTATGCAAAGAAGGCTGTGACATCCCATGCCGAAAATTGGATGGACTAGAGAAGACCCGCCCAGGAGTCCCAGCAAATCGGTGAATGGCCATTGCAGTCCCCGCCACCTCAAATGGCCTGACGATGGTATGGACGTAAGCCACCTTTCATCTTCTTCCTATTGCATCTCTTCTACAATGTGAATTTTTTTTTACAATTGTGTAGGTGTACAATCTACGGCGCTGGGCGGCTTTCAGAGAGAGAAGTGAAAAAGCTTACGGCACCTGGGATTCCCAGGCGGTCTTCCATCCAGGTACTAACCAGTCCCTGCTCTGCTTAGCTTCCGAGATCAGACGAGATCGGGCGGAACCAGAGAGGTATGGACGTAAGCTGCTTTTCATCTTTTTCCTAATCCTTTAAAACGTGTCAAAGATAATCAGAAGTTTCTTTTTCTAAAATTGAAGCAGTTCTTAGCATTGGCAAGAGAGGTTCCTAAAGCCTGAAGGTAACTTTACTTTTCTTCACTGGCAATTCTAACATGTTGGGTTAGCACCTGTATTTCAACGGCTAAATTACAAACAACAGTATGCCAATCGTAAATGTTGACCAACACTAATTTAGCAATCATGAAACGGAATCATTTTGGATAATATTGTCTAATTTCTTTTCATATCCAACGTTAAAACAGGTGTACAATCTGCGGCGCTCGGCGGCTTTCGGAGAGAGAAGTGAAAAAGCTTACGGCACCTGGGATTCCCAGGCGGTCTTCCATCCAGGTACTAACCAGGCCCTGCTCTGCTTAGCTTCCGAGATCAGACGAGATCGGGCGGAACCAGAGAGGTATGGCCGTAAGCTGCTTTTTATCTTTTTCCTAATCCTTTATAATGCGTCAATGAATTATGACACGCCTGCCGTTGGCATCTTTGTGTGGGTTAAATAAGGGTATGCAAAGAAGGCTGTGACATCCCATGCCGAAAATTGGATGGACTAGAGAAGACCCGCCCAGGAGTCCCAGCCAATCGGTGAATGGCCATTGCAGTCCCCGCCACCTCAAATGGCCTGACGATGGTATGGACGTAAGCCACCTTTCATCTTCTTCCTATTGCATCTCTTCTACAATGTGAATTTTTTTTTACAATTGTGTAGGTGTACAATCTACGGCGCTGGGCGGCTTTCAGAGAGAGAAGTTAAAAAGCTTACGGCACCTGGGATTCCCAGGCGGTCTTCCATCCAGGTACTAACCAGGCCCTGCTCTGCTTAGCTTCCGAGATCAGACGAGATCGGGCGGAACCAGAGAGGTATGGCCGTAAGCTGCTTTTCATCTTTTTCCTAATCCTTTATAATGCGTCAATGAATTATGACACGCCTGCCGTTGGCATCTTTGTGTGGGTTAAATAAGGGTATGCAAAGAAGGCTGTGACATCCCAAGCCGAAAATTGGATGGACTAGAGAAGACCCGCCCAGGAGTCCCAGCCAATCGGTGAATGGCCATTGCAGTCCCCGCCACCTCAAATGGCCTGACGATGGTACGGACGTAAGCCACCTTTCATCTTCTTCCTATTGCATCTCTTCTACAATGTGAAAATTTTTTTACAATTGTGTAGGTGTACAATCTACGGCGCTGGGCGGCTTTCAGAGAGAGAAGTGAAAAAGCTTACGGCACCTGGGGTTCCCAGGCGGTCTTCCATCCAGGTACTAACCAGGCCCTGCTCTGCTTAGCTTCCGAGAACAGACGAGATCGGGCGGAACCAGAGAGGTATGGACGTAAGCTGCTTTTCATCTTTTTCCTAATCCTTTAAAACGTGTCAAAGATAATCAGAAGTTTCTTTTTCTAAAATTGAAGCAGTTCTTAGCATTGGCAAGAGAGGTTCCTAAAGCCTGAAGGTAACTTTACTTTTCTTCACTGGCAATTCTAACATGTTGGGTTAGCACCTGTATTTCAACGGCTAAATTACAAACAACAGTATGCCAATCGTAAATGTTGACCAACACTAATTTAGCAATCATGAAACGGAATCATTTTGGATAATATTGTCTAATTTCCTTTCATATCCAACGTTAAAACAGGTGTACAATCTGCGGCGCTCGGCGGCTTTCGGAGAGAGAAGTGAAAAAGCTTACGGCACCTGGGATTCCCAGGCGGTCTTCCATCCAGGTACTAACCAGGCCCTGCTCTGCTTAGCTTCCGAGATCAGACGAGATCGGGCGGAACCAGAGAGGTATGGCCGTAAGCTGCTTTTTATCTTTTTCCTAATCCTTTATAATGCGTCAATGAATTATGACACGCCTGCCGTTGGCATCTTTGTGTGGGTTAAATAAGGGTATGCAAAGAAGGCTGTGACATCCCATGCCGAAAATTGGATGGACTAGAGAAGACCCGCCCAGGAGTCCCAGCAAATCGGTGAATG
Organism: Pungitius pungitius; assembly: GCF_949316345.1. Lineage (NCBI taxonomy): Eukaryota > Metazoa > Chordata > Actinopteri > Perciformes > Gasterosteidae > Pungitius > Pungitius pungitius. The sequence goes on along the minus strand of NW_026909895.1, from coordinate 509,083 downwards.
GCCATTGCAGTCCCCGCCACCTCAAATGGCCTGACGATGGTATGGACGTAAGCCACCTTTCATCTTCTTCCTATTGCATCTCTTCTACAATGTGAATTTTTTTTTACAATTGTGTAGGTGTACAATCTACGGCGCTGGGCGGCTTTCAGAGAGAGAAGTGAAAAAGCTTACGGCACCTGGGATTCCCAGGCGGTCTTCCATCCAGGTACTAACCAGGCCCTGCTCTGCTTAGCTTCCGAGATCAGACGAGATCGGGCGGAACCAGAGAGGTATGGCCGTAAGCTGCTTTTCATCTTTTTCCTAATCCTTTAAAACGTGTCAAAGATAATCAGAAGTTTCTTTTTCTAAAATTGAAGCAGTTCTTAGCATTGGCAAGAGAGGTTCCTAAAGCCTGAAGGTAACTTTACTTTTCTTCACTGGCAATTCTAACATGTTGGGTTAGCACCTGTATTTCAACGGCTAAATTACAAACAACAGTATGCCAATCGTAAATGTTGACCAACACTAATTTAGCAATCATGAAACGGAATCATTTTGGATAATATTGTCTAATTTCTTTTCATATCCAACGTTAAAACAGGTGTACAATCTGCGGCGCTCGGCGGCTTTCGGAGAGAGAAGTGAAAAAGCTTACGGCACCTGGGATTCCCAGGCGGTCTTCCATCCAGGTACTAACCAGGCCCTGCTCTGCTTAGCTTCCGAGATCAGACGAGATCGGGCGGAACCAGAGAGGTATGGCCGTAAGCTGCTTTTTATCTTTTTCCTAATCCTTTATAATGCGTCAATGAATTATGACACGCCTGCCGTTGGCATCTTTGTGTGGGTTAAATAAGGGTATGCAAAGAAGGCTGTGACATCCCATGCCGAAAATTGGATGGACTAGAGAAGACCCGCCCAGGAGTCCCAGCCAATCGGTGAATGGCCATTGCAGTCCCCGCCACCTCAAATGGCCTGACGATGGTATGGACGTAAGCCACCTTTCATCTTCTTCCTATTGCATCTCTTCTACAATGTGAAATTTTTTTTACAATTGTGTAGGTGTACAATCTACGGCGCTGGGCGGCTTTCAGAGAGAGAAGTGAAAAAGCTTACGGCACCTGGGATTCCCAGGCGGTCTTCCATCCAGGTACTAACCAGGCCCTGCTCTGCTTAGGTTCCGAGATCAGACGAGATCGGGCGGAACCAGAGAGGTATGGACGTAAGCTGCTTTTCATCTTTTTCCTAATCCTTTAAAACGTGTCAAAGATAATCAGAAGTTTCTTTTTCTAAAATTGAAGCAGTTCTTAGCATTGGCAAGAGAGGTTCCTAAAGCCTGAAGGTAACTTTACTTTTCTTCACTGGCAATTCTAACATGTTGGGTTAGCACCTGTATTTCAACGGCTAAATTACAAACAACAGTATGCCAATCGTAAATGTTGACCAACACTAATTTAGCAATCATGAAACGGAATCATTTTGGATAATATTGTCTAATTTCCTTTCATATCCAACGTTAAAACAGGTGTACAATCTGCGGCGCTCGGCGGCTTTCGGAGAGAGAAGTGAAAAAGCTTACGGCACCTGGGATTCCCAGGCGGTCTTCCATCCAGGTACTAACCAGGCCCTGCTCTGCTTAGCTTCCGAGATCAGACGAGATCGGGCGGAACCAGAGAGGTATGGCCGTAAGCTGCTTTTTATCTTTTTCCTAATCCTTTATAATGCGTCAATGAATTATGACACGCCTGCCGTTGGCATCTTTGTGTGGGTTAAATAAGGGTATGCAAAGAAGGCTGTGACATCCCATGCCGAAAATTGGATGGACTAGAGAAGACCCGCCCAGGAGTCCCAGCCAATCGGTGAATGGCCATTGCAGTCCCCGCCACCTCAAATGGCCTGACGATGGTATGGACGTAAGCCACCTTTCATCTTCTTCCTATTGCATCTCTTCTACAATGTGATAAACTTTTTACAATTGTGTAGGTGTACAAGCTACGGCGCTGGGCGGCTTTCAGAGAGAGAAGTGAAAAAGCTTACGGCACCTGGGATTCCCAGGCGGTCTTCCATCCAGGTACTAACCAGGCGCTGCTCTGCTTAGCTTCCGAGATCAGACGAGATCGGGCGGAACCAGAGAGGTATGGCCGTAAGCTGCTTTTTATCTTTTTCCTAATCCTTTATAATGCGTCAAAGATAATCAGAAGAGTTTCTTTTTCTAAAATTGAAGCAGTTCTTAGGATTGGCAAGAGAGGTTTCTAAAACCTGAAGGTAACTTTACTTTTCTTCACTGGCAATTCTAACATGTTGGGTTAGCACCTGTATTTCAACGGCTAAATTACAAACAAAAGTATGCCAATTGTTAAATGTTGATCAACACTAATTTAGCAACCATGAAACGGAATCATTTTGGATAATATTGTCTAATTGCCTTTCATATCCAACGTTAAAACAACACTAAACATGCATCTCTTCAACAATGTGATATACTTTTTGTAATTTGTAGGTGTACAATCTGCGGCGCTCGGCGGCTTTCGGTGAGAGAAGTGAAAAAGCTTACGGCACCTGGGATTCCCAGGCGGTCTTCCATCCAGGTACTAACCAGGCCCCGCTCTGCTTAGCTTCTGAGATCAGACGAGATCGGGCGGAACCAGAGAGGTATGGCTGTAAGCTGCTTTTTATCTTTTTCCTAATCCTTTAAAACGTGTCAAAGATAATCAGAAGTTTCTTTTTCTAAAATTGAAGCAGTTCTTAGCATTGGCAAGAGAGGTTCCTAAAACCTGAAGGTAACTTTACTTTTCTTCACTGGTAAATCTAACATGTTTGGTTAGCACCTGTATTTCAACGGCTAAATTACAAACAATAGTATGCCAATCGTAAAATGTTGATCAACACCAATTTAGCAATCATGAAACGGAATCATTTTGGATAATATTGTCTAATTTCCTTTCATATCCAACGTTAAAACAACACTAAACATGCATCTCTTCAACAATGTGATATACTTTTTGTAATTTGTAGGTGTACAATCTGCTGCGCTCTGCAGCTTTCAGAGAGAAGTGAAAAAGCTTACGGCACCTGGGATTCCCAGGCGGTCTTCCATCCAGGTACTAACCAGGCCCTGCTCTGCTTAGCTTCCGAGATCAGACGAGATCGGGCGGAACCAGAGAGGTATGGCCGTAAGCTGCTTTTTATCTTTTTCCTAATCCTTTATAATGCGTCAATGAATTATGACACGCCAGCCGTTGGCATCTTTGTGTGGGTTAAATAAGGGTATGCAAAGAAGGCTGTGACATCCCATGCCGAAAATTGGATGGACTAGAGAAGACCCGCCCAGGAGTCCCAGCCAATCGGTGAATGGCCATTGCAGTCCCCGCCACCTCAAATGGCCTGACGATGGTATGGAAGTAAGCCACCTTTCATCTTCTTCCTATTGCATCTCTTCTACAATGTGAATTTTTTTTTACAATTGTGTAGGTGTACAATTTACGGCGCTGGGCGGCTTTCAGAGAGAGAAGTGAAAAAGCTTACGGCACCTGGGATTCCCAGGCGGTCTTCCATCCAGGTACTAACCAGGCCCTGCTCTGCTTAGCTTCCGAGATCAGACGAGATCGGGCGGAACCAGAGAGGTATGGCCGTAAGCTGCTTTTTATCTTTTTCCTAATCCTTTATAATGCGTCAATGAATTATGACACGCCAGCCGTTGGCATCTTTGTGTGGGTTAAATAAGGGTATGCAAAGAAGGCTGTGACATCCCAAGCCGAAAATTGGATGGACTAGAGAAGACCCGCCCAGGAGTCCCAGCCAATCGGTGAATGGCCATTGCAGTCCCCGCCACCTCAAATGGCCTGACGATGGTACGGACGTAAGCCACCTTTCATCTTCTTCCTATTGCATCTCTTCTACAATGTGAAATTTTTTTTACAATTGTGTAGGTGTACAATCTACGGCGCTGGGCGGCTTTCAGAGAGAGAAGTGAAAAAGCTTACGGCACCTGGGGTTCCCAGGCGGTCTTCCATCCAGGTACTAACCAGGCCCTGCTCTGCTTAGCTTCCGAGAACAGACGAGATCGGGCGGAACCAGAGAGGTATGGACGTAAGCTGCTTTTCATCTTTTTCCTAATCCTTTAAAACGTGTCAAAGATAATCAGAAGTTTCTTTTTCTAAAATTGAAGCAGTTCTTAGCATTGGCAAGAGAGGTTCCTAAAGCCTGAAGGTAACTTTACTTTTCTTCACTGGCAATTCTAACATGTTGGGTTAGCACCTGTATTTCAACGGCTAAATTACAAACAACAGTATGCCAATCGTAAATGTTGACCAACACTAATTTAGCAATCATGAAACGGAATCATTTTGGATAATATTGTCTAATTTCCTTTCATATCCAACGTTAAAACAGGTGTACAATCTGCGGCGCTCGGCGGCTTTCGGAGAGAGAAGTGAAAAAGCTTACGGCACCTGGGATTCCCAGGCGGTCTTCCATCCAGGTACTAACCAGGCCCTGCTCTGCTTAGCTTCCGAGATCAGACGAGATCGGGCGGAACCAGAGAGGTATGGCCGTAAGCTGCTTTTTATCTTTTTCCTAATCCTTTATAATGCGTCAATGAATTATGACACGCCTGCCGTTGGCATCTTTGTGTGGGTTAAATAAGGGTATGCAAAGAAGGCTGTGACATCCCATGCCGAAAATTGGATGGACTAGAGAAGACCCGCCCAGGAGTCCCAGCAAATCGGTGAATGGCCATTGCAGTCCCCGCCACCTCAAATGGCCTGACGATGGTATGGACGTAAGCCACCTTTCATCTTCTTCCTATTGCATCTCTTCTACAATGTGAATTTTTTTTTACAATTGTGTAGGTGTACAATCTACGGCGCTGGGCGGCTTTCAGAGAGAGAAGTGAAAAAGCTTACGGCACCTGGGATTCCCAGGCGGTCTTCCATCCAGGTACTAACCAGTCCCTGCTCTGCTGAGCTTCCGAGATCAGACGAGATCGGGCGGAACCAGAGAGGTATGGACGTAAGCTGCTTTTCATCTTTTTCCTAATCCTTTAAAACGTGTCAAAGATAATCAGAAGTTTCTTTTTCTAAAATTGAAGCAGTTCTTAGCATTGGCAAGAGAGGTTCCTAAAGCCTGAAGGTAACTTTACTTTTCTTCACTGGCAATTCTAACATGTTGGGTTAGCACCTGTATTTCAACGGCTAAATTACAAACAACAGTATGCCAATCGTAAATGTTGACCAACACTAATTTAGCAATCATGAAACGGAATCATTTTGGATAATATTGTCTAATTTCTTTTCATATCCAACGTTAAAACAGGTGTACAATCTGCGGCGCTCGGCGGCTTTCGGAGAGAGAAGTGAAAAAGCTTACGGCACCTGGGATTCCCAGGCGGTCTTCCATCCAGGTACTAACCAGGCCCTGCTCTGCTTAGCTTCCGAGATCAGACGAGATCGGGCGGAACCAGAGAGGTATGGCCGTAAGCTGCTTTTTATCTTTTTCCTAATCCTTTATAATGCGTCAATGAATTATGACACGCCTGCCGTTGGCATCTTTGTGTGGGTTAAATAAGGGTATGCAAAGAAGGCTGTGACATCCCATGCCGAAAATTGGATGGACTAGAGAAGACCCGCCCAGGAGTCCCAGCCAATCGGTGAATGGCCATTGCAGTCCCCGCCACCTCAAATGGCCTGACGATGGTATGGACGTAAGCCACCTTTCATCTTCTTCCTATTGCATCTCTTCTACAATGTGAATTTTTTTTTACAATTGTGTAGGTGTACAATCTACGGCGCTGGGCGGCTTTCAGAGAGAGAAGTTAAAAAGCTTACGGCACCTGGGATTCCCAGGCGGTCTTCCATCCAGGTACTAACCAGGCCCTGCTCTGCTTAGCTTCCGAGATCAGACGAGATCGGGCGGAACCAGAGAGGTATGGCCGTAAGCTGCTTTTTATCTTTTTCCTAATCCTTTATAATGCGTCAATGAATTATGACACGCCTGCCGTTGGCATCTTTGTGTGGGTTAAATAAGGGTATGCAAAGAAGGCTGTGACATCCCATGCCGAAAATTGGATGGACTAGAGAAGACCCGCCCAGGAGTCCCAGCCAATCGGTGAATGGCCATTGCAGTCCCCGCCACCTCAAATGGCCTGACGATGGTATGGACGTAAGCCACCTTTCATCTTCTTCCTATTGCATCTCTTCTACAATGTGAATTTTTTTTTACAATTGTGTAGGTGTACAATCTACGGCGCTGGGCGGCTTTCAGAGAGAGAAGTTAAAAAGCTTACGGCACCTGGGATTCCCAGGCGGTCTTCCATCCAGGTACTAACCAGGCCCTGCTCTGCTTAGCTTCCGAGATCAGACGAGATCGGGCGGAACCAGAGAGGTATGGCCGTAAGCTGCTTTTCATCTTTTTCCTAATCCTTTATAATGCGTCAATGAATTATGACACGCCTGCCGTTGGCATCTTTGTGTGGGTTAAATAAGGGTATGCAAAGAAGGCTGTGACATCCCATGCCGAAAATTGGATGGACTAGAGAAGACCCGCCCAGGAGTCCCAGCCAATCGGTGAATGGCCATTGCAGTCCCCGCCACCTCAAATGGCCTGACGATGGTATGGACGTAAGCCACCTTTCATCTTCTTCCTATTGCATCTCTTCTACAATGTGAATTTTTTTTTACAATTGTGTAGGTGTACAATTTACGGCGCTGGGCGGCTTTCAGAGAGAGAAGTGAAAAAGCTTACGGCACCTGGGATTCCCAGGCGGTCTTCCATCCAGGTACTAACCAGGCCCTGCTCTGCTTAGCTTCCGAGATCAGACGAGATCGGGCGGAACCAGAGAGGTATGGCCGTAAGCTGCTTTTTATCTTTTTCCTAATCCTTTATAATGCGTCAATGAATTATGACACGCCAGCCGTTGGCATCTTTGTGTGGGTTAAATAAGGGTATGCAAAGAAGGCTGTGACATCCCAAGCCGAAAATTGGATGGACTAGAGAAGACCCGCCCAGGAGTCCCAGCCAATCGGTGAATGGCCATTGCAGTCCCCGCCACCTCAAATGGCCTGACGATGGTACGGACGTAAGCCACCTTTCATCTTCTTCCTATTGCATCTCTTCTACAATGTGAAATTTTTTTTACAATTGTGTAGGTGTACAATCTACGGCGCTGGGCGGCTTTCAGAGAGAGAAGTGAAAAAGCTTACGGCACCTGGGGTTCCCAGGCGGTCTTCCATCCAGGTACTAACCAGGCCCTGCTCTGCTTAGCTTCCGAGAACAGACGAGATCGGGCGGAACCAGAGAGGTATGGACGTAAGCTGCTTTTCATCTTTTTCCTAATCCTTTAAAACGTGTCAAAGATAATCAGAAGTTTCTTTTTCTAAAATTGAAGCAGTTCTTAGCATTGGCAAGAGAGGTTCCTAAAGCCTGAAGGTAACTTTACTTTTCTTCACTGGCAATTCTAACATGTTGGGTTAGCACCTGTATTTCAACGGCTAAATTACAAACAACAGTATGCCAATCGTAAATGTTGACCAACACTAATTTAGCAATCATGAAACGGAATCATTTTGGATAATATTGTCTAATTTCCTTTCATATCCAACGTTAAAACAGGTGTACAATCTGCGGCGCTCGGCGGCTTTCGGAGAGAGAAGTGAAAAAGCTTACGGCACCTGGGATTCCCAGGCGGTCTTCCATCCAGGTACTAACCAGGCCCTGCTCTGCTTAGCTTCCGAGATCAGACGAGATCGGGCGGAACCAGAGAGGTATGGCCGTAAGCTGCTTTTTACCTTTTTCCTAATCCTTTATAATGCGTCAATGAATTATGACACGCCTGCCGTTGGCATCTTTGTGTGGGTTAAATAAGGGTATGCAAAGAAGGCTGTGACATCCCATGCCGAAAATTGGATGGACTAGAGAAGACCCGCCCAGGAGTCCCAGCAAATCGGTGAATGGCCATTGCAGTCCCCGCCACCTCAAATGGCCTGACGATGGTATGGACGTAAGCCACCTTTCATCTTCTTCCTATTGCATCTCTTCTACAATGTGAATTTTTTTTTACAATTGTGTAGGTGTACAATCTACGGCGCTGGGCGGCTTTCAGAGAGAGAAGTGAAAAAGCTTACGGCACCTGGGATTCCCAGGCGGTCTTCCATCCAGGTACTAACCAGTCCCTGCTCTGCTTAGCTTCCGAGATCAGACGAGATCGGGCGGAACCAGAGAGGTATGGACGTAAGCTGCTTTTCATCTTTTTCCTAATCCTTTAAAACGTGTCAAAGATAATCAGAAGTTTCTTTTTCTAAAATTGAAGCAGTTCTTAGCATTGGCAAGAGAGGTTCCTAAAGCCTGAAGGTAACTTTACTTTTCTTCACTGGCAATTCTAACATGTTGGGTTAGCACCTGTATTTCAACGGCTAAATTACAAACAACAGTATGCCAATCGTAAATGTTGACCAACACTAATTTAGCAATCATGAAACGGAATCATTTTGGATAATATTGTCTAATTTCTTTTCATATCCAACGTTAAAACAGGTGTACAATCTGCGGCGCTCGGCGGCTTTCGGAGAGAGAAGTGAAAAAGCTTACGGCACCTGGGATTCCCAGGCGGTCTTCCATCCAGGTACTAACCAGGCCCTGCTCTGCTTAGCTTCCGAGATCAGACGAGATCGGGCGGAACCAGAGAGGTATGGCCGTAAGCTGCTTTTTATCTTTTTCCTAATCCTTTATAATGCGTCAATGAATTATGACACGCCTGCCGTTGGCATCTTTGTGTGGGTTAAATAAGGGTATGCAAAGAAGGCTGTGACATCCCATGCCGAAAATTGGATGGACTAGAGAAGACCCGCCCAGGAGTCCCAGCCAATCGGTGAATGGCCATTGCAGTCCCCGCCACCTCAAATGGCCTGACGATGGTATGGACGTAAGCCACCTTTCATCTTCTTCCTATTGCATCTCTTCTACAATGTGAATTTTTTTTTACAATTGTGTAGGTGTACAATCTACGGCGCTGGGCGGCTTTCAGAGAGAGAAGTTAAAAAGCTTACGGCACCTGGGATTCCCAGGCGGTCTTCCATCCAGGTACTAACCAGGCCCTGCTCTGCTTAGCTTCCGAGATCAGACGAGATCGGGCGGAACCAGAGAGGTATGGCCGTAAGCTGCTTTTCATCATTTTCCTAATCCTTTATAATGCGTCAATGAATTATGACACGCCTGCCGTTGGCATCTTTGTGTGGGTTAAATAAGGGTATGCAAAGAAGGCTGTGACATCCCATGCCGAAAATTGGATGGACTAGAGAAGACCCGCCCAGGAGTCCCAGCCAATCGGTGAATGGCCATTGCAGTCCCCGCCACCTCAAATGGCCTGACGATGGTATGGACGTAAGCCACCTTTCATCTTCTTCCTATTGCATCTCTTCTACAATGTGAATTTTTTTTTACAATTGTGTAGGTGTACAATTTACGGCGCTGGGCGGCTTTCAGAGAGAGAAGTGAAAAAGCTTACGGCACCTGGGATTCCCAGGCGGTCTTCCATCCAGGTACTAACCAGGCCCTGCTCTGCTTAGCTTCCGAGATCAGACGAGATCGGGCGGAACCAGAGAGGTATGGCCGTAAGCTGCTTTTTATCTTTTTCCTAATCCTTTATAATGCGTCAATGAATTATGACACGCCAGCCGTTGGCATCTTTGTGTGGGTTAAATAAGGGTATGCAAAGAAGGCTGTGACATCCCAAGCCGAAAATTGGATGGACTAGAGAAGACCCGCCCAGGAGTCCCAGCCAATCGGTGAATGGCCATTGCAGTCCCCGCCACCTCAAATGGCCTGACGATGGTACGGACGTAAGCCACCTTTCATCTTCTTCCTATTGCATCTCTTCTACAATGTGAAATTTTTTTTACAATTGTGTAGGTGTACAATCTACGGCGCTGGGCGGCTTTCAGAGAGAGAAGTGAAAAAGCTTACGGCACCTGGGGTTCCCAGGCGGTCTTCCATCCAGGTACTAACCAGGCCCTGCTCTGCTTAGCTTCCGAGAACAGACGAGATCGGGCGGAACCAGAGAGGTATGGACGTAAGCTGCTTTTCATCTTTTTCCTAATCCTTTAAAACGTGTCAAAGATAATCAGAAGTTTCTTTTTCTAAAATTGAAGCAGTTCTTAGCATTGGCAAGAGAGGTTCCTAAAACCTGAAGGTAACTTTACTTTTCTTCACTGGTAAATCTAACATGTTTGGTTAGCACCTGTATTTCAACGGCTAAATTACAAACAATAGTATGCCAATCGTAAAATGTTGATCAACACCAATTTAGCAATCATGAAACGGAATCATTTTGGATAATATTGTCTAATTTCCTTTCATATCCAACGTTAAAACAACACTAAACATGCATCTCTTCAACAATGTGATATACTTTTTGTAATTTGTAGGTGTACAATCTGCTGCGCTCTGCAGCTTTCAGAGAGAAGTGAAAAAGCTTACGGCACCTGGGATTCCCAGGCGGTCTTCCATCCAGGTACTAACCAGGCCCTGCTCTGCTTAGCTTCCGAGATCAGACGAGATCGGGCGGAACCAGAGAGGTATGGCCGTAAGCTGCTTTTTATCTTTTTCCTAATCCTTTATAATGCGTCAATGAATTATGACACGCCAGCCGTTGGCATCTTTGTGTGGGTTAAATAAGGGTATGCAAAGAAGGCTGTGACATCCCATGCCGAAAATTGGATGGACTAGAGAAGACCCGCCCAGGAGTCCCAGCCAATCGGTGAATGGCCATTGCAGTCCCCGCCACCTCAAATGGCCTGACGATGGTATGGACGTAAGCCACCTTTCATCTTCTTCCTATTGCATCTCTTCTACAATGTGAATTTTTTTTTACAATTGTGTAGGTGTACAATTTACGGCGCTGGGCGGCTTTCAGAGAGAGAAGTGAAAAAGCTTACGGCACCTGGGATTCCCAGGCGGTCTTCCATCCAGGTACTAACCAGGCCCTGCTCTGCTTAGCTTCCGAGATCAGACGAGATCGGGCGGAACCAGAGAGGTATGGCCGTAAGCTGCTTTTTATCTTTTTCCTAATCCTTTATAATGCGTCAATGAATTATGACACGCCAGCCGTTGGCATCTTTGTGTGGGTTAAATAAGGGTATGCAAAGAAGGCTGTGACATCCCAAGCCGAAAATTGGATGGACTAGAGAAGACCCGCCCAGGAGTCCCAGCCAATCGGTGAATGGCCATTGCAGTCCCCGCCACCTCAAATGGCCTGACGATGGTACGGACGTAAGCCACCTTTCATCTTCTTCCTATTGCATCTCTTCTACAATGTGAAATTTTTTTTACAATTGTGTAGGTGTACAATCTACGGCGCTGGGCGGCTTTCAGAGAGAGAAGTGAAAAAGCTTACGGCACCTGGGGTTCCCAGGCGGTCTTCCATCCAGGTACTAACCAGGCCCTGCTCTGCTTAGCTTCCGAGAACAGACGAGATCGGGCGGAACCAGAGAGGTATGGACGTAAGCTGCTTTTCATCTTTTTCCTAATCCTTTAAAACGTGTCAAAGATAATCAGAAGTTTCTTTTTCTAAAATTGAAGCAGTTCTTAGCATTGGCAAGAGAGGTTCCTAAAGCCTGAAGGTAACTTTACTTTTCTTCACTGGCAATTCTAACATGTTGGGTTAGCACCTGTATTTCAACGGCTAAATTACAAACAACAGTATGCCAATCGTAAATGTTGACCAACACTAATTTAGCAATCATGAAACGGAATCATTTTGGATAATATTGTCTAATTTCCTTTCATATCCAACGTTAAAACAGGTGTACAATCTGCGGCGCTCGGCGGCTTTCGGAGAGAGAAGTGAAAAAGCTTACGGCACCTGGGATTCCCAGGCGGTCTTCCATCCAGGTACTAACCAGGCCCTGCTCTGCTTAGCTTCCGAGATCAGACGAGATCGGGCGGAACCAGAGAGGTATGGCCGTAAGCTGCTTTTTATCTTTTTCCTAATCCTTTATAATGCGTCAATGAATTATGACACGCCTGCCGTTGGCATCTTTGTGTGGGTTAAATAAGGGTATGCAAAGAAGGCTGTGACATCCCATGCCGAAAATTGGATGGACTAGAGAAGACCCGCCCAGGAGTCCCAGCAAATCGGTGAATGGCCATTGCAGTCCCCGCCACCTCAAATGGCCTGACGATGGTATGGACGTAAGCCACCTTTCATCTTCTTCCTATTGCATCTCTTCTACAATGTGAATTTTTTTTTACAATTGTGTAGGTGTACAATCTACGGCGCTGGGCGGCTTTCAGAGAGAGAAGTGAAAAAGCTTACGGCACCTGGGATTCCCAGGCGGTCTTCCATCCAGGTACTAACCAGTCCCTGCTCTGCTTAGCTTCCGAGATCAGACGAGATCGGGCGGAACCAGAGAGGTATGGACGTAAGCTGCTTTTCATCTTTTTCCTAATCCTTTAAAACGTGTCAAAGATAATCAGAAGTTTCTTTTTCTAAAATTGAAGCAGTTCTTAGCATTGGCAAGAGAGGTTCCTAAAGCCTGAAGGTAACTTTACTTTTCTTCACTGGCAATTCTAACATGTTGGGTTAGCACCTGTATTTCAACGGCTAAATTACAAACAACAGTATGCCAATCGTAAATGTTGACCAACACTAATTTAGCAATCATGAAACGGAATCATTTTGGATAATATTGTCTAATTTCTTTTCATATCCAACGTTAAAACAGGTGTACAATCTGCGGCGCTCGGCGGCTTTCGGAGAGAGAAGTGAAAAAGCTTACGGCACCTGGGATTCCCAGGCGGTCTTCCATCCAGGTACTAACCAGGCCCTGCTCTGCTTAGCTTCCGAGATCAGACGAGATCGGGCGGAACCAGAGAGGTATGGCCGTAAGCTGCTTTTTATCTTTTTCCTAATCCTTTATAATGCGTCAATGAATTATGACACGCCTGCCGTTGGCATCTTTGTGTGGGTTAAATAAGGGTATGCAAAGAAGGCTGTGACATCCCATGCCGAAAATTGGATGGACTAGAGAAGACCCGCCCAGGAGTCCCAGCCAATCGGTGAATGGCCATTGCAGTCCCCGCCACCTCAAATGGCCTGACGATGGTATGGACGTAAGCCACCTTTCATCTTCTTCCTATTGCATCTCTTCTACAATGTGAATTTTTTTTTACAATTGTGTAGGTGTACAATCTACGGCGCTGGGCGGCTTTCAGAGAGAGAAGTTAAAAAGCTTACGGCACCTGGGATTCCCAGGCGGTCTTCCATCCAGGTACTAACCAGGCCCTGCTCTGCTTAGCTTCCGAGATCAGACGAGATCGGGCGGAACCAGAGAGGTATGGCCGTAAGCTGCTTTTCATCTTTTTCCTAATCCTTTATAATGCGTCAATGAATTATGACACGCCTGCCGTTGGCATCTTTGTGTGGGTTAAATAAGGGTATGCAAAGAAGGCTGTGACATCCCATGCCGAAAATTGGATGGACTAGAGAAGACCCGCCCAGGAGTCCCAGCCAATCGGTGAATGGCCATTGCAGTCCCCGCCACCTCAAATGGCCTGACGATGGTATGGACGTAAGCCACCTTTCATCTTCTTCCTATTGCATCTCTTCTACAATGTGAATTTTTTTTTACAATTGTGTAGGTGTACAATTTACGGCGCTGGGCGGCTTTCAGAGAGAGAAGTGAAAAAGCTTACGGCACCTGGGATTCCCAGGCGGTCTTCCATCCAGGTACTAACCAGGCCCTGCTCTGCTTAGCTTCCGAGATCAGACGAGATCGGGCGGAACCAGAGAGGTATGGCCGTAAGCTGCTTTTTATCTTTTTCCTAATCCTTTATAATGCGTCAATGAATTATGACACGCCAGCCGTTGGCATCTTTGTGTGGGTTAAATAAGGGTATGCAAAGAAGGCTGTGACTGTCACGGCGAACGCCCTCTCTCATCAGGAAATAGGCGGAGCCAACTATCGCCCACCTGCGCGCACCCGAGCAAATCAAGGGGCGTGCGGCTCCAACTTAAGGGCAGGAGAGACTAGTTGTTTGAACCAGGAAATCGCTAACGGGACGTGAGGATTTGTTTCTCACGGAGGCATTCCTGGAGCTGTGCAGGATTTAAGACCATTCAAAGACTGAATAGAACAGCCGGTAAGAGAACCGTTCATCGGACTTTTGTTGACTTTTGCACGCCATTGGCGTCGCGGTGCAGATGAGAAATGCACCTGTGTTTGTGAGCTAACACCTGTGTTGTGGTTTGCTTGATGCAGTGTGGTTCTGGTATGCATTCTGATAGATCAATGTTTATTTATTCATTGCATTAAACTCACTGCGTGGCTATTTAAATGTTTATTTATTAAATGTGCTAAACTCACTGCGTGGCTATTTAAATGTTTTATAAAATGTGCTAAACTCACTGCGTGGCTATTTAGATGTTTATTTATAAAATGTGCTAAACTCACTGCGTGGCTATTTAGATGTTTATTTATAAAAATGTGCTTGCTTGGTTATTTAAAGGTTTGTTTATTCATTTTGCTGAAGTCACTACTTGGTTATTTAAATGGTTATTTATCCATGGTGCTAATCTCACTATTTGTCATTCAAATGGTTGGTTATTCATTGTGTTTGGGTACCATTTTAATTCATGTGGAAATCTGTTTGGTTAAAGGAAGGTGCAAATTGGTAAAACGGTTGATGTTTCTGGTTTTAAGGTTTTTCACCTGTAAGCTGCTGTAAGCTGCTGTAAGCTGCTGTGAGCTACTGTAAGCTGCAAATATCTGGGCTGCCAAGAGAAAAAACTAAATAAAAAAGAAAGGAGGATAAAGATCAAAGTGGCCTGGTTATTGAGTGGAACCCAGTTTTAACATTCAGGAATGGTTACCGTCCGATCAAGTGCGGGTTAAGCACAGCAAAGTTGGAGGTACACTTGACAGTGAAAAACCGCTGAAGCTGGCCCAAGAAGAAGCAGCTGCCGAGCTTCGGTCGAGCCCATCCGCAACTCCTGCCAATCCCGGTGGGCCAATTTAAAGTTCTGTCCAAAGCCCAAAATGGCTGAGTCAAAGTCTCTGCAGCAGTTAAAGCGTGAGAGAACGACTGCCAAACAGCGGTTTTCCCGACAGGCAAACTCAGTATTGAAGTCTTGCAAGAAGATGTCGGCGGAAGAACTGGTCGAAGCCTTCAGCAAGGTTGCGCTGGAGGCTGACCGAGTGATGGAGGCAAATGAGGAGGTGGAAAGTGCCTGTACTGAGGAATCCTCCAAAGAAGATGGAAGTACAGACACTAAGAAGGCTTCAGAAGAGTGTGAACAAAAGCTTGAGGAAGTGGAGGCAGCAGTTCAGAGGGTTCTATGGCAAAGTTTTGGCTACCCGGAATTGTCCCTAGCATTGGAGGCAGCTGAAAAGGAGTGCGAACGGCTGGAGGAAAGTAAATCTGGCCTGAAGTTGGAGGTATATGAGTTAATGCTTAGCAACCTTGAAGGGCTGGCAAAAGCAGCAAAAGAAGCCATCCGGCGATGGACTCGCTGGATTCCAGAGGAAGAGCGGTCGGACTATCAAAAGCGCATGAGGCGTGTGGAAGGTTGGCTACTTGACTTGATTTCAGGGAAAGCCACCATATTACAGGCGAAGCTGGAGAACGAGGGATCCCTAAGAGGAACCCTACACCGGTCACCCGCTATCAAATTAAGGCCAACAGCACTCCCGCAGTTTGATGGAAATAAGCGAAACTTCTACCTCTGGAAGAAAGAATGGGAAGCGCTCCAAGAGCAAGGCGAGCCTACTGGCTCCAAGGAGGTGAGGAAATTTCAGCTGATGGATAGCCTCGAGGAAAAAGTAGCGAGAGACCTCCGCTTGTCAACCTATGGAACAGCGGAAGAAATCTTTCGTGTCCTTGGAAACCGTTTTGGAAACAAGACAGAAATTGCCCTGGAAATTGTTGAAGAGCTGCAGATGCTGGCACCGGTGAAAAGTTACCAACCCAGGAAGATTGTGGACTTGATCCAGGTTGTTGAAAAAGCCTTGTATGACCTCAACGGATTAGGAGATACGGGCGCCTTGAAAAATCCACTTGTCACAAAGTCCCTGGAGAGCAAGCTGCCGGACAGCTTAAAGAAGGAGTGGTTGGTCCATGTATCAGAAGAAGAGGAGACCGAATCGACTGGAAACAGGTTTGACATGCTCCTTAAGTTTCTGAGAGGTCAGGAGAAAATTTATGAGCAACTCGACCAATTAAAGGATGAAGACCCCAGCAGGAGAGGAGGAGGAATCCCACAAAAGCACGCTCGAACAAAGTCCACCCACTTCTCAAACTCCCAAGCATTGTGCGTCGTCTGTGGAGAGAGGGGCCATGGGAGGAAGCTGTACTATTGCAAGAAATTTAAAACACTTGGAGTAGCAGAAAAGAAAGAGGCAGTGAAGAAACTTGGTGCTTGTGGGAGGTGTCTTGAGGTTCACGACACCGATGCAGAATGCAAGACAACCTTCCTGTGCAAAAACGATCGGTGTAAAAGCATTCACGGCCCGGGTCATCACTATTACCTCTGTCCCAAGGGGGGAAGCAAGGAAGATGGACTAAGGAGACTGAAGCCCAGCCCAGGAAGGGGCGAGGGAAAACATTACACAGAGACCCAGGAGGAGTTCCTGACGGGCCTGGCCCCCGACTTGGCTCAGCGGTGTCGAAATGTGTTCTGTAATTCTGTCTCAAAGGCATTTAGTTCAACCTTGACAGAGAACGGCCTTGATGAGTTCCCGGTCGTAATGATGATCCTTGAAGTCACTGCGAATGCTGGCCAGAAGATTGGTACCTTGATAGACTTGGCATCCGATACTAATTACATCACTCATGAGGCGGCAGGTGAGCTGAATTTGAGGAGCGAGGATGTCACGCTCACAGTCCATGGAGTTGGCGGGATGCAAGTAACGGTTGAGACCAAGCGGTATCTACTGAAGATCCGGGTCACAACGCCAAGGGGAACCTTGAGATCCCACCAGCTTGTGTGTTACGGGTTGGATAGCATCGCAGAAGTCCATCAGCACGTGCTACCCAAGAGACTACAAAAAATATTTCCCGACATTCCCCTCCACGAGCTGATCCGTCCTACTAAAATAAAGCTGCTCATCAGTCATAAAGAAGGCCAGCTCGTCCCTCAGAAGGTGCGCTCCGTAGGTGACCTTGTGTTGTGGGACGGCCCCCTTGGCAAAACAGTGGGCGGTTCTCATCCGGAGCTTTTTGAAAATGTTACAGTCACGGCCCATGGCTCCAGAGCGCATTTTGCACGCTCCATGCGGACAGCGGCTGCGCAGTATAAAGAAGTCAGCTGTAATGGCTCAGCTAGACCGCCTTCATTCACTCAAGCCACTACGTGTGCTGCCGGCCGAGACTTCATGAACTGGTGGAGGTGGGATAGCATCGGTGCTGCCTGTGAACCCAGGTGTGGCGGTTGTAGATGTGGAAACTGTCAACCTGGGGGAAAGGAGATGACCATTTCTGAGGAGCGGGAGCTGGAGCAAATAAAGAGTGGATTGACATATGTAAGCGGAGATCATCACAGTGAGAAGCCGCATTGGCATGCAAAGTACCCCTGGATGGAGGATCCGGAGACGTTGCCCAACAATAGGAGGGCTGTCGAAGCAACATTCCTGAGGACTGAAAAGCAGTTGGCAAGAGAGCCAGAGTGGAAGAACGCCTACAAAACGCAGGTTCGGGACATGGTGGAGCGAGGTGCTGCTGTCAACCTGATGAAAGAAGAGCTGATGAGCTGGACTGGACCCGTGTGGTATGTTAGCCATCTGATTGCTCCAAACCCCCACTCTGTTACCACGCCGGTCCGCCTTGTATGGAATAGCAGTCAGAAATTCAGGGGCCAGAGCCTGAATGATCTACTTATCAAGGGTCCAGATGTCCTCAATGACATCCGTGCTGTCCTCTTACGGTTTCGGCAAGGTGCTTTTGCTGCGCTAGGGGACATCAAAAAAATGTATAATTCTGTATGGCTCGAGGACCAGGAGGTACATCTTCATCGATTCTTATGGAGAGACTCTGAGGGGGAGGACATTCAGGAGTATGCGATTACGAGGGTCAACATCGGAGATAAGCCAGCGGGCTGCATCGCGCAAGTCGCCATGCGTGAGACCGCAAATCTGCCAATGTTCAACCACTTCTCAGAAGAGCGCCGAGCACTGGAACAAGATGCGTATGTGGACGACATCCTGACCTCGCACAATGACCTGAGCCAGCTAAAGAAAATAACAGCCAATGTTGAGCAAATCCTGGAAGCTGGCGGATTCTATATGAAGCCGTGGGTCTACTCAGGCCAAAGTGGGAGGCAAGGACCCAGTGACATGGAGAGGGTAGAACCCCCGGTGATGGTCCTTCCTAACCAACTCTCAGACGAGAACAATAAAGCTC
The DNA here is from genome assembly GCF_949316345.1 of Pungitius pungitius. NCBI lineage: Eukaryota > Metazoa > Chordata > Actinopteri > Perciformes > Gasterosteidae > Pungitius > Pungitius pungitius. The sequence continues at coordinate 490,720 of NW_026909895.1, read as the reverse complement.
TGGGTCTTGGCTATGATCCAGAGAGCGACAAACTTCGTTTGATGGTAGCTGTGAACTTCTCCAAAAGAAAGAAGAAAATGAGGTTGGGGGAAAATCTGTTGAAGGATGAAATAAGGACACAGGTGCCAAATCCGCTCACCCGTAGAGAGCTCCTAAGTCAAGTGTCAGGGTTGTACGATCCCCTCGGTCTTGTGACACCCGTGAAGCAGAAGGGAGCCATCTTGGTGAGAAGAGCTTTTCAAGAAGCACGGGTCAAATGTAGCCCATCAGAGAATACATGGGACATACCTTTATCCGAGGGCCTCCGGGAAGACGCTATCTGCCTTTTTGAGGATTATGCTGATCTTGTCCAGCTGAGATTTGACAGAGCCTTGTCACCTCCTGACCCACCAGCCGAGCCCCTCGGGATCACGTTCTCTGATGGCAGCGAATGCTCGTATGGCGCTGTAGTGTACCTACGGTGGGAGTTGGCACGAGGTGTGATCATACGGCTAGTCGAATCCAAGGCTAGGCTGACGCCTTTAGACCACAAGGGCGATGCCGTTAAAGCTGAGGTTTGTGGAGCTGTCTACGCTGCCCGTCTGAAGAAGTATTTCCAGAAGCATGGCAGGATTCATGTAGCGAGGTGGTACCACCTCGTGGACAGCCAGACAGTCCTGGGAGCTGTCCAGCGCGAAAGCTACGGATACCAGACATTCTTTGCGAATAGAATTGGGGAAATTCAAGGCAGCACAAACGTCCAAGACTGGTGGTGGGTTCCCGGACCACTCAATGTAGCGGATATCATCTCCAGAGGGGCAAGCCCCAAGGAGTTGGACGAAGGCACAGAGTGGCAACTGGGTCCCAAGTTCTTAAATCTCCCGGAGAGTGAGTGGCCGGTGAAGTCCGCCAAGGATGTTGCCGTTGAAGCAAGAGAGAACCTCGCCCGAATCCAAAAGAAGACTTTTGTTGCTGCTCTTACCCGGGCTGGAGCGAGCAAGGAGTCCAAGCAGGATCCAACTTTGGCCTCTGGAGATCTGCATAGGCCACCAGCTGGAGTAGCAGCCACAAACCTGTTGGACACCAAGCGGTTCAGTAGCCTAGCACGACTGATAAAGTCACTAGCACTGGTCTGGAGGGCGGCAAGGAAGTATCTTCGTGGCAGAGCCTGGGGTAGATCACAGTGGGAGGCAGTCCCGTTGGCTGGGATCATCACTGTGGCCGAGCGGGAGGACGCCTTCAGAGACCTGTGTCTAGCAGCACAAGGGGGAGTGACCTTTCCCAGCACCACAACAGACCGACTAGTCGTGTACAAGGATGAAGCTAGTGGGCTTCTGCTTTGCGGAGGCCGGATCCAGTATTACAAAGGGGACTGCTCGGCTGTTCCACTAATTCCCTCTGACACCTGTCTGGGGACGCTACTGGCACGCCAAAGTCATCAGGAAGGACATGAAGGGGTTGCTGGGACGCTGTTAAGGATACGGCGGAAGGCTTGGATCATACAAGGGAGAAGGCTAGCTCAGAAAGTTGTCAACCAGTGCATCGACTGCAGGAAGGCGAGAGCTCAAGTATGCCAGCAAGTGATGGGTGATCTACCAATGGAAAGGTCAAGACCGTCCGCACCGTTCCAGTTTACATCTGTTGACTTGTTTGGACCATACCTGGTGAAAGATGACATCAAAAGGAGAGTGTCCATGAAAGTTTGGGGGGTCATCTTCTGCTGCATGGCAAGCCGGGCTCTACACATCGGTCTTGCCAGTAGTATGTCTACTGAAAGCTTCCTGATGGCCTATCAGAGATTTGTTTCCATCAGGGGCCACCCGCTTAAGGTTTGGTCGGACCCTGGGACTAATTTTATCGGCGCAAGATCTCTTCTGGAGGACCTGTACACCTTCCTGCGAGGTCAAGATACAGCAAGCCTGGAGGAGTATGCTACAAGGAATGGGACCAGCTGGATGTGGAAAGTGCTCCCTGCCGATTCACCACATCGAAACGGAGCTGCTGAAGCTGCCGTAAGGGTTGCTAAGAGAGCTCTTCAGAGTTTGAGCAAGTCTGCAAACCTTACTTTCAGTGAGTTTCTCACAGCCCTCCATTTGGCAGCTAACCTTGCCAACGAGCGGCCTATTGATGCAAGAGTCCAGAGTCGGGAGGACCGGATCGAGTATGTAACACCAAACTCCCTTCTCTTGGGACGAGCATCTCCCAGTGGTGACTTCAAGTCTTTCAACTTTGACAACTACCCCTACAAACGCCTTCGTGAAGTTCAGGCCCAGGTTAGCGAGTTTTGGAAGGCATGGAGCCAGCTCGCTGGCCCAAACCTCTTCATCAGAACCAAATGGCACACCACAGAAAGGAATGTCGCTGTCGGGGATGTTGTTTGGCTTTGTGACCAGAACGCTCTGCGGGGTCAGTTTAGGCTCGGCAGAGTCGTCACAGTAGCCCCGGACTCAAAGGGCATCGTGAGAGATGTTAAGATCCTTGTCACAGCAGGCAACTGTGCCTTAGTTCAGCATCAAAAGCCTGCGATCCAGTCAATTTCTGGGTCTGATGGAGTGGTACTGCACAGAGATGTCAGACGCCTTGTTGTACTTTTGCCTGTGGAGGAGCAGTCACCGTAGTGGTTAAGTTCGCCTGAGTTCTTCAACCTTTCCAGCTGAGGACAAAAAAGGTTGAGTGGGAGGTGTCACGGCGAACGCCCTCTCTCATCAGGAAATAGGCGGAGCCAACTATCGCCCACCTGCGCGCACCCGAGCAAATCAAGGGGCGTGCGGCTCCAACTTAAGGGCAGGAGAGACTAGTTGTTTGAACCAGGAAATCGCTAACGGGACGTGAGGATTTGTTTCTCACGGAGGCATTCCTGGAGCTGTGCAGGATTTAAGACCATTCAAAGACTGAATAGAACAGCCGGTAAGAGAACCGTTCATCGGACTTTTGTTGACTTTTGCACGCCATTGGCGTCGCGGTGCAGATGAGAAATGCACCTGTGTTTGTGAGCTAACACCTGTGTTGTGGTTTGCTTGATGCAGTGTGGTTCTGGTATGCATTCTGATAGATCAATGTTTATTTATTCATTGCATTAAACTCACTGCGTGGCTATTTAAATGTTTATTTATTAAATGTGCTAAACTCACTGCGTGGCTATTTAAATGTTTTATAAAATGTGCTAAACTCACTGCGTGGCTATTTAGATGTTTATTTATAAAATGTGCTAAACTCACTGCGTGGCTATTTAGATGTTTATTTATAAAAATGTGCTTGCTTGGTTATTTAAAGGTTTGTTTATTCATTTTGCTGAAGTCACTACTTGGTTATTTAAATGGTTATTTATCCATGGTGCTAATCTCACTATTTGTCATTCAAATGGTTGGTTATTCATTGTGTTTGGGTACCATTTTAATTCATGTGGAAATCTGTTTGGTTAAAGGAAGGTGCAAATTGGTAAAACGGTTGATGTTTCTGGTTTTAAGGTTTTTCACCTGTAAGCTGCTGTAAGCTGCTGTAAGCTGCTGTGAGCTACTGTAAGCTGCAAATATCTGGGCTGCCAAGAGAAAAAACTAAATAAAAAAGAAAGGAGGATAAAGATCAAAGTGGCCTGGTTATTGAGTGGAACCCAGTTTTAACATTCAGGAATGGTTACCGTCCGATCAAGTGCGGGTTAAGCACAGCAAAGTTGGAGGTACACTTGACAGTGACATCCCAAGCCGAAAATTGGATGGACTAGAGAAGACCCGCCCAGGAGTCCCAGCCAATCGGTGAATGGCCATTGCAGTCCCCGCCACCTCAAATGGCCTGACGATGGTACGGACGTAAGCCACCTTTCATCTTCTTCCTATTGCATCTCTTCTACAATGTGAAAATTTTTTTACAATTGTGTAGGTGTACAATCTACGGCGCTGGGCGGCTTTCAGAGAGAGAAGTGAAAAAGCTTACGGCACCTGGGGTTCCCAGGCGGTCTTCCATCCAGGTACTAACCAGGCCCTGCTCTGCTTAGCTTCCGAGAACAGACGAGATCGGGCGGAACCAGAGAGGTATGGACGTAAGCTGCTTTTCATCTTTTTCCTAATCCTTTAAAACGTGTCAAAGATAATCAGAAGTTTCTTTTTCTAAAATTGAAGCAGTTCTTAGCATTGGCAAGAGAGGTTCCTAAAGCCTGAAGGTAACTTTACTTTTCTTCACTGGCAATTCTAACATGTTGGGTTAGCACCTGTATTTCAACGGCTAAATTACAAACAACAGTATGCCAATCGTAAATGTTGACCAACACTAATTTAGCAATCATGAAACGGAATCATTTTGGATAATATTGTCTAATTTCCTTTCATATCCAACGTTAAAACAGGTGTACAATCTGCGGCGCTCGGCGGCTTTCGGAGAGAGAAGTGAAAAAGCTTACGGCACCTGGGATTCCCAGGCGGTCTTCCATCCAGGTACTAACCAGGCCCTGCTCTGCTTAGCTTCCGAGATCAGACGAGATCGGGCGGAACCAGAGAGGTATGGCCGTAAGCTGCTTTTTATCTTTTTCCTAATCCTTTATAATGCGTCAATGAATTATGACACGCCTGCCGTTGGCATCTTTGTGTGGGTTAAATAAGGGTATGCAAAGAAGGCTGTGACATCCCATGCCGAAAATTGGATGGACTAGAGAAGACCCGCCCAGGAGTCCCAGCAAATCGGTGAATGGCCATTGCAGTCCCCGCCACCTCAAATGGCCTGACGATGGTATGGACGTAAGCCACCTTTCATCTTCTTCCTATTGCATCTCTTCTACAATGTGAATTTTTTTTTACAATTGTGTAGGTGTACAATCTACGGCGCTGGGCGGCTTTCAGAGAGAGAAGTGAAAAAGCTTACGGCACCTGGGATTCCCAGGCGGTCTTCCATCCAGGTACTAACCAGTCCCTGCTCTGCTTAGCTTCCGAGATCAGACGAGATCGGGCGGAACCAGAGAGGTATGGACGTAAGCTGCTTTTCATCTTTTTCCTAATCCTTTAAAACGTGTCAAAGATAATCAGAAGTTTCTTTTTCTAAAATTGAAGCAGTTCTTAGCATTGGCAAGAGAGGTTCCTAAAGCCTGAAGGTAACTTTACTTTTCTTCACTGGCAATTCTAACATGTTGGGTTAGCACCTGTATTTCAACGGCTAAATTACAAACAACAGTATGCCAATCGTAAATGTTGACCAACACTAATTTAGCAATCATGAAACGGAATCATTTTGGATAATATTGTCTAATTTCTTTTCATATCCAACGTTAAAACAGGTGTACAATCTGCGGCGCTCGGCGGCTTTCGGAGAGAGAAGTGAAAAAGCTTACGGCACCTGGGATTCCCAGGCGGTCTTCCATCCAGGTACTAACCAGGCCCTGCTCTGCTTAGCTTCCGAGATCAGACGAGATCGGGCGGAACCAGAGAGGTATGGCCGTAAGCTGCTTTTTATCTTTTTCCTAATCCTTTATAATGCGTCAATGAATTATGACACGCCTGCCGTTGGCATCTTTGTGTGGGTTAAATAAGGGTATGCAAAGAAGGCTGTGACATCCCATGCCGAAAATTGGATGGACTAGAGAAGACCCGCCCAGGAGTCCCAGCCAATCGGTGAATGGCCATTGCAGTCCCCGCCACCTCAAATGGCCTGACGATGGTATGGACGTAAGCCACCTTTCATCTTCTTCCTATTGCATCTCTTCTACAATGTGAATTTTTTTTTACAATTGTGTAGGTGTACAATCTACGGCGCTGGGCGGCTTTCAGAGAGAGAAGTTAAAAAGCTTACGGCACCTGGGATTCCCAGGCGGTCTTCCATCCAGGTACTAACCAGGCCCTGCTCTGCTTAGCTTCCGAGATCAGACGAGATCGGGCGGAACCAGAGAGGTATGGCCGTAAGCTGCTTTTCATCTTTTTCCTAATCCTTTATAATGCGTCAATGAATTATGACACGCCTGCCGTTGGCATCTTTGTGTGGGTTAAATAAGGGTATGCAAAGAAGGCTGTGACATCCCATGCCGAAAATTGGATGGACTAGAGAAGACCCGCCCAGGAGTCCCAGCCAATCGGTGAATGGCCATTGCAGTCCCCGCCACCTCAAATGGCCTGACGATGGTATGGACGTAAGCCACCTTTCATCTTCTTCCTATTGCATCTCTTCTACAATGTGAATTTTTTTTTACAATTGTGTAGGTGTACAATTTACGGCGCTGGGCGGCTTTCAGAGAGAGAAGTGAAAAAGCTTACGGCACCTGGGATTCCCAGGCGGTCTTCCATCCAGGTACTAACCAGGCCCTGCTCTGCTTAGCTTCCGAGATCAGACGAGATCGGGCGGAACCAGAGAGGTATGGCCGTAAGCTGCTTTTTATCTTTTTCCTAATCCTTTATAATGCGTCAATGAATTATGACACGCCAGCCGTTGGCATCTTTGTGTGGGTTAAATAAGGGTATGCAAAGAAGGCTGTGACATCCCAAGCCGAAAATTGGATGGACTAGAGAAGACCCGCCCAGGAGTCCCAGCCAATCGGTGAATGGCCATTGCAGTCCCCGCCACCTCAAATGGCCTGACGATGGTACGGACGTAAGCCACCTTTCATCTTCTTCCTATTGCATCTCTTCTACAATGTGAAAAATTTTTTACAATTGTGTAGGTGTACAATCTACGGCGCTGGGCGGCTTTCAGAGAGAGAAGTGAAAAAGCTTACGGCACCTGGGGTTCCCAGGCGGTCTTCCATCCAGGTACTAACCAGGCCCTGCTCTGCTTAGCTTCCGAGAACAGACGAGATCGGGCGGAACCAGAGAGGTATGGACGTAAGCTGCTTTTCATCTTTTTCCTAATCCTTTAAAACGTGTCAAAGATAATCAGAAGTTTCTTTTTCTAAAATTGAAGCAGTTCTTAGCATTGGCAAGAGAGGTTCCTAAAGCCTGAAGGTAACTTTACTTTTCTTCACTGGCAATTCTAACATGTTGGGTTAGCACCTGTATTTCAACGGCTAAATTACAAACAACAGTATGCCAATCGTAAATGTTGACCAACACTAATTTAGCAATCATGAAACGGAATCATTTTGGATAATATTGTCTAATTTCCTTTCATATCCAACGTTAAAACAGGTGTACAATCTGCGGCGCTCGGCGGCTTTCGGAGAGAGAAGTGAAAAAGCTTACGGCACCTGGGATTCCCAGGCGGTCTTCCATCCAGGTACTAACCAGGCCCTGCTCTGCTTAGCTTCCGAGATCAGACGAGATCGGGCGGAACCAGAGAGGTATGGCCGTAAGCTGCTTTTTATCTTTTTCCTAATCCTTTATAATGCGTCAATGAATTATGACACGCCTGCCGTTGGCATCTTTGTGTGGGTTAAATAAGGGTATGCAAAGAAGGCTGTGACATCCCATGCCGAAAATTGGATGGACTAGAGAAGACCCGCCCAGGAGTCCCAGCAAATCGGTGAATGGCCATTGCAGTCCCCGCCACCTCAAATGGCCTGACGATGGTATGGACGTAAGCCACCTTTCATCTTCTTCCTATTGCATCTCTTCTACAATGTGAATTTTTTTTTACAATTGTGTAGGTGTACAATCTACGGCGCTGGGCGGCTTTCAGAGAGAGAAGTGAAAAAGCTTACGGCACCTGGGATTCCCAGGCGGTCTTCCATCCAGGTACTAACCAGTCCCTGCTCTGCTTAGCTTCCGAGATCAGACGAGATCGGGCGGAACCAGAGAGGTATGGACGTAAGCTGCTTTTCATCTTTTTCCTAATCCTTTAAAACGTGTCAAAGATAATCAGAAGTTTCTTTTTCTAAAATTGAAGCAGTTCTTAGCATTGGCAAGAGAGGTTCCTAAAGCCTGAAGGTAACTTTACTTTTCTTCACTGGCAATTCTAACATGTTGGGTTAGCACCTGTATTTCAACGGCTAAATTACAAACAACAGTATGCCAATCGTAAATGTTGACCAACACTAATTTAGCAATCATGAAACGGAATCATTTTGGATAATATTGTCTAATTTCTTTTCATATCCAACGTTAAAACAGGTGTACAATCTGCGGCGCTCGGCGGCTTTCGGAGAGAGAAGTGAAAAAGCTTACGGCACCTGGGATTCCCAGGCGGTCTTCCATCCAGGTACTAACCAGGCCCTGCTCTGCTTAGCTTCCGAGATCAGACGAGATCGGGCGGAACCAGAGAGGTATGGCCGTAAGCTGCTTTTTATCTTTTTCCTAATCCTTTATAATGCGTCAATGAATTATGACACGCCTGCCGTTGGCATCTTTGTGTGGGTTAAATAAGGGTATGCAAAGAAGGCTGTGACATCCCATGCCGAAAATTGGATGGACTAGAGAAGACCCGCCCAGGAGTCCCAGCCAATCGGTGAATGGCCATTGCAGTCCCCGCCACCTCAAATGGCCTGACGATGGTATGGACGTAAGCCACCTTTCATCTTCTTCCTATTGCATCTCTTCTACAATGTGAATTTTTTTTTACAATTGTGTAGGTGTACAATCTACGGCGCTGGGCGGCTTTCAGAGAGAGAAGTTAAAAAGCTTACGGCACCTGGGATTCCCAGGCGGTCTTCCATCCAGGTACTAACCAGGCCCTGCTCTGCTTAGCTTCCGAGATCAGACGAGATCGGGCGGAACCAGAGAGGTATGGCCGTAAGCTGCTTTTCATCTTTTTCCTAATCCTTTATAATGCGTCAATGAATTATGACACGCCTGCCGTTGGCATCTTTGTGTGGGTTAAATAAGGGTATGCAAAGAAGGCTGTGACATCCCATGCCGAAAATTGGATGGACTAGAGAAGACCCGCCCAGGAGTCCCAGCCAATCGGTGAATGGCCATTGCAGTCCCCGCCACCTCAAATGGCCTGACGATGGTATGGACGTAAGCCACCTTTCATCTTCTTCCTATTGCATCTCTTCTACAATGTGAATTTTTTTTTACAATTGTGTAGGTGTACAATTTACGGCGCTGGGCGGCTTTCAGAGAGAGAAGTGAAAAAGCTTACGGCACCTGGGATTCCCAGGCGGTCTTCCATCCAGGTACTAACCAGGCCCTGCTCTGCTTAGCTTCCGAGATCAGACGAGATCGGGCGGAACCAGAGAGGTATGGCCGTAAGCTGCTTTTTATCTTTTTCCTAATCCTTTATAATGCGTCAATGAATTATGACACGCCAGCCGTTGGCATCTTTGTGTGGGTTAAATAAGGGTATGCAAAGAAGGCTGTGACATCCCAAGCCGAAAATTGGATGGACTAGAGAAGACCCGCCCAGGAGTCCCAGCCAATCGGTGAATGGCCATTGCAGTCCCCGCCACCTCAAATGGCCTGACGATGGTACGGACGTAAGCCACCTTTCATCTTCTTCCTATTGCATCTCTTCTACAATGTGAAATTTTTTTTACAATTGTGTAGGTGTACAATCTACGGCGCTGGGCGGCTTTCAGAGAGAGAAGTGAAAAAGCTTACGGCACCTGGGGTTCCCAGGCGGTCTTCCATCCAGGTACTAACCAGGCCCTGCTCTGCTTAGCTTCCGAGAACAGACGAGATCGGGCGGAACCAGAGAGGTATGGACGTAAGCTGCTTTTCATCTTTTTCCTAATCCTTTAAAACGTGTCAAAGATAATCAGAAGTTTCTTTTTCTAAAATTGAAGCAGTTCTTAGCATTGGCAAGAGAGGTTCCTAAAGCCTGAAGGTAACTTTACTTTTCTTCACTGGCAATTCTAACATGTTGGGTTAGCACCTGTATTTCAACGGCTAAATTACAAACAACAGTATGCCAATCGTAAATGTTGACCAACACTAATTTAGCAATCATGAAACGGAATCATTTTGGATAATATTGTCTAATTTCCTTTCATATCCAACGTTAAAACAGGTGTACAATCTGCGGCGCTCGGCGGCTTTCGGAGAGAGAAGTGAAAAAGCTTACGGCACCTGGGATTCCCAGGCGGTCTTCCATCCAGGTACTAACCAGGCCCTGCTCTGCTTAGCTTCCGAGATCAGACGAGATCGGGCGGAACCAGAGAGGTATGGCCGTAAGCTGCTTTTTATCTTTTTCCTAATCCTTTATAATGCGTCAATGAATTATGACACGCCAGCCGTTGGCATCTTTGTGTGGGTTAAATAAGGGTATGCAAAGAAGGCTGTGACATCCCAAGCCGAAAATTGGATGGACTAGAGAAGACCCGCCCAGGAGTCCCAGCCAATCGGTGAATGGCCATTGCAGTCCCCGCCACCTCAAATGGCCTGACGATGGTACGGACGTAAGCCACCTTTCATCTTCTTCCTATTGCATCTCTTCTACAATGTGAATTTTTTTTTACAATTGTGTAGGTGTACAATCTACGGCGCTGGGCGGCTTTCAGAGAGAGAAGTGAAAAAGCTTACGGCACCTGGGGTTCCCAGGCGGTCTTCCATCCAGGTACTAACCAGGCCCTGCTCTGCTTAGCTTCCGAGAACAGACGAGATCGGGCGGAACCAGAGAGGTATGGACGTAAGCTGCTTTTCATCTTTTTCCTAATCCTTTAAAACGTGTCAAAGATAATCAGAAGTTTCTTTTTCTAAAATTGAAGCAGTTCTTAGCATTGGCAAGAGAGGTTCCTAAAGCCTGAAGGTAACTTTACTTTTCTTCACTGGCAATTCTAACATGTTGGGTTAGCACCTGTATTTCAACGGCTAAATTACAAACAACAGTATGCCAATCGTAAATGTTGACCAACACTAATTTAGCAATCATGAAACGGAATCATTTTGGATAATATTGTCTAATTTCCTTTCATATCCAACGTTAAAACAGGTGTACAATCTGCGGCGCTCGGCGGCTTTCGGAGAGAGAAGTGAAAAAGCTTACGGCACCTGGGATTCCCAGGCGGTCTTCCATCCAGGTACTAACCAGGCCCTGCTCTGCTTAGCTTCCGAGATCAGACGAGATCGGGCGGAACCAGAGAGGTATGGCCGTAAGCTGCTTTTTATCTTTTTCCTAATCCTTTATAATGCGTCAATGAATTATGACACGCCTGCCGTTGGCATCTTTGTGTGGGTTAAATAAGGGTATGCAAAGAAGGCTGTGACATCCCATGCCGAAAATTGGATGGACTAGAGAAGACCCGCCCAGGAGTCCCAGCAAATCGGTGAATGGCCATTGCAGTCCCCGCCACCTCAAATGGCCTGACGATGGTATGGACGTAAGCCACCTTTCATCTTCTTCCTATTGCATCTCTTCTACAATGTGAATTTTTTTTTACAATTGTGTAGGTGTACAATCTACGGCGCTGGGCGGCTTTCAGAGAGAGAAGTGAAAAAGCTTACGGCACCTGGGATTCCCAGGCGGTCTTCCATCCAGGTACTAACCAGTCCCTGCTCTGCTTAGCTTCCGAGATCAGACGAGATCGGGCGGAACCAGAGAGGTATGGACGTAAGCTGCTTTTCATCTTTTTCCTAATCCTTTAAAACGTGTCAAAGATAATCAGAAGTTTCTTTTTCTAAAATTGAAGCAGTTCTTAGCATTGGCAAGAGAGGTTCCTAAAGCCTGAAGGTAACTTTACTTTTCTTCACTGGCAATTCTAACATGTTGGGTTAGCACCTGTATTTCAACGGCTAAATTACAAACAACAGTATGCCAATCGTAAATGTTGACCAACACTAATTTAGCAATCATGAAACGGAATCATTTTGGATAATATTGTCTAATTTCTTTTCATATCCAACGTTAAAACAGGTGTACAATCTGCGGCGCTCGGCGGCTTTCGGAGAGAGAAGTGAAAAAGCTTACGGCACCTGGGATTCCCAGGCGGTCTTCCATCCAGGTACTAACCAGGCCCTGCTCTGCTTAGCTTCCGAGATCAGACGAGATCGGGCGGAACCAGAGAGGTATGGCCGTAAGCTGCTTTTTATCTTTTTCCTAATCCTTTATAATGCGTCAATGAATTATGACACGCCTGCCGTTGGCATCTTTGTGTGGGTTAAATAAGGGTATGCAAAGAAGGCTGTGACATCCCATGCCGAAAATTGGATGGACTAGAGAAGACCCGCCCAGGAGTCCCAGCCAATCGGTGAATGGCCATTGCAGTCCCCGCCACCTCAAATGGCCTGACGATGGTATGGACGTAAGCCACCTTTCATCTTCTTCCTATTGCATCTCTTCTACAATGTGAATTTTTTTTTACAATTGTGTAGGTGTACAATCTACGGCGCTGGGCGGCTTTCAGAGAGAGAAGTTAAAAAGCTTACGGCACCTGGGATTCCCAGGCGGTCTTCCATCCAGGTACTAACCAGGCCCTGCTCTGCTTAGCTTCCGAGATCAGACGAGATCGGGCGGAACCAGAGAGGTATGGCCGTAAGCTGCTTTTCATCTTTTTCCTAATCCTTTATAATGCGTCAATGAATTATGACACGCCTGCCGTTGGCATCTTTGTGTGGGTTAAATAAGGGTATGCAAAGAAGGCTGTGACATCCCATGCCGAAAATTGGATGGACTAGAGAAGACCCGCCCAGGAGTCCCAGCCAATCGGTGAATGGCCATTGCAGTCCCCGCCACCTCAAATGGCCTGACGATGGTATGGACGTAAGCCACCTTTCATCTTCTTCCTATTGCATCTCTTCTACAATGTGAATTTTTTTTTACAATTGTGTAGGTGTACAATTTACGGCGCTGGGCGGCTTTCAGAGAGAGAAGTGAAAAAGCTTACGGCACCTGGGATTCCCAGGCGGTCTTCCATCCAGGTACTAACCAGGCCCTGCTCTGCTTAGCTTCCGAGATCAGACGAGATCGGGCGGAACCAGAGAGGTATGGCCGTAAGCTGCTTTTTATCTTTTTCCTAATCCTTTATAATGCGTCAATGAATTATGACACGCCAGCCGTTGGCATCTTTGTGTGGGTTAAATAAGGGTATGCAAAGAAGGCTGTGACATCCCAAGCCGAAAATTGGATGGACTAGAGAAGACCCGCCCAGGAGTCCCAGCCAATCGGTGAATGGCCATTGCAGTCCCCGCCACCTCAAATGGCCTGACGATGGTACGGACGTAAGCCACCTTTCATCTTCTTCCTATTGCATCTCTTCTACAATGTGAAAAATTTTTTACAATTGTGTAGGTGTACAATCTACGGCGCTGGGCGGCTTTCAGAGAGAGAAGTGAAAAAGCTTACGGCACCTGGGGTTCCCAGGCGGTCTTCCATCCAGGTACTAACCAGGCCCTGCTCTGCTTAGCTTCCGAGAACAGACGAGATCGGGCGGAACCAGAGAGGTATGGACGTAAGCTGCTTTTCATCTTTTTCCTAATCCTTTAAAACGTGTCAAAGATAATCAGAAGTTTCTTTTTCTAAAATTGAAGCAGTTCTTAGCATTGGCAAGAGAGGTTCCTAAAGCCTGAAGGTAACTTTACTTTTCTTCACTGGCAATTCTAACATGTTGGGTTAGCACCTGTATTTCAACGGCTAAATTACAAACAACAGTATGCCAATCGTAAATGTTGACCAACACTAATTTAGCAATCATGAAACGGAATCATTTTGGATAATATTGTCTAATTTCCTTTCATATCCAACGTTAAAACAGGTGTACAATCTGCGGCGCTCGGCGGCTTTCGGAGAGAGAAGTGAAAAAGCTTACGGCACCTGGGATTCCCAGGCGGTCTTCCATCCAGGTACTAACCAGGCCCTGCTCTGCTTAGCTTCCGAGATCAGACGAGATCGGGCGGAACCAGAGAGGTATGGCCGTAAGCTGCTTTTTATCTTTTTCCTAATCCTTTATAATGCGTCAATGAATTATGACACGCCTGCCGTTGGCATCTTTGTGTGGGTTAAATAAGGGTATGCAAAGAAGGCTGTGACATCCCATGCCGAAAATTGGATGGACTAGAGAAGACCCGCCCAGGAGTCCCAGCAAATCGGTGAATGGCCATTGCAGTCCCCGCCACCTCAAATGGCCTGACGATGGTATGGACGTAAGCCACCTTTCATCTTCTTCCTATTGCATCTCTTCTACAATGTGAATTTTTTTTTACAATTGTGTAGGTGTACAATCTACGGCGCTGGGCGGCTTTCAGAGAGAGAAGTGAAAAAGCTTACGGCACCTGGGATTCCCAGGCGGTCTTCCATCCAGGTACTAACCAGTCCCTGCTCTGCTTAGCTTCCGAGATCAGACGAGATCGGGCGGAACCAGAGAGGTATGGACGTAAGCTGCTTTTCATCTTTTTCCTAATCCTTTAAAACGTGTCAAAGATAATCAGAAGTTTCTTTTTCTAAAATTGAAGCAGTTCTTAGCATTGGCAAGAGAGGTTCCTAAAGCCTGAAGGTAACTTTACTTTTCTTCACTGGCAATTCTAACATGTTGGGTTAGCACCTGTATTTCAACGGCTAAATTACAAACAACAGTATGCCAATCGTAAATGTTGACCAACACTAATTTAGCAATCATGAAACGGAATCATTTTGGATAATATTGTCTAATTTCTTTTCATATCCAACGTTAAAACAGGTGTACAATCTGCGGCGCTCGGCGGCTTTCGGAGAGAGAAGTGAAAAAGCTTACGGCACCTGGGATTCCCAGGCGGTCTTCCATCCAGGTACTAACCAGGCCCTGCTCTGCTTAGCTTCCGAGATCAGACGAGATCGGGCGGAACCAGAGAGGTATGGCCGTAAGCTGCTTTTTATCTTTTTCCTAATCCTTTATAATGCGTCAATGAATTATGACACGCCTGCCGTTGGCATCTTTGTGTGGGTTAAATAAGGGTATGCAAAGAAGGCTGTGACATCCCATGCCGAAAATTGGATGGACTAGAGAAGACCCGCCCAGGAGTCCCAGCCAATCGGTGAATGGCCATTGCAGTCCCCGCCACCTCAAATGGCCTGACGATGGTATGGACGTAAGCCACCTTTCATCTTCTTCCTATTGCATCTCTTCTATATGTGAATTTTTTTTTACAATTGTGTAGGTGTACAATCTACGGCGCTGGGCGGCTTTCAGAGAGAGAAGTTAAAAAGCTTACGGCACCTGGGATTCCCAGGCGGTCTTCCATCCAGGTACTAACCAGGCCCTGCTCTGCTTAGCTTCCGAGATCAGACGAGATCGGGCGGAACCAGAGAGGTATGGCCGTAAGCTGCTTTTCATCTTTTTCCTAATCCTTTATAATGCGTCAATGAATTATGACACGCCTGCCGTTGGCATCTTTGTGTGGGTTAAATAAGGGTATGCAAAGAAGGCTGTGACATCCCATGCCGAAAATTGGATGGACTAGAGAAGACCCGCCCAGGAGTCCCAGCCAATCGGTGAATGGCCATTGCAGTCCCCGCCACCTCAAATGGCCTGACGATGGTATGGACGTAAGCCACCTTTCATCTTCTTCCTATTGCATCTCTTCTACAATGTGAATTTTTTTTTACAATTGTGTAGGTGTACAATTTACGGCGCTGGGCGGCTTTCAGAGAGAGAAGTGAAAAAGCTTACGGCACCTGGGATTCCCAGGCGGTCTTCCATCCAGGTACTAACCAGGCCCTGCTCTGCTTAGCTTCCGAGATCAGACGAGATCGGGCGGAACCAGAGAGGTATGGCCGTAAGCTGCTTTTTATCTTTTTCCTAATCCTTTATAATGCGTCAATGAATTATGACACGCCAGCCGTTGGCATCTTTGTGTGGGTTAAATAAGGGTATGCAAAGAAGGCTGTGACATCCCAAGCCGAAAATTGGATGGACTAGAGAAGACCCGCCCAGGAGTCCCAGCCAATCGGTGAATGGCCATTGCAGTCCCCGCCACCTCAAATGGCCTGACGATGGTACGGACGTAAGCCACCTTTCATCTTCTTCCTATTGCATCTCTTCTACAATGTGAAATTTTTTTTACAATTGTGTAGGTGTACAATCTACGGCGCTGGGCGGCTTTCAGAGAGAGAAGTGAAAAAGCTTACGGCACCTGGGGTTCCCAGGCGGTCTTCCATCCAGGTACTAACCAGGCCCTGCTCTGCTTAGCTTCCGAGAACAGACGAGATCGGGCGGAACCAGAGAGGTATGGACGTAAGCTGCTTTTCATCTTTTTCCTAATCCTTTAAAACGTGTCAAAGATAATCAGAAGTTTCTTTTTCTAAAATTGAAGCAGTTCTTAGCATTGGCAAGAGAGGTTCCTAAAGCCTGAAGGTAACTTTACTTTTCTTCACTGGCAATTCTAACATGTTGGGTTAGCACCTGTATTTCAACGGCTAAATTACAAACAACAGTATGCCAATCGTAAATGTTGACCAACACTAATTTAGCAATCATGAAACGGAATCATTTTGGATAATATTGTCTAATTTCCTTTCATATCCAACGTTAAAACAGGTGTACAATCTGCGGCGCTCGGCGGCTTTCGGAGAGAGAAGTGAAAAAGCTTACGGCACCTGGGATTCCCAGGCGGTCTTCCATCCAGGTACTAACCAGGCCCTGCTCTGCTTAGCTTCCGAGATCAGACGAGATCGGGCGGAACCAGAGAGGTATGGCCGTAAGCTGCTTTTTATCTTTTTCCTAATCCTTTATAATGCGTCAATGAATTATGACACGCCTGCCGTTGGCATCTTTGTGTGGGTTAAATAAGGGTATGCAAAGAAGGCTGTGACATCCCATGCCGAAAATTGGATGGACTAGAGAAGACCCGCCCAGGAGTCCCAGCAAATCGGTGAATGGCCATTGCAGTCCCCGCCACCTCAAATGGCCTGACGATGGTATGGACGTAAGCCACCTTTCATCTTCTTCCTATTGCATCTCTTCTACAATGTGAATTTTTTTTTACAATTGTGTAGGTGTACAATCTACGGCGCTGGGCGGCTTTCAGAGAGAGAAGTGAAAAAGCTTACGGCACCTGGGATTCCCAGGCGGTCTTCCATCCAGGTACTAACCAGTCCCTGCTCTGCTTAGCTTCCGAGATCAGACGAGATCGGGCGGAACCAGAGAGGTATGGACGTAAGCTGCTTTTCA
This sequence comes from Pungitius pungitius, assembly GCF_949316345.1. Lineage (NCBI taxonomy): Eukaryota > Metazoa > Chordata > Actinopteri > Perciformes > Gasterosteidae > Pungitius > Pungitius pungitius. Next base: position 473,817 of record NW_026909895.1, on the reverse strand, counting down.
TCTTTTTCCTAATCCTTTAAAACGTGTCAAAGATAATCAGAAGTTTCTTTTTCTAAAATTGAAGCAGTTCTTAGCATTGGCAAGAGAGGTTCCTAAAGCCTGAAGGTAACTTTACTTTTCTTCACTGGCAATTCTAACATGTTGGGTTAGCACCTGTATTTCAACGGCTAAATTACAAACAACAGTATGCCAATCGTAAATGTTGACCAACACTAATTTAGCAATCATGAAACGGAATCATTTTGGATAATATTGTCTAATTTCTTTTCATATCCAACGTTAAAACAGGTGTACAATCTGCGGCGCTCGGCGGCTTTCGGAGAGAGAAGTGAAAAAGCTTACGGCACCTGGGATTCCCAGGCGGTCTTCCATCCAGGTACTAACCAGGCCCTGCTCTGCTTAGCTTCCGAGATCAGACGAGATCGGGCGGAACCAGAGAGGTATGGCCGTAAGCTGCTTTTTATCTTTTTCCTAATCCTTTATAATGCGTCAATGAATTATGACACGCCTGCCGTTGGCATCTTTGTGTGGGTTAAATAAGGGTATGCAAAGAAGGCTGTGACATCCCATGCCGAAAATTGGATGGACTAGAGAAGACCCGCCCAGGAGTCCCAGCCAATCGGTGAATGGCCATTGCAGTCCCCGCCACCTCAAATGGCCTGACGATGGTATGGACGTAAGCCACCTTTCATCTTCTTCCTATTGCATCTCTTCTACAATGTGAATTTTTTTTTACAATTGTGTAGGTGTACAATCTACGGCGCTGGGCGGCTTTCAGAGAGAGAAGTTAAAAAGCTTACGGCACCTGGGATTCCCAGGCGGTCTTCCATCCAGGTACTAACCAGGCCCTGCTCTGCTTAGCTTCCGAGATCAGACGAGATCGGGCGGAACCAGAGAGGTATGGCCGTAAGCTGCTTTTCATCTTTTTCCTAATCCTTTATAATGCGTCAATGAATTATGACACGCCTGCCGTTGGCATCTTTGTGTGGGTTAAATAAGGGTATGCAAAGAAGGCTGTGACATCCCATGCCGAAAATTGGATGGACTAGAGAAGACCCGCCCAGGAGTCCCAGCCAATCGGTGAATGGCCATTGCAGTCCCCGCCACCTCAAATGGCCTGACGATGGTATGGACGTAAGCCACCTTTCATCTTCTTCCTATTGCATCTCTTCTACAATGTGAATTTTTTTTTACAATTGTGTAGGTGTACAATTTACGGCGCTGGGCGGCTTTCAGAGAGAGAAGTGAAAAAGCTTACGGCACCTGGGATTCCCAGGCGGTCTTCCATCCAGGTACTAACCAGGCCCTGCTCTGCTTAGCTTCCGAGATCAGACGAGATCGGGCGGAACCAGAGAGGTATGGCCGTAAGCTGCTTTTTATCTTTTTCCTAATCCTTTATAATGCGTCAATGAATTATGACACGCCAGCCGTTGGCATCTTTGTGTGGGTTAAATAAGGGTATGCAAAGAAGGCTGTGACATCCCAAGCCGAAAATTGGATGGACTAGAGAAGACCCGCCCAGGAGTCCCAGCCAATCGGTGAATGGCCATTGCAGTCCCCGCCACCTCAAATGGCCTGACGATGGTACGGACGTAAGCCACCTTTCATCTTCTTCCTATTGCATCTCTTCTACAATGTGAAATTTTTTTTACAATTGTGTAGGTGTACAATCTACGGCGCTGGGCGGCTTTCAGAGAGAGAAGTGAAAAAGCTTACGGCACCTGGGGTTCCCAGGCGGTCTTCCATCCAGGTACTAACCAGGCCCTGCTCTGCTTAGCTTCCGAGAACAGACGAGATCGGGCGGAACCAGAGAGGTATGGACGTAAGCTGCTTTTCATCTTTTTCCTAATCCTTTAAAACGTGTCAAAGATAATCAGAAGTTTCTTTTTCTAAAATTGAAGCAGTTCTTAGCATTGGCAAGAGAGGTTCCTAAAGCCTGAAGGTAACTTTACTTTTCTTCACTGGCAATTCTAACATGTTGGGTTAGCACCTGTATTTCAACGGCTAAATTACAAACAACAGTATGCCAATCGTAAATGTTGACCAACACTAATTTAGCAATCATGAAACGGAATCATTTTGGATAATATTGTCTAATTTCCTTTCATATCCAACGTTAAAACAGGTGTACAATCTGCGGCGCTCGGCGGCTTTCGGAGAGAGAAGTGAAAAAGCTTACGGCACCTGGGATTCCCAGGCGGTCTTCCATCCAGGTACTAACCAGGCCCTGCTCTGCTTAGCTTCCGAGATCAGACGAGATCGGGCGGAACCAGAGAGGTATGGCCGTAAGCTGCTTTTTACCTTTTTCCTAATCCTTTATAATGCGTCAATGAATTATGACACGCCTGCCGTTGGCATCTTTGTGTGGGTTAAATAAGGGTATGCAAAGAAGGCTGTGACATCCCATGCCGAAAATTGGATGGACTAGAGAAGACCCGCCCAGGAGTCCCAGCAAATCGGTGAATGGCCATTGCAGTCCCCGCCACCTCAAATGGCCTGACGATGGTATGGACGTAAGCCACCTTTCATCTTCTTCCTATTGCATCTCTTCTACAATGTGAATTTTTTTTTACAATTGTGTAGGTGTACAATCTACGGCGCTGGGCGGCTTTCAGAGAGAGAAGTGAAAAAGCTTACGGCACCTGGGATTCCCAGGCGGTCTTCCATCCAGGTACTAACCAGTCCCTGCTCTGCTTAGCTTCCGAGATCAGACGAGATCGGGCGGAACCAGAGAGGTATGGACGTAAGCTGCTTTTCATCTTTTTCCTAATCCTTTAAAACGTGTCAAAGATAATCAGAAGTTTCTTTTTCTAAAATTGAAGCAGTTCTTAGCATTGGCAAGAGAGGTTCCTAAAGCCTGAAGGTAACTTTACTTTTCTTCACTGGCAATTCTAACATGTTGGGTTAGCACCTGTATTTCAACGGCTAAATTACAAACAACAGTATGCCAATCGTAAATGTTGACCAACACTAATTTAGCAATCATGAAACGGAATCATTTTGGATAATATTGTCTAATTTCTTTTCATATCCAACGTTAAAACAGGTGTACAATCTGCGGCGCTCGGCGGCTTTCGGAGAGAGAAGTGAAAAAGCTTACGGCACCTGGGATTCCCAGGCGGTCTTCCATCCAGGTACTAACCAGGCCCTGCTCTGCTTAGCTTCCGAGATCAGACGAGATCGGGCGGAACCAGAGAGGTATGGCCGTAAGCTGCTTTTTATCTTTTTCCTAATCCTTTATAATGCGTCAATGAATTATGACACGCCTGCCGTTGGCATCTTTGTGTGGGTTAAATAAGGGTATGCAAAGAAGGCTGTGACATCCCATGCCGAAAATTGGATGGACTAGAGAAGACCCGCCCAGGAGTCCCAGCCAATCGGTGAATGGCCATTGCAGTCCCCGCCACCTCAAATGGCCTGACGATGGTATGGACGTAAGCCACCTTTCATCTTCTTCCTATTGCATCTCTTCTACAATGTGAATTTTTTTTTACAATTGTGTAGGTGTACAATCTACGGCGCTGGGCGGCTTTCAGAGAGAGAAGTTAAAAAGCTTACGGCACCTGGGATTCCCAGGCGGTCTTCCATCCAGGTACTAACCAGGCCCTGCTCTGCTTAGCTTCCGAGATCAGACGAGATCGGGCGGAACCAGAGAGGTATGGCCGTAAGCTGCTTTTCATCTTTTTCCTAATCCTTTATAATGCGTCAATGAATTATGACACGCCTGCCGTTGGCATCTTTGTGTGGGTTAAATAAGGGTATGCAAAGAAGGCTGTGACATCCCATGCCGAAAATTGGATGGACTAGAGAAGACCCGCCCAGGAGTCCCAGCCAATCGGTGAATGGCCATTGCAGTCCCCGCCACCTCAAATGGCCTGACGATGGTATGGACGTAAGCCACCTTTCATCTTCTTCCTATTGCATCTCTTCTACAATGTGAATTTTTTTTTACAATTGTGTAGGTGTACAATTTACGGCGCTGGGCGGCTTTCAGAGAGAGAAGTGAAAAAGCTTACGGCACCTGGGATTCCCAGGCGGTCTTCCATCCAGGTACTAACCAGGCCCTGCTCTGCTTAGCTTCCGAGATCAGACGAGATCGGGCGGAACCAGAGAGGTATGGCCGTAAGCTGCTTTTTATCTTTTTCCTAATCCTTTATAATGCGTCAATGAATTATGACACGCCAGCCGTTGGCATCTTTGTGTGGGTTAAATAAGGGTATGCAAAGAAGGCTGTGACATCCCAAGCCGAAAATTGGATGGACTAGAGAAGACCCGCCCAGGAGTCCCAGCCAATCGGTGAATGGCCATTGCAGTCCCCGCCACCTCAAATGGCCTGACGATGGTACGGACGTAAGCCACCTTTCATCTTCTTCCTATTGCATCTCTTCTACAATGTGAAATTTTTTTTACAATTGTGTAGGTGTACAATCTACGGCGCTGGGCGGCTTTCAGAGAGAGAAGTGAAAAAGCTTACGGCACCTGGGGTTCCCAGGCGGTCTTCCATCCAGGTACTAACCAGGCCCTGCTCTGCTTAGCTTCCGAGAACAGACGAGATCGGGCGGAACCAGAGAGGTATGGACGTAAGCTGCTTTTCATCTTTTTCCTAATCCTTTAAAACGTGTCAAAGATAATCAGAAGTTTCTTTTTCTAAAATTGAAGCAGTTCTTAGCATTGGCAAGAGAGGTTCCTAAAGCCTGAAGGTAACTTTACTTTTCTTCACTGGCAATTCTAACATGTTGGGTTAGCACCTGTATTTCAACGGCTAAATTACAAACAACAGTATGCCAATCGTAAATGTTGACCAACACTAATTTAGCAATCATGAAACGGAATCATTTTGGATAATATTGTCTAATTTCCTTTCATATCCAACGTTAAAACAGGTGTACAATCTGCGGCGCTCGGCGGCTTTCGGAGAGAGAAGTGAAAAAGCTTACGGCACCTGGGATTCCCAGGCGGTCTTCCATCCAGGTACTAACCAGGCCCTGCTCTGCTTAGCTTCCGAGATCAGACGAGATCGGGCGGAACCAGAGAGGTATGGCCGTAAGCTGCTTTTTATCTTTTTCCTAATCCTTTATAATGCGTCAATGAATTATGACACGCCTGCCGTTGGCATCTTTGTGTGGGTTAAATAAGGGTATGCAAAGAAGGCTGTGACATCCCATGCCGAAAATTGGATGGACTAGAGAAGACCCGCCCAGGAGTCCCAGCAAATCGGTGAATGGCCATTGCAGTCCCCGCCACCTCAAATGGCCTGACGATGGTATGGACGTAAGCCACCTTTCATCTTCTTCCTATTGCATCTCTTCTACAATGTGAATTTTTTTTTACAATTGTGTAGGTGTACAATCTACGGCGCTGGGCGGCTTTCAGAGAGAGAAGTGAAAAAGCTTACGGCACCTGGGATTCCCAGGCGGTCTTCCATCCAGGTACTAACCAGTCCCTGCTCTGCTTAGCTTCCGAGATCAGACGAGATCGGGCGGAACCAGAGAGGTATGGACGTAAGCTGCTTTTCATCTTTTTCCTAATCCTTTAAAACGTGTCAAAGATAATCAGAAGTTTCTTTTTCTAAAATTGAAGCAGTTCTTAGCATTGGCAAGAGAGGTTCCTAAAGCCTGAAGGTAACTTTACTTTTCTTCACTGGCAATTCTAACATGTTGGGTTAGCACCTGTATTTCAACGGCTAAATTACAAACAACAGTATGCCAATCGTAAATGTTGACCAACACTAATTTAGCAATCATGAAACGGAATCATTTTGGATAATATTGTCTAATTTCCTTTCATATCCAACGTTAAAACAGGTGTACAATCTGCGGCGCTCGGCGGCTTTCGGAGAGAGAAGTGAAAAAGCTTACGGCACCTGGGATTCCCAGGCGGTCTTCCATCCAGGTACTAACCAGGCCCTGCTCTGCTTAGCTTCCGAGATCAGACGAGATCGGGCGGAACCAGAGAGGTATGGCCGTAAGCTGCTTTTTATCTTTTTCCTAATCCTTTATAATGCGTCAATGAATTATGACACGCCTGCCGTTGGCATCTTTGTGTGGGTTAAATAAGGGTATGCAAAGAAGGCTGTGACATCCCATGCCGAAAATTGGATGGACTAGAGAAGACCCGCCCAGGAGTCCCAGCAAATCGGTGAATGGCCATTGCAGTCCCCGCCACCTCAAATGGCCTGACGATGGTATGGACGTAAGCCACCTTTCATCTTCTTCCTATTGCATCTCTTCTACAATGTGAATTTTTTTTTACAATTGTGTAGGTGTACAATCTACGGCGCTGGGCGGCTTTCAGAGAGAGAAGTGAAAAAGCTTACGGCACCTGGGATTCCCAGGCGGTCTTCCATCCAGGTACTAACCAGTCCCTGCTCTGCTTAGCTTCCGAGATCAGACGAGATCGGGCGGAACCAGAGAGGTATGGACGTAAGCTGCTTTTCATCTTTTTCCTAATCCTTTAAAACGTGTCAAAGATAATCAGAAGTTTCTTTTTCTAAAATTGAAGCAGTTCTTAGCATTGGCAAGAGAGGTTCCTAAAGCCTGAAGGTAACTTTACTTTTCTTCACTGGCAATTCTAACATGTTGGGTTAGCACCTGTATTTCAACGGCTAAATTACAAACAACAGTATGCCAATCGTAAATGTTGACCAACACTAATTTAGCAATCATGAAACGGAATCATTTTGGATAATATTGTCTAATTTCTTTTCATATCCAACGTTAAAACAGGTGTACAATCTGCGGCGCTCGGCGGCTTTCGGAGAGAGAAGTGAAAAAGCTTACGGCACCTGGGATTCCCAGGCGGTCTTCCATCCAGGTACTAACCAGGCCCTGCTCTGCTTAGCTTCCGAGATCAGACGAGATCGGGCGGAACCAGAGAGGTATGGCCGTAAGCTGCTTTTTATCTTTTTCCTAATCCTTTATAATGCGTCAATGAATTATGACACGCCTGCCGTTGGCATCTTTGTGTGGGTTAAATAAGGGTATGCAAAGAAGGCTGTGACATCCCATGCCGAAAATTGGATGGACTAGAGAAGACCCGCCCAGGAGTCCCAGCCAATCGGTGAATGGCCATTGCAGTCCCCGCCACCTCAAATGGCCTGACGATGGTATGGACGTAAGCCACCTTTCATCTTCTTCCTATTGCATCTCTTCTACAATGTGAATTTTTTTTTACAATTGTGTAGGTGTACAATCTACGGCGCTGGGCGGCTTTCAGAGAGAGAAGTTAAAAAGCTTACGGCACCTGGGATTCCCAGGCGGTCTTCCATCCAGGTACTAACCAGGCCCTGCTCTGCTTAGCTTCCGAGATCAGACGAGATCGGGCGGAACCAGAGAGGTATGGCCGTAAGCTGCTTTTCATCTTTTTCCTAATCCTTTATAATGCGTCAATGAATTATGACACGCCTGCCGTTGGCATCTTTGTGTGGGTTAAATAAGGGTATGCAAAGAAGGCTGTGACATCCCATGCCGAAAATTGGATGGACTAGAGAAGACCCGCCCAGGAGTCCCAGCCAATCGGTGAATGGCCATTGCAGTCCCCGCCACCTCAAATGGCCTGACGATGGTATGGACGTAAGCCACCTTTCATCTTCTTCCTATTGCATCTCTTCTACAATGTGAATTTTTTTTTACAATTGTGTAGGTGTACAATTTACGGCGCTGGGCGGCTTTCAGAGAGAGAAGTGAAAAAGCTTACGGCACCTGGGATTCCCAGGCGGTCTTCCATCCAGGTACTAACCAGGCCCTGCTCTGCTTAGCTTCCGAGATCAGACGAGATCGGGCGGAACCAGAGAGGTATGGCCGTAAGCTGCTTTTTATCTTTTTCCTAATCCTTTATAATGCGTCAATGAATTATGACACGCCAGCCGTTGGCATCTTTGTGTGGGTTAAATAAGGGTATGCAAAGAAGGCTGTGACATCCCAAGCCGAAAATTGGATGGACTAGAGAAGACCCGCCCAGGAGTCCCAGCCAATCGGTGAATGGCCATTGCAGTCCCCGCCACCTCAAATGGCCTGACGATGGTACGGACGTAAGCCACCTTTCATCTTCTTCCTATTGCATCTCTTCTACAATGTGAAAATTTTTTTACAATTGTGTAGGTGTACAATCTACGGCGCTGGGCGGCTTTCAGAGAGAGAAGTGAAAAAGCTTACGGCACCTGGGGTTCCCAGGCGGTCTTCCATCCAGGTACTAACCAGGCCCTGCTCTGCTTAGCTTCCGAGAACAGACGAGATCGGGCGGAACCAGAGAGGTATGGACGTAAGCTGCTTTTCATCTTTTTCCTAATCCTTTAAAACGTGTCAAAGATAATCAGAAGTTTCTTTTTCTAAAATTGAAGCAGTTCTTAGCATTGGCAAGAGAGGTTCCTAAAGCCTGAAGGTAACTTTACTTTTCTTCACTGGCAATTCTAACATGTTGGGTTAGCACCTGTATTTCAACGGCTAAATTACAAACAACAGTATGCCAATCGTAAATGTTGACCAACACTAATTTAGCAATCATGAAACGGAATCATTTTGGATAATATTGTCTAATTTCCTTTCATATCCAACGTTAAAACAGGTGTACAATCTGCGGCGCTCGGCGGCTTTCGGAGAGAGAAGTGAAAAAGCTTACGGCACCTGGGATTCCCAGGCGGTCTTCCATCCAGGTACTAACCAGGCCCTGCTCTGCTTAGCTTCCGAGATCAGACGAGATCGGGCGGAACCAGAGAGGTATGGCCGTAAGCTGCTTTTTATCTTTTTCCTAATCCTTTATAATGCGTCAATGAATTATGACACGCCTGCCGTTGGCATCTTTGTGTGGGTTAAATAAGGGTATGCAAAGAAGGCTGTGACATCCCATGCCGAAAATTGGATGGACTAGAGAAGACCCGCCCAGGAGTCCCAGCAAATCGGTGAATGGCCATTGCAGTCCCCGCCACCTCAAATGGCCTGACGATGGTATGGACGTAAGCCACCTTTCATCTTCTTCCTATTGCATCTCTTCTACAATGTGAATTTTTTTTTACAATTGTGTAGGTGTACAATCTACGGCGCTGGGCGGCTTTCAGAGAGAGAAGTGAAAAAGCTTACGGCACCTGGGATTCCCAGGCGGTCTTCCATCCAGGTACTAACCAGTCCCTGCTCTGCTTAGCTTCCGAGATCAGACGAGATCGGGCGGAACCAGAGAGGTATGGACGTAAGCTGCTTTTCATCTTTTTCCTAATCCTTTAAAACGTGTCAAAGATAATCAGAAGTTTCTTTTTCTAAAATTGAAGCAGTTCTTAGCATTGGCAAGAGAGGTTCCTAAAGCCTGAAGGTAACTTTACTTTTCTTCACTGGCAATTCTAACATGTTGGGTTAGCACCTGTATTTCAACGGCTAAATTACAAACAACAGTATGCCAATCGTAAATGTTGACCAACACTAATTTAGCAATCATGAAACGGAATCATTTTGGATAATATTGTCTAATTTCTTTTCATATCCAACGTTAAAACAGGTGTACAATCTGCGGCGCTCGGCGGCTTTCGGAGAGAGAAGTGAAAAAGCTTACGGCACCTGGGATTCCCAGGCGGTCTTCCATCCAGGTACTAACCAGGCCCTGCTCTGCTTAGCTTCCGAGATCAGACGAGATCGGGCGGAACCAGAGAGGTATGGCCGTAAGCTGCTTTTTATCTTTTTCCTAATCCTTTATAATGCGTCAATGAATTATGACACGCCTGCCGTTGGCATCTTTGTGTGGGTTAAATAAGGGTATGCAAAGAAGGCTGTGACATCCCATGCCGAAAATTGGATGGACTAGAGAAGACCCGCCCAGGAGTCCCAGCCAATCGGTGAATGGCCATTGCAGTCCCCGCCACCTCAAATGGCCTGACGATGGTATGGACGTAAGCCACCTTTCATCTTCTTCCTATTGCATCTCTTCTACAATGTGAATTTTTTTTTACAATTGTGTAGGTGTACAATCTACGGCGCTGGGCGGCTTTCAGAGAGAGAAGTTAAAAAGCTTACGGCACCTGGGATTCCCAGGCGGTCTTCCATCCAGGTACTAACCAGGCCCTGCTCTGCTTAGCTTCCGAGATCAGACGAGATCGGGCGGAACCAGAGAGGTATGGCCGTAAGCTGCTTTTCATCTTTTTCCTAATCCTTTATAATGCGTCAATGAATTATGACACGCCTGCCGTTGGCATCTTTGTGTGGGTTAAATAAGGGTATGCAAAGAAGGCTGTGACATCCCATGCCGAAAATTGGATGGACTAGAGAAGACCCGCCCAGGAGTCCCAGCCAATCGGTGAATGGCCATTGCAGTCCCCGCCACCTCAAATGGCCTGACGATGGTATGGACGTAAGCCACCTTTCATCTTCTTCCTATTGCATCTCTTCTACAATGTGAATTTTTTTTTACAATTGTGTAGGTGTACAATTTACGGCGCTGGGCGGCTTTCAGAGAGAGAAGTGAAAAAGCTTACGGCACCTGGGATTCCCAGGCGGTCTTCCATCCAGGTACTAACCAGGCCCTGCTCTGCTTAGCTTCCGAGATCAGACGAGATCGGGCGGAACCAGAGAGGTATGGCCGTAAGCTGCTTTTTATCTTTTTCCTAATCCTTTATAATGCGTCAATGAATTATGACACGCCAGCCGTTGGCATCTTTGTGTGGGTTAAATAAGGGTATGCAAAGAAGGCTGTGACATCCCAAGCCGAAAATTGGATGGACTAGAGAAGACCCGCCCAGGAGTCCCAGCCAATCGGTGAATGGCCATTGCAGTCCCCGCCACCTCAAATGGCCTGACGATGGTACGGACGTAAGCCACCTTTCATCTTCTTCCTATTGCATCTCTTCTACAATGTGAAATTTTTTTTACAATTGTGTAGGTGTACAATCTACGGCGCTGGGCGGCTTTCAGAGAGAGAAGTGAAAAAGCTTACGGCACCTGGGGTTCCCAGGCGGTCTTCCATCCAGGTACTAACCAGGCCCTGCTCTGCTTAGCTTCCGAGAACAGACGAGATCGGGCGGAACCAGAGAGGTATGGACGTAAGCTGCTTTTCATCTTTTTCCTAATCCTTTAAAACGTGTCAAAGATAATCAGAAGTTTCTTTTTCTAAAATTGAAGCAGTTCTTAGCATTGGCAAGAGAGGTTCCTAAAGCCTGAAGGTAACTTTACTTTTCTTCACTGGCAATTCTAACATGTTGGGTTAGCACCTGTATTTCAACGGCTAAATTACAAACAACAGTATGCCAATCGTAAATGTTGACCAACACTAATTTAGCAATCATGAAACGGAATCATTTTGGATAATATTGTCTAATTTCCTTTCATATCCAACGTTAAAACAGGTGTACAATCTGCGGCGCTCGGCGGCTTTCGGAGAGAGAAGTGAAAAAGCTTACGGCACCTGGGATTCCCAGGCGGTCTTCCATCCAGGTACTAACCAGGCCCTGCTCTGCTTAGCTTCCGAGATCAGACGAGATCGGGCGGAACCAGAGAGGTATGGCCGTAAGCTGCTTTTTATCTTTTTCCTAATCCTTTATAATGCGTCAATGAATTATGACACGCCTGCCGTTGGCATCTTTGTGTGGGTTAAATAAGGGTATGCAAAGAAGGCTGTGACATCCCATGCCGAAAATTGGATGGACTAGAGAAGACCCGCCCAGGAGTCCCAGCAAATCGGTGAATGGCCATTGCAGTCCCCGCCACCTCAAATGGCCTGACGATGGTATGGACGTAAGCCACCTTTCATCTTCTTCCTATTGCATCTCTTCTACAATGTGAATTTTTTTTTACAATTGTGTAGGTGTACAATCTACGGCGCTGGGCGGCTTTCAGAGAGAGAAGTGAAAAAGCTTACGGCACCTGGGATTCCCAGGCGGTCTTCCATCCAGGTACTAACCAGTCCCTGCTCTGCTTAGCTTCCGAGATCAGACGAGATCGGGCGGAACCAGAGAGGTATGGACGTAAGCTGCTTTTCATCTTTTTCCTAATCCTTTAAAACGTGTCAAAGATAATCAGAAGTTTCTTTTTCTAAAATTGAAGCAGTTCTTAGCATTGGCAAGAGAGGTTCCTAAAGCCTGAAGGTAACTTTACTTTTCTTCACTGGCAATTCTAACATGTTGGGTTAGCACCTGTATTTCAACGGCTAAATTACAAACAACAGTATGCCAATCGTAAATGTTGACCAACACTAATTTAGCAATCATGAAACGGAATCATTTTGGATAATATTGTCTAATTTCTTTTCATATCCAACGTTAAAACAGGTGTACAATCTGCGGCACTCGGCGGCTTTCGGAGAGAGAAGTGAAAAAGCTTACGGCACCTGGGATTCCCAGGCGGTCTTCCATCCAGGTACTAACCAGGCCCTGCTCTGCTTAGCTTCCGAGATCAGACGAGATCGGGCGGAACCAGAGAGGTATGGCCGTAAGCTGCTTTTTATCTTTTTCCTAATCCTTTATAATGCGTCAATGAATTATGACACGCCTGCCGTTGGCATCTTTGTGTGGGTTAAATAAGGGTATGCAAAGAAGGCTGTGACATCCCATGCCGAAAATTGGATGGACTAGAGAAGACCCGCCCAGGAGTCCCAGCCAATCGGTGAATGGCCATTGCAGTCCCCGCCACCTCAAATGGCCTGACGATGGTATGGACGTAAGCCACCTTTCATCTTCTTCCTATTGCATCTCTTCTACAATGTGAATTTTTTTTTACAATTGTGTAGGTGTACAATCTACGGCGCTGGGCGGCTTTCAGAGAGAGAAGTTAAAAAGCTTACGGCACCTGGGATTCCCAGGCGGTCTTCCATCCAGGTACTAACCAGGCCCTGCTCTGCTTAGCTTCCGAGATCAGACGAGATCGGGCGGAACCAGAGAGGTATGGCCGTAAGCTGCTTTTCATCTTTTTCCTAATCCTTTAAAACGTGTCAAAGATAATCAGAAGTTTCTTTTTCTAAAATTGAAGCAGTTCTTAGCATTGGCAAGAGAGGTTCCTAAAACCTAAAGGGAACTTTACTTTTCTTCACTGGTAAATCTAACATGTTTGGTTAGCACCTGTATTTCAACGGCTAAATTACAAACAAAAGTATGCCAATTGTTAAATGTTGATCAACACTAATTTAGCAATCATGAAACGGAATCATTTTGGATAATATTGTCTAATTTCCTTTCATATCCAACGTTAAAACAGGTGTACAATCTGCGGCGCTCGGCGGCTTTCGGAGAGAGAAGTGAAAAAGCTTACGGCACCTGAGATTCCCAGGCGGTCTTCCATCCAGGTACTAACCAGGCCCTGCTCTGCTTAGCTTCCGAGATCAGACGAGATCGGGCGGAACCAGAGAGGTATGGCCGTAAGCTGCTTTTTATCTTTTTCCTAATCCTTTATAATGCGTCAATGAATTATGACACGCCTGCCGTTGGCATCTTTGTGTGGGTTAAATAAGGGTATGCAAAGAAGGCTGTGACATCCCATGCCGAAAATTGGATGGACTAGAGAAGACCCGCCCAGGGGTCCCAGCCAATCGGTGAATGGCCATTGCAGTCCCCGCCACCTCAAATGGCCTGACGATGGTACGGACGTAAGCCACCTTTCATCTTCTTCCTATTGCATCTCTTCTACAATGTGAATTTTTTTTTACAATTGTGTAGGTGTACAATCTACGGCGCTGGGCGGCTTTCAGAGAGAGAAGTGAAAAAGCTTACGGCACCTGGGATTCCCAGGCGGTCTTCCATCCAGGTACTAACCAGTCCCTGCTCTGCTTAGCTTCCGAGATCAGACGAGATCGGGCGGAACCAGAGAGGTATGGACGTAAGCTGCTTTTCATCTTTTTCCTAATCCTTTAAAACGTGTCAAAGATAATCAGAAGTTTCTTTTTCTAAAATTGAAGCAGTTCTTAGCATTGGCAAGAGAGGTTCCTAAAGCCTGAAGGTAACTTTACTTTTCTTCACTGGCAATTCTAACATGTTGGGTTAGCACCTGTATTTCAACGGCTAAATTACAAACAACAGTATGCCAATCGTAAATGTTGACCAACACTAATTTAGCAATCATGAAACGGAATCATTTTGGATAATATTGTCTAATTTCTTTTCATATCCAACGTTAAAACAGGTGTACAATCTGCGGCGCTCGGCGGCTTTCGGAGAGAGAAGTGAAAAAGCTTACGGCACCTGGGATTCCCAGGCGGTCTTCCATCCAGGTACTAACCAGGCCCTGCTCTGCTTAGCTTCCGAGATCAGACGAGATCGGGCGGAACCAGAGAGGTATGGCCGTAAGCTGCTTTTTATCTTTTTCCTAATCCTTTATAATGCGTCAATGAATTATGACACGCCTGCCGTTGGCATCTTTGTGTGGGTTAAATAAGGGTATGCAAAGAAGGCTGTGACATCCCATGCCGAAAATTGGATGGACTAGAGAAGACCCGCCCAGGAGTCCCAGCCAATCGGTGAATGGCCATTGCAGTCCCCGCCACCTCAAATGGCCTGACGATGGTATGGACGTAAGCCACCTTTCATCTTCTTCCTATTGCATCTCTTCTACAATGTGAATTTTTTTTTACAATTGTGTAGGTGTACAATCTACGGCGCTGGGCGGCTTTCAGAGAGAGAAGTTAAAAAGCTTACGGCACCTGGGATTCCCAGGCGGTCTTCCATCCAGGTACTAACCAGGCCCTGCTCTGCTTAGCTTCCGAGATCAGACGAGATCGGGCGGAACCAGAGAGGTATGGCCGTAAGCTGCTTTTCATCTTTTTCCTAATCCTTTATAATGCGTCAATGAATTATGACACGCCTGCCGTTGGCATCTTTGTGTGGGTTAAATAAGGGTATGCAAAGAAGGCTGTGACATCCCATGCCGAAAATTGGATGGACTAGAGAAGACCCGCCCAGGAGTCCCAGCCAATCGGTGAATGGCCATTGCAGTCCCCGCCACCTCAAATGGCCTGACGATGGTATGGACGTAAGCCACCTTTCATCTTCTTCCTATTGCATCTCTTCTACAATGTGAATTTTTTTTTACAATTGTGTAGGTGTACAATTTACGGCGCTGGGCGGCTTTCAGAGAGAGAAGTGAAAAAGCTTACGGCACCTGGGATTCCCAGGCGGTCTTCCATCCAGGTACTAACCAGGCCCTGCTCTGCTTAGCTTCCGAGATCAGACGAGATCGGGCGGAACCAGAGAGGTATGGCCGTAAGCTGCTTTTTATCTTTTTCCTAATCCTTTATAATGCGTCAATGAATTATGACACGCCAGCCGTTGGCATCTTTGTGTGGGTTAAATAAGGGTATGCAAAGAAGGCTGTGACATCCCAAGCCGAAAATTGGATGGACTAGAGAAGACCCGCCCAGGAGTCCCAGCCAATCGGTGAATGGCCATTGCAGTCCCCGCCACCTCAAATGGCCTGACGATGGTACGGACGTAAGCCACCTTTCATCTTCTTCCTATTGCATCTCTTCTACAATGTGAAAATTTTTTTACAATTGTGTAGGTGTACAATCTACGGCGCTGGGCGGCTTTCAGAGAGAGAAGTGAAAAAGCTTACGGCACCTGGGGTTCCCAGGCGGTCTTCCATCCAGGTACTAACCAGGCCCTGCTCTGCTTAGCTTCCGAGAACAGACGAGATCGGGCGGAACCAGAGAGGTATGGACGTAAGCTGCTTTTCATCTTTTTCCTAATCCTTTAAAACGTGTCAAAGATAATCAGAAGTTTCTTTTTCTAAAATTGAAGCAGTTCTTAGCATTGGCAAGAGAGGTTCCTAAAGCCTGAAGGTAACTTTACTTTTCTTCACTGGCAATTCTAACATGTTGGGTTAGCACCTGTATTTCAACGGCTAAATTACAAACAACAGTATGCCAATCGTAAATGTTGACCAACACTAATTTAGCAATCATGAAACGGAATCATTTTGGATAATATTGTCTAATTTCCTTTCATATCCAACGTTAAAACAGGTGTACAATCTGCGGCGCTCGGCGGCTTTCGGAGAGAGAAGTGAAAAAGCTTACGGCACCTGGGATTCCCAGGCGGTCTTCCATCCAGGTACTAACCAGGCCCTGCTCTGCTTAGCTTCCGAGATCAGACGAGATCGGGCGGAACCAGAGAGGTATGGCCGTAAGCTGCTTTTTATCTTTTTCCTAATCCTTTATAATGCGTCAATGAATTATGACACGCCTGCCGTTGGCATCTTTGTGTGGGTTAAATAAGGGTATGCAAAGAAGGCTGTGACATCCCATGCCGAAAATTGGATGGACTAGAGAAGACCCGCCCAGGAGTCCCAGCAAATCGGTGAATGGCCATTGCAGTCCCCGCCACCTCAAATGGCCTGACGATGGTATGGACGTAAGCCACCTTTCATCTTCTTCCTATTGCATCTCTTCTACAATGTGAATTTTTTTTTACAATTGTGTAGGTGTACAATCTACGGCGCTGGGCGGCTTTCAGAGAGAGAAGTGAAAAAGCTTACGGCACCTGGGATTCCCAGGCGGTCTTCCATCCAGGTACTAACCAGTCCCTGCTCTGCTTAGCTTCCGAGATCAGACGAGATCGGGCGGAACCAGAGAGGTATGGACGTAAGCTGCTTTTCATCTTTTTCCTAATCCTTTAAAACGTGTCAAAGATAATCAGAAGTTTCTTTTTCTAAAATTGAAGCAGTTCTTAGCATTGGCAAGAGAGGTTCCTAAAGCCTGAAGGTAACTTTACTTTTCTTCACTGGCAATTCTAACATGTTGGGTTAGCACCTGTATTTCAACGGCTAAATTACAAACAACAGTATGCCAATCGTAAATGTTGACCAACACTAATTTAGCAATCATGAAACGGAATCATTTTGGATAATATTGTCTAATTTCTTTTCATATCCAACGTTAAAACAGGTGTACAATCTGCGGCGCTCGGCGGCTTTCGGAGAGAGAAGTGAAAAAGCTTACGGCACCTGGGATTCCCAGGCGGTCTTCCATCCAGGTACTAACCAGGCCCTGCTCTGCTTAGCTTCCGAGATCAGACGAGATCGGGCGGAACCAGAGAGGTATGGCCGTAAGCTGCTTTTTATCTTTTTCCTAATCCTTTATAATGCGTCAATGAATTATGACACGCCTGCCGTTGGCATCTTTGTGTGGGTTAAATAAGGGTATGCAAAGAAGGCTGTGACATCCCATGCCGAAAATTGGATGGACTAGAGAAGACCCGCCCAGGAGTCCCAGCCAATCGGTGAATGGCCATTGCAGTCCCCGCCACCTCAAATGGCCTGACGATGGTATGGACGTAAGCCACCTTTCATCTTCTTCCTATTGCATCTCTTCTACAATGTGAATTTTTTTTTACAATTGTGTAGGTGTACAATCTACGGCGCTGGGCGGCTTTCAGAGAGAGAAGTTAAAAAGCTTACGGCACCTGGGATTCCCAGGCGGTCTTCCATCCAGGTACTAACCAGGCCCTGCTCTGCTTAGCTTCCGAGATCAGACGAGATCGGGCGGAACCAGAGAGGTATGGCCGTAAGCTGCTTTTCATCTTTTTCCTAATCCTTTATAATGCGTCAATGAATTATGACACGCCTGCCGTTGGCATCTTTGTGTGGGTTAAATAAGGGTATGCAAAGAAGGCTGTGACATCCCATGCCGAAAATTGGATGGACTAGAGAAGACCCGCCCAGGAGTCCCAGCCAATCGGTGAATGGCCATTGCAGTCCCCGCCACCTCAAATGGCCTGACGATGGTATGGACGTAAGCCACCTTTCATCTTCTTCCTATTGCATCTCTTCTACAATGTGAATTTTTTTTTACAATTGTGTAGGTGTACAATTTACGGCGCTGGGCGGCTTTCAGAGAGAGAAGTGAAAAAGCTTACGGCACCTGGGATTCCCAGGCGGTCTTCCATCCAGGTACTAACCAGGCCCTGCTCTGCTTAGCTTCCGAGATCAGACGAGATCGGGCGGAACCAGAGAGGTATGGCCGTAAGCTGCTTTTTATCTTTTTCCTAATCCTTTATAATGCGTCAATGAATTATGACACGCCAGCCGTTGGCATCTTTGTGTGGGTTAAATAAGGGTATGCAAAGAAGGCTGTGACATCCCAAGCCGAAAATTGGATGGACTAGAGAAGACCCGCCCAGGAGTCCCAGCCAATCGGTGAATGGCCATTGCAGTCCCCGCCACCTCAAATGGCCTGACGATGGTACGGACGTAAGCCACCTTTCATCTTCTTCCTATTGCATCTCTTCTACAATGTGAAATTTTTTTTACAATTGTGTAGGTGTACAATCTACGGCGCTGGGCGGCTTTCAGAGAGAGAAGTGAAAAAGCTTACGGCACCTGGGGTTCCCAGGCGGTCTTCCATCCAGGTACTAACCAGGCCCTGCTCTGCTTAGCTTCCGAGAACAGACGAGATCGGGCGGAACCAGAGAGGTATGGACGTAAGCTGCTTTTCATCTTTTTCCTAATCCTTTAAAACGTGTCAAAGATAATCAGAAGTTTCTTTTTCTAAAATTGAAGCAGTTCTTAGCATTGGCAAGAGAGGTTCCTAAAGCCTGAAGGTAACTTTACTTTTCTTCACTGGCAATTCTAACATGTTGGGTTAGCACCTGTATTTCAACGGCTAAATTACAAACAACAGTATGCCAATCGTAAATGTTGACCAACACTAATTTAGCAATCATGAAACGGAATCATTTTGGATAATATTGTCTAATTTCTTTTCATATCCAACGTTAAAACAGGTGTACAATCTGCGGCACTCGGCGGCTTTCGGAGAGAGAAGTGAAAAAGCTTACGGCACCTGGGATTCCCAGGCGGTCTTCCATCCAGGTACTAACCAGGCCCTGCTCTGCTTAGCTTCCGAGATCAGACGAGATCGGGCGGAACCAGAGAGGTATGGCCGTAAGCTGCTTTTTATCTTTTTCCTAATCCTTTATAATGCGTCAATGAATTATGACACGCCTGCCGTTGGCATCTTTGTGTGGGTTAAATAAGGGTATGCAAAGAAGGCTGTGACATCCCATGCCGAAAATTGGATGGACTAGAGAAGACCCGCCCAGGAGTCCCAGCCAATCGGTGAATGGCCATTGCAGTCCCCGCCACCTCAAATGGCCTGACGATGGTATGGACGTAAGCCACCTTTCATCTTCTTCCTATTGCATCTCTTCTACAATGTGAATTTTTTTTTACAATTGTGTAGGTGTACAATCTACGGCGCTGGGCGGCTTTCAGAGAGAGAAGTTAAAAAGCTTACGGCACCTGGGATTCCCAGGCGGTCTTCCATCCAGGTACTAACCAGGCCCTGCTCTGCTTAGCTTCCGAGATCAGACGAGATCGGGCGGAACCAGAGAGGTATGGCCGTAAGCTGCTTTTCATCTTTTTCCTAATCCTTTAAAACGTGTCAAAGATAATCAGAAGTTTCTTTTTCTAAAATTGAAGCAGTTCTTAGCATTGGCAAGAGAGGTTCCTAAAACCTAAAGGGAACTTTACTTTTCTTCACTGGTAAATCTAACATGTTTGGTTAGCACCTGTATTTCAACGGCTAAATTACAAACAAAAGTATGCCAATTGTTAAATGTTGATCAACACTAATTTAGCAATCATGAAACGGAATCATTTTGGATAATATTGTCTAATTTCCTTTCATATCCAACGTTAAAACAGGTGTACAATCTGCGGCGCTCGGCGGCTTTCGGAGAGAGAAGTGAAAAAGCTTACGGCACCTGAGATTCCCAGGCGGTCTTCCATCCAGGTACTAACCAGGCCCTGCTCTGCTTAGCTTCCGAGATCAGACGAGATCGGGCGGAACCAGAGAGGTATGGCCGTAAGCTGCTTTTTATCTTTTTCCTAATCCTTTATAATGCGTCAATGAATTATGACACGCCTGCCGTTGGCATCTTTGTGTGGGTTAAATAAGGGTATGCAAAGAAGGCTGTGACATCCCATGCCGAAAATTGGATGGACTAGAGAAGACCCGCCCAGGGGTCCCAGCCAATCGGTGAATGGCCATTGCAGTCCCCGCCACCTCAAATGGCCTGACGATGGTACGGACGTAAGCCACCTTTCATCTTCTTCCTATTGCATCTCTTCTACAATGTGAATTTTTTTTTACAATTGTGTAGGTGTACAATCTACGGCGCTGGGCGGCTTTCAGAGAGAGAAGTGAAAAAGCTTACGGCACCTGGGATTCCCAGGCGGTCTTCCATCCAGGTACTAACCAGTCCCTGCTCTGCTTAGCTTCCGAGATCAGACGAGATCGGGCGGAACCAGAGAGGTATGGACGTAAGCTGCTTTTCATCTTTTTCCTAATCCTTTAAAACGTGTCAAAGATAATCAGAAGTTTCTTTTTCTAAAATTGAAGCAGTTCTTAGCATTGGCAAGAGAGGTTCCTAAAGCCTGAAGGTAACTTTACTTTTCTTCACTGGCAATTCTAACATGTTGGGTTAGCACCTGTATTTCAACGGCTAAATTACAAACAACAGTATGCCAATCGTAAATGTTGACCAACACTAATTTAGCAATCATGAAACGGAATCATTTTGGATAATATTGTCTAATTTCTTTTCATATCCAACGTTAAAACAGGTGTACAATCTGCGGCGCTCGGCGGCTTTCGGAGAGAGAAGTGAAAAAGCTTACGGCACCTGGGATTCCCAGGCGGTCTTCCATCCAGGTACTAACCAGGCCCTGCTCTGCTTAGCTTCCGAGATCAGACGAGATCGGGCGGAACCAGAGAGGTATGGCCGTAAGCTGCTTTTTATCTTTTTCCTAATCCTTTATAATGCGTCAATGAATTATGACACGCCTGCCGTTGGCATCTTTGTGTGGGTTAAATAAGGGTATGCAAAGAAGGCTGTGACATCCCATGCCGAAAATTGGATGGACTAGAGAAGACCCGCCCAGGAGTCCCAGCCAATCGGTGAATGGCCATTGCAGTCCCCGCCACCTCAAATGGCCTGACGATGGTATGGACGTAAGCCACCTTTCATCTTCTTCCTATTGCATCTCTTCTACAATGTGAATTTTTTTTTACAATTGTGTAGGTGTACAATCTACGGCGCTGGGCGGCTTTCAGAGAGAGAAGTTAAAAAGCTTACGGCACCTGGGATTCCCAGGCGGTCTTCCATCCAGGTACTAACCAGGCCCTGCTCTGCTTAGCTTCCGAGATCAGACGAGATCGGGCGGAACCAGAGAGGTATGGCCGTAAGCTGCTTTTCATCTTTTTCCTAATCCTTTATAATGCGTCAATGAATTATGACACGCCTGCCGTTGGCATCTTTGTGTGGGTTAAATAAGGGTATGCAAAGAAGGCTGTGACATCCCATGCCGAAAATTGGATGGACTAGAGAAGACCCGCCCAGGAGTCCCAGCCAATCGGTGAATGGCCATTGCAGTCCCCGCCACCTCAAATGGCCTGACGATGGTATGGACGTAAGCCACCTTTCATCTTCTTCCTATTGCATCTCTTCTACAATGTGAATTTTTTTTTACAATTGTGTAGGTGTACAATTTACGGCGCTGGGCGGCTTTCAGAGAGAGAAGTGAAAAAGCTTACGGCACCTGGGATTCCCAGGCGGTCTTCCATCCAGGTACTAACCAGGCCCTGCTCTGCTTAGCTTCCGAGATCAGACGAGATCGGGCGGAACCAGAGAGGTATGGCCGTAAGCTGCTTTTTATCTTTTTCCTAATCCTTTATAATGCGTCAATGAATTATGACACGCCAGCCGTTGGCATCTTTGTGTGGGTTAAATAAGGGTATGCAAAGAAGGCTGTGACATCCCAAGCCGAAAATTGGATGGACTAGAGAAGACCCGCCCAGGAGTCCCAGCCAATCGGTGAATGGCCATTGCAGTCCCCGCCACCTCAAATGGCCTGACGATGGTACGGACGTAAGCCACCTTTCATCTTCTTCCTATTGCATCTCTTCTACAATGTGAAAATTTTTTTACAATTGTGTAGGTGTACAATCTACGGCGCTGGGCGGCTTTCAGAGAGAGAAGTGAAAAAGCTTACGGCACCTGGGGTTCCCAGGCGGTCTTCCATCCAGGTACTAACCAGGCCCTGCTCTGCTTAGCTTCCGAGAACAGACGAGATCGGGCGGAACCAGAGAGGTATGGACGTAAGCTGCTTTTCATCTTTTTCCTAATCCTTTAAAACGTGTCAAAGATAATCAGAAGTTTCTTTTTCTAAAATTGAAGCAGTTCTTAGCATTGGCAAGAGAGGTTCCTAAAGCCTGAAGGTAACTTTACTTTTCTTCACTGGCAATTCTAACATGTTGGGTTAGCACCTGTATTTCAACGGCTAAATTACAAACAACAGTATGCCAATCGTAAATGTTGACCAACACTAATTTAGCAATCATGAAACGGAATCATTTTGGATAATATTGTCTAATTTCCTTTCATATCCAACGTTAAAACAGGTGTACAATCTGCGGCGCTCGGCGGCTTTCGGAGAGAGAAGTGAAAAAGCTTACGGCACCTGGGATTCCCAGGCGGTCTTCCATCCAGGTACTAACCAGGCCCTGCTCTGCTTAGCTTCCGAGATCAGACGAGATCGGGCGGAACCAGAGAGGTATGGCCGTAAGCTGCTTTTTATCTTTTTCCTAATCCTTTATAATGCGTCAATGAATTATGACACGCCTGCCGTTGGCATCTTTGTGTGGGTTAAATAAGGGTATGCAAAGAAGGCTGTGACATCCCATGCCGAAAATTGGATGGACTAGAGAAGACCCGCCCAGGAGTCCCAGCAAATCGGTGAATGGCCATTGCAGTCCCCGCCACCTCAAATGGCCTGACGATGGTATGGACGTAAGCCACCTTTCATCTTCTTCCTATTGCATCTCTTCTACAATGTGAATTTTTTTTTACAATTGTGTAGGTGTACAATCTACGGCGCTGGGCGGCTTTCAGAGAGAGAAGTGAAAAAGCTTACGGCACCTGGGATTCCCAGGCGGTCTTCCATCCAGGTACTAACCAGTCCCTGCTCTGCTTAGCTTCCGAGATCAGACGAGATCGGGCGGAACCAGAGAGGTATGGACGTAAGCTGCTTTTCATCTTTTTCCTAATCCTTTAAAACGTGTCAAAGATAATCAGAAGTTTCTTTTTCTAAAATTGAAGCAGTTCTTAGCATTGGCAAGAGAGGTTCCTAAAGCCTGAAGGTAACTTTACTTTTCTTCACTGGCAATTCTAACATGTTGGGTTAGCACCTGTATTTCAACGGCTAAATTACAAACAACAGTATGCCAATCGTAAATGTTGACCAACACTAATTTAGCAATCATGAAACGGAATCATTTTGGATAATATTGTCTAATTTCTTTTCATATCCAACGTTAAAACAGGTGTACAATCTGCGGCGCTCGGCGGCTTTCGGAGAGAGAAGTGAAAAAGCTTACGGCACCTGGGATTCCCAGGCGGTCTTCCATCCAGGTACTAACCAGGCCCTGCTCTGCTTAGCTTCCGAGATCAGACGAGATCGGGCGGAACCAGAGAGGTATGGCCGTAAGCTGCTTTTTATCTTTTTCCTAATCCTTTATAATGCGTCAATGAATTATGACACGCCTGCCGTTGGCATCTTTGTGTGGGTTAAATAAGGGTATGCAAAGAAGGCTGTGACATCCCATGCCGAAAATTGGATGGACTAGAGAAGACCCGCCCAGGAGTCCCAGCCAATCGGTGAATGGCCATTGCAGTCCCCGCCACCTCAAATGGCCTGACGATGGTATGGACGTAAGCCACCTTTCATCTTCTTCCTATTGCATCTCTTCTACAATGTGAATTTTTTTTTACAATTGTGTAGGTGTACAATCTACGGCGCTGGGCGGCTTTCAGAGAGAGAAGTTAAAAAGCTTACGGCACCTGGGATTCCCAGGCGGTCTTCCATCCAGGTACTAACCAGGCCCTGCTCTGCTTAGCTTCCGAGATCAGACGAGATCGGGCGGAACCAGAGAGGTATGGCCGTAAGCTGCTTTTCATCTTTTTCCTAATCCTTTATAATGCGTCAATGAATTATGACACGCCTGCCGTTGGCATCTTTGTGTGGGTTAAATAAGGGTATGCAAAGAAGGCTGTGACATCCCATGCCGAAAATTGGATGGACTAGAGAAGACCCGCCCAGGAGTCCCAGCCAATCGGTGAATGGCCATTGCAGTCCCCGCCACCTCAAATGGCCTGACGATGGTATGGACGTAAGCCACCTTTCATCTTCTTCCTATTGCATCTCTTCTACAATGTGAATTTTTTTTTACAATTGTGTAGGTGTACAATTTACGGCGCTGGGCGGCTTTCAGAGAGAGAAGTGAAAAAGCTTACGGCACCTGGGATTCCCAGGCGGTCTTCCATCCAGGTACTAACCAGGCCCTGCTCTGCTTAGCTTCCGAGATCAGACGAGATCGGGCGGAACCAGAGAGGTATGGCCGTAAGCTGCTTTTTATCTTTTTCCTAATCCTTTATAATGCGTCAATGAATTATGACACGCCAGCCGTTGGCATCTTTGTGTGGGTTAAATAAGGGTATGCAAAGAAGGCTGTGACATCCCAAGCCGAAAATTGGATGGACTAGAGAAGACCCGCCCAGGAGTCCCAGCCAATCGGTGAATGGCCATTGCAGTCCCCGCCACCTCAAATGGCCTGACGATGGTACGGACGTAAGCCACCTTTCATCTTCTTCCTATTGCATCTCTTCTACAATGTGAAATTTTTTTTACAATTGTGTAGGTGTACAATCTACGGCGCTGGGCGGCTTTCAGAGAGAGAAGTGAAAAAGCTTACGGCACCTGGGGTTCCCAGGCGGTCTTCCATCCAGGTACTAACCAGGCCCTGCTCTGCTTAGCTTCCGAGAACAGACGAGATCGGGCGGAACCAGAGAGGTATGGACGTAAGCTGCTTTTCATCTTTTTCCTAATCCTTTAAAACGTGTCAAAGATAATCAGAAGTTTCTTTTTCTAAAATTGAAGCAGTTCTTAGCATTGGCAAGAGAGGTTCCTAAAGCCTGAAGGTAACTTTACTTTTCTTCACTGGCAATTCTAACATGTTGGGTTAGCACCTGTATTTCAACGGCTAAATTACAAACAACAGTATGCCAATCGTAAATGTTGACCAACACTAATTTAGCAATCATGAAACGGAATCATTTTGGATAATATTGTCTAATTTCCTTTCATATCCAACGTTAAAACAGGTGTACAATCTGCGGCGCTCGGCGGCTTTCGGAGAGAGAAGTGAAAAAGCTTACGGCACCTGGGATTCCCAGGCGGTCTTCCATCCAGGTACTAACCAGGCCCTGCTCTGCTTAGCTTCCGAGATCAGACGAGATCGGGCGGAACCAGAGAGGTATGGCCGTAAGCTGCTTTTTATCTTTTTCCTAATCCTTTATAATGCGTCAATGAATTATGACACGCCTGCCGTTGGCATCTTTGTGTGGGTTAAATAAGGGTATGCAAAGAAGGCTGTGACATCCCATGCCGAAAATTGGATGGACTAGAGAAGACCCGCCCAGGAGTCCCAGCAAATCGGTGAATGGCCATTGCAGTCCCCGCCACCTCAAATGGCCTGACGATGGTATGGACGTAAGCCACCTTTCATCTTCTTCCTATTGCATCTCTTCTACAATGTGAATTTTTTTTTACAATTGTGTAGGTGTACAATCTA
The DNA here is from genome assembly GCF_949316345.1 of Pungitius pungitius. Taxonomy (NCBI): domain Eukaryota; kingdom Metazoa; phylum Chordata; class Actinopteri; order Perciformes; family Gasterosteidae; genus Pungitius; species Pungitius pungitius. Next base: position 448,230 of record NW_026909895.1, on the reverse strand, counting down.
CGGCGCTGGGCGGCTTTCAGAGAGAGAAGTGAAAAAGCTTACGGCACCTGGGATTCCCAGGCGGTCTTCCATCCAGGTACTAACCAGTCCCTGCTCTGCTTAGCTTCCGAGATCAGACGAGATCGGGCGGAACCAGAGAGGTATGGACGTAAGCTGCTTTTCATCTTTTTCCTAATCCTTTAAAACGTGTCAAAGATAATCAGAAGTTTCTTTTTCTAAAATTGAAGCAGTTCTTAGCATTGGCAAGAGAGGTTCCTAAAGCCTGAAGGTAACTTTACTTTTCTTCACTGGCAATTCTAACATGTTGGGTTAGCACCTGTATTTCAACGGCTAAATTACAAACAACAGTATGCCAATCGTAAATGTTGACCAACACTAATTTAGCAATCATGAAACGGAATCATTTTGGATAATATTGTCTAATTTCTTTTCATATCCAACGTTAAAACAGGTGTACAATCTGCGGCACTCGGCGGCTTTCGGAGAGAGAAGTGAAAAAGCTTACGGCACCTGGGATTCCCAGGCGGTCTTCCATCCAGGTACTAACCAGGCCCTGCTCTGCTTAGCTTCCGAGATCAGACGAGATCGGGCGGAACCAGAGAGGTATGGCCGTAAGCTGCTTTTTATCTTTTTCCTAATCCTTTATAATGCGTCAATGAATTATGACACGCCTGCCGTTGGCATCTTTGTGTGGGTTAAATAAGGGTATGCAAAGAAGGCTGTGACATCCCATGCCGAAAATTGGATGGACTAGAGAAGACCCGCCCAGGAGTCCCAGCCAATCGGTGAATGGCCATTGCAGTCCCCGCCACCTCAAATGGCCTGACGATGGTATGGACGTAAGCCACCTTTCATCTTCTTCCTATTGCATCTCTTCTACAATGTGAATTTTTTTTTACAATTGTGTAGGTGTACAATCTACGGCGCTGGGCGGCTTTCAGAGAGAGAAGTTAAAAAGCTTACGGCACCTGGGATTCCCAGGCGGTCTTCCATCCAGGTACTAACCAGGCCCTGCTCTGCTTAGCTTCCGAGATCAGACGAGATCGGGCGGAACCAGAGAGGTATGGCCGTAAGCTGCTTTTCATCTTTTTCCTAATCCTTTAAAACGTGTCAAAGATAATCAGAAGTTTCTTTTTCTAAAATTGAAGCAGTTCTTAGCATTGGCAAGAGAGGTTCCTAAAACCTAAAGGGAACTTTACTTTTCTTCACTGGTAAATCTAACATGTTTGGTTAGCACCTGTATTTCAACGGCTAAATTACAAACAAAAGTATGCCAATTGTTAAATGTTGATCAACACTAATTTAGCAATCATGAAACGGAATCATTTTGGATAATATTGTCTAATTTCCTTTCATATCCAACGTTAAAACAGGTGTACAATCTGCGGCGCTCGGCGGCTTTCGGAGAGAGAAGTGAAAAAGCTTACGGCACCTGAGATTCCCAGGCGGTCTTCCATCCAGGTACTAACCAGGCCCTGCTCTGCTTAGCTTCCGAGATCAGACGAGATCGGGCGGAACCAGAGAGGTATGGCCGTAAGCTGCTTTTTATCTTTTTCCTAATCCTTTATAATGCGTCAATGAATTATGACACGCCTGCCGTTGGCATCTTTGTGTGGGTTAAATAAGGGTATGCAAAGAAGGCTGTGACATCCCATGCCGAAAATTGGATGGACTAGAGAAGACCCGCCCAGGGGTCCCAGCCAATCGGTGAATGGCCATTGCAGTCCCCGCCACCTCAAATGGCCTGACGATGGTACGGACGTAAGCCACCTTTCATCTTCTTCCTATTGCATCTCTTCTACAATGTGAATTTTTTTTTACAATTGTGTAGGTGTACAATTTACGGCGCTGGGCGGCTTTCAGAGAGAGAAGTGAAAAAGCTTACGGCACCTGGGATTCCCAGGCGGTCTTCCATCCAGGTACTAACCAGGCCCTGCTCTGCTTAGCTTCCGAGAACAGACGAGATCGGGCGGAACCAGAGAGGTATGGACGTAAGCTGCTTTTCATCTTTTTCCTAATCCTTTAAAACGTGTCAAAGATAATCAGAAGTTTCTTTTTCTAAAATTGAAGCAGTTCTTAGCATTGGCAAGAGAGGTTCCTAAAGCCTGAAGGTAACTTTACTTTTCTTCACTGGCAATTCTAACATGTTGGGTTAGCACCTGTATTTCAACGGCTAAATTACAAACAAAAGTATGCCAATTGTTAAATGTTGATCAACACTAATTTAGCAATCATGAAACGGAATCATTTTGGATAATATTGTCTAATTTCCTTTCATATCCAACGTTAAAACAGGTGTACAATCTGCGGCGCTCGGCGGCTTTCGGAGAGAGAAGTGAAAAAGCTTACGGCACCTGAGATTCCCAGGCGGTCTTCCATCCAGGTACTAACCAGGCCCTGCTCTGCTTAGCTTCCGAGATCAGACGAGATCGGGCGGAACCAGAGAGGTATGGCCGTAAGCTGCTTTTTATCTTTTTCCTAATCCTTTATAATGCGTCAATGAATTATGACACGCCTGCCGTTGGCATCTTTGTGTGGGTTAAATAAGGGTATGCAAAGAAGGCTGTGACATCCCATGCCGAAAATTGGATGGACTAGAGAAGACCCGCCCAGGGGTCCCAGCCAATCGGTGAATGGCCATTGCAGTCCCCGCCACCTCAAATGGCCTGACGATGGTACGGACGTAAGCCACCTTTCATCTTCTTCCTATTGCATCTCTTCTACAATGTGAATTTTTTTTTACAATTGTGTAGGTGTACAATTTACGGCGCTGGGCGGCTTTCAGAGAGAGAAGTGAAAAAGCTTACGGCACCTGGGATTCCCAGGCGGTCTTCCATCCAGGTACTAACCAGGCCCTGCTCTGCTTAGCTTCCGAGAACAGACGAGATCGGGCGGAACCAGAGAGGTATGGCCGTAAGCTGCTTTTTATCTTTTTCCTAATCCTTTATAATGCGTCAAAGATAATCAGAAGAGTTTCTTTTTCTAAAATTGAAGCAGTTCTTAGGATTGGCAAGAGAGGTTTCTAAAACCTGAAGGTAACTTTACTTTTCTTCACTGGCAATTCTAACATGTTGGGTTAGCACCTGTATTTCAACGGCTAAATTACAAACAAAAGTATGCCAATTGTTAAATGTTGATCAACACTAATTTAGCAACCATGAAACGGAATCATTTTGGATAATATTGTCTAATTGCCTTTCATATCCAACGTTAAAACAACACTAAACATGCATCTCTTCAACAATGTGATATACTTTTTGTAATTTGTAGGTGTACAATCTGCGGCGCTCGGCGGCTTTCGGTGAGAGAAGTGAAAAAGCTTACGGCACCTGGGATTCCCAGGCGGTCTTCCATCCAGGTACTAACCAGGCCCTGCTCTGCTTAGCTTCCGAGATCAGACGAGATCGGGCGGAACCAGAGAGGTATGGCCGTAAGCTGCTTTTTATCTTTTTCCTAATCCTTTATAATGCGTCAATGAATTATGACACGCCTGCCGTTGGCATCTTTGTGTGGGTTAAATAAGGGTATGCAAAGAAGGCTGTGACATCCCATGGCGAAAATTGGATGGACTAGAGAAGACCCGCCCAGGAGTCCCAGCCAATCGGTGAATGGCCATTGCAGTCCCCGCCACCTCAAATGGCCTGACGATGGTATGGACGTAAGCCACCTTTCATCTTCTTCCTATTGCATCTCTTCTACAATGTGAATTTTTTTTTACAATTGTGTAGGTGTACAATCTACGGCGCTGGGCGGCTTTCAGAGAGAGAAGTGAAAAAGCTTACGGCACCTGGGATTCCCAGGCGGTCTTCCATCCAGGTACTAACCAGGCCCTGCTCTGCTTAGCTTCCGAGATCAGACGAGATCGGGCGGAACCAGAGAGGTATGGACGTAAGCTGCTTTTCATCTTTTTCCTAATCCTTTAAAACGTGTCAAAGATAATCAGAAGTTTCTTTTTCTAAAATTGAAGCAGTTCTTAGCATTGGCAAGAGAGGTTCCTAAAGCCTGAAGGTAACTTTACTTTTCTTCACTGGCAATTCTAACATGTTGGGTTAGCACCTGTATTTCAACGGCTAAATTACAAACAACAGTATGCCAATCGTAAATGTTGACCAACACTAATTTAGCAATCATGAAACGGAATCATTTTGGATAATATTGTCTAATTTCCTTTCATATCCAACGTTAAAACAGGTGTACAATCTGCGGCGCTCGGCGGCTTTCGGAGAGAGAAGTGAAAAAGCTTACGGCACCTGGGATTCCCAGGCGGTCTTCCATCCAGGTACTAACCAGGCCCTGCTCTGCTTAGCTTCCGAGATCAGACGAGATCGGGCGGAACCAGAGAGGTATGGCCGTAAGCTGCTTTTTATCTTTTTCCTAATCCTTTATAATGCGTCAATGAATTATGACACGCCTGCCGTTGGCATCTTTGTGTGGGTTAAATAAGGGTATGCAAAGAAGGCTGTGACATCCCATGCCGAAAATTGGATGGACTAGAGAAGACCCGCCCAGGGGTCCCAGCCAATCGGTGAATGGCCATTGCAGTCCCCGCCACCTCAAATGGCCTGACGATGGTACGGACGTAAGCCACCTTTCATCTTCTTCCTATTGCATCTCTTCTACAATGTGAATTTTTTTTTACAATTGTGTAGGTGTACAATTTACGGCGCTGGGCGGCTTTCAGAGAGAGAAGTGAAAAAGCTTACGGCACCTGGGATTCCCAGGCGGTCTTCCATCCAGGTACTAACCAGGCCCTGCTCTGCTTAGCTTCCGAGAACAGACGAGATCGGGCGGAACCAGAGAGGTATGGCCGTAAGCTGCTTTTTATCTTTTTCCTAATCCTTTATAATGCGTCAAAGATAATCAGAAGAGTTTCTTTTTCTAAAATTGAAGCAGTTCTTAGGATTGGCAAGAGAGGTTTCTAAAACCTGAAGGTAACTTTACTTTTCTTCACTGGCAATTCTAACATGTTGGGTTAGCACCTGTATTTCAACGGCTAAATTACAAACAAAAGTATGCCAATTGTTAAATGTTGATCAACACTAATTTAGCAACCATGAAACGGAATCATTTTGGATAATATTGTCTAATTGCCTTTCATATCCAACGTTAAAACAACACTAAACATGCATCTCTTCAACAATGTGATATACTTTTTGTAATTTGTAGGTGTACAATCTGCGGCGCTCGGCGGCTTTCGGTGAGAGAAGTGAAAAAGCTTACGGCACCTGGGATTCCCAGGCGGTCTTCCATCCAGGTACTAACCAGGCCCTGCTCTGCTTAGCTTCCGAGATCAGACGAGATCGGGCGGAACCAGAGAGGTATGGCCGTAAGCTGCTTTTTATCTTTTTCCTAATCCTTTATAATGCGTCAATGAATTATGACACGCCTGCCGTTGGCATCTTTGTGTGGGTTAAATAAGGGTATGCAAAGAAGGCTGTGACATCCCATGGCGAAAATTGGATGGACTAGAGAAGACCCGCCCAGGAGTCCCAGCCAATCGGTGAATGGCCATTGCAGTCCCCGCCACCTCAAATGGCCTGACGATGGTATGGACGTAAGCCACCTTTCATCTTCTTCCTATTGCATCTCTTCTACAATGTGAATTTTTTTTTACAATTGTGTAGGTGTACAATCTACGGCGCTGGGCGGCTTTCAGAGAGAGAAGTGAAAAAGCTTACGGCACCTGGGATTCCCAGGCGGTCTTCCATCCAGGTACTAACCAGGCCCTGCTCTGCTTAGCTTCCGAGATTTTTTTTTTTTTTCCTTTTATTATCAAAAATACAAAAAATACATTACATTTGTTTTTTCACACTCATACACCCACGCAACACATATTTATCATATCATATTACATCATATCATATTACAATTACAGACCCAGGAGTTTAATTCTCAATTAGAAATAGAAGACGAGCCCCTGCCCTTCTACAACTTCACCCATCGCTGTCTTATTTAAAAAATGCTCCGAGACCCATTCTTTCCTACAGACATACAGCAGTCTAATGTGTGCTTTTAACATATTCTTGTACAACTCCAAAATGCTTACAGTCTTTCCTTCGTACAGTGCATAATTTCTCCTCAGGATTACTGCGTGCCTGGCAAATGCAAGGAGTGTATTCACTTGGGCTTCAGCCCCTCCTTTACTTTTTTTGGGCATGCCAAAAAGCCATATCCAGTCCCAGTCTTTCAGACTCTCTTTATTTACACCACATTGATTGCATAACATTCTGCGCACATATATCTGCAAACTTTTTAGGGCTGGACATTCAAGTGTGAGATGTTCCAAAGTCTCGTCCTCTAGCCCACACACCGCACAAGTCCTTTCAAATTTGTCTCTGTATATTTGATGGAGGACGATGCTTGTGAAAATCCGCCTGTGCCTCAGTTTGAATTCTGTGTTGAAAACTGAATGTGGGATAAATGGGACGTTTAGGTTCCCCCAGATTGTCTGGATTTCTTTTTTTGGAAACATGCTTGCCCATCTTGGTTCTGATGCTGGTTTCTTGACCAGTTTTCTAATTAGAATGTTGTAGATTACCTTTGTTTTTATTTGTGTAACTGGGATATTCTTTCCATTGTGGCACAGAATAAAGTTCACCCCGTCGCCCTGCCCTTTGCTGTTACTGCGCATCAATGTTTGCCATTCCTTGCAAATACATTTATTAACTCTCAACCCAATTTCCGCTATCTGTTTCTTCTTAAAAAACACCCCCGCTCTGTTCAAGATCGCTAATGCTTTCCCACAATCAAAACCCAACTTACCCCCTCTCCCGTCGGCCCCCCCCAGTGTCGTCAGGCCTGCCTCACGGAGCGGCTTGGACGCCAGGGGCCTGCCTTTGTGCAAGAAGAAAGGTGAGTTGAGGATCGGTAACAGCATCACCTGCTCTCTGTATTCCATGTCCGGTCTGAGGTGGGGCAGAAACTTGTCCCAGGCCTCCAACATTTCCCGGTAGAAACCTGGAAACCCTCCAGAAACATTTCTTGGAGCAAAAGCAAACAGGTTGTAGTTATTCTTCTCACCGTACTCTGTCAGGAGGGTCGCCAGGTTGTCTTTCCATGGATGTTGCCTTCTCAGGTCAAGAAATTTCCCAATTAGCTTAACCCTCAGAGCATCTCTTTTGGCTCTGAGGTCAATCAGATCTAGACCCCCCTCCCTTTTGCTAGCGATTAGCGTCCTGCGGGCGATCGTATTGCCCTTCCTCTTCCACAAGAATGAGGAAATCACTGCATTAATTGAATCTGAAGCCCAATTCGGCATCTCGCAAGACCCCAAAATGTAGTTAACTTTTGACAATACTAGCGCATTAGATATGATTACCTTCCCTCTTAGGTTCAGGCCCCTGGCGTACCACAGGTTACATATGTTTTTAATTTTCTCAATAATTTCTGTCCAGGTTTTGTCCCTGGCGCCTTCTTCATTTTCCCCTATATATACCCCAAGTACTTTCCTCACGTCTTGTACTATTTTGAACCCCCATTTGTTATCCAGAGCTTCGTCTTTATTAAAAACCATTAATTCAGTTTTTGTCATGTTGATTTTTGCCCCTGAGGCGACTCCGAATTCCTCCATGTGCTCCATGATGTGGTCAATGCTTTTTGTATCCTTAACACAAATGTTGATGTCATCAGCATATTGGATTATTTTAATTTCCCTGCCTTTACTAGTTTTCACTCCATCTATTCTCTTATCCTCCACTAGCATCAATGCCAGGGGTTCTGCCACAAGGCTGTAGAGCATAGCGGACAACGGGCATCCCTGTCTGACCGCCCTTTTCAACTCAACAGGCTCGGTGAGGGCCCCGTTGACCCTGACTCTACTTTTTGCTTCAGCATATAATAATTTCACCCAGTTTATAAATTCCCCCCCGAACCCATACGCCTTTAGTGCTTCCCAAAGGAATCGATGTTCTACCCTGTCAAAGGCCTTTTCCAGATCGATTCCCAGCAGATAGCCCCCTTCTTTTTTCATGATCCTGACTAGGTCTTTTATCAGGATGATGTTGTCATGTATATCTCTACCAGGTATGCTATATGTTTGCGTATCCATAATTATTGTCTTAATCACTTTTTTTAGTCTGTTTGCCAATACTTTTGCTAATATTTTATAATCTGTATTTAAAACACTGATTGGTCTATAATTTCCCAGTTTGTCCCTAGTACCTTTATTTTTATAGATCAAGGTAATTATCCCCTCTGTGAACGTTTCAGGCATGCTTTGGCTTAATTGCATTTCATTATATACAGTTAACAGGACCGGAGCAAACAGGTCAGGGAACCTTTGATATAATTCGGCAGTTAGCCCATCCTTTCCTGGACTCTTGTTCCTGTTTAGATTTTTGATGGCCACTTCTATTTCCTCTACCCGGATTGGCTGCTCACAAAAGGTTTTATCTTCTTCTTGTAGCTGTTTTGTGATATGATTCGTTATTTTTGTAATCTGTGCATTCTGCGGATTTTGGTCAGTATACAATTCTTTGTAGTAATTAAAGACAGTTGCCATAATTTCCTCCTTGTCCTCAATCACAGATTTATTGTCGTTCTCCAGTTGCCTAATATGCTGTCTTTCTTGGGCTGTTTTCTCCAATCCTAAAAAGAACGCTGTGCTCTTTTCTCCTTCTAATAGATGCTGTGCCCTACTCCTAATGGCTGCCCCCTTACATCTTTTTGCTTCCATCTCGTCCAATTTAGCTTTGTAGAGTTCATATTTCTCGCTGGTATGAGTTTCATCGGTTTCTGCCTGTTCTATTTCTATCCTTAACAAGTTGTTTAACATTCTTTCTTCAATCCTTTCTTCCCATCTTTTTTTTTTACAATAATTTATGCTTATTTTTTTAATCCTAAGTTTAGCGTCCTCCCAATAATTTGTCTTTTCTTCTACATATTTAATATCCGTAGCTATATTGTTTAACTCTGTCTCTATTCTTTGTTTGTACTTATCGTCCCGTAGGATGCTATTGTTTAGACACCATAATCCCCTTCCCCTCTCCATTTTGTCCCCAAGTGTCATATTAAGTTGAGCGTGATCACTCAATATATTAAACTTATATTTAATATCTACTATATGTTTAACTCTCCCCGAGGCGACCAGCGCCAGATCTATCCTAGACTGTTTTAATTTGCCCATGACCACTTGCCGCCTCGAAAACCCTCTACTCCTAGGGTTGAAAACCCTCCATGCATCTATCATATTGTTTCCTGTGATTATATTTTTTAAGGTTCTCCTACTCATGTCGCTGTTATATTTATTATTAATTGATACGTCATTGTTAGTTAGGGCGACGTTAAAGTCTCCCATGATTATCGTTTCCACAGTTATCCATTTTTCTAGTTTCTGGAAGAAAGTATTCCTCTCCTCGCCAATATTTGGGGCGTATATATTAATTATTCTGATTGGTTCTCCCTTATAAATCACCTCTATTATAATGCATCTGCCTTCACTATCTTTAAAAATTTCCCTATACCCACTGATGTTTTCTGGGCCGATCAAAATGGCCACCCCACATGACCTTGCGGTCCCCTCACTTGAGAAGACCGTCCCTTTCCATTGCTTTGCACATGTATCTACCCAGTTTGTGTCCCAGTTTGTTTCTTGTAGGCAAACAACATCCACATAACTGTTCTGCATTAGTACCTCATTCATTTTCTGGGTATTCCTACAGCTGTTTATATTTTGTGACGCCAGGGTCAGGGACAGGGAAATCATTATAAAGAGCAGTTGCATTAAATTCCTATTTCTTCTTTGTCATCTTCTTCTTCGCTTTCGTCGACCAAACGTTGTGTCTTTTCCTCACCTCTTTTGCTTCATTTGTAAAGTCCATGTCCGATTCTTCAGATGGCTCCGACAACTGCATTGTCTGCGGCCCCGGCTCGCCTTCTCGCCCCTCCTCCACGTCCAGGGAGGACTCTACCTCCACCTGCCTGGCCGATCTCCTCAGCTTCTGCTGTACCGGCTGGACTGCCTGTGCCGGCTCCGTCTCCGTTTCTCCCACCTGCACCTCATCCACTGCATCTTTCCCCGGTTCACCGCCCGGCTCTCCTATCTCCTCTGGTCCCTCGACCGTCTTCGGCCCACTGGTTGTGGTGGTCTGGTGTCGGTCCTCCTCCACTGGCCCCACCGCGCTGCTCTCCTGGATCACCACCGTGCTGCTGTCACCGTGCTCCTCACCCCCTTGCTCTTCCTTCCTCTCCAGATCCGGTTCGCTTGACCCAGCTTGACTCATCTCCTCTTCACTCACGTTACATATGCATCTTTCTACTTCATTTTTACATAGGGCACACCTTGTCTGTCTCTTTTGTGCACACTCTCTTGCGTAGTGGCCCTGCACACCACACTGGTGGCACATGAATTCTGGGCAGTCTCTGAGAATGTGTCCCGGCTGCATGCACATTCTGCATACTCGAACTTGTTTGTCATGGATGACTCTGAAGTACTCTGCTCCCAACGCCGTGTTAAATTTTGTGGAGTATGGAAGTGACTGAATATGTTGGTTGAACTTCACTCTCACAAACCTTGTCCCATCGGCCACCTTGGTGCCCGGCCACATTCTTCTTTTGATCGGGGACACCGCCGAAACTCCCCATGTTAGCAGTTTGGCTATGATCTCCGAGTCCTCAATGTAATATGGCAGATTTAGGAACGATACTACCAGCTCATCGTTGGTAATTTCACTGACGTGAGCAGTGGCGCCATTAATTTTAAAACCTTCCATGAGTCTCTCTTTTCCCTTCGGGTGGCTCATGGTAGCCTCATATTTGTTGGGGCCTAACACCCGGCAGGCCATAAGACCTCCGCACAGCCCACGGATGCAGCTCATCATTTCCATTATTGGTATGGTATCCTCCCCCTCCATCTCCACTCTCACCGTCAAGCTCTGGTTTCTTTTCCTTTCTTCCTCTCTGGTATTTCTCTCCTCGCTCTCGTTTACGCTTGCCATAAACCTTCTTTTGTCGTCCTCCGTTATCTTGGTCTGTGCTGGTTTGGTCGGCTGGTCTGCCATATTTAATAAAATAAAAATAGACGAAAAACGCCCCTTTCTACCAAAGTGGGGGATATCTAAAAAAGGAGTTTCCCCCCAGGCAGTACAGTACTGCTGGGGGTACTAAACGTCTCAAAGGACAACAAAAAACGCTTAAAGCATCCAAATATAAGCCCAAACAGAGGTGAAAAAGAGAGCCCCTACAAGGAGCCGTGTGGCAAACAAATCTGGTCTACTGGCACTTCCTGCTACCTGCAATGGGCGGAGCCTTCGGTCGTGATCAGACGAGATCGGGCGGAACCAGAGAGGTATGGACGTAAGCTGCTTTTCATCTTTTTCCTAATCCTTTAAAACGTGTCAAAGATAATCAGAAGTTTCTTTTTCTAAAATTGAAGCAGTTCTTAGCATTGGCAAGAGAGGTTCCTAAAGCCTGAAGGTAACTTTACTTTTCTTCACTGGCAATTCTAACATGTTGGGTTAGCACCTGTATTTCAACGGCTAAATTACAAACAACAGTATGCCAATCGTAAATGTTGACCAACACTAATTTAGCAATCATGAAACGGAATCATTTTGGATAATATTGTCTAATTTCCTTTCATATCCAACGTTAAAACAGGTGTACAATCTGCGGCGCTCGGCGGCTTTCGGAGAGAGAAGTGAAAAAGCTTACGGCACCTGGGATTCCCAGGCGGTCTTCCATCCAGGTACTAACCAGGCCCTGCTCTGCTTAGCTTCCGAGATCAGACGAGATCGGGCGGAACCAGAGAGGTATGGCCGTAAGCTGCTTTTTATCTTTTTCCTAATCCTTTATAATGCGTCAATGAATTATGACACGCCTGCCGTTGGCATCTTTGTGTGGGTTAAATAAGGGTATGCAAAGAAGGCTGTGACATCCCATGCCGAAAATTGGATGGACTAGAGAAGACCCGCCCAGGGGTCCCAGCCAATCGGTGAATGGCCATTGCAGTCCCCGCCACCTCAAATGGCCTGACGATGGTACGGACGTAAGCCACCTTTCATCTTCTTCCTATTGCATCTCTTCTACAATGTGAATTTTTTTTTACAATTGTGTAGGTGTACAATTTACGGCGCTGGGCGGCTTTCAGAGAGAGAAGTGAAAAAGCTTACGGCACCTGGGATTCCCAGGCGGTCTTCCATCCAGGTACTAACCAGGCCCTGCTCTGCTTAGCTTCCGAGAACAGACGAGATCGGGCGGAACCAGAGAGGTATGGCCGTAAGCTGCTTTTTATCTTTTTCCTAATCCTTTATAATGCGTCAAAGATAATCAGAAGAGTTTCTTTTTCTAAAATTGAAGCAGTTCTTAGGATTGGCAAGAGAGGTTTCTAAAACCTGAAGGTAACTTTACTTTTCTTCACTGGCAATTCTAACATGTTGGGTTAGCACCTGTATTTCAACGGCTAAATTACAAACAAAAGTATGCCAATTGTTAAATGTTGATCAACACTAATTTAGCAACCATGAAACGGAATCATTTTGGATAATATTGTCTAATTGCCTTTCATATCCAACGTTAAAACAACACTAAACATGCATCTCTTCAACAATGTGATATACTTTTTGTAATTTGTAGGTGTACAATCTGCGGCGCTCGGCGGCTTTCGGTGAGAGAAGTGAAAAAGCTTACGGCACCTGGGATTCCCAGGCGGTCTTCCATCCAGGTACTAACCAGGCCCTGCTCTGCTTAGCTTCCGAGATCAGACGAGATCGGGCGGAACCAGAGAGGTATGGCCGTAAGCTGCTTTTTATCTTTTTCCTAATCCTTTATAATGCGTCAATGAATTATGACACGCCTGCCGTTGGCATCTTTGTGTGGGTTAAATAAGGGTATGCAAAGAAGGCTGTGACATCCCATGGCGAAAATTGGATGGACTAGAGAAGACCCGCCCAGGAGTCCCAGCCAATCGGTGAATGGCCATTGCAGTCCCCGCCACCTCAAATGGCCTGACGATGGTATGGACGTAAGCCACCTTTCATCTTCTTCCTATTGCATCTCTTCTACAATGTGAATTTTTTTTTACAATTGTGTAGGTGTACAATCTACGGCGCTGGGCGGCTTTCAGAGAGAGAAGTTAAAAAGCTTACGGCACCTGGGATTCCCAGGCGGTCTTCCATCCAGGTACTAACCAGGCCCTGCTCTGCTTAGCTTCCGAGATCAGACGAGATCGGGCGGAACCAGAGAGGTATGGCCGTAAGCTGCTTTTCATCTTTTTCCTAATCCTTTAAAACGTGTCAAAGATAATCAGAAGTTTCTTTTTCTAAAATTGAAGCAGTTCTTAGCATTGGCAAGAGAGGTTCCTAAAGCCTGAAGGTAACTTTACTTTTCTTCACTGGCAATTCTAACATGTTGGGTTAGCACCTGTATTTCAACGGCTAAATTACAAACAACAGTATGCCAATGGTAAATGTTGACCAACACTAATTTAGCAATCATGAAACGGAATCATTTTGGATAATATTGTCTAATTTCCTTTCATATCCAACGTTAAAACAGGTGTACAATCTGCGGCGCTCGGCGGCTTTCGGAGAGAGAAGTGAAAAAGCTTACGGCACCTGGGATTCCCAGGCGGTCTTCCATCCAGGTACTAACCAGGCCCTGCTCTGCTTAGCTTCCGAGATCAGACGAGATCGGGCGGAACCAGAGAGGTATGGCCGTAAGCTGCTTTTTATCTTTTTCCTAATCCTTTATAATGCGTCAATGAATTATGACACGCCTGCCGTTGGCATCTTTGTGTGGGTTAAATAAGGGTATGCAAAGAAGGCTGTGACATCCCATGCCGAAAATTGGATGGACTAGAGAAGACCCGCCCAGGAGTCCCAGCCAATCGGTGAATGACCATTGCAGTCCCCGCCACCTCAAATGGCCTGACGATGGTATGGACGTAAGCCACCTTTCATCTTCTTCCTATTGCATCTCTTCTACAATGTGAATTTTTTTTTACAATTGTGTAGGTGTACAATCTACGGCGCTGGGCGGCTTTCAGAGAGAGAAGTTAAAAAGCTTACGGCACCTGGGATTCCCAGGCGGTCTTCCATCCAGGTACTAACCAGGCCCTGCTCTGCTTAGCTTCCGAGAACAGACGAGATCGGGCGGAACCAGAGAGGTATGGCCGTAAGCTGCTTTTTATCTTTTTCCTAATCCTTTATAATGCGTCAATGAATTATGACACGCCTGCCGTTGGCATCTTTGTGTGGGTTAAATAAGGGTATGCAAAGAAGGCTGTGACATCCCATGCCGAAAATTGGATGGACTAGAGAAGACCCGCCCAGGGGTCCCAGCCAATCGGTGAATGGCCATTGCAGTCCCCGCCACCTCAAATGGCCTGACGATGGTACGGACGTAAGCCACCTTTCATCTTCTTCCTATTGCATCTCTTCTACAATGTGAATTTTTTTTTACAATTGTGTAGGTGTACAATTTACGGCGCTGGGCGGCTTTCAGAGAGAGAAGTGAAAAAGCTTACGGCACCTGGGATTCCCAGGCGGTCTTCCATCCAGGTACTAACCAGGCCCTGCTCTGCTTAGCTTCCGAGAACAGACGAGATCGGGCGGAACCAGAGAGGTATGGCCGTAAGCTGCTTTTTATCTTTTTCCTAATCCTTTATAATGCGTCAAAGATAATCAGAAGAGTTTCTTTTTCTAAAATTGAAGCAGTTCTTAGGATTGGCAAGAGAGGTTTCTAAAACCTGAAGGTAACTTTACTTTTCTTCACTGGCAATTCTAACATGTTGGGTTAGCACCTGTATTTCAACGGCTAAATTACAAACAAAAGTATGCCAATTGTTAAATGTTGATCAACACTAATTTAGCAACCATGAAACGGAATCATTTTGGATAATATTGTCTAATTGCCTTTCATATCCAACGTTAAAACAACACTAAACATGCATCTCTTCAACAATGTGATATACTTTTTGTAATTTGTAGGTGTACAATCTGCGGCGCTCGGCGGCTTTCGGTGAGAGAAGTGAAAAAGCTTACGGCACCTGGGATTCCCAGGCGGTCTTCCATCCAGGTACTAACCAGGCCCTGCTCTGCTTAGCTTCCGAGATCAGACGAGATCGGGCGGAACCAGAGAGGTATGGCCGTAAGCTGCTTTTTATCTTTTTCCTAATCCTTTATAATGCGTCAATGAATTATGACACGCCTGCCGTTGGCATCTTTGTGTGGGTTAAATAAGGGTATGCAAAGAAGGCTGTGACATCCCATGGCGAAAATTGGATGGACTAGAGAAGACCCGCCCAGGAGTCCCAGCCAATCGGTGAATGGCCATTGCAGTCCCCGCCACCTCAAATGGCCTGACGATGGTATGGACGTAAGCCACCTTTCATCTTCTTCCTATTGCATCTCTTCTACAATGTGAATTTTTTTTTACAATTGTGTAGGTGTACAATCTACGGCGCTGGGCGGCTTTCAGAGAGAGAAGTGAAAAAGCTTACGGCACCTGGGATTCCCAGGCGGTCTTCCATCCAGGTACTAACCAGGCCCTGCTCTGCTTAGCTTCCGAGATCAGACGAGATCGGGCGGAACCAGAGAGGTATGGCCGTAAGCTGCTTTTCATCTTTTTCCTAATCCTTTAAAACGTGTCAAAGATAATCAGAAGTTTCTTTTTCTAAAATTGAAGCAGTTCTTAGCATTGGCAAGAGAGGTTCCTAAAGCCTGAAGGTAACTTTACTTTTCTTCACTGGCAATTCTAACATGTTGGGTTAGCACCTGTATTTCAACGGCTAAATTACAAACAACAGTATGCCAATGGTAAATGTTGACCAACACTAATTTAGCAATCATGAAACGGAATCATTTTGGATAATATTGTCTAATTTCCTTTCATATCCAACGTTAAAACAGGTGTACAATCTGCGGCGCTCGGCGGCTTTCGGAGAGAGAAGTGAAAAAGCTTACGGCACCTGGGATTCCCAGGCGGTCTTCCATCCAGGTACTAACCAGGCCCTGCTCTGCTTAGCTTCCGAGATCAGACGAGATCGGGCGGAACCAGAGAGGTATGGCCGTAAGCTGCTTTTTATCTTTTTCCTAATCCTTTATAATGCGTCAATGAATTATGACACGCCTGCCGTTGGCATCTTTGTGTGGGTTAAATAAGGGTATGCAAAGAAGGCTGTGACATCCCATGCCGAAAATTGGATGGACTAGAGAAGACCCGCCCAGGAGTCCCAGCCAATCGGTGAATGACCATTGCAGTCCCCGCCACCTCAAATGGCCTGACGATGGTATGGACGTAAGCCACCTTTCATCTTCTTCCTATTGCATCTCTTCTACAATGTGAATTTTTTTTTACAATTGTGTAGGTGTACAATCTACGGCGCTGGGCGGCTTTCAGAGAGAGAAGTTAAAAAGCTTACGGCACCTGGGATTCCCAGGCGGTCTTCCATCCAGGTACTAACCAGGCCCTGCTCTGCTTAGCTTCCGAGAACAGACGAGATCGGGCGGAACCAGAGAGGTATGGCCGTAAGCTGCTTTTCATCTTTTTCCTAATCCTTTAAAACGTGTCAAAGATAATCAGAAGTTTCTTTTTCTAAAATTGAAGCAGTTCTTAGCATTGGCAAGAGAGGTTCCTAAAGCCTGAAGGTAACTTTACTTTTCTTCACTGGCAATTCTAACATGTTGGGTTAGCACCTGTATTTCAACGGCTAAATTACAAACAACAGTATGCCAATGGTAAATGTTGACCAACACTAATTTAGCAATCATGAAACGGAATCATTTTGGATAATATTGTCTAATTTCCTTTCATATCCAACGTTAAAACAGGTGTACAATCTGCGGCGCTCGGCGGCTTTCGGAGAGAGAAGTGAAAAAGCTTACGGCACCTGGGATTCCCAGGCGGTCTTCCATCCAGGTACTAACCAGGCCCTGCTCTGCTTAGCTTCCGAGATCAGACGAGATCGGGCGGAACCAGAGAGGTATGGCCGTAAGCTGCTTTTTATCTTTTTCCTAATCCTTTATAATGCGTCAATGAATTATGACACGCCTGCCGTTGGCATCTTTGTGTGGGTTAAATAAGGGTATGCAAAGAAGGCTGTGACATCCCATGCCGAAAATTGGATGGACTAGAGAAGACCCGCCCAGGAGTCCCAGCCAATCGGTGAATGGCCATTGCAGTCCCCGCCACCTCAAATGGCCTGACGATGGTATGGACGTAAGCCACCTTTCATCTTCTTCCTATTGCATCTCTTCTACAATGTGATAAACTTTTTACAATTGTGTAGGTGTACAAGCTACGGCGCTGGGCGGCTTTCAGAGAGAGAAGTGAAAAAGCTTACGGCACCTGGGATTCCCAGGCGGTCTTCCATCCAGGTACTAACCAGGCCCTGCTCTGCTTAGCTTCCGAGATCAGACGAGATCGGGCGGAACCAGAGAGGTATGGCCGTAAGCTGCTTTTTATCTTTTTCCTAATCCTTTATAATGCGTCAAAGATAATCAGAAGAGTTTCTTTTTCTAAAATTGAAGCAGTTCTTAGGATTGGCAAGAGAGGTTTCTAAAACCTGAAGGTAACTTTACTTTTCTTCACTGGCAATTCTAACATGTTGGGTTAGCACCTGTATTTCAACGGCTAAATTACAAACAAAAGTATGCCAATTGTTAAATGTTGATCAACACTAATTTAGCAACCATGAAACGGAATCATTTTGGAATAATATTGTCTAATTGCCTTTCATATCCAACGTTAAAACAACACTAAACATGCATCTCTTCAACAATGTGATATACTTTTTGTAATTTGTAGGTGTACAATCTGCGGCGCTCGGCGGCTTTCGGTGAGAGAAGTGAAAAAGCTTACGGCACCTGGGATTCCCAGGCGGTCTTCCATCCAGGTACTAACCAGGCCCCGCTCTGCTTAGCTTCCGAGATCAGACGAGATCGGGCGGAACCAGAGAGGTATGGCTGTAAGCTGCTTTTTATCTTTTTCCTAATCCTTTAAAACGTGTCAAAGATAATCAGAAGTTTCTTTTTCTAAAATTGAAGCAGTTCTTAGCATTGGCAAGAGAGGTTCCTAAAACCTGAAGGTAACTTTACTTTTCTTCACTGGTAAATCTAACATGTTTGGTTAGCACCTGTATTTCAACGGCTAAATTACAAACAATAGTATGCCAATCGTAAAATGTTGATCAACACCAATTTAGCAATCATGAAACGGAATCATTTTGGATAATATTGTCTAATTTCCTTTCATATCCAACGTTAAAACAACACTAAACATGCATCTCTTCAACAATGTGATATACTTTTTGTAATTTGTAGGTGTTCCCAGGCGGTCTTCCATCCAGGTACTAACCAGGCCCTGCTCTGCTTAGCTTCCGAGATCAGACGAGATCGGGCGGAACCAGAGAGGTATGGCCGTAAGCTGCTTTTTATCTTTTTCCTAATCCTTTATAATGCGTCAATGAATTATGACACGCCTGCCGTTGGCATCTTTGTGTGGGTTAAATAAGGGTATG
Organism: Pungitius pungitius; assembly: GCF_949316345.1. Lineage (NCBI taxonomy): Eukaryota > Metazoa > Chordata > Actinopteri > Perciformes > Gasterosteidae > Pungitius > Pungitius pungitius. Next base: position 429,776 of record NW_026909895.1, on the reverse strand, counting down.
CAAAGAAGGCTGTGACATCCCATGCCGAAAATTGGATGGACTAGAGAAGACCCGCCCAGGAGTCCCAGCCAATCGGTGAATGGCCATTGCAGTCCCCGCCACCTCAAATGGCCTGACGATGGTATGGACGTAAGCCACCTTTCATCTTCTTCCTATTGCATCTCTTCTACAATGTGATAAACTTTTTACAATTGTGTAGGTGTACAAGCTACGGCGCTGGGCGGCTTTCGGAGAGAGAAGTGAAAAAGCTTACGGCACCTGGGATTCCCAGGCGGTCTTCCATCCAGGTACTAACCAGGCCCTGCTCTGCTTAGCTTCCGAGATCAGACGAGATCGGGCGGAACCAGAGAGGTATGGCCGTAAGCTGCTTTTTATCTTTTTCCTAATCCTTTATAATGCGTCAATGAATTATGACACGCCTGCCGTTGGCATCTTTGTGTGGGTTAAATAAGGGTATGCAAAGAAGGCTGTGACATCCCATGCCGAAAATTGGATGGACTAGAGAAGACCCGCCCAGGGGTCCCAGCCAATCGGTGAATGGCCATTGCAGTCCCCGCCACCTCAAATGGCCTGACGATGGTACGGACGTAAGCCACCTTTCATCTTCTTCCTATTGCATCTCTTCTACAATGTGAATTTTTTTTTACAATTGTGTAGGTGTACAATTTACGGCGCTGGGCGGCTTTCAGAGAGAGAAGTGAAAAAGCTTACGGCACCTGGGATTCCCAGGCGGTCTTCCATCCAGGTACTAACCAGGCCCTGCTCTGCTTAGCTTCCGAGAACAGACGAGATCGGGCGGAACCAGAGAGGTATGGCCGTAAGCTGCTTTTTATCTTTTTCCTAATCCTTTATAATGCGTCAAAGATAATCAGAAGAGTTTCTTTTTCTAAAATTGAAGCAGTTCTTAGGATTGGCAAGAGAGGTTTCTAAAACCTGAAGGTAACTTTACTTTTCTTCACTGGCAATTCTAACATGTTGGGTTAGCACCTGTATTTCAACGGCTAAATTACAAACAAAAGTATGCCAATTGTTAAATGTTGATCAACACTAATTTAGCAACCATGAAACGGAATCATTTTGGATAATATTGTCTAATTTCCTTTCATATCCAACGTTAAAACAGGTGTACAATCTGCGGCGCTCGGCGGCTTTCGGAGAGAGAAGTGAAAAAGCTTACGGCACCTGGGATTCCCAGGCGGTCTTCCATCCAGGTACTAACCAGGCCCTGCTCTGCTTAGCTTCCGAGATCAGACGAGATCGGGCGGAACCATAGAGGTATGGCCGTAAGCTGCTTTTTATCTTTTTCCTAATCCTTTATAATGCGTCAATGAATTATGACACGCCTGCCGTTGGCATCTTTGTGTGGGTTAAATAAGGGTATGCAAAGAAGGCTGTGACATCCCATGCCGAAAATTGGATGGACTAGAGAAGACCCGCCCAGGGGTCCCAGCCAATCGGTGAATGGCCATTGCAGTCCCCGCCACCTCAAATGGCCTGACGATGGTACGGACGTAAGCCACCTTTCATCTTCTTCCTATTGCATCTCTTCTACAATGTGAATTTTTTTTTACAATTGTGTAGGTGTACAATTTACGGCGCTGGGCGGCTTTCAGAGAGAGAAGTGAAAAAGCTTACGGCACCTGGGATTCCCAGGCGGTCTTCCATCCAGGTACTAACCAGGCCCTGCTCTGCTTAGCTTCCGAGAACAGACGAGATCGGGCGGAACCAGAGAGGTATGGCCGTAAGCTGCTTTTTATCTTTTTCCTAATCCTTTATAATGCGTCAAAGATAATCAGAAGAGTTTCTTTTTCTAAAATTGAAGCAGTTCTTAGGATTGGCAAGAGAGGTTTCTAAAACCTGAAGGTAACTTTACTTTTCTTCACTGGCAATTCTAACATGTTGGGTTAGCACCTGTATTTCAACGGCTAAATTACAAACAAAAGTATGCCAATTGTTAAATGTTGATCAACACTAATTTAGCAACCATGAAACGGAATCATTTTGGATAATATTGTCTAATTGCCTTTCATATCCAACGTTAAAACAACACTAAACATGCATCTCTTCAACAATGTGATATACTTTTTGTAATTTGTAGGTGTACAATCTGCGGCGCTCGGCGGCTTTCGGTGAGAGAAGTGAAAAAGCTTACGGCACCTGGGATTCCCAGGCGGTCTTCCATCCAGGTACTAACCAGGCCCTGCTCTGCTTAGCTTCCGAGATCAGACGAGATCGGGCGGAACCAGAGAGGTATGGCCGTAAGCTGCTTTTTATCTTTTTCCTAATCCTTTATAATGCGTCAATGAATTATGACACGCCTGCCGTTGGCATCTTTGTGTGGGTTAAATAAGGGTATGCAAAGAAGGCTGTGACATCCCATGCCGAAAATTGGATGGACTAGAGAAGACCCGCCCAGGGGTCCCAGCCAATCGGTGAATGGCCATTGCAGTCCCCGCCACCTCAAATGGCCTGACGATGGTACGGACGTAAGCCACCTTTCATCTTCTTCCTATTGCATCTCTTCTACAATGTGAATTTTTTTTTACAATTGTGTAGGTGTACAATTTACGGCGCTGGGCGGCTTTCAGAGAGAGAAGTGAAAAAGCTTACGGCACCTGGGATTCCCAGGCGGTCTTCCATCCAGGTACTAACCAGGCCCTGCTCTGCTTAGCTTCCGAGAACAGACGAGATCGGGCGGAACCAGAGAGGTATGGCCGTAAGCTGCTTTTTATCTTTTTCCTAATCCTTTATAATGCGTCAAAGATAATCAGAAGAGTTTCTTTTTCTAAAATTGAAGCAGTTCTTAGGATTGGCAAGAGAGGTTTCTAAAACCTGAAGGTAACTTTACTTTTCTTCACTGGCAATTCTAACATGTTGGGTTAGCACCTGTATTTCAACGGCTAAATTACAAACAAAAGTATGCCAATTGTTAAATGTTGATCAACACTAATTTAGCAACCATGAAACGGAATCATTTTGGATAATATTGTCTAATTTCCTTTCATATCCAACGTTAAAACAGGTGTACAATCTGCGGCGCTCGGCGGCTTTCGGAGAGAGAAGTGAAAAAGCTTACGGCACCTGGGATTCCCAGGCGGTCTTCCATCCAGGTACTAACCAGGCCCTGCTCTGCTTAGCTTCCGAGATCAGACGAGATCGGGCGGAACCATAGAGGTATGGCCGTAAGCTGCTTTTTATCTTTTTCCTAATCCTTTATAATGCGTCAATGAATTATGACACGCCTGCCGTTGGCATCTTTGTGTGGGTTAAATAAGGGTATGCAAAGAAGGCTGTGACATCCCATGCCGAAAATTGGATGGACTAGAGAAGACCCGCCCAGGGGTCCCAGCCAATCGGTGAATGGCCATTGCAGTCCCCGCCACCTCAAATGGCCTGACGATGGTACGGACGTAAGCCACCTTTCATCTTCTTCCTATTGCATCTCTTCTACAATGTGAATTTTTTTTTACAATTGTGTAGGTGTACAATTTACGGCGCTGGGCGGCTTTCAGAGAGAGAAGTGAAAAAGCTTACGGCACCTGGGATTCCCAGGCGGTCTTCCATCCAGGTACTAACCAGGCCCTGCTCTGCTTAGCTTCCGAGAACAGACGAGATCGGGCGGAACCAGAGAGGTATGGCCGTAAGCTGCTTTTTATCTTTTTCCTAATCCTTTATAATGCGTCAAAGATAATCAGAAGAGTTTCTTTTTCTAAAATTGAAGCAGTTCTTAGGATTGGCAAGAGAGGTTTCTAAAACCTGAAGGTAACTTTACTTTTCTTCACTGGCAATTCTAACATGTTGGGTTAGCACCTGTATTTCAACGGCTAAATTACAAACAAAAGTATGCCAATTGTTAAATGTTGATCAACACTAATTTAGCAACCATGAAACGGAATCATTTTGGATAATATTGTCTAATTGCCTTTCATATCCAACGTTAAAACAACACTAAACATGCATCTCTTCAACAATGTGATATACTTTTTGTAATTTGTAGGTGTACAATCTGCGGCGCTCGGCGGCTTTCGGTGAGAGAAGTGAAAAAGCTTACGGCACCTGGGATTCCCAGGCGGTCTTCCATCCAGGTACTAACCAGGCCCTGCTCTGCTTAGCTTCCGAGATCAGACGAGATCGGGCGGAACCAGAGAGGTATGGCCGTAAGCTGCTTTTTATCTTTTTCCTAATCCTTTATAATGCGTCAATGAATTATGACACGCCTGCCGTTGGCATCTTTGTGTGGGTTAAATAAGGGTATGCAAAGAAGGCTGTGACATCCCATGGCGAAAATTGGATGGACTAGAGAAGACCCGCCCAGGAGTCCCAGCCAATCGGTGAATGGCCATTGCAGTCCCCGCCACCTCAAATGGCCTGACGATGGTATGGACGTAAGCCACCTTTCATCTTCTTCCTATTGCATCTCTTCTACAATGTGAATTTTTTTTTACAATTGTGTAGGTGTACAATCTACGGCGCTGGGCGGCTTTCAGAGAGAGAAGTTAAAAAGCTTACGGCACCTGGGATTCCCAGGCGGTCTTCCATCCAGGTACTAACCAGGCCCTGCTCTGCTTAGCTTCCGAGATCAGACGAGATCGGGCGGAACCAGAGAGGTATGGCCGTAAGCTGCTTTTCATCTTTTTCCTAATCCTTTAAAACGTGTCAAAGATAATCAGAAGTTTCTTTTTCTAAAATTGAAGCAGTTCTTAGCATTGGCAAGAGAGGTTCCTAAAGCCTGAAGGTAACTTTACTTTTCTTCACTGGCAATTCTAACATGTTGGGTTAGCACCTGTATTTCAACGGCTAAATTACAAACAACAGTATGCCAATGGTAAATGTTGACCAACACTAATTTAGCAATCATGAAACGGAATCATTTTGGATAATATTGTCTAATTTCCTTTCATATCCAACGTTAAAACAGGTGTACAATCTGCGGCGCTCGGCGGCTTTCGGAGAGAGAAGTGAAAAAGCTTACGGCACCTGGGATTCCCAGGCGGTCTTCCATCCAGGTACTAACCAGGCCCTGCTCTGCTTAGCTTCCGAGATCAGACGAGATCGGGCGGAACCAGAGAGGTATGGCCGTAAGCTGCTTTTTATCTTTTTCCTAATCCTTTATAATGCGTCAATGAATTATGACACGCCTGCCGTTGGCATCTTTGTGTGGGTTAAATAAGGGTATGCAAAGAAGGCTGTTACATCCCATGCCGAAAATTGGATGGACTAGAGAAGACCCGCCCAGGAGTCCCAGCCAATCGGTGAATGGCCATTGCAGTCCCCGCCACCTCAAATGGCCTGACGATGGTATGGACGTAAGCCACCTTTCATCTTCTTCCTATTGCATCTCTTCTACAATGTGATAAACTTTTTACAATTGTGTAGGTGTACAAGCTACGGCGCTGGGCGGCTTTCAGAGAGAGAAGTGAAAAAGCTTACGGCACCTGGGATTCCCAGGCGGTCTTCCATCCAGGTACTAACCAGGCCCTGCTCTGCTTAGCTTCCGAGATCAGACGAGATCGGGCGGAATCAGAGAGGTATGGCCGTAAGCTGCTTTTTATCTTTTTCCTAATCCTTTATAATGCGTCAAAGATAATCAGAAGAGTTTCTTTTTCTAAAATTGAAGCAGTTCTTAGGATTGGCAAGAGAGGTTTCTAAAACCTGAAGGTAACTTTACTTTTCTTCACTGGCAATTCTAACATGTTGGGTTAGCACCTGTATTTCAACGGCTAAATTACAAACAAAAGTATGCCAATTGTTAAATGTTGATCAACACTAATTTAGCAACCATGAAACGGAATCATTTTGGATAATATTGTCTAATTGCCTTTCATATCCAACGTTAAAACAACACTAAACATGCATCTCTTCAACAATGTGATATACTTTTTGTAATTTGTAGGTGTACAATCTGCGGCGCTCGGCGGCTTTCGGTGAGAGAAGTGAAAAAGCTTACGGCACCTGGGATTCCCAGGCGGTCTTCCATCCAGGTACTAACCAGGCCCCGCTCTGCTTAGCTTCCGAGATCAGACGAGATCGGGCGGAACCAGAGAGGTATGGCTGTAAGCTGCTTTTTATCTTTTTCCTAATCCTTTAAAACGTGTCAAAGATAATCAGAAGTTTCTTTTTCTAAAATTGAAGCAGTTCTTAGCATTGGCAAGAGAGGTTCCTAAAACCTGAAGGTAACTTTACTTTTCTTCACTGGTAAATCTAACATGTTTGGTTAGCACCTGTATTTCAACGGCTAAATTACAAACAATAGTATGCCAATCGTAAAATGTTGATCAACACCAATTTAGCAATCATGAAACGGAATCATTTTGGATAATATTGTCTAATTTCCTTTCATATCCAACGTTAAAACAACACTAAACATGCATCTCTTCAACAATGTGATATACTTTTTGTAATTTGTAGGTGTTCCCAGGCGGTCTTCCATCCAGGTACTAACCAGGCCCTGCTCTGCTTAGCTTCCGAGATCAGACGAGATCGGGCGGAACCAGAGAGGTATGGCCGTAAGCTGCTTTTTATCTTTTTCCTAATCCTTTATAATGCGTCAATGAATTATGACACGCCTGCCGTTGGCATCTTTGTGTGGGTTAAATAAGGGTATGCAAAGAAGGCTGTGACATCCCATGGCGAAAATTGGATGGACTAGAGAAGACCCGCCCAGGAGTCCCAGCCAATCGGTGAATGGCCATTGCAGTCCCCGCCACCTCAAATGGCCTGACGATGGTACGGACGTAAGCCACCTTTCATCTTCTTCCTATTGCATCTCTTCTACAATGTGAATTTTTTTTTACAATTGTGTAGGTGTACAATCTACGGCGCTGGGCGGCTTTCAGAGAGAGAAGTTAAAAAGCTTACGGCACCTGGGATTCCCAGGCGGTCTTCCATCCAGGTACTAACCAGGCCCTGCTCTGCTTAGCTTCCGAGATCAGACGAGATCAGGCGGAACCAGAGAGGTATGGCCGTAAGCTGCTTTTCATCTTTTTCCTAATCCTTTAAAACGTGTCAAAGATAATCAGAAGTTTCTTTTTCTAAAATTGAAGCAGTTCTTAGCATTGGCAAGAGAGGTTCCTAAAGCCTGAAGGTAACTTTACTTTTCTTCACTGGCAATTCTAACATGTTGGGTTAGCACCTGTATTTCAACGGCTAAATTACAAACAACAGTATGCCAATGGTAAATGTTGACCAACACTAATTTAGCAATCATGAAACGGAATCATTTTGGATAATATTGTCTAATTTCCTTTCATATCCAACGTTAAAACAGGTGTACAATCTGCGGCGCTCGGCGGCTTTCGGAGAGAGAAGTGAAAAAGCTTACGGCACCTGGGATTCCCAGGCGGTCTTCCATCCAGGTACTAACCAGGCCCTGCTCTGCTTAGCTTCCGAGATCAGACGAGATCGGGCGGAACCAGAGAGGTATGGCCGTAAGCTGCTTTTTATCTTTTTCCTAATCCTTTATAATGCGTCAATGAATTATGACACGCCTGCCGTTGGCATCTTTGTGTGGGTTAAATAAGGGTATGCAAAGAAGGCTGTGACATCCCATGCCGAAAATTGGATGGACTAGAGAAGACCCGCCCAGGAGTCCCAGCCAATCGGTGAATGGCCATTGCAGTCCCCGCCACCTCAAATGGCCTGACGATGGTATGGACGTAAGCCACCTTTCATCTTCTTCCTATTGCATCTCTTCTACAATGTGATAAACTTTTTACAATTGTGTAGGTGTACAAGCTACGGCGCTGGGCGGCTTTCGGAGAGAGAAGTGAAAAAGCTTACGGCACCTGGGATTCCCAGGCGGTCTTCCATCCAGGTACTAACCAGGCCCTGCTCTGCTTAGCTTCCGAGATCAGACGAGATCGGGCGGAATCAGAGAGGTATGGCCGTAAGCTGCTTTTTATCTTTTTCCTAATCCTTTATAATGCGTCAAAGATAATCAGAAGAGTTTCTTTTTCTAAAATTGAAGCAGTTCTTAGGATTGGCAAGAGAGGTTTCTAAAACCTGAAGGTAACTTTACTTTTCTTCACTGGCAATTCTAACATGTTGGGTTAGCACCTGTATTTCAACGGCTAAATTACAAACAAAAGTATGCCAATTGTTAAATGTTGATCAACACTAATTTAGCAACCATGAAACGGAATCATTTTGGATAATATTGTCTAATTGCCTTTCATATCCAACGTTAAAACAACACTAAACATGCATCTCTTCAACAATGTGATATACTTTTTGTAATTTGTAGGTGTACAATCTGCGGCGCTCGGCGGCTTTCGGTGAGAGAAGTGAAAAAGCTTACGGCACCTGGGATTCCCAGGCGGTCTTCCATCCAGGTACTAACCAGGCCCCGCTCTGCTTAGCTTCCGAGATCAGACGAGATCGGGCGGAACCAGAGAGGTATGGCTGTAAGCTGCTTTTTATCTTTTTCCTAATCCTTTAAAACGTGTCAAAGATAATCAGAAGTTTCTTTTTCTAAAATTGAAGCAGTTCTTAGCATTGGCAAGAGAGGTTCCTAAAACCTGAAGGTAACTTTACTTTTCTTCACTGGTAAATCTAACATGTTTGGTTAGCACCTGTATTTCAACGGCTAAATTACAAACAATAGTATGCCAATCGTAAAATGTTGATCAACACCAATTTAGCAATCATGAAACGGAATCATTTTGGATAATATTGTCTAATTTCCTTTCATATCCAACGTTAAAACAACACTAAACATGCATCTCTTCAACAATGTGATATACTTTTTGTAATTTGTAGGTGTTCCCAGGCGGTCTTCCATCCAGGTACTAACCAGGCCCTGCTCTGCTTAGCTTCCGAGATCAGACGAGATCGGGCGGAACCAGAGAGGTATGGCCGTAAGCTGCTTTTTATCTTTTTCCTAATCCTTTATAATGCGTCAATGAATTATGACACGCCTGCCGTTGGCATCTTTGTGTGGGTTAAATAAGGGTATGCAAAGAAGGCTGTGACATCCCATGCCGAAAATTGGATGGACTAGAGAAGACCCGCCCAGGAGTCCCAGCCAATCGGTGAATGGCCATTGCAGTCCCCGCCACCTCAAATGGCCTGACGATGGTATGGACGTAAGCCACCTTTCATCTTCTTCCTATTGCATCTCTTCTACAATGTGATAAACTTTTTACAATTGTGTAGGTGTACAAGCTACGGCGCTGGGCGGCTTTCAGAGAGAGAAGTGAAAAAGCTTACGGCACCTGGGATTCCCAGGCGGTCTTCCATCCAGGTACTAACCAGGCCCTGCTCTGCTTAGCTTCCGAGATCAGACGAGATCGGGCGGAACCAGAGAGGTATGGCCGTAAGCTGCTTTTTATCTTTTTCCTAATCCTTTATAATGCGTCAAAAAATTATGTCACGCCTGCCGTTGGCATCTTTGTGTGGGTTAAATAAGGGTATGCAAAGAAGGCTGTGACATCCTATGGCGAAAATTGGATGGACTAGAGAAGACCCGCCCAGGAGTCCCAGCCAATCGGTGGATGGCCATTGCAGTCCCCGCCACCTCAAATGGCCTGACGATGGTATGGACGTAAGCCACCTTTCATCTTCTTCCTATTGCATCTCTTCTACAATGTGAAATACTTTTTACAATTGTGAAGGTGTACAATCTGCGGCGGTGGGCGGCTTTCGGAGAGAGAAGTGAAAAAGCTTACGGCACCTGGGATTCCCAGGCGGTCTTCCATCCAGGTACTAACCAGGCCCTGCTCTGCTTAGCTTCCGAGATCAGACGAGATCAGGCGGAACCAGAGAGGTATGGCCGTAAGCTGCTTTTTATCTTTTTCCTAATCCTTTATAATGCGTCAATGAATTATGACACGCCAGCCGTTGGCATCTTTGTGTGGGTTAAATAAGGGTATGCAAAGAAGGCTGTGACATCCCATGCCGAAAATTGGATGGACTAGAGAAGACCCGCCCAGGAGTCCCAGCCAATCGGTGAATGGCCATTGCAGTCCCCGCCACCTCAAATGGCCTGACGATGGTATGGACGTAAGCCACCTTTCATCTTCTTCCTATTGCATCTCTTCTACAATGTGAATTTTTTTTTACAATTGTGTAGGTGTACAATCTACGGCGCTGGGCGGCTTTCAGAGAGAGAAGTTAAAAAGCTTACGGCACCTGGGATTCCCAGGCGGTCTTCCATCCAGGTACTAACCAGGCCCTGCTCTGCTTAGCTTCCGAGATCAGACGAGATCGGGCGGAACCAGAGAGGTATGGCCGTAAGCTGCTTTTCATCTTTTTCCTAATCCTTTAAAACGTGTCAAAGATAATCAGAAGTTTCTTTTTCTAAAATTGAAGCAGTTCTTAGCATTGGCAAGAGAGGTTCCTAAAGCCTGAAGGTAACTTTACTTTTCTTCACTGGCAATTCTAACATGTTGGGTTAGCACCTGTATTTCAACGGCTAAATTACAAACAACAGTATGCCAATGGTAAATGTTGACCAACACTAATTTAGCAATCATGAAACGGAATCATTTTGGATAATATTGTCTAATTTCCTTTCATATCCAACGTTAAAACAGGTGTACAATCTGCGGCGCTCGGCGGCTTTCGGAGAGAGAAGTGAAAAAGCTTACGGCACCTGGGATTCCCAGGCGGTCTTCCATCCAGGTACTAACCAGGCCCTGCTCTGCTTAGCTTGCGAGATCAGACGAGATCGGGCGGAACCAGAGAGGTATGGCCGTAAGCTGCTTTTTATCTTTTTCCTAATCCTTTATAATGCGTCAATGAATTATGACACGCCTGCCGTTGGCATCTTTGTGTGGGTTAAATAAGGGTATGCAAAGAAGGCTGTGACATCCCATGCCGAAAATTGGATGGACTAGAGAAGACCCGCCCAGGAGTCCCAGCCAATCGGTGAATGGCCATTGCAGTCCCCGCCACCTCAAATGGCCTGACGATGGTATGGACGTAAGCCACCTTTCATCTTCTTCCTATTGCATCTCTTCTACAATGTGATAAACTTTTTACAATTGTGTAGGTGTACAAGCTACGGCGCTGGGCGGCTTTCAGAGAGAGAAGTGAAAAAGCTTACGGCACCTGGGATTCCCAGGCGGTCTTCCATCCAGGTACTAACCAGGCCCTGCTCTGCTTAGCTTCCGAGATCAGACGAGATCGGGCGGAACCAGAGAGGTATGGCCGTAAGCTGCTTTTTATCTTTTTCCTAATCCTTTATAATGCGTCAAAGATAATCAGAAGAGTTTCTTTTTCTAAAATTGAAGCAGTTCTTAGGATTGGCAAGAGAGGTTTCTAAAACCTGAAGGTAACTTTACTTTTCTTCACTGGCAATTCTAACATGTTGGGTTAGCACCTGTATTTCAACGGCTAAATTACAAACAAAAGTATGCCAATTGTTAAATGTTGATCAACACTAATTTAGCAACCATGAAACGGAATCATTTTGGATAATATTGTCTAATTGCCTTTCATATCCAACGTTAAAACAACACTAAACATGCATCTCTTCAACAATGTGATATACTTTTTGTAATTTGTAGGTGTACAATCTGCGGCGCTCTGCAGCTTTCAGAGAGAAGTGAAAAAGCTTACGGCACCTGGGATTCCCAGGCGGTCTTCCATCCAGGTACTAACCAGGCCCTGCTCTGCTTAGCTTCCGAGATCAGACGAGATCGGGCGGAACCAGAGAGGTATGGCTGTAAGCTGCTTTTTATCTTTTTCCTAATCCTTTATAATGCGTCAATGAATTATGACACGCCAGCCGTTGGCATCTTTGTGTGGGTTAAATAAGGGTATGCAAAGAAGGCTGTGACATCCCATGCCGAAAATTGGATGGACTAGAGAAGACCCGCCCAGGAGTCCCAGCCAATCGGTGAATGGCCATTGCAGTCCCCGCCACCTCAAATGGCCTGACGATGGTATGGACGTAAGCCACCTTTCATCTTCTTCCTATTGCATCTCTTCTACAATGTGAATTTTTTTTTACAATTGTGTAGGTGTACAAGCTACGGCGCTGGGCGGCTTTCAGAGAGAGAAGTTAAAAAGCTTACGGCACCTGGGATTCCCAGGCGGTCTTCCATCCAGGTACTAACCAGGCCCTGCTCTGCTTAGCTTCCGAGATCAGACGAGATCGGGCGGAACCAGAGAGGTATGGCCGTAAGCTGCTTTTCATCTTTTTCCTAATCCTTTAAAACGTGTCAAAGATAATCAGAAGTTTCTTTTTCTAAAATTGAAGCAGTTCTTAGCATTGGCAAGAGAGGTTCCTAAAGCCTGAAGGTAACTTTACTTTTCTTCACTGGCAATTCTAACATGTTGGGTTAGCACCTGTATTTCAACGGCTAAATTACAAACAACAGTATGCCAATCGTAAATGTTGACCAACACTAATTTAGCAATCATGAAACGGAATCATTTTGGATAATATTGTCTAATTTCCTTTCATATCCAACGTTAAAACAGGTGTACAATCTGCGGCGCTCGGCGGCTTTCGGAGAGAGAAGTGAAAAAGCTTACGGCACCTGGGATTCCCAGGCGGTCTTCCATCCAGGTACTAACCAGGCCCTGCTCTGCTTAGCTTCCGAGATCAGACGAGATCGGGCGGAACCAGAGAGGTATGGCCGTAAGCTGCTTTTTATCTTTTTCCTAATCCTTTATAATGCGTCAATGAATTATGACACGCCAGCCGTTGGCATCTTTGTGTGGGTTAAATAAGGGTATGCAAAGAAGGCTGTGACATCCCATGCCGAAAATTGGATGGACTAGAGAAGACCCGCCCAGGAGTCCCAGCCAATCGGTGAATGGCCATTGCAGTCCCCGCCACCTCAAATGGCCTGACGATGGTACGGACGTAAGCCACCTTTCATCTTCTTCCTATTGCATCTCTTCTACAATGTGAATTTTTTTTTACAATTGTGTAGGTGTACAATTTACGGCGCTGGGCGGCTTTCAGAGAGAGAAGTGAAAAAGCTTACGGCACCTGGGATTCCCAGGCGGTCTTCCATCCAGGTACTAACCAGGCCCTGCTCTGCTTAGCTTCCGAGATCAGACGAGATCGGGCGGAACCAGAGAGGTATGGACGTAAGCTGCTTTTCATCTTTTTCCTAATCCTTTAAAACGTGTCAAAGATAATCAGAAGTTTCTTTTTCTAAAATTGAAGCAGTTCTTAGCATTGGCAAGAGAGGTTCCTAAAGCCTGAAGGTAACTTTACTTTTCTTCACTGGCAATTCTAACATGTTGGGTTAGCACCTGTATTTCAACGGCTAAATTACAAACAACAGTATGCCAATCGTAAATGTTGACCAACACTAATTTAGCAATCATGAAACGGAATCATTTTGGATAATATTGTCTAATTTCCTTTCATATCCAACGTTAAAACAGGTGTACAATCTGCGGCGCTCGGCGGCTTTCGGAGAGAGAAGTGAAAAAGCTTACGGCACCTGGGATTCCCAGGCGGTCTTCCATCCAGGTACTAACCAGGCCCTGCTCTGCTTAGCTTCCGAGATCAGACGAGATCGGGCGGAACCAGAGAGGTATGGCCGTAAGCTGCTTTTTATCTTTTTCCTAATCCTTTATAATGCGTCAATGAATTATGACACGCCTGCCGTTGGCATCTTTGTGTGGGTTAAATAAGGGTATGCAAAGAAGGCTGTGACATCCCATGCCGAAAATTGGATGGACTAGAGAAGACCCGCCCAGGAGTCCCAGCCAATCGGTGAATGGCCATTGCAGTCCCCGCCACCTCAAATGGCCTGACGATGGTACGGACGTAAGCCACCTTTCATCTTCTTCCTATTGCATCTCTTCTACAATGTGAATTTTTTTTTACAATTGTGTAGGTGTACAATTTACGGCGCTGGGCGGCTTTCAGAGAGAGAAGTGAAAAAGCTTACGGCACCTGGGATTCCCAGGCGGTCTTCCATCCAGGTACTAACCAGGCCCTGCTCTGCTTAGCTTCCGAGATCAGACGAGATCGGGCGGAACCAGAGAGGTATGGACGTAAGCTGCTTTTCATCTTTTTCTTAATCCTTTAAAACGTGTCAAAGATAATCAGAAGTTTCTTTTTCTAAAATTGAAGCAGTTCTTAGCATTGGCAAGAGAGGTTCCTAAAGCCTGAAGGTAACTTTACTTTTCTTCACTGGCAATTCTAACATGTTGGGTTAGCACCTGTATTTCAACGGCTAAATTACAAACAACAGTATGCCAATCGTAAATGTTGATCAACACTAATTTAGCAATCATGAAACGGAATCATTTTGGATAATATTGTCTAATTTCCTTTCATATCCAACGTTAAAACAGGTGTACAATCTGCGGCGCTCGGCGGCTTTCGGAGAGAGAAGTGAAAAAGCTTACGGCACCTGGGATTCCCAGGCGGTCTTCCATCCAGGTACTAACCAGGCCCTGCTCTGCTTAGCTTCCGAGATCAGACGAGATCGGGCGGAACCAGAGAGGTATGGCCGTAAGCTGCTTTTTATCTTTTTCCTAATCCTTTATAATGCGTCAATGAATTATGACACGCCAGCCGTTGGCATCTTTGTGTGGGTTAAATAAGGGTATGCAAAGAAGGCTGTGACATCCCAAGCCGAAAATTGGATGGACTAGAGAAGACCCGCCCAGGAGTCCCAGCCAATCGGTGAATGGCCATTGCAGTCCCCGCCACCTCAAATGGCCTGACGATGGTACGGACGTAAGCCACCTTTCATCTTCTTCCTATTGCATCTCTTCTACAATGTGAAATTTTTTTTACAATTGTGTAGGTGTACAATCTACGGCGCTGGGCGGCTTTCAGAGAGAGAAGTGAAAAAGCTTACGGCACCTGGGGTTCCCAGGCGGTCTTCCATCCAGGTACTAACCAGGCCCTGCTCTGCTTAGCTTCCGAGAACAGACGAGATCGGGCGGAACCAGAGAGGTATGGACGTAAGCTGCTTTTCATCTTTTTCCTAATCCTTTAAAACGTGTCAAAGATAATCAGAAGTTTCTTTTTCTAAAATTGAAGCAGTTCTTAGCATTGGCAAGAGAGGTTCCTAAAGCCTGAAGGTAACTTTACTTTTCTTCACTGGCAATTCTAACATGTTGGGTTAGCACCTGTATTTCAACGGCTAAATTACAAACAACAGTATGCCAATCGTAAATGTTGACCAACACTAATTTAGCAATCATGAAACGGAATCATTTTGGATAATATTGTCTAATTTCCTTTCATATCCAACGTTAAAACAGGTGTACAATCTGCGGCGCTCGGCGGCTTTCGGAGAGAGAAGTGAAAAAGCTTACGGCACCTGGGATTCCCAGGCGGTCTTCCATCCAGGTACTAACCAGGCCCTGCTCTGCTTAGCTTCCGAGATCAGACGAGATCGGGCGGAACCAGAGAGGTATGGCCGTAAGCTGCTTTTTATCTTTTTCCTAATCCTTTATAATGCGTCAATGAATTATGACACGCCTGCCGTTGGCATCTTTGTGTGGGTTAAATAAGGGTATGCAAAGAAGGCTGTGACATCCCATGCCGAAAATTGGATGGACTAGAGAAGACCCGCCCAGGAGTCCCAGCAAATCGGTGAATGGCCATTGCAGTCCCCGCCACCTCAAATGGCCTGACGATGGTATGGACGTAAGCCACCTTTCATCTTCTTCCTATTGCATCTCTTCTACAATGTGAATTTTTTTTTACAATTGTGTAGGTGTACAATCTACGGCGCTGGGCGGCTTTCAGAGAGAGAAGTGAAAAAGCTTACGGCACCTGGGATTCCCAGGCGGTCTTCCATCCAGGTACTAACCAGGCCCTGCTCTGCTTAGCTTCCGAGATCAGACGAGATCGGGCGGAACCAGAGAGGTATGGACGTAAGCTGCTTTTCATCTTTTTCCTAATCCTTTAAAACGTGTCAAAGATAATCAGAAGTTTCTTTTTCTAAAATTGAAGCAGTTCTTAGCATTGGCAAGAGAGGTTCCTAAAGCCTGAAGGTAACTTTACTTTTCTTCACTGGCAATTCTAACATGTTGGGTTAGCACCTGTATTTCAACGGCTAAATTACAAACAACAGTATGCCAATCGTAAATGTTGACCAACACTAATTTAGCAATCATGAAACGGAATCATTTTGGATAATATTGTCTAATTTCCTTTCATATCCAACGTTAAAACAGGTGTACAATCTGCGGCGCTCGGCGGCTTTCGGAGAGAGAAGTGAAAAAGCTTACGGCACCTGGGATTCCCAGGCGGTCTTCCATCCAGGTACTAACCAGGCCCTGCTCTGCTTAGCTTCCGAGATCAGACGAGATCGGGCGGAACCAGAGAGGTATGGCCGTAAGCTGCTTTTTATCTTTTTCCTAATCCTTTATAATGCGTCAATGAATTATGACACGCCTGCCGTTGGCATCTTTGTGTGGGTTAAATAAGGGTATGCAAAGAAGGCTGTGACATCCCATGCCGAAAATTGGATGGACTAGAGAAGACCCGCCCAGGAGTCCCAGCCAATCGGTGAATGGCCATTGCAGTCCCCGCCACCTCAAATGGCCTGACGATGGTATGGACGTAAGCCACCTTTCATCTTCTTCCTATTGCATCTCTTCTACAATGTGAATTTTTTTTTACAATTGTGTAGGTGTACAATCTACGGCGCTGGGCGGCTTTCAGAGAGAGAAGTTAAAAAGCTTACGGCACCTGGGATTCCCAGGCGGTCTTCCATCCAGGTACTAACCAGGCCCTGCTCTGCTTAGCTTCCGAGATCATACGAGATCGGGCGGAACCAGAGAGGTATGGCCGTAAGCTGCTTTTCATCTTTTTCCTAATCCTTTAAAACGTGTCAAAGATAATCAGAAGTTTCTTTTTCTAAAATTGAAGCAGTTCTTAGCATTGGCAAGAGAGGTTCCTAAAACCTAAAGGGAACTTTACTTTTCTTCACTGGTAAATCTAACATGTTTGGTTAGCACCTGTATTTCAACGGCTAAATTACAAACAAAAGTATGCCAATTGTTAAATGTTGATCAACACTAATTTAGCAATCATGAAACGGAATCATTTTGGATAATATTGTCTAATTTCCTTTCATATCCAACGTTAAAACAGGTGTACAATCTGCGGCGCTCGGCGGCTTTCGGAGAGAGAAGTGAAAAAGCTTACGGCACCTGAGATTCCCAGGCGGTCTTCCATCCAGGTACTAACCAGGCCCTGCTCTGCTTAGCTTCCGAGATCAGACGAGATCGGGCGGAACCAGAGAGGTATGGCCGTAAGCTGCTTTTTATCTTTTTCCTAATCCTTTATAATGCGTCAATGAATTATGACACGCCTGCCGTTGGCATCTTTGTGTGGGTTAAATAAGGGTATGCAAAGAAGGCTGTGACATCCCATGCCGAAAATTGGATGGACTAGAGAAGACCCGCCCAGGGGTCCCAGCCAATCGGTGAATGGCCATTGCAGTCCCCGCCACCTCAAATGGCCTGACGATGGTACGGACGTAAGCCACCTTTCATCTTCTTCCTATTGCATCTCTTCTACAATGTGAATTTTTTTTTACAATTGTGTAGGTGTACAATTTACGGCGCTGGGCGGCTTTCAGAGAGAGAAGTGAAAAAGCTTACGGCACCTGGGATTCCCAGGCGGTCTTCCATCCAGGTACTAACCAGGCCCTGCTCTGCTTAGCTTCCGAGAACAGACGAGATCGGGCGGAACCAGAGAGGTATGGACGTAAGCTGCTTTTCATCTTTTTCCTAATCCTTTAAAACGTGTCAAAGATAATCAGAAGTTTCTTTTTCTAAAATTGAAGCAGTTCTTAGCATTGGCAAGAGAGGTTCCTAAAGCCTGAAGGTAACTTTACTTTTCTTCACTGGCAATTCTAACATGTTGGGTTAGCACCTGTATTTCAACGGCTAAATTACAAACAACAGTATGCCAATCGTAAATGTTGACCAACACTAATTTAGCAATCATGAAACGGAATCATTTTGGATAATATTGTCTAATTTCCTTTCATATCCAACGTTAAAACAGGTGTACAATCTGCGGCGCTCGGCGGCTTTCGGAGAGAGAAGTGAAAAAGCTTACGGCACCTGGGATTCCCAGGCGGTCTTCCATCCAGGTACTAACCAGGCCCTGCTCTGCTTAGCTTCCGAGATCAGACGAGATCGGGCGGAACCAGAGAGGTATGGCCGTAAGCTGCTTTTTATCTTTTTCCTAATCCTTTATAATGCGTCAATGAATTATGACACGCCTGCCGTTGGCATCTTTGTGTGGGTTAAATAAGGGTATGCAAAGAAGGCTGTGACATCCCATGCCGAAAATTGGATGGACTAGAGAAGACCCGCCCAGGAGTCCCAGCCAATCGGTGAATGGCCATTGCAGTCCCCGCCACCTCAAATGGCCTGACGATGGTATGGACGTAAGCCACCTTTCATCTTCTTCCTATTGCATCTCTTCTACAATGTGATAAACTTTTTACAATTGTGTAGGTGTACAAGCTACGGCGCTGGGCGGCTTTCAGAGAGAGAAGTGAAAAAGCTTACGGCACCTGGGATTCCCAGGCGGTCTTCCATCCAGGTACTAACCAGGCCCTGCTCTGCTTAGCTTCCGAGATCAGACGAGATCGGGCGGAACCAGAGAGGTATGGCCGTAAGCTGCTTTTTATCTTTTTCCTAATCCTTTATAATGCGTCAAAGATAATCAGAAGAGTTTCTTTTTCTAAAATTGAAGCAGTTCTTAGGATTGGCAAGAGAGGTTTCTAAAACCTGAAGGTAACTTTACTTTTCTTCACTGGCAATTCTAACATGTTGGGTTAGCACCTGTATTTCAACGGCTAAATTACAAACAAAAGTATGCCAATTGTTAAATGTTGATCAACACTAATTTAGCAACCATGAAACGGAATCATTTTGGATAATATTGTCTAATTGCCTTTCATATCCAACGTTAAAACAACACTAAACATGCATCTCTTCAACAATGTGATATACTTTTTGTAATTTGTAGGTGTACAATCTGCGGCGCTCGGCGGCTTTCGGTGAGAGAAGTGAAAAAGCTTACGGCACCTGGGATTCCCAGGCGGTCTTCCATCCAGGTACTAACCAGGCCCCGCTCTGCTTAGCTTCCGAGATCAGACGAGATCGGGCGGAACCAGAGAGGTATGGCTGTAAGCTGCTTTTTATCTTTTTCCTAATCCTTTAAAACGTGTCAAAGATAATCAGAAGTTTCTTTTTCTAAAATTGAAGCAGTTCTTAGCATTGGCAAGAGAGGTTCCTAAAACCTGAAGGTAACTTTACTTTTCTTCACTGGTAAATCTAACATGTTTGGTTAGCACCTGTATTTCAACGGCTAAATTACAAACAATAGTATGCCAATCGTAAAATGTTGATCAACACCAATTTAGCAATCATGAAACGGAATCATTTTGGATAATATTGTCTAATTTCCTTTCATATCCAACGTTAAAACAACACTAAACATGCATCTCTTCAACAATGTGATATACTTTTTGTAATTTGTAGGTGTTCCCAGGCGGTCTTCCATCCAGGTACTAACCAGGCCCTGCTCTGCTTAGCTTCCGAGATCAGACGAGATCGGGCGGAACCAGAGAGGTATGGCCGTAAGCTGCTTTTTATCTTTTTCCTAATCCTTTATAATGCGTCAATGAATTATGACACGCCTGCCGTTGGCATCTTTGTGTGGGTTAAATAAGGGTATGCAAAGAAGGCTGTGACATCCCATGCCGAAAATTGGATGGACTAGAGAAGACCCGCCCAGGAGTCCCAGCCAATCGGTGAATGGCCATTGCAGTCCCCGCCACCTCAAATGGCCTGACGATGGTATGGACGTAAGCCACCTTTCATCTTCTTCCTATTGCATCTCTTCTACAATGTGAATTTTTTTTTACAATTGTGTAGGTGTACAATCTACGGCGCTGGGCGGCTTTCAGAGAGAGAAGTGAAAAAGCTTACGGCACCTGGGATTCCCAGGCGGTCTTCCATCCAGGTACTAACCAGGCCCTGCTCTGCTTAGCTTCCGAGATCAGACGAGATCGGGCGGAACCAGAGAGGTATGGACGTAAGCTGCTTTTCATCTTTTTCCTAATCCTTTAAAACGTGTCAAAGATAATCAGAAGTTTCTTTTTCTAAAATTGAAGCAGTTCTTAGCATTGGCAAGAGAGGTTCCTAAAGCCTGAAGGTAACTTTACTTTTCTTCACTGGCAATTCTAACATGTTGGGTTAGCACCTGTATTTCAACGGGTAAATTACAAACAACAGTATGCCAATGGTAAATGTTGACCAACACTAATTTAGCAATCATGAAACGGAATCATTTTGGATAATATTGTCTAATTTCCTTTCATATCCAACGTTAAAACAGGTGTACAATCTGCGGCGCTCGGCGGCTTTCGGAGAGAGAAGTGAAAAAGCTTACGGCACCTGGGATTCCCAGGCGGTCTTCCATCCAGGTACTAACCAGGCCCTGCTCTGCTTAGCTTCCGAGATCAGACGAGATCGGGCGGAACCAGAGAGGTATGGCCGTAAGCTGCTTTTTATCTTTTTCCTAATCCTTTATAATGCGTCAAAGATAATCAGAAGAGTTTCTTTTTCTAAAATTGAAGCAGTTCTTAGGATTGGCAAGAGAGGTTTCTAAAACCTGAAGGTAACTTTACTTTTCTTCACTGGCAATTCTAACATGTTGGGTTAGCACCTGTATTTCAACGGCTAAATTACAAACAAAAGTATGCCAATTGTTAAATGTTGATCAACACTAATTTAGCAACCATGAAACGGAATCATTTTGGATAATATTGTCTAATTGCCTTTCATATCCAACGTTAAAACAACACTAAACATGCATCTCTTCAACAATGTGATATACTTTTTGTAATTTGTAGGTGTACAATCTGCGGCGCTCTGCAGCTTTCAGAGAGAAGTGAAAAAGCTTACGGCACCTGGGATTCCCAGGCGGTCTTCCATCCAGGTACTAACCAGGCCCTGCTCTGCTTAGCTTCCGAGATCAGACGAGATCGGGCGGAACCAGAGAGGTATGGCCGTAAGCTGCTTTTTATCTTTTTCCTAATCCTTTATAATGCGTCAATGAATTATGACACGCCAGCCGTTGGCATCTTTGTGTGGGTTAAATAAGGGTATGCAAAGAAGGCTGTGACATCCCATGCCGAAAATTGGATGGACTAGAGAAGACCCGCCCAGGAGTCCCAGCCAATCGGTGAATGGCCATTGCAGTCCCCGCCACCTCAAATGGCCTGACGATGGTATGGACGTAAGCCACCTTTCATCTTCTTCCTATTGCATCTCTTCTACAATGTGAAATTTTTTTTACAATTGTGTAGGTGTACAATCTACGGCGCTGGGCGGCTTTCAGAGAGAGAAGTGAAAAAGCTTACGGCACCTGGGATTCCCAGGCGGTCTTCCATCCAGGTACTAACCAGGCCCTGCTCTGCTTAGCTTCCGAGAACAGACGAGATCGGGCGGAACCAGAGAGGTATGGACGTAAGCTGCTTTTCATCTTTTTCCTAATCCTTTAAAACGTGTCAAAGATAATCAGAAGTTTCTTTTTCTAAAATTGAAGCAGTTCTTAGCATTGGCAAGAGAGGTTCCTAAAGCCTGAAGGTAACTTTACTTTTCTTCACTGGCAATTCTAACATGTTGGGTTAGCACCTGTATTTCAACGGCTAAATTACAAACAACAGTATGCCAATCGTAAATGTTGACCAACACTAATTTAGCAATCATGAAACGGAATCATTTTGGATAATATTGTCTAATTTCCTTTCATATCCAACGTTAAAACAGGTGTACAATCTGCGGCGCTCGGCGGCTTTCGGAGAGAGAAGTGAAAAAGCTTACGGCACCTGGGATTCCCAGGCGGTCTTCCATCCAGGTACTAACCAGGCCCTGCTCTGCTTAGCTTCCGAGAACAGACGAGATCGGGCGGAACCAGAGAGGTATGGACGTAAGCTGCTTTTCATCTTTTTCCTAATCCTTTAAAACGTGTCAAAGATAATCAGAAGTTTCTTTTTCTAAAATTGAAGCAGTTCTTAGCATTGGCAAGAGAGGTTCCTAAAGCCTGAAGGTAACTTTACTTTTCTTCACTGGCAATTCTAACATGTTGGGTTAGCACCTGTATTTCAACGGCTAAATTACAAACAAAAGTATGCCAATTGTTAAATGTTGATCAACACTAATTTAGCAACCATGAAACGGAATCATTTTGGATAATATTGTCTAATTGCCTTTCATATCCAACGTTAAAACAACACTAAACATGCATCTCTTCAACAATGTGATATACTTTTTGTAATTTGTAGGTGTACAATCTGCGGCGCTCGGCGGCTTTCGGTGAGAGAAGTGAAAAAGCTTACGGCACCTGGGATTCCCAGGCGGTCTTCCATCCAGGTACTAACCAGGCCCCGCTCTGCTTAGCTTCCGAGATCAGACGAGATCGGGCGGAACCAGAGAGGTATGGCTGTAAGCTGCTTTTTATCTTTTTCCTAATCCTTTAAAACGTGTCAAAGATAATCAGAAGTTTCTTTTTCTAAAATTGAAGCAGTTCTTAGCATTGGCAAGAGAGGTTCCTAAAACCTGAAGGGAACTTTACTTTTCTTCACTGGTAAATCTAACATGTTTGGTTAGCACCTGTATTTCAACGGCTAAATTACAAACAATAGTATGCCAATCGTAAAATGTTGATCAACACTAATTTAGCAATCATGAAACGGAATCATTTTGGATAATATTGTCTAATTTCCTTTCATATCCAACGTTAAAACAACACTAAACATGCATCTCTTCAACAATGTGATATACTTTTTGTAATTTGTAGGTGTACAATCTGCGGCGCTCGGCGGCTTTCGGTGAGAGAAGTGAAAAAGCTTACGGCACCTGGGATTCCCAGGCGGTCTTCCATCCAGGTACTAACCAGGCCCTGCTCTGCTTAGCATCCGAGATCAGACGAGATCGGGCGGAACCAGAGAGGTATGGCCGTAAGCTGCTTTTTATCTTTTTCCTAATCCTTTATAATGCGTCAAAAAATTATGTCACGCCTGCCGTTGGCATCTTTGTGTGGGTTAAATAAGGGTATGCAAAGAAGGCTGTGACATCCTATGGCGAAAATTGGATGGACTAGAGAAGACCCGCCCAGGAGTCCCAGCCAATCGGTGGATGGCCATTGCAGTCCCCGCCACCTCAAATGGCCTGATGATGGTATGGACGTAAGCCACCTTTCATCTTCTTCCTATTGCATCTCTTCTACAATGTGATAAACTTTTTACAATTGTGTAGGTGTACAAGCTACGGCGCTGGGCGGCTTTCAGAGAGAGAAGTGAAAAAGCTTACGGCACCTGGGATTCCCAGGCGGTCTTCCATCCAGGTACTAACCAGGCCCTGCTCTGCTTAGCTTCCGAGATCAGACGAGATCGGGCGGAACCAGAGAGGTATGGCCGTAAGCTGCTTTTTATCTTTTTCCTAATCCTTTATAATGCGTCAAAGATAATCAGAAGAGTTTCTTTTTCTAAAATTGAAGCAGTTCTTAGGATTGGCAAGAGAGGTTTCTAAAACCTGAAGGTAACTTTACTTTTCTTCACTGGCAATTCTAACATGTTGGGTTAGCACCTGTATTTCAACGGCTAAATTACAAACAAAAGTATGCCAATTGTTAAATGTTGATCAACACTAATTTAGCAACCATGAAACGGAATCATTTTGGATAATATTGTCTAATTGCCTTTCATATCCAACGTTAAAACAACACTAAACATGCATCTCTTCAACAATGTGATATACTTTTTGTAATTTGTAGGTGTACAATCTGCGGCGCTCTGCAGCTTTCAGAGAGAAGTGAAAAAGCTTACGGCACCTGGGATTCCCAGGCGGTCTTCCATCCAGGTACTAACCAGGCCCTGCTCTGCTTAGCTTCCGAGATCAGACGAGATCGGGCGGAACCAGAGAGGTATGGCCGTAAGCTGCTTTTTATCTTTTTCCTAATCCTTTATAATGCGTCAATGAATTATGACACGCCAGCCGTTGGCATCTTTGTGTGGGTTAAATAAGGGTATGCAAAGAAGGCTGTGACATCCCATGCCGAAAATTGGATGGACTAGAGAAGACCCGCCCAGGAGTCCCAGCCAATCGGTGAATGGCCATTGCAGTCCCCGCCACCTCAAATGGCCTGACGATGGTATGGACGTAAGCCACCTTTCATCTTCTTCCTATTGCATCTCTTCTACAATGTGAATTTTTTTTTACAATTGTGTAGGTGTACAATCTACGGCGCTGGGCGGCTTTCAGAGAGAGAAGTTAAAAAGCTTACGGCACCTGGGATTCCCAGGCGGTCTTCCATCCATGTACTAACCAGGCCCTGCTCTGCTTAGCTTCCGAGATCAGACGAGATCGGGCGGAACCAGAGAGGTATGGCCGTAAGCTGCTTTTCATCTTTTTCCTAATCCTTTAAAACGTGTCAAAGATAATCAGAAGTTTCTTTTTCTAAAATTGAAGCAGTTCTTAGCATTGGCAAGAGAGGTTCCTAAAGCCTGAAGGTAACTTTACTTTTCTTCACTGGCAATTCTAACATGTTGGGTTAGCACCTGTATTTCAACGGCTAAATTACAAACAACAGTATGCCAATCGTAAATGTTGACCAACACTAATTTAGCAATCATGAAACGGAATCATTTTGGATAATATTGTCTAATTTCCTTTCATATCCAACGTTAAAACAGGTGTACAATCTGCGGCGCTCGGCGGCTTTCGGAGAGAGAAGTGAAAAAGCTTACGGCACCTGGGATTCCCAGGCGGTCTTCCATCCAGGTACTAACCAGGCCCTGCTCTGCTTAGCTTCCGAGAACAGACGAGATCGGGCGGAACCAGAGAGGTATGGCCGTAAGCTGCTTTTCATCTTTTTCCTAATCCTTTAAAACGTGTCAAAGATAATCAGAAGTTTCTTTTTCTAAAATTGAAGCAGTTCTTAGCATTGGCAAGAGAGGTTCCTAAAGCCTGAAGGTAACTTTACTTTTCTTCACTGGCAATTCTAACATGTTGGGTTAGCACCTGTATTTCAACGGCTAAATTACAAACAACAGTATGCCAATCGTAAATGTTGACCAACACTAACTTAGCAATCATGAAACGGAATCATTTTGGATAATATTGTCTAATTTCCTTTCATATCCAACGTTAAAACAGGTGTACAATCTGCGGCGCTCGGCGGCTTTCGGAGAGAGAAGTGAAAAAGCTTACGGCACCTGGGATTCCCAGGCGGTCTTCCATCCATGTACTAACCAGGCCCTGCTCTGCTTAGCTTCCGAGATCAGACGAGATCGGGCGGAACCAGAGAGGTATGGCCGTAAGCTGCTTTTCATCTTTTTCCTAATCCTTTAAAACGTGTCAAAGATAATCAGAAGTTTCTTTTTCTAAAATTGAAGCAGTTCTTAGCATTGGCAAGAGAGGTTCCTAAAGCCTGAAGGTAACTTTACTTTTCTTCACTGGCAATTCTAACATGTTGGGTTAGCACCTGTATTTCAACGGCTAAATTACAAACAACAGTATGCCAATCGTAAATGTTGACCAACACTAATTTAGCAATCATGAAACGGAATCATTTTGGATAATATTGTCTAATTTCCTTTCATATCCAACGTTAAAACAGGTGTACAATCTGCGGCGCTCGGCGGCTTTCGGAGAGAGAAGTGAAAAAGCTTACGGCACCTGGGATTCCCAGGCGGTCTTCCATCCAGGTACTAACCAGGCCCTGCTCTGCTTAGCTTCCGAGAACAGACGAGATCGGGCGGAACCAGAGAGGTATGGCCGTAAGCTGCTTTTCATCTTTTTCCTAATCCTTTAAAACGTGTCAAAGATAATCAGAAGTTTCTTTTTCTAAAATTGAAGCAGTTCTTAGCATTGGCAAGAGAGGTTCCTAAAGCCTGAAGGTAACTTTACTTTTCTTCACTGGCAATTCTAACATGTTGGGTTAGCACCTGTATTTCAACGGCTAAATTACAAACAACAGTATGCCAATCGTAAATGTTGACCAACACTAACTTAGCAATCATGAAACGGAATCATTTTGGATAATATTGTCTAATTTCCTTTCATATCCAACGTTAAAACAGGTGTACAATCTGCGGCGCTCGGCGGCTTTCGGAGAGAGAAGTGAAAAAGCTTACGGCACCTGGGATTCCCAGGCGGTCTTCCATCCAGGTACTAACCAGGCCCTGCTCTGCTTAGCTTCCGAGAACAGACGAGATCGGGCGGAACCAGAGAGGTATGGACGTAAGCTGCTTTTCATCTTTTTCCTAATCCTTTAAAACGTGTCAAAGATAATCAGAAGTTTCTTTTTCTAAAATTGAAGCAGTTCTTAGCATTGGCAAGAGAGGTTCCTAAAGCCTGAAGGTAACTTTACTTTTCTTCACTGGCAATTCTAACATGTTGGGTTAGCACCTGTATTTCAACGGCTAAATTACAAACAACAGTATGCCAATCGTAAATGTTGACCAACACTAATTTAGCAATCATGAAACGGAATCATTTTGGATAATATTGTCTAATTTCCTTTCATATCCAACGTTAAAACAGGTGTACAATCTGCGGCGCTCGGCGGCTTTCGGAGAGAGAAGTGAAAAAGCTTACGGCACCTGGGATTCCCAGGCGGTCTTCCATCCAGGTACTAACCAGGCCCTGCTCTGCTTAGCTTCCGAGAACAGACGAGATCGGGCGGAACCAGAGAGGTATGGACGTAAGCTGCTTTTCATCTTTTTCCTAATCCTTTAAAACGTGTCAAAGATAATCAGAAGTTTCTTTTTCTAAAATTGAAGCAGTTCTTAGCATTGGCAAGAGAGGTTCCTAAAGCCTGAAGGTAACTTTACTTTTCTTCACTGGCAATTCTAACATGTTGGGTTAGCACCTGTATTTCAACGGCTAAATTACAAACAAAAGTATGCCAATTGTTAAATGTTGATCAACACTAATTTAGCAACCATGAAACGGAATCGTTTTGGATAATATTGTCTAATTGCCTTTCATATCCAACGTTAAAACAACACTAAACATGCATCTCTTCAACAATGTGATATACTTTTTGTAATTTGTAGGTGTACAATCTGCGGCGCTCGGCGGCTTTCGGTGAGAGAAGTGAAAAAGCTTACGGCACCTGGGATTCCCAGGCGGTCTTCCATCCAGGTACTAACCAGGCCCCGCTCTGCTTAGCTTCCGAGATCAGACGAGATCGGGCGGAACCAGAGAGGTATGGCTGTAAGCTGCTTTTTATCTTTTTCCTAATCCTTTAAAACGTGTCAAAGATAATCAGAAGTTTCTTTTTCTAAAATTGAAGCAGTTCTTAGCATTGGCAAGAGAGGTTCCTAAAACCTGAAGGGAACTTTACTTTTCTTCACTGGTAAATCTAACATGTTTGGTTAGCACCTGTATTTCAACGGCTAAATTACAAACAACAGTATGCCAATCGTAAATGTTGACCAACACTAACTTAGCAATCATGAAACGGAATCATTTTGGATAATATTGTCTAATTTCCTTTCATATCCAACGTTAAAACAGGTGTACAATCTGCGGCGCTCGGCGGCTTTCGGAGAGAGAAGTGAAAAAGCTTACGGCACCTGGGATTCCCAGGCGGTCTTCCATCCAGGTACTAACCAGGCCCTGCTCTGCTTAGCTTCCGAGAACAGACGAGATCGGGCGGAACCAGAGAGGTATGGACGTAAGCTGCTTTTCATCTTTTTCCTAATCCTTTAAAACGTGTCAAAGATAATCAGAAGTTTCTTTTTCTAAAATTGAAGCAGTTCTTAGCATTGGCAAGAGAGGTTCCTAAAGCCTGAAGGTAACTTTACTTTTCTTCACTGGCAATTCTAACATGTTGGGTTAGCACCTGTATTTCAACGGCTAAATTACAAACAACAGTATGCCAATCGTAAATGTTGACCAACACTAATTTAGCAATCATGAAACGGAATCATTTTGGATAATATTGTCTAATTTCCTTTCATATCCAACGTTAAAACAGGTGTACAATCTGCGGCGCTCGGCGGCTTTCGGAGAGAGAAGTGAAAAAGCTTACGGCACCTGGGATTCCCAGGCGGTCTTCCATCCAGGTACTAACCAGGCCCTGCTCTGCTTAGCTTCCGAGAACAGACGAGATCGGGCGGAACCAGAGAGGTATGGACGTAAGCTGCTTTTCATCTTTTTCCTAATCCTTTAAAACGTGTCAAAGATAATCAGAAGTTTCTTTTTCTAAAATTGAAGCAGTTCTTAGCATTGGCAAGAGAGGTTCCTAAAGCCTGAAGGTAACTTTACTTTTCTTCACTGGCAATTCTAACATGTTGGGTTAGCACCTGTATTTCAACGGCTAAATTACAAACAAAAGTATGCCAATTGTTAAATGTTGATCAACACTAATTTAGCAACCATGAAACGGAATCATTTTGGATAATATTGTCTAATTGCCTTTCATATCCAACGTTAAAACAACACTAAACATGCATCTCTTCAACAATGTGATATACTTTTTGTAATTTGTAGGTGTACAATCTGCGGCGCTCGGCGGCTTTCGGTGAGAGAAGTGAAAAAGCTTACGGCACCTGGGATTCCCAGGCGGTCTTCCATCCAGGTACTAACCAGGCCCCGCTCTGCTTAGCTTCCGAGATCAGACGAGATCGGGCGGAACCAGAGAGGTATGGCTGTAAGCTGCTTTTTATCTTTTTCCTAATCCTTTAAAACGTGTCAAAGATAATCAGAAGTTTCTTTTTCTAAAATTGAAGCAGTTCTTAGCATTGGCAAGAGAGGTTCCTAAAACCTGAAGGGAACTTTACTTTTCTTCACTGGTAAATCTAACATGTTTGGTTAGCACCTGTATTTCAACGGCTAAATTACAAACAATAGTATGCCAATCGTAAAATGTTGATCAACACTAATTTAGCAATCATGAAACGGAATCATTTTGGATAATATTGTCTAATTTCCTTTCATATCCAACGTTAAAACAACACTAAACATGCATCTCTTCAACAATGTGATATACTTTTTGTAATTTGTAGGTGTACAATCTGCGGCGCTCGGCGGCTTTCGGTGAGAGAAGTGAAAAAGCTTACGGCACCTGGGATTCCCAGGCGGTCTTCCATCCAGGTACTAACCAGGCCCTGCTCTGCTTAGCATCCGAGATCAGACGAGATCGGGCGGAACCAGAGAGGTATGGCCGTAAGCTGCTTTTTATCTTTTTCCTAATCCTTTATAATGCGTCAAAAAATTATGTCACGCCTGCCGTTGGCATCTTTGTGTGGGTTAAATAAGGGTATGCAAAGAAGGCTGTGACATCCTATGGCGAAAATTGGATGGACTAGAGAAGACCCGCCCAGGAGTCCCAGCCAATCGGTGGATGGCCATTGCAGTCCCCGCCACCTCAAATGGCCTGATGATGGTATGGACGTAAGCCACCTTTCATCTTCTTCCTATTGCATCTCTTCTACAATGTGATAAACTTTTTACAATTGTGTAGGTGTACAAGCTACGGCGCTGGGCGGCTTTCAGAGAGAGAAGTGAAAAAGCTTACGGCACCTGGGATTCCCAGGCGGTCTTCCATCCAGGTACTAACCAGGCCCTGCTCTGCTTAGCTTCCGAGATCAGACGAGATCGGGCGGAACCAGAGAGGTATGGCCGTAAGCTGCTTTTTATCTTTTTCCTAATCCTTTATAATGCGTCAAAGATAATCAGAAGAGTTTCTTTTTCTAAAATTGAAGCAGTTCTTAGGATTGGCAAGAGAGGTTTCTAAAACCTGAAGGTAACTTTACTTTTCTTCACTGGCAATTCTAACATGTTGGGTTAGCACCTGTATTTCAACGGCTAAATTACAAACAAAAGTATGCCAATTGTTAAATGTTGATCAACACTAATTTAGCAACCATGAAACGGAATCATTTTGGATAATATTGTCTAATTGCCTTTCATATCCAACGTTAAAACAACACTAAACATGCATCTCTTCAACAATGTGATATACTTTTTGTAATTTGTAGGTGTACAATCTGCGGCGCTCGGCGGCTTTCGGTGAGAGAAGTGAAAAAGCTTACGGCACCTGGGATTCCCAGGCGGTCTTCCATCCAGGTACTAACCAGGCCCTGCTCTGCTTAGCTTCCGAGATCAGACGAGATCGGGCGGAACCAGAGAGGTATGGCCGTAAGCTGCTTTTTATCTTTTTCCTAATCCTTTATAATGCGTCAATGAATTATGACACGCCTGCCGTTGGCATCTTTGTGTGGGTTAAATAAGGGTATGCAAAGAAGGCTGTGACATCCCATGCCGAAAATTGGATGGACTAGAGAAGACCCGCCCAGGAGTCCCAGCCAATCGGTGAATGGCCATTGCAGTCCCCGCCACCTCAAATGGCCTGACGATGGTATGGACGTAAGCCACCTTTCATCTTCTTCCTATTGCATCTCTTCTACAATGTGAATTTTTTTTTACAATTGTGTAGGTGTACAATCTACGGCGCTGGGCGGCTTTCAGAGAGAGAAGTGAAAAAGCTTACGGCACCTGGGATTCCCAGGCGGTCTTCCATCCAGGTACTAACCAGGCCCTGCTCTGCTTAGCTTCCGAGATCAGACGAGATCGGGCGGAACCAGAGAGGTATGGACGTAAGCTGCTTTTCATCTTTTTCCTAATCCTTTAAAACGTGTCAAAGATAATCAGAAGTTTCTTTTTCTAAAATTGAAGCAGTTCTTAGCATTGGCAAGAGAGGTTCCTAAAGCCTGAAGGTAACTTTACTTTTCTTCACTGGCAATTCTAACATGTTGGGTTAGCACCTGTATTTCAACGGCTAAATTACAAACAACAGTATGCCAATCGTAAATGTTGACCAACACTAACTTAGCAATCATGAAACGGAATCATTTTGGATAATATTGTCTAATTTCCTTTCATATCCAACGTTAAAACAGGTGTACAATCTGCGGCGCTCGGCGGCTTTCGGAGAGAGAAGTGAAAAAGCTTACGGCACCTGGGATTCCCAGGCGGTCTTCCATCCAGGTACTAACCAGGCCCTGCTCTGCTTAGCTTCCGAGAACAGACGAGATCGGGCGGAACCAGAGAGGTATGGACGTAAGCTGCTTTTCATCTTTTTCCTAATCCTTTAAAACGTGTCAAAGATAATCAGAAGTTTCTTTTTCTAAAATTGAAGCAGTTCTTAGCATTGGCAAGAGAGGTTCCTAAAGCCTGAAGGTAACTTTACTTTTCTTCACTGGCAATTCTAACATGTTGGGTTAGCACCTGTATTTCAACGGCTAAATTACAAACAATAGTATGCCAATCGTAAAATGTTGATCAACACTAATTTAGCAATCATGAAACGGAATCATTTTGGATAATATTGTCTAATTTCCTTTCATATCCAACGTTAAAACAACACTAAACATGCATCTCTTCAACAATGTGATATACTTTTTGTAATTTGTAGGTGTACAATCTGCGGCGCTCGGCGGCTTTCGGTGAGAGAAGTGAAAAAGCTTACGGCACCTGGGATTCCCAGGCGGTCTTCCATCCAGGTACTAACCAGGCCCTGCTCTGCTTAGCATCCGAGATCAGACGAGATCGGGCGGAACCAGAGAGGTATGGCCGTAAGCTGCTTTTTATCTTTTTCCTAATCCTTTATAATGCGTCAAAAAATTATGTCACGCCTGCCGTTGGCATCTTTGTGTGGGTTAAATAAGGGTATGCAAAGAAGGCTGTGACATCCTATGGCGAAAATTGGATGGACTAGAGAAGACCCGCCCAGGAGTCCCAGCCAATCGGTGGATGGCCATTGCAGTCCCCGCCACCTCAAATGGCCTGATGATGGTATGGACGTAAGCCACCTTTCATCTTCTTCCTATTGCATCTCTTCTACAATGTGATAAACTTTTTACAATTGTGTAGGTGTACAAGCTACGGCGCTGGGCGGCTTTCAGAGAGAGAAGTGAAAAAGCTTACGGCACCTGGGATTCCCAGGCGGTCTTCCATCCAGGTACTAACCAGGCCCTGCTCTGCTTAGCTTCCGAGATCAGACGAGATCGGGCGGAACCAGAGAGGTATGGCCGTAAGCTGCTTTTTATCTTTTTCCTAATCCTTTATAATGCGTCAAAGATAATCAGAAGAGTTTCTTTTTCTAAAATTGAAGCAGTTCTTAGGATTGGCAAGAGAGGTTTCTAAAACCTGAAGGTAACTTTACTTTTCTTCACTGGCAATTCTAACATGTTGGGTTAGCACCTGTATTTCAACGGCTAAATTACAAACAAAAGTATGCCAATTGTTAAATGTTGATCAACACTAATTTAGCAACCATGAAACGGAATCATTTTGGATAATATTGTCTAATTGCCTTTCATATCCAACGTTAAAACAACACTAAACATGCATCTCTTCAACAATGTGATATACTTTTTGTAATTTGTAGGTGTACAATCTGCGGCGCTCGGCGGCTTTCGGTGAGAGAAGTGAAAAAGCTTACGGCACCTGGGATTCCCAGGCGGTCTTCCATCCAGGTACTAACCAGGCCCTGCTCTGCTTAGCTTCCGAGATCAGACGAGATCGGGCGGAACCAGAGAGGTATGGCCGTAAGCTGCTTTTTATCTTTTTCCTAATCCTTTATAATGCGTCAATGAATTATGACACGCCTGCCGTTGGCATCTTTGTGTGGGTTAAATAAGGGTATGCAAAGAAGGCTGTGACATCCCATGCCGAAAATTGGATGGACTAGAGAAGACCCGCCCAGGAGTCCCAGCCAATCGGTGAATGGCCATTGCAGTCCCCGCCACCTCAAATGGCCTGACGATGGTATGGACGTAAGCCACCTTTCATCTTCTTCCTATTGCATCTCTTCTACAATGTGAATTTTTTTTTACAATTGTGTAGGTGTACAATCTACGGCGCTGGGCGGCTTTCAGAGAGAGAAGTGAAAAAGCTTACGGCACCTGGGATTCCCAGGCGGTCTTCCATCCAGGTACTAACCAGGCCCTGCTCTGCTTAGCTTCCGAGATCAGACGAGATCGGGCGGAACCAGAGAGGTATGGACGTAAGCTGCTTTTCATCTTTTTCCTAATCCTTTAAAACGTGTCAAAGATAATCAGAAGTTTCTTTTTCTAAAATTGAAGCAGTTCTTAGCATTGGCAAGAGAGGTTCCTAAAGCCTGAAGGTAACTTTACTTTTCTTCACTGGCAATTCTAACATGTTGGGTTAGCACCTGTATTTCAACGGCTAAATTACAAACAACAGTATGCCAATCGTAAATGTTGACCAACACTAACTTAGCAATCATGAAACGGAATCATTTTGGATAATATTGTCTAATTTCCTTTCATATCCAACGTTAAAACAGGTGTACAATCTGCGGCGCTCGGCGGCTTTCGGAGAGAGAAGTGAAAAAGCTTACGGCACCTGGGATTCCCAGGCGGTCTTCCATCCAGGTACTAACCAGGCCCTGCTCTGCTTAGCTTCCGAGAACAGACGAGATCGGGCGGAACCAGAGAGGTATGGACGTAAGCTGCTTTTCATCTTTTTCCTAATCCTTTAAAACGTGTCAAAGATAATCAGAAGTTTCTTTTTCTAAAATTGAAGCAGTTCTTAGCATTGGCAAGAGAGGTTCCTAAAGCCTGAAGGTAACTTTACTTTTCTTCACTGGCAATTCTAACATGTTGGGTTAGCACCTGTATTTCAACGGCTAAATTACAAACAAAAGTATGCCAATTGTTAAATGTTGATCAACACTAATTTAGCAACCATGAAACGGAATCATTTTGGATAATATTGTCTAATTGCCTTTCATATCCAACGTTAAAACAACACTAAACATGCATCTCTTCAACAATGTGATATACTTTTTGTAATTTGTAGGTGTACAATCTGCGGCGCTCGGCGGCTTTCGGTGAGAGAAGTGAAAAAGCTTACGGCACCTGGGATTCCCAGGCGGTCTTCCATCCAGGTACTAACCAGGCCCCGCTCTGCTTAGCTTCCGAGATCAGACGAGATCGGGCGGAACCAGAGAGGTATGGACGTAAGCTGCTTTTTATCTTTTTCCTAATCCTTTAAAACGTGTCAAAGATAATCAGAAGTTTCTTTTTCTAAAATTGAAGCAGTTCTTAGCATTGGCAAGAGAGGTTCCTAAAACCTGAAGGGAACTTTACTTTTCTTCACTGGTAAATCTAACATGTTTGGTTAGCACCTGTATTTCAACGGCTAAATTACAAACAACAGTATGCCAATCGTAAATGTTGACCAACACTAACTTAGCAATCATGAAACGGAATCATTTTGGATAATATTGTCTAATTTCCTTTCATATCCAACGTTAAAACAGGTGTACAATCTGCGGCGCTCGGCGGCTTTCGGAGAGAGAAGTGAAAAAGCTTACGGCACCTGGGATTCCCAGGCGGTCTTCCATCCAGGTACTAACCAGGCCCTGCTCTGCTTAGCTTCCGAGAACAGACGAGATCGGGCGGAACCAGAGAGGTATGGACGTAAGCTGCTTTTCATCTTTTTCCTAATCCTTTAAAACGTGTCAAAGATAATCAGAAGTTTCTTTTTCTAAAATTGAAGCAGTTCTTAGCATTGGCAAGAGAGGTTCCTAAAGCCTGAAGGTAACTTTACTTTTCTTCACTGGCAATTCTAACATGTTGGGTTAGCACCTGTATTTCAACGGCTAAATTACAAACAACAGTATGCCAATCGTAAATGTTGACCAACACTAATTTAGCAATCATGAAACGGAATCATTTTGGATAATATTGTCTAATTTCCTTTCATATCCAACGTTAAAACAGGTGTACAATCTGCGGCGCTCGGCGGCTTTCGGAGAGAGAAGTGAAAAAGCTTACGGCACCTGGGATTCCCAGGCGGTCTTCCATCCAGGTACTAACCAGGCCCTGCTCTGCTTAGCTTCCGAGAACAGACGAGATCGGGCGGAACCAGAGAGGTATGGACGTAAGCTGCTTTTCATCTTTTTCCTAATCCTTTAAAACGTGTCAAAGATAATCAGAAGTTTCTTTTTCTAAAATTGAAGCAGTTCTTAGCATTGGCAAGAGAGGTTCCTAAAGCCTGAAGGTAACTTTACTTTTCTTCACTGGCAATTCTAACATGTTGGGTTAGCACCTGTATTTCAACGGCTAAATTACAAACAAAAGTATGCCAATTGTTAAATGTTGATCAACACTAATTTAGCAACCATGAAACGGAATCATTTTGGATAATATTGTCTAATTGCCTTTCATATCCAACGTTAAAACAACACTAAACATGCATCTCTTCAACAATGTGATATACTTTTTGTAATTTGTAGGTGTACAATCTGCGGCGCTCGGCGGCTTTCGGTGAGAGAAGTGAAAAAGCTTACGGCACCTGGGATTCCCAGGCGGTCTTCCATCCAGGTACTAACCAGGCCCCGCTCTGCTTAGCTTCCGAGATCAGACGAGATCGGGCGGAACCAGAGAGGTATGGCTGTAAGCTGCTTTTTATCTTTTTCCTAATCCTTTAAAACGTGTCAAAGATAATCAGAAGTTTCTTTTTCTAAAATTGAAGCAGTTCTTAGCATTGGCAAGAGAGGTTCCTAAAACCTGAAGGGAACTTTACTTTTCTTCACTGGTAAATCTAACATGTTTGGTTAGCACCTGTATTTCAACGGCTAAATTACAAACAATAGTATGCCAATCGTAAAATGTTGATCAACACTAATTTAGCAATCATGAAACGGAATCATTTTGGATAATATTGTCTAATTTCCTTTCATATCCAACGTTAAAACAACACTAAACATGCATCTCTTCAACAATGTGATATACTTTTTGTAATTTGTAGGTGTACAATCTGCGGCGCTCGGCGGCTTTCGGTGAGAGAAGTGAAAAAGCTTACGGCACCTGGGATTCCCAGGCGGTCTTCCATCCAGGTACTAACCAGGCCCTGCTCTGCTTAGCATCCGAGATCAGACGAGATCGGGCGGAACCAGAGAGGTATGGCCGTAAGCTGCTTTTTATCTTTTTCCTAATCCTTTATAATGCGTCAAAAAATTATGTCACGCCTGCCGTTGGCATCTTTGTGTGGGTTAAATAAGGGTATGCAAAGAAGGCTGTGACATCCTATGGCGAAAATTGGATGGACTAGAGAAGACCCGCCCAGGAGTCCCAGCCAATCGGTGGATGGCCATTGCAGTCCCCGCCACCTCAAATGGCCTGATGATGGTATGGACGTAAGCCACCTTTCATCTTCTTCCTATTGCATCTCTTCTACAATGTGATAAACTTTTTACAATTGTGTAGGTGTACAAGCTACGGCGCTGGGCGGCTTTCAGAGAGAGAAGTGAAAAAGCTTACGGCACCTGGGATTCCCAGGCGGTCTTCCATCCAGGTACTAACCAGGCCCTGCTCTGCTTAGCTTCCGAGATCAGACGAGATCGGGCGGAACCAGAGAGGTATGGCCGTAAGCTGCTTTTTATCTTTTTCCTAATCCTTTATAATGCGTCAAAGATAATCAGAAGAGTTTCTTTTTCTAAAATTGAAGCAGTTCTTAGGATTGGCAAGAGAGGTTTCTAAAACCTGAAGGTAACTTTACTTTTCTTCACTGGCAATTCTAACATGTTGGGTTAGCACCTGTATTTCAACGGCTAAATTACAAACAAAAGTATGCCAATTGTTAAATGTTGATCAACACTAATTTAGCAACCATGAAACGGAATCATTTTGGATAATATTGTCTAATTGCCTTTCATATCCAACGTTAAAACAACACTAAACATGCATCTCTTCAACAATGTGATATACTTTTTGTAATTTGTAGGTGTACAATCTGCGGCGCTCGGCGGCTTTCGGTGAGAGAAGTGAAAAAGCTTACGGCACCTGGGATTCCCAGGCGGTCTTCCATCCAGGTACTAACCAGGCCCTGCTCTGCTTAGCTTCCGAGATCAGACGAGATCGGGCGGAACCAGAGAGGTATGGCCGTAAGCTGCTTTTTATCTTTTTCCTAATCCTTTATAATGCGTCAATGAATTATGACACGCCTGCCGTTGGCATCTTTGTGTGGGTTAAATAAGGGTATGCAAAGAAGGCTGTGACATCCCATGCCGAAAATTGGATGGACTAGAGAAGACCCGCCCAGGAGTCCCAGCCAATCGGTGAATGGCCATTGCAGTCCCCGCCACCTCAAATGGCCTGACGATGGTATGGACGTAAGCCACCTTTCATCTTCTTCCTATTGCATCTCTTCTACAATGTGAATTTTTTTTTACAATTGTGTAGGTGTACAATCTACGGCGCTGGGCGGCTTTCAGAGAGAGAAGTGAAAAAGCTTACGGCACCTGGGATTCCCAGGCGGTCTTCCATCCAGGTACTAACCAGGCCCTGCTCTGCTTAGCTTCCGAGATCAGACGAGATCGGGCGGAACCAGAGAGGTATGGACGTAAGCTGCTTTTCATCTTTTTCCTAATCCTTTAAAACGTGTCAAAGATAATCAGAAGTTTCTTTTTCTAAAATTGAAGCAGTTCTTAGCATTGGCAAGAGAGGTTCCTAAAGCCTGAAGGTAACTTTACTTTTCTTCACTGGCAATTCTAACATGTTGGGTTAGCACCTGTATTTCAACGGGTAAATTACAAACAACAGTATGCCAATGGTAAATGTTGACCAACACTAATTTAGCAATCATGAAACGGAATCATTTTGGATAATATTGTCTAATTTCCTTTCATATCCAACGTTAAAACAGGTGTACAATCTGCGGCGCTCGGCGGCTTTCGGAGAGAGAAGTGAAAAAGCTTACGGCACCTGGGATTCCCAGGCGGTCTTCCATCCAGGTACTAACCAGGCCCTGCTCTGCTTAGCTTCCGAGATCAGACGAGATCGGGCGGAACCAGAGAGGTATGGCCGTAAGCTGCTTTTTATCTTTTTCCTAATCCTTTATAATGCGTCAAAGATAATCAGAAGAGTTTCTTTTTCTAAAATTGAAGCAGTTCTTAGGATTGGCAAGAGAGGTTTCTAAAACCTGAAGGTAACTTTACTTTTCTTCACTGGCAATTCTAACATGTTGGGTTAGCACCTGTATTTCAACGGCTAAATTACAAACAAAAGTATGCCAATTGTTAAATGTTGATCAACACTAATTTAGCAACCATGAAACGGAATCATTTTGGATAATATTGTCTAATTGCCTTTCATATCCAACGTTAAAACAACACTAAACATGCATCTCTTCAACAATGTGATATACTTTTTGTAATTTGTAGGTGTACAATCTGCGGCGCTCTGCAGCTTTCAGAGAGAAGTGAAAAAGCTTACGGCACCTGGGATTCCCAGGCGGTCTTCCATCCAGGTACTAACCAGGCCCTGCTCTGCTTAGCTTCCGAGATCAGACGAGATCGGGCGGAACCAGAGAGGTATGGCCGTAAGCTGCTTTTTATCTTTTTCCTAATCCTTTATAATGCGTCAATGAATTATGACACGCCAGCCGTTGGCATCTTTGTGTGGGTTAAATAAGGGTATGCAAAGAAGGCTGTGACATCCCATGCCGAAAATTGGATGGACTAGAGAAGACCCGCCCAGGAGTCCCAGCCAATCGGTGAATGGCCATTGCAGTCCCCGCCACCTCAAATGGCCTGACGATGGTATGGACGTAAGCCACCTTTCATCTTCTTCCTATTGCATCTCTTCTACAATGTGAAATTTTTTTTACAATTGTGTAGGTGTACAATCTACGGCGCTGGGCGGCTTTCAGAGAGAGAAGTGAAAAAGCTTACGGCACCTGGGATTCCCAGGCGGTCTTCCATCCAGGTACTAACCAGGCCCTGCTCTGCTTAGGTTCCGAGATCAGACGAGATCGGGCGGAACCAGAGAGGTATGGACGTAAGCTGCTTTTCATCTTTTTCCTAATCCTTTAAAACGTGTCAAAGATAATCAGAAGTTTCTTTTTCTAAAATTGAAGCAGTTCTTAGCATTGGCAAGAGAGGTTCCTAAAGCCTGAAGGTAACTTTACTTTTCTTCACTGGCAATTCTAACATGTTGGGTTAGCACCTGTATTTCAACGGCTAAATTACAAACAACAGTATGCCAATCGTAAATGTTGACCAACACTAATTTAGCAATCATGAAACGGAATCATTTTGGATAATATTGTCTAATTTCCTTTCATATCCAACGTTAAAACAGGTGTACAATCTGCGGCGCTCGGCGGCTTTCGGAGAGAGAAGTGAAAAAGCTTACGGCACCTGGGATTCCCAGGCGGTCTTCCATCCAGGTACTAACCAGGCCCTGCTCTGCTTAGCTTCCGAGATCAGACGGAACCAGAGAGGTATGGCCGTAAGCTGCTTTTTATCTTTTTCCTAATCCTTTATAATGCGTCAATGAATTATGACACGCCTGCCGTTGGCATCTTTGTGTGGGTTAAATAAGGGTATGCAAAGAAGGCTGTGACATCCCATGCCGAAAATTGGATGGACTAGAGAAGACCCGCCCAGGAGTCCCAGCCAATCGGTGAATGGCCATTGCAGTCCCCGCCACCTCAAATGGCCTGACGATGGTACGGACGTAAGCCACCTTTCATCTTCTTCCTATTGCATCTCTTCTACAATGTGAATTTTTTTTTACAATTGTGTAGGTGTACAATTTACGGCGCTGGGCGGCTTTCAGAGAGAGAAGTGAAAAAGCTTACGGCACCTGGGATTCCCAGGCGGTCTTCCATCCAGGTACTAACCAGGCCCTGCTCTGCTTAGCTTCCGAGATCAGACGAGATCGGGCGGAACCAGAGAGGTATGGACGTAAGCTGCTTTTCATCTTTTTCTTAATCCTTTAAAACGTGTCAAAGATAATCAGAAGTTTCTTTTTCTAAAATTGAAGCAGTTCTTAGCATTGGCAAGAGAGGTTCCTAAAGCCTGAAGGTAACTTTACTTTTCTTCACTGGCAATTCTAACATGTTGGGTTAGCACCTGTATTTCAACGGCTAAATTACAAACAACAGTATGCCAATCGTAAATGTTGATCAACACTAATTTAGCAATCATGAAACGGAATCATTTTGGATAATATTGTCTAATTTCCTTTCATATCCAACGTTAAAACAGGTGTACAATCTGCGGCGCTCGGCGGCTTTCGGAGAGAGAAGTGAAAAAGCTTACGGCACCTGGGATTCCCAGGCAGTCTTCCATCCAGGTACTAACCAGGCCCTGCTCTGCTTAGCTTCCGAGATCAGACGAGATCGGGCGGAACCAGAGAGGTATGGCCGTAAGCTGCTTTTTATCTTTTTCCTAATCCTTTATAATGCGTCAATGAATTATGACACGCCAGCCGTTGGCATCTTTGTGTGGGTTAAATAAGGGTATGCAAAGAAGGCTGTGACATCCCATGCCGAAAATTGGATGGACTAGAGAAGACCCGCCCAGGAGTCCCAGCCAATCGGTGAATGGCCATTGCAGTCCCCGCCACCTCAAATGGCCTGACGATGGTATGGACGTAAGCCACCTTTCATCTTCTTCCTATTGCATCTCTTCTACAATGTGATAAACTTTTTACAATTGTGTAGGTGTACAAGCTACGGCGCTGGGCGGCTTTCAGAGAGAGAAGTGAAAAAGCTTACGGCACCTGGGATTCCCAGGCGGTCTTCCATCCAGGTACTAACCAGGCCCTGCTCTGCTTAGCTTCCGAGATCAGACGAGATCGGGCGGAACCAGAGAGGTATGGCCGTAAGCTGCTTTTTATCTTTTTCCTAATCCTTTATAATGCGTCAAAGATAATCAGAAGAGTTTCTTTTTCTAAAATTGAAGCAGTTCTTAGGATTGGCAAGAGAGGTTTCTAAAACCTGAAGGTAACTTTACTTTTCTTCACTGGCAATTCTAACATGTTGGGTTAGCACCTGTATTTCAACGGCTAAATTACAAACAAAAGTATGCCAATTGTTAAATGTTGATCAACACTAATTTAGCAACCATGAAACGGAATCATTTTGGATAATATTGTCTAATTGCCTTTCATATCCAACGTTAAAACAACACTAAACATGCATCTCTTCAACAATG
This sequence comes from Pungitius pungitius, assembly GCF_949316345.1. Classification (NCBI taxonomy): domain Eukaryota; kingdom Metazoa; phylum Chordata; class Actinopteri; order Perciformes; family Gasterosteidae; genus Pungitius; species Pungitius pungitius. The sequence continues at coordinate 388,819 of NW_026909895.1, read as the reverse complement.
TGATATACTTTTTGTAATTTGTAGGTGTACAATCTGCGGCGCTCTGCAGCTTTCAGAGAGAAGTGAAAAAGCTTACGGCACCTGGGATTCCCAGGCGGTCTTCCATCCAGGTACTAACCAGGCCCTGCTCTGCTTAGCTTCCGAGATCAGACGAGATCGGGCGGAACCAGAGAGGTATGGCTGTAAGCTGCTTTTTATCTTTTTCCTAATCCTTTATAATGCGTCAATGAATTATGACACGCCAGCCGTTGGCATCTTTGTGTGGGTTAAATAAGGGTATGCAAAGAAGGCTGTGACATCCCATGCCGAAAATTGGATGGACTAGAGAAGACCCGCCCAGGAGTCCCAGCCAATCGGTGAATGGCCATTGCAGTCCCCGCCACCTCAAATGGCCTGACGATGGTATGGACGTAAGCCACCTTTCATCTTCTTCCTATTGCATCTCTTCTACAATGTGAATTTTTTTTTACAATTGTGTAGGTGTACAATCTACGGCGCTGGGCGGCTTTCAGAGAGAGAAGTTAAAAAGCTTACGGCACCTGGGATTCCCAGGCGGTCTTCCATCCAGGTACTAACCAGGCCCTGCTCTGCTTAGCTTCCGAGATCAGACGAGATCGGGCGGAACCAGAGAGGTATGGCCGTAAGCTGCTTTTCATCTTTTTCCTAATCCTTTAAAACGTGTCAAAGATAATCAGAAGTTTCTTTTTCTAAAATTGAAGCAGTTCTTAGCATTGGCAAGAGAGGTTCCTAAAGCCTGAAGGTAACTTTACTTTTCTTCACTGGCAATTCTAACATGTTGGGTTAGCACCTGTATTTCAACGGCTAAATTACAAACAACAGTATGCCAATCGTAAATGTTGACCAACACTAATTTAGCAATCATGAAACGGAATCATTTTGGATAATATTGTCTAATTTCCTTTCATATCCAACGTTAAAACAGGTGTACAATCTGCGGCGCTCGGCGGCTTTCGGAGAGAGAAGTGAAAAAGCTTACGGCACCTGGGATTCCCAGGCGGTCTTCCATCCAGGTACTAACCAGGCCCTGCTCTGCTTAGCTTCCGAGGTCAGACGAGATCGGGCGGAACCAGAGAGGTATGGCCGTAAGCTGCTTTTTATCTTTTTCCTAATCCTTTATAATGCGTCAATGAATTATGACACGCCAGCCGTTGGCATCTTTGTGTGGGTTAAATAAGGGTATGCAAAGAAGGCTGTGACATCCCATGCCGAAAATTGGATGGACTAGAGAAGACCCGCCCAGGAGTCCCAGCCAATCGGTGAATGGCCATTGCAGTCCCCGCCACCTCAAATGGCCTGACGATGGTACGGACGTAAGCCACCTTTCATCTTCTTCCTATTGCATCTCTTCTACAATGTGAATTTTTTTTTACAATTGTGTAGGTGTACAATTTACGGCGCTGGGCGGCTTTCAGAGAGAGAAGTGAAAAAGCTTACGGCACCTGGGATTCCCAGGCGGTCTTCCATCCAGGTACTAACCAGGCCCTGCTCTGCTTAGCTTCCGAGATCAGACGAGATCGGGCGGAACCAGAGAGGTATGGACGTAAGCTGCTTTTCATCTTTTTCCTAATCCTTTAAAACGTGTCAAAGATAATCAGAAGTTTCTTTTTCTAAAATTGAAGCAGTTCTTAGCATTGGCAAGAGAGGTTCCTAAAGCCTGAAGGTAACTTTACTTTTCTTCACTGGCAATTCTAACATGTTGGGTTAGCACCTGTATTTCAACGGCTAAATTACAAACAACAGTATGCCAATCGTAAATGTTGACCAACACTAATTTAGCAATCATGAAACGGAATCATTTTGGATAATATTGTCTAATTTCCTTTCATATCCAACGTTAAAACAGGTGTACAATCTGCGGCGCTCGGCGGCTTTCGGAGAGAGAAGTGAAAAAGCTTACGGCACCTGGGATTCCCAGGCGGTCTTCCATCCAGGTACTAACCAGGCCCTGCTCTGCTTAGCTTCCGAGATCAGACGGAACCAGAGAGGTATGGCCGTAAGCTGCTTTTTATCTTTTTCCTAATCCTTTATAATGCGTCAATGAATTATGACACGCCTGCCGTTGGCATCTTTGTGTGGGTTAAATAAGGGTATGCAAAGAAGGCTGTGACATCCCATGCCGAAAATTGGATGGACTAGAGAAGACCCGCCCAGGAGTCCCAGCCAATCGGTGAATGGCCATTGCAGTCCCCGCCACCTCAAATGGCCTGACGATGGTACGGACGTAAGCCACCTTTCATCTTCTTCCTATTGCATCTCTTCTACAATGTGAATTTTTTTTTACAATTGTGTAGGTGTACAATTTACGGCGCTGGGCGGCTTTCAGAGAGAGAAGTGAAAAAGCTTACGGCACCTGGGATTCCCAGGCGGTCTTCCATCCAGGTACTAACCAGGCCCTGCTCTGCTTAGCTTCCGAGATCAGACGAGATCGGGCGGAACCAGAGAGGTATGGACGTAAGCTGCTTTTCATCTTTTTCTTAATCCTTTAAAACGTGTCAAAGATAATCAGAAGTTTCTTTTTCTAAAATTGAAGCAGTTCTTAGCATTGGCAAGAGAGGTTCCTAAAGCCTGAAGGTAACTTTACTTTTCTTCACTGGCAATTCTAACATGTTGGGTTAGCACCTGTATTTCAACGGCTAAATTACAAACAACAGTATGCCAATCGTAAATGTTGATCAACACTAATTTAGCAATCATGAAACGGAATCATTTTGGATAATATTGTCTAATTTCCTTTCATATCCAACGTTAAAACAGGTGTACAATCTGCGGCGCTCGGCGGCTTTCGGAGAGAGAAGTGAAAAAGCTTACGGCACCTGGGATTCCCAGGCGGTCTTCCATCCAGGTACTAACCAGGCCCTGCTCTGCTTAGCTTCCGAGATCAGACGAGATCGGGCGGAACCAGAGAGGTATGGCCGTAAGCTGCTTTTTATCTTTTTCCTAATCCTTTATAATGCGTCAATGAATTATGACACGCCAGCCGTTGGCATCTTTGTGTGGGTTAAATAAGGGTATGCAAAGAAGGCTGTGACATCCCAAGCCGAAAATTGGATGGACTAGAGAAGACCCGCCCAGGAGTCCCAGCCAATCGGTGAATGGCCATTGCAGTCCCCGCCACCTCAAATGGCCTGACGATGGTACGGACGTAAGCCACCTTTCATCTTCTTCCTATTGCATCTCTTCTACAATGTGAAATTTTTTTTACAATTGTGTAGGTGTACAATCTACGGCGCTGGGCGGCTTTCAGAGAGAGAAGTGAAAAAGCTTACGGCACCTGGGGTTCCCAGGCGGTCTTCCATCCAGGTACTAACCAGGCCCTGCTCTGCTTAGCTTCCGAGAACAGACGAGATCGGGCGGAACCAGAGAGGTATGGACGTAAGCTGCTTTTCATCTTTTTCCTAATCCTTTAAAACGTGTCAAAGATAATCAGAAGTTTCTTTTTCTAAAATTGAAGCAGTTCTTAGCATTGGCAAGAGAGGTTCCTAAAGCCTGAAGGTAACTTTACTTTTCTTCACTGGCAATTCTAACATGTTGGGTTAGCACCTGTATTTCAACGGCTAAATTACAAACAACAGTATGCCAATCGTAAATGTTGACCAACACTAATTTAGCAATCATGAAACGGAATCATTTTGGATAATATTGTCTAATTTCCTTTCATATCCAACGTTAAAACAGGTGTACAATCTGCGGCGCTCGGCGGCTTTCGGAGAGAGAAGTGAAAAAGCTTACGGCACCTGGGATTCCCAGGCGGTCTTCCATCCAGGTACTAACCAGGCCCTGCTCTGCTTAGCTTCCGAGATCAGACGAGATCGGGCGGAACCAGAGAGGTATGGCCGTAAGCTGCTTTTTATCTTTTTCCTAATCCTTTATAATGCGTCAATGAATTATGACACGCCTGCCGTTGGCATCTTTGTGTGGGTTAAATAAGGGTATGCAAAGAAGGCTGTGACATCCCATGCCGAAAATTGGATGGACTAGAGAAGACCCGCCCAGGAGTCCCAGCAAATCGGTGAATGGCCATTGCAGTCCCCGCCACCTCAAATGGCCTGACGATGGTATGGACGTAAGCCACCTTTCATCTTCTTCCTATTGCATCTCTTCTACAATGTGAATTTTTTTTTACAATTGTGTAGGTGTACAATCTACGGCGCTGGGCGGCTTTCAGAGAGAGAAGTGAAAAAGCTTACGGCACCTGGGATTCCCAGGCGGTCTTCCATCCAGGTACTAACCAGGCCCTGCTCTGCTTAGCTTCCGAGATCAGACGAGATCGGGCGGAACCAGAGAGGTATGGACGTAAGCTGCTTTTCATCTTTTTCCTAATCCTTTAAAACGTGTCAAAGATAATCAGAAGTTTCTTTTTCTAAAATTGAAGCAGTTCTTAGCATTGGCAAGAGAGGTTCCTAAAGCCTGAAGGTAACTTTACTTTTCTTCACTGGCAATTCTAACATGTTGGGTTAGCACCTGTATTTCAACGGCTAAATTACAAACAACAGTATGCCAATCGTAAATGTTGACCAACACTAATTTAGCAATCATGAAACGGAATCATTTTGGATAATATTGTCTAATTTCCTTTCATATCCAACGTTAAAACAGGTGTACAATCTGCGGCGCTCGGCGGCTTTCGGAGAGAGAAGTGAAAAAGCTTACGGCACCTGGGATTCCCAGGCGGTCTTCCATCCAGGTACTAACCAGGCCCTGCTCTGCTTAGCTTCCGAGATCAGACGAGATCGGGCGGAACCAGAGAGGTATGGCCGTAAGCTGCTTTTTATCTTTTTCCTAATCCTTTATAATGCGTCAATGAATTATGACACGCCTGCCGTTGGCATCTTTGTGTGGGTTAAATAAGGGTATGCAAAGAAGGCTGTGACATCCCATGCCGAAAATTGGATGGACTAGAGAAGACCCGCCCAGGAGTCCCAGCCAATCGGTGAATGGCCATTGCAGTCCCCGCCACCTCAAATGGCCTGACGATGGTATGGACGTAAGCCACCTTTCATCTTCTTCCTATTGCATCTCTTCTACAATGTGAATTTTTTTTTACAATTGTGTAGGTGTACAATCTACGGCGCTGGGCGGCTTTCAGAGAGAGAAGTTAAAAAGCTTACGGCACCTGGGATTCCCAGGCGGTCTTCCATCCAGGTACTAACCAGGCCCTGCTCTGCTTAGCTTCCGAGATCAGACGAGATCGGGCGGAACCAGAGAGGTATGGCCGTAAGCTGCTTTTCATCTTTTTCCTAATCCTTTAAAACGTGTCAAAGATAATCAGAAGTTTCTTTTTCTAAAATTGAAGCAGTTCTTAGCATTGGCAAGAGAGGTTCCTAAAACCTAAAGGGAACTTTACTTTTCTTCACTGGTAAATCTAACATGTTTGGTTAGCACCTGTATTTCAACGGCTAAATTACAAACAAAAGTATGCCAATTGTTAAATGTTGATCAACACTAATTTAGCAATCATGAAACGGAATCATTTTGGATAATATTGTCTAATTTCCTTTCATATCCAACGTTAAAACAGGTGTACAATCTGCGGCGCTCGGCGGCTTTCGGAGAGAGAAGTGAAAAAGCTTACGGCACCTGAGATTCCCAGGCGGTCTTCCATCCAGGTACTAACCAGGCCCTGCTCTGCTTAGCTTCCGAGATCAGACGAGATCGGGCGGAACCAGAGAGGTATGGCCGTAAGCTGCTTTTTATCTTTTTCCTAATCCTTTATAATGCGTCAATGAATTATGACACGCCTGCCGTTGGCATCTTTGTGTGGGTTAAATAAGGGTATGCAAAGAAGGCTGTGACATCCCATGCCGAAAATTGGATGGACTAGAGAAGACCCGCCCAGGGGTCCCAGCCAATCGGTGAATGGCCATTGCAGTCCCCGCCACCTCAAATGGCCTGACGATGGTACGGACGTAAGCCACCTTTCATCTTCTTCCTATTGCATCTCTTCTACAATGTGAATTTTTTTTTACAATTGTGTAGGTGTACAATTTACGGCGCTGGGCGGCTTTCAGAGAGAGAAGTGAAAAAGCTTACGGCACCTGGGATTCCCAGGCGGTCTTCCATCCAGGTACTAACCAGGCCCTGCTCTGCTTAGCTTCCGAGAACAGACGAGATCGGGCGGAACCAGAGAGGTATGGACGTAAGCTGCTTTTCATCTTTTTCCTAATCCTTTAAAACGTGTCAAAGATAATCAGAAGTTTCTTTTTCTAAAATTGAAGCAGTTCTTAGCATTGGCAAGAGAGGTTCCTAAAGCCTGAAGGTAACTTTACTTTTCTTCACTGGCAATTCTAACATGTTGGGTTAGCACCTGTATTTCAACGGCTAAATTACAAACAACAGTATGCCAATCGTAAATGTTGACCAACACTAATTTAGCAATCATGAAACGGAATCATTTTGGATAATATTGTCTAATTTCCTTTCATATCCAACGTTAAAACAGGTGTACAATCTGCGGCGCTCGGCGGCTTTCGGAGAGAGAAGTGAAAAAGCTTACGGCACCTGGGATTCCCAGGCGGTCTTCCATCCAGGTACTAACCAGGCCCTGCTCTGCTTAGCTTCCGAGATCAGACGAGATCGGGCGGAACCAGAGAGGTATGGCCGTAAGCTGCTTTTTATCTTTTTCCTAATCCTTTATAATGCGTCAATGAATTATGACACGCCTGCCGTTGGCATCTTTGTGTGGGTTAAATAAGGGTATGCAAAGAAGGCTGTGACATCCCATGCCGAAAATTGGATGGACTAGAGAAGACCCGCCCAGGAGTCCCAGCCAATCGGTGAATGGCCATTGCAGTCCCCGCCACCTCAAATGGCCTGACGATGGTATGGACGTAAGCCACCTTTCATCTTCTTCCTATTGCATCTCTTCTACAATGTGATAAACTTTTTACAATTGTGTAGGTGTACAAGCTACGGCGCTGGGCGGCTTTCAGAGAGAGAAGTGAAAAAGCTTACGGCACCTGGGATTCCCAGGCGGTCTTCCATCCAGGTACTAACCAGGCCCTGCTCTGCTTAGCTTCCGAGATCAGACGAGATCGGGCGGAACCAGAGAGGTATGGCCGTAAGCTGCTTTTTATCTTTTTCCTAATCCTTTATAATGCGTCAAAGATAATCAGAAGAGTTTCTTTTTCTAAAATTGAAGCAGTTCTTAGGATTGGCAAGAGAGGTTTCTAAAACCTGAAGGTAACTTTACTTTTCTTCACTGGCAATTCTAACATGTTGGGTTAGCACCTGTATTTCAACGGCTAAATTACAAACAAAAGTATGCCAATTGTTAAATGTTGATCAACACTAATTTAGCAACCATGAAACGGAATCATTTTGGATAATATTGTCTAATTGCCTTTCATATCCAACGTTAAAACAACACTAAACATGCATCTCTTCAACAATGTGATATACTTTTTGTAATTTGTAGGTGTACAATCTGCGGCGCTCGGCGGCTTTCGGTGAGAGAAGTGAAAAAGCTTACGGCACCTGGGATTCCCAGGCGGTCTTCCATCCAGGTACTAACCAGGCCCCGCTCTGCTTAGCTTCCGAGATCAGACGAGATCGGGCGGAACCAGAGAGGTATGGCTGTAAGCTGCTTTTTATCTTTTTCCTAATCCTTTAAAACGTGTCAAAGATAATCAGAAGTTTCTTTTTCTAAAATTGAAGCAGTTCTTAGCATTGGCAAGAGAGGTTCCTAAAACCTGAAGGTAACTTTACTTTTCTTCACTGGTAAATCTAACATGTTTGGTTAGCACCTGTATTTCAACGGCTAAATTACAAACAATAGTATGCCAATCGTAAAATGTTGATCAACACCAATTTAGCAATCATGAAACGGAATCATTTTGGATAATATTGTCTAATTTCCTTTCATATCCAACGTTAAAACAACACTAAACATGCATCTCTTCAACAATGTGATATACTTTTTGTAATTTGTAGGTGTTCCCAGGCGGTCTTCCATCCAGGTACTAACCAGGCCCTGCTCTGCTTAGCTTCCGAGATCAGACGAGATCGGGCGGAACCAGAGAGGTATGGCCGTAAGCTGCTTTTTATCTTTTTCCTAATCCTTTATAATGCGTCAATGAATTATGACACGCCTGCCGTTGGCATCTTTGTGTGGGTTAAATAAGGGTATGCAAAGAAGGCTGTGACATCCCATGCCGAAAATTGGATGGACTAGAGAAGACCCGCCCAGGAGTCCCAGCCAATCGGTGAATGGCCATTGCAGTCCCCGCCACCTCAAATGGCCTGACGATGGTATGGACGTAAGCCACCTTTCATCTTCTTCCTATTGCATCTCTTCTACAATGTGATAAACTTTTTACAATTGTGTAGGTGTACAAGCTACGGCGCTGGGCGGCTTTCAGAGAGAGAAGTGAAAAAGCTTACGGCACCTGGGATTCCCAGGCGGTCTTCCATCCAGGTACTAACCAGGCCCTGCTCTGCTTAGCTTCCGAGATCAGACGAGATCGGGCGGAACCAGAGAGGTATGGCCGTAAGCTGCTTTTTATCTTTTTCCTAATCCTTTATAATGCGTCAAAAAATTATGTCACGCCTGCCGTTGGCATCTTTGTGTGGGTTAAATAAGGGTATGCAAAGAAGGCTGTGACATCCTATGGCGAAAATTGGATGGACTAGAGAAGACCCGCCCAGGAGTCCCAGCCAATCGGTGGATGGCCATTGCAGTCCCCGCCACCTCAAATGGCCTGACGATGGTATGGACGTAAGCCACCTTTCATCTTCTTCCTATTGCATCTCTTCTACAATGTGAAATACTTTTTACAATTGTGAAGGTGTACAATCTGCGGCGGTGGGCGGCTTTCGGAGAGAGAAGTGAAAAAGCTTACGGCACCTGGGATTCCCAGGCGGTCTTCCATCCAGGTACTAACCAGGCCCTGCTCTGCTTAGCTTCCGAGATCAGACGAGATCGGGCGGAACCAGAGAGGTATGGCCGTAAGCTGCTTTTTATCTTTTTCCTAATCCTTTATAATGCGTCAAAAAATTATGTCACGCCTGCCGTTGGCATCTTTGTGTGGGTTAAATAAGGGTATGCAAAGAAGGCTGTGACATCCTATGGCGAAAATTGGATGGACTAGAGAAGACCCGCCCAGGAGTCCCAGCCAATCGGTGGATGGCCATTGCAGTCCCCGCCACCTCAAATGGCCTGACGATGGTATGGACGTAAGCCACCTTTCATCTTCTTCCTATTGCATCTCTTCTACAATGTGAAATACTTTTTACAATTGTGAAGGTGTACAATCTGCGGCGGTGGGCGGCTTTCGGAGAGAGAAGTGAAAAAGCTTACGGCACCTGGGATTCCCAGGCGGTCTTCCATCCAGGTACTAACCAGGCCCTGCTCTGCTTAGCTTCCGAGATCAGACGAGATCAGGCGGAACCAGAGAGGTATGGCCGTAAGCTGCTTTTTATCTTTTTCCTAATCCTTTATAATGCGTCAATGAATTATGACACGCCAGCCGTTGGCATCTTTGTGTGGGTTAAATAAGGGTATGCAAAGAAGGCTGTGACATCCCATGCCGAAAATTGGATGGACTAGAGAAGACCCGCCCAGGAGTCCCAGCCAATCGGTGAATGGCCATTGCAGTCCCCGCCACCTCAAATGGCCTGACGATGGTATGGACGTAAGCCACCTTTCATCTTCTTCCTATTGCATCTCTTCTACAATGTGAATTTTTTTTTACAATTGTGTAGGTGTACAATCTACGGCGCTGGGCGGCTTTCAGAGAGAGAAGTTAAAAAGCTTACGGCACCCGGGATTCCCAGGCGGTCTTCCATCCAGGTACTAACCAGGCCCTGCTCTGCTTAGCTTCCGAGATCAGACGAGATCAGGCGGAACCAGAGAGGTATGGCCGTAAGCTGCTTTTCATCTTTTTCCTAATCCTTTAAAACGTGTCAAAGATAATCAGAAGTTTCTTTTTCTAAAATTGAAGCAGTTCTTAGCATTGGCAAGAGAGGTTCCTAAAGCCTGAAGGTAACTTTACTTTTCTTCACTGGCAATTCTAACATGTTGGGTTAGCACCTGTATTTCAACGGCTAAATTACAAACAACAGTATGCCAATCGTAAATGTTGACCAACACTAATTTAGCAATCATGAAACGGAATCATTTTGGATAATATTGTCTAATTTCCTTTCATATCCAACGTTAAAACAGGTGTACAATCTGCGGCGCTCGGCGGCTTTCGGAGAGAGAAGTGAAAAAGCTTACGGCACCTGGGATTCCCAGGCGGTCTTCCATCCAGGTACTAACCAGGCCCTGCTCTGCTTAGCTTGCGAGATCAGACGAGATCGGGCGGAACCAGAGAGGTATGGCCGTAAGCTGCTTTTTATCTTTTTCCTAATCCTTTATAATGCGTCAAAGATAATCAGAAGAGTTTCTTTTTCTAAAATTGAAGCAGTTCTTAGGATTGGCAAGAGAGGTTTCTAAAACCTGAAGGTAACTTTACTTTTCTTCACTGGCAATTCTAACATGTTGGGTTAGCACCTGTATTTCAACGGCTAAATTACAAACAAAAGTATGCCAATTGTTAAATGTTGATCAACACTAATTTAGCAACCATGAAACGGAATCATTTTGGATAATATTGTCTAATTGCCTTTCATATCCAACGTTAAAACAACACTAAACATGCATCTCTTCAACAATGTGATATACTTTTTGTAATTTGTAGGTGTACAATCTGCGGCGCTCTGCAGCTTTCAGAGAGAAGTGAAAAAGCTTACGGCACCTGGGATTCCCAGGCGGTCTTCCATCCAGGTACTAACCAGGCCCTGCTCTGCTTAGCTTCCGAGATCAGACGAGATCGGGCGGAACCAGAGAGGTATGGCCGTAAGCTGCTTTTTATCTTTTTCCTAATCCTTTATAATGCGTCAATGAATTATGACACGCCAGCCGTTGGCATCTTTGTGTGGGTTAAATAAGGGTATGCAAAGAAGGCTGTGACATCCCATGCCGAAAATTGGATGGACTAGAGAAGACCCGCCCAGGAGTCCCAGCCAATCGGTGAATGGCCATTGCAGTCCCCGCCACCTCAAATGGCCTGACGATGGTATGGACGTAAGCCACCTTTCATCTTCTTCCTATTGCATCTCTTCTACAATGTGAATTTTTTTTTACAATTGTGTAGGTGTACAATCTACGGCGCTGGGCGGCTTTCAGAGAGAGAAGTTAAAAAGCTTACGGCACCTGGGATTCCCAGGCGGTCTTCCATCCAGGTACTAACCAGGCCCTGCTCTGCTTAGCTTCCGAGATCAGACGAGATCGGGCGGAACCAGAGAGGTATGGCCGTAAGCTGCTTTTCATCTTTTTCCTAATCCTTTAAAACGTGTCAAAGATAATCAGAAGTTTCTTTTTCTAAAATTGAAGCAGTTCTTAGCATTGGCAAGAGAGATTCCTAAAGCCTGAAGGTAACTTTACTTTTCTTCACTGGCAATTCTAACATGTTGGGTTAGCACCTGTATTTCAACGGCTAAATTACAAACAACAGTATGCCAATCGTAAATGTTGACCAACACTAATTTAGCAATCATGAAACGGAATCATTTTGGATAATATTGTCTAATTTCCTTTCATATCCAACGTTAAAACAGGTGTACAATCTGCGGCGCTCGGCGGCTTTCGGAGAGAGAAGTGAAAAAGCTTACGGCACCTGGGATTCCCAGGCGGTCTTCCATCCAGGTACTAACCAGGCCCTGCTCTGCTTAGCTTCCGAGAACAGACGAGATCGGGCGGAACCAGAGAGGTATGGACGTAAGCTGCTTTTCATCTTTTTCCTAATCCTTTAAAACGTGTCAAAGATAATCAGAAGTTTCTTTTTCTAAAATTGAAGCAGTTCTTAGCATTGGCAAGAGAGGTTCCTAAAGCCTGAAGGTAACTTTACTTTTCTTCACTGGCAATTCTAACATGTTGGGTTAGCACCTGTATTTCAACGGCTAAATTACAAACAACAGTATGCCAATCGTAAATGTTGACCAACACTAATTTAGCAATCATGAAACGGAATCATTTTGGATAATATTGTCTAATTTCCTTTCATATCCAACGTTAAAACAGGTGTACAATCTGCGGCGCTCGGCGGCTTTCGGAGAGAGAAGTGAAAAAGCTTACGGCACCTGGGATTCCCAGGCGGTCTTCCATCCAGGTACTAACCAGGCCCTGCTCTGCTTAGCTTCCGAGAACAGACGAGATCGGGCGGAACCAGAGAGGTATGGACGTAAGCTGCTTTTCATCTTTTTCCTAATCCTTTAAAACGTGTCAAAGATAATCAGAAGTTTCTTTTTCTAAAATTGAAGCAGTTCTTAGCATTGGCAAGAGAGGTTCCTAAAGCCTGAAGGTAACTTTACTTTTCTTCACTGGCAATTCTAACATGTTGGGTTAGCACCTGTATTTCAACGGCTAAATTACAAACAACAGTATGCCAATCGTAAATGTTGACCAACACTAATTTAGCAATCATGAAACGGAATCATTTTGGATAATATTGTCTAATTTCCTTTCATATCCAACGTTAAAACAGGTGTACAATCTGCGGCGCTCGGCGGCTTTCGGTGAGAGAAGTGAAAAAGCTTACGGCACCTGGGATTCCCAGGCGGTCTTCCATCCAGGTACTAACCAGGCCCTGCTCTGCTTAGCTTCCGAGATCAGACGAGATCGGGCGGAACCAGAGAGGTATGGCTGTAAGCTGCTTTTTATCTTTTTCCTAATCCTTTAAAACGTGTCAAAGATAATCAGAAGTTTCTTTTTCTAAAATTGAAGCAGTTCTTAGCATTGGCAAGAGAGGTTCCTAAAACCTGAAGGGAACTTTACTTTTCTTCACTGGTAAATCTAACATGTTTGGTTAGCACCTGTATTTCAACGGCTAAATTACAAACAATAGTATGCCAATCGTAAAATGTTGATCAACACTAATTTAGCAATCATGAAACGGAATCATTTTGGATAATATTGTCTAATTTCCTTTCATATCCAACGTTAAAACAACACTAAACATGCATCTCTTCAACAATGTGATATACTTTTTGTAATTTGTAGGTGTACAATCTGCGGCGCTCGGCGGCTTTCGGTGAGAGAAGTGAAAAAGCTTACGGCACCTGGGATTCCCAGGCGGTCTTCCATCCAGGTACTAACCAGGCCCTGCTCTGCTTAGCATCCGAGATCAGACGAGATCGGGCGGAACCAGAGAGGTATGGCCGTAAGCTGCTTTTTATCTTTTTCCTAATCCTTTATAATGCGTCAAAAAATTATGTCACGCCTGCCGTTGGCATCTTTGTGTGGGTTAAATAAGGGTATGCAAAGAAGGCTGTGACATCCTATGGCGAAAATTGGATGGACTAGAGAAGACCCGCCCAGGAGTCCCAGCCAATCGGTGGATGGCCATTGCAGTCCCCGCCACCTCAAATGGCCTGATGATGGTATGGACGTAAGCCACCTTTCATCTTCTTCCTATTGCATCTCTTCTACAATGTGATAAACTTTTTACAATTGTGTAGGTGTACAAGCTACGGCGCTGGGCGGCTTTCAGAGAGAGAAGTGAAAAAGCTTACGGCACCTGGGATTCCCAGGCGGTCTTCCATCCAGGTACTAACCAGGCCCTGCTCTGCTTAGCTTCCGAGAACAGACGAGATCGGGCGGAACCAGAGAGGTATGGACGTAAGCTGCTTTTCATCTTTTTCCTAATCCTTTAAAACGTGTCAAAGATAATCAGAAGTTTCTTTTTCTAAAATTGAAGCAGTTCTTAGCATTGGCAAGAGAGGTTCCTAAAGCCTGAAGGTAACTTTACTTTTCTTCACTGGCAATTCTAACATGTTGGGTTAGCACCTGTATTTCAACGGCTAAATTACAAACAAAAGTATGCCAATTGTTAAATGTTGATCAACACTAATTTAGCAACCATGAAACGGAATCATTTTGGATAATATTGTCTAATTGCCTTTCATATCCAACGTTAAAACAACACTAAACATGCATCTCTTCAACAATGTGATATACTTTTTGTAATTTGTAGGTGTACAATCTGCGGCGCTCGGCGGCTTTCGGTGAGAGAAGTGAAAAAGCTTACGGCACCTGGGATTCCCAGGCGGTCTTCCATCCAGGTACTAACCAGGCCCCGCTCTGCTTAGCTTCCGAGATCAGACGAGATCGGGCGGAACCAGAGAGGTATGGCCGTAAGCTGCTTTTTATCTTTTTCCTAATCCTTTATAATGCGTCAATGAATTATGACACGCCAGCCGTTGGCATCTTTGTGTGGGTTAAATAAGGGTATGCAAAGAAGGCTGTGACATCCCATGCCGAAAATTGGATGGACTAGAGAAGACCCGCCCAGGAGTCCCAGCCAATCGGTGAATGGCCATTGCAGTCCCCGCCACCTCAAATGGCCTGACGATGGTATGGACGTAAGCCACCTTTCATCTTCTTCCTATTGCATCTCTTCTACAATGTGAATTTTTTTTTACAATTGTGTAGGTGTACAATCTACGGCGCTGGGCGGCTTTCAGAGAGAGAAGTTAAAAAGCTTACGGCACCTGGGATTCCCAGGCGGTCTTCCATCCAGGTACTAACCAGGCCCTGCTCTGCTTAGCTTCCGAGATCAGACGAGATCGGGCGGAACCAGAGAGGTATGGCCGTAAGCTGCTTTTCATCTTTTTCCTAATCCTTTAAAACGTGTCAAAGATAATCAGAAGTTTCTTTTTCTAAAATTGAAGCAGTTCTTAGCATTGGCAAGAGAGATTCCTAAAGCCTGAAGGTAACTTTACTTTTCTTCACTGGCAATTCTAACATGTTGGGTTAGCACCTGTATTTCAACGGCTAAATTACAAACAACAGTATGCCAATCGTAAATGTTGACCAACACTAATTTAGCAATCATGAAACGGAATCATTTTGGATAATATTGTCTAATTTCCTTTCATATCCAACGTTAAAACAGGTGTACAATCTGCGGCGCTCGGCGGCTTTCGGAGAGAGAAGTGAAAAAGCTTACGGCACCTGGGATTCCCAGGCGGTCTTCCATCCAGGTACTAACCAGGCCCTGCTCTGCTTAGCTTCCGAGAACAGACGAGATCGGGCGGAACCAGAGAGGTATGGACGTAAGCTGCTTTTCATCTTTTTCCTAATCCTTTAAAACGTGTCAAAGATAATCAGAAGTTTCTTTTTCTAAAATTGAAGCAGTTCTTAGCATTGGCAAGAGAGGTTCCTAAAGCCTGAAGGTAACTTTACTTTTCTTCACTGGCAATTCTAACATGTTGGGTTAGCACCTGTATTTCAACGGCTAAATTACAAACAACAGTATGCCAATCGTAAATGTTGACCAACACTAATTTAGCAATCATGAAACGGAATCATTTTGGATAATATTGTCTAATTTCCTTTCATATCCAACGTTAAAACAGGTGTACAATCTGCGGCGCTCGGCGGCTTTCGGAGAGAGAAGTGAAAAAGCTTACGGCACCTGGGATTCCCAGGCGGTCTTCCATCCAGGTACTAACCAGGCCCTGCTCTGCTTAGCTTCCGAGAACAGACGAGATCGGGCGGAACCAGAGAGGTATGGACGTAAGCTGCTTTTCATCTTTTTCCTAATCCTTTAAAACGTGTCAAAGATAATCAGAAGTTTCTTTTTCTAAAATTGAAGCAGTTCTTAGCATTGGCAAGAGAGGTTCCTAAAGCCTGAAGGTAACTTTACTTTTCTTCACTGGCAATTCTAACATGTTGGGTTAGCACCTGTATTTCAACGGCTAAATTACAAACAACAGTATGCCAATCGTAAATGTTGACCAACACTAATTTAGCAATCATGAAACGGAATCATTTTGGATAATATTGTCTAATTTCCTTTCATATCCAACGTTAAAACAACACTAAACATGCATCTCTTCAACAATGTGATATACTTTTTGTAATTTGTAGGTGTACAATCTGCGGCGCTCGGCGGCTTTCGGTGAGAGAAGTGAAAAAGCTTACGGCACCTGGGATTCCCAGGCGGTCTTCCATCCAGGTACTAACCAGGCCCTGCTCTGCTTAGCATCCGAGATCAGACGAGATCGGGCGGAACCAGAGAGGTATGGCCGTAAGCTGCTTTTTATCTTTTTCCTAATCCTTTATAATGCGTCAAAAAATTATGTCACGCCTGCCGTTGGCATCTTTGTGTGGGTTAAATAAGGGTATGCAAAGAAGGCTGTGACATCCTATGGCGAAAATTGGATGGACTAGAGAAGACCCGCCCAGGAGTCCCAGCCAATCGGTGGATGGCCATTGCAGTCCCCGCCACCTCAAATGGCCTGATGATGGTATGGACGTAAGCCACCTTTCATCTTCTTCCTATTGCATCTCTTCTACAATGTGATAAACTTTTTACAATTGTGTAGGTGTACAAGCTACGGCGCTGGGCGGCTTTCAGAGAGAGAAGTGAAAAAGCTTACGGCACCTGGGATTCCCAGGCGGTCTTCCATCCAGGTACTAACCAGGCCCTGCTCTGCTTAGCTTCCGAGAACAGACGAGATCGGGCGGAACCAGAGAGGTATGGACGTAAGCTGCTTTTCATCTTTTTCCTAATCCTTTAAAACGTGTCAAAGATAATCAGAAGTTTCTTTTTCTAAAATTGAAGCAGTTCTTAGCATTGGCAAGAGAGGTTCCTAAAGCCTGAAGGTAACTTTACTTTTCTTCACTGGCAATTCTAACATGTTGGGTTAGCACCTGTATTTCAACGGCTAAATTACAAACAAAAGTATGCCAATTGTTAAATGTTGATCAACACTAATTTAGCAACCATGAAACGGAATCATTTTGGATAATATTGTCTAATTGCCTTTCATATCCAACGTTAAAACAACACTAAACATGCATCTCTTCAACAATGTGATATACTTTTTGTAATTTGTAGGTGTACAATCTGCGGCGCTCGGCGGCTTTCGGTGAGAGAAGTGAAAAAGCTTACGGCACCTGGGATTCCCAGGCGGTCTTCCATCCAGGTACTAACCAGGCCCCGCTCTGCTTAGCTTCCGAGATCAGACGAGATCGGGCGGAACCAGAGAGGTATGGCTGTAAGCTGCTTTTTATCTTTTTCCTAATCCTTTAAAACGTGTCAAAGATAATCAGAAGTTTCTTTTTCTAAAATTGAAGCAGTTCTTAGCATTGGCAAGAGAGGTTCCTAAAACCTGAAGGGAACTTTACTTTTCTTCACTGGTAAATCTAACATGTTTGGTTAGCACCTGTATTTCAACGGCTAAATTACAAACAATAGTATGCCAATCGTAAAATGTTGATCAACACTAATTTAGCAATCATGAAACGGAATCATTTTGGATAATATTGTCTAATTTCCTTTCATATCCAACGTTAAAACAACACTAAACATGCATCTCTTCAACAATGTGATATACTTTTTGTAATTTGTAGGTGTACAATCTGCGGCGCTCGGCGGCTTTCGGTGAGAGAAGTGAAAAAGCTTACGGCACCTGGGATTCCCAGGCGGTCTTCCATCCAGGTACTAACCAGGCCCTGCTCTGCTTAGCATCCGAGATCAGACGAGATCGGGCGGAACCAGAGAGGTATGGCCGTAAGCTGCTTTTTATCTTTTTCCTAATCCTTTATAATGCGTCAAAAAATTATGTCACGCCTGCCGTTGGCATCTTTGTGTGGGTTAAATAAGGGTATGCAAAGAAGGCTGTGACATCCTATGGCGAAAATTGGATGGACTAGAGAAGACCCGCCCAGGAGTCCCAGCCAATCGGTGGATGGCCATTGCAGTCCCCGCCACCTCAAATGGCCTGATGATGGTATGGACGTAAGCCACCTTTCATCTTCTTCCTATTGCATCTCTTCTACAATGTGATAAACTTTTTACAATTGTGTAGGTGTACAAGCTACGGCGCTGGGCGGCTTTCAGAGAGAGAAGTGAAAAAGCTTACGGCACCTGGGATTCCCAGGCGGTCTTCCATCCAGGTACTAACCAGGCCCTGCTCTGCTTAGCTTCCGAGATCAGACGAGATCGGGCGGAACCAGAGAGGTATGGCCGTAAGCTGCTTTTTATCTTTTTCCTAATCCTTTATAATGCGTCAAAGATAATCAGAAGAGTTTCTTTTTCTAAAATTGAAGCAGTTCTTAGGATTGGCAAGAGAGGTTTCTAAAACCTGAAGGTAACTTTACTTTTCTTCACTGGCAATTCTAACATGTTGGGTTAGCACCTGTATTTCAACGGCTAAATTACAAACAAAAGTATGCCAATTGTTAAATGTTGATCAACACTAATTTAGCAACCATGAAACGGAATCATTTTGGATAATATTGTCTAATTGCCTTTCATATCCAACGTTAAAACAACACTAAACATGCATCTCTTCAACAATGTGATATACTTTTTGTAATTTGTAGGTGTACAATCTGCGGCGCTCGGCGGCTTTCGGTGAGAGAAGTGAAAAAGCTTACGGCACCTGGGATTCCCAGGCGGTCTTCCATCCAGGTACTAACCAGGCCCTGCTCTGCTTAGCTTCCGAGATCAGACGAGATCGGGCGGAACCAGAGAGGTATGGCCGTAAGCTGCTTTTTATCTTTTTCCTAATCCTTTATAATGCGTCAATGAATTATGACACGCCTGCCGTTGGCATCTTTGTGTGGGTTAAATAAGGGTATGCAAAGAAGGCTGTGACATCCCATGCCGAAAATTGGATGGACTAGAGAAGACCCGCCCAGGAGTCCCAGCCAATCGGTGAATGGCCATTGCAGTCCCCGCCACCTCAAATGGCCTGACGATGGTATGGACGTAAGCCACCTTTCATCTTCTTCCTATTGCATCTCTTCTACAATGTGAATTTTTTTTTACAATTGTGTAGGTGTACAATCTACGGCGCTGGGCGGCTTTCAGAGAGAGAAGTGAAAAAGCTTACGGCACCTGGGATTCCCAGGCGGTCTTCCATCCAGGTACTAACCAGGCCCTGCTCTGCTTAGCTTCCGAGATCAGACGAGATCGGGCGGAACCAGAGAGGTATGGACGTAAGCTGCTTTTCATCTTTTTCCTAATCCTTTAAAACGTGTCAAAGATAATCAGAAGTTTCTTTTTCTAAAATTGAAGCAGTTCTTAGCATTGGCAAGAGAGGTTCCTAAAGCCTGAAGGTAACTTTACTTTTCTTCACTGGCAATTCTAACATGTTGGGTTAGCACCTGTATTTCAACGGCTAAATTACAAACAACAGTATGCCAATGGTAAATGTTGACCAACACTAATTTAGCAATCATGAAACGGAATCATTTTGGATAATATTGTCTAATTTCCTTTCATATCCAACGTTAAAACAACACTAAACATGCATCTCTTCAACAATGTGATATACTTTTTGTAATTTGTAGGTGTACAATCTGCGGCGCTCGGCGGCTTTCGGTGAGAGAAGTGAAAAAGCTTACGGCACCTGGGATTCCCAGGCGGTCTTCCATCCAGGTACTAACCAGGCCCTGCTCTGCTTAGCATCCGAGATCAGACGAGATCGGGCGGAACCAGAGAGGTATGGCCGTAAGCTGCTTTTTATCTTTTTCCTAATCCTTTATAATGCGTCAAAAAATTATGTCACGCCTGCCGTTGGCATCTTTGTGTGGGTTAAATAAGGGTATGCAAAGAAGGCTGTGACATCCTATGGCGAAAATTGGATGGACTAGAGAAGACCCGCCCAGGAGTCCCAGCCAATCGGTGGATGGCCATTGCAGTCCCCGCCACCTCAAATGGCCTGATGATGGTATGGACGTAAGCCACCTTTCATCTTCTTCCTATTGCATCTCTTCTACAATGTGATAAACTTTTTACAATTGTGTAGGTGTACAAGCTACGGCGCTGGGCGGCTTTCAGAGAGAGAAGTGAAAAAGCTTACGGCACCTGGGATTCCCAGGCGGTCTTCCATCCAGGTACTAACCAGGCCCTGCTCTGCTTAGCTTCCGAGATCAGACGAGATCGGGCGGAACCAGAGAGGTATGGCCGTAAGCTGCTTTTTATCTTTTTCCTAATCCTTTATAATGCGTCAAAGATAATCAGAAGAGTTTCTTTTTCTAAAATTGAAGCAGTTCTTAGGATTGGCAAGAGAGGTTTCTAAAACCTGAAGGTAACTTTACTTTTCTTCACTGGCAATTCTAACATGTTGGGTTAGCACCTGTATTTCAACGGCTAAATTACAAACAAAAGTATGCCAATTGTTAAATGTTGATCAACACTAATTTAGCAACCATGAAACGGAATCATTTTGGATAATATTGTCTAATTGCCTTTCATATCCAACGTTAAAACAACACTAAACATGCATCTCTTCAACAATGTGATATACTTTTTGTAATTTGTAGGTGTACAATCTGCGGCGCTCGGCGGCTTTCGGTGAGAGAAGTGAAAAAGCTTACGGCACCTGGGATTCCCAGGCGGTCTTCCATCCAGGTACTAACCAGGCCCTGCTCTGCTTAGCTTCCGAGATCAGACGAGATCGGGCGGAACCAGAGAGGTATGGCCGTAAGCTGCTTTTAATCTTTTTCCTAATCCTTTATAATGCGTCAAAGATAATCAGAAGAGTTTCTTTTTCTAAAATTGAAGCAGTTCTTAGGATTGGCAAGAGAGGTTTCTAAAACCTGAAGGTAACTTTACTTTTCTTCACTGGCAATTCTAACATGTTGGGTTAGCACCTGTATTTCAACGGCTAAATTACAAACAAAAGTATGCCAATTGTTAAATGTTGATCAACACTAATTTAGCAACCATGAAACGGAATCATTTTGGATAATATTGTCTAATTGCCTTTCATATCCAACGTTAAAACAACACTAAACATGCATCTCTTCAACAATGTGATATACTTTTTGTAATTTGTAGGTGTACAATCTGCGGCGCTCGGCGGCTTTCGGTGAGAGAAGGTAAAAAGCTTACGGCACCTGGGATTCCCAGGCGGTCTTCCATCCAGGTACTAACCAGGCCCTGCTCTGCTTAGCTTCCGAGATCAGACGAGATCGGGCGGAACCAGAGAGGTATGGCCGTAAGCTGCTTTTTATCTTTTTCCTAATCCTTTATAATGCGTCAATGAATTATGACACGCCTGCCGTTGGCATCTTTGTGTGGGTTAAATAAGGGTATGCAAAGAAGGCTGTGACATCCCATGCCGAAAATTGGATGGACTAGAGAAGACCCGCCCAGGAGTCCCAGCCAATCGGTGAATGGCCATTGCAGTCCCCGCCACCTCAAATGGCCTGACGATGGTATGGACGTAAGCCACCTTTCATCTTCTTCCTATTGCATCTCTTCTACAATGTGAATTTTTTTTTACAATTGTGTAGGTGTACAATCTACGGCGCTGGGCGGCTTTCAGAGAGAGAAGTTAAAAAGCTTACGGCACCTGGGATTCCCAGGCGGTCTTCCATCCAGGTACTAACCAGGCCCTGCTCTGCTTAGCTTCCGAGATCAGACGAGATCGGGCGGAACCAGAGAGGTATGGACGTAAGCTGCTTTTCATCTTTTTCCTAATCCTTTAAAACGTGTCAAAGATAATCAGAAGTTTCTTTTTCTAAAATTGAAGCAGTTCTTAGCATTGGCAAGAGAGGTTCCTAAAGCCTGAAGGTAACTTTACTTTTCTTCACTGGCAATTCTAACATGTTGGGTTAGCACCTGTATTTCAACGGCTAAATTACAAACAACAGTATGCCAATGGTAAATGTTGACCAACACTAATTTAGCAATCATGAAACGGAATCATTTTGGATAATATTGTCTAATTTCCTTTCATATCCAACGTTAAAACAGGTGTACAATCTGCGGCGCTCGGCGGCTTTCGGAGAGAGAAGTGAAAAAGCTTACGGCACCTGGGATTCCCAGGCGGTCTTCCATCCAGGTACTAACCAGGCCCTGCTCTGCTTAGCTTCCGAGATCAGACGAGATCGGGCGGAACCAGAGAGGTATGGCCGTAAGCTGCTTTTTATCTTTTTCCTAATCCTTTATAATGCGTCAATGAATTATGACACGCCTGCCGTTGGCATCTTTGTGTGGGTTAAATAAGGGTATGCAAAGAAGGCTGTGACATCCCATGCCGAAAATTGGATGGACTAGAGAAGACCCGCCCAGGAGTCCCAGCCAATCGGTGAATGGCCATTGCAGTCCCCGCCACCTCAAATGGCCTGACGATGGTATGGACGTAAGCCACCTTTCATCTTCTTCCTATTGCATCTCTTCTACAATGTGAATTTTTTTTTACAATTGTGTAGGTGTACAATCTACGGCGCTGGGCGGCTTTCAGAGAGAGAAGTTAAAAAGCTTACGGCACCTGGGATTCCCAGGCGGTCTTCCATCCAGGTACTAACCAGGCCCTGCTCTGCTTAGCTTCCGAGATCAGACGAGATCGGGCGGAACCAGAGAGGTATGGACGTAAGCTGCTTTTCATCTTTTTCCTAATCCTTTAAAACGTGTCAAAGATAATCAGAAGTTTCTTTTTCTAAAATTGAAGCAGTTCTTAGCATTGGCAAGAGAGGTTCCTAAAGCCTGAAGGTAACTTTACTTTTCTTCACTGGCAATTCTAACATGTTGGGTTAGCACCTGTATTTCAACGGCTAAATTACAAACAACAGTATGCCAATGGTAAATGTTGACCAACACTAATTTAGCAATCATGAAACGGAATCATTTTGGATAATATTGTCTAATTTCCTTTCATATCCAACGTTAAAACAGGTGTACAATCTGCGGCGCTCGGCGGCTTTCGGAGAGAGAAGTGAAAAAGCTTACGGCACCTGGGATTCCCAGGCGGTCTTCCATCCAGGTACTAACCAGGCCCTGCTCTGCTTAGCTTCCGAGATCAGACGAGATCGGGCGGAACCAGAGAGGTATGGCCGTAAGCTGCTTTTTATCTTTTTCCTAATCCTTTATAATGCGTCAATGAATTATGACACGCCTGCCGTTGGCATCTTTGTGTGGGTTAAATAAGGGTATGCAAAGAAGGCTGTGACATCCCATGCCGAAAATTGGATGGACTAGAGAAGACCCGCCCAGGAGTCCCAGCCAATCGGTGAATGGCCATTGCAGTCCCCGCCACCTCAAATGGCCTGACGATGGTATGGACGTAAGCCACCTTTCATCTTCTTCCTATTGCATCTCTTCTACAATGTGAATTTTTTTTTACAATTGTGTAGGTGTACAATCTACGGCGCTGGGCGGCTTTCAGAGAGAGAAGTTAAAAAGCTTACGGCACCTGGGATTCCCAGGCGGTCTTCCATCCAGGTAATAACCAGGCCCTGCTCTGCTTAGCTTCCGAGATCAGACGAGATCGGGCGGAACCAGAGAGGTATGGACGTAAGCTGCTTTTCATCTTTTTCCTAATCCTTTAAAACGTGTCAAAGATAATCAGAAGTTTCTTTTTCTAAAATTGAAGCAGTTCTTAGCATTGGCAAGAGAGGTTCCTAAAGCCTGAAGGTAACTTTACTTTTCTTCACTGGCAATTCTAACATGTTGGGTTAGCACCTGTATTTCAACGGCTAAATTACAAACAACAGTATGCCAATGGTAAATGTTGACCAACACTAATTTAGCAATCATGAAACGGAATCATTTTGGATAATATTGTCTAATTTCCTTTCATATCCAACGTTAAAACAGGTGTACAATCTGCGGCGCTCGGCGGCTTTCGGAGAGAGAAGTGAAAAAGCTTACGGCACCTGGGATTCCCAGGCGGTCTTCCATCCAGGTACTAACCAGGCCCTGCTCTGCTTAGCTTCCGAGATCAGACGAGATCGGGCGGAACCAGAGAGGTATGGCCGTAAGCTGCTTTTTATCTTTTTCCTAATCCTTTATAATGCGTCAATGAATTATGACACGCCTGCCGTTGGCATCTTTGTGTGGGTTAAATAAGGGTATGCAAAGAAGGCTGTGACATCCCATGCCGAAAATTGGATGGACTAGAGAAGACCCGCCCAGGAGTCCCAGCCAATCGGTGAATGGCCATTGCAGTCCCCGCCACCTCAAATGGCCTGACGATGGTATGGACGTAAGCCACCTTTCATCTTCTTCCTATTGCATCTCTTCTACAATGTGAATTTTTTTTTACAATTGTGTAGGTGTACAATCTACGGCGCTGGGCGGCTTTCAGAGAGAGAAGTTAAAAAGCTTACGGCACCTGGGATTCCCAGGCGGTCTTCCATCCAGGTAATAACCAGGCCCTGCTCTGCTTAGCTTCCGAGATCAGACGAGATCGGGCGGAACCAGAGAGGTATGGCCGTAAGCTGCTTTTCATCTTTTTCCTAATCCTTTAAAACGTGTCAAAGATAATCAGAAGTTTCTTTTTCTAAAATTGAAGCAGTTCTTAGCATTGGCAAGAGAGGTTCCTAAAGCCTGAAGGTAACTTTACTTTTCTTCACTGGCAATTCTAACATGTTGGGTTAGCACCTGTATTTCAACGGCTAAATTACAAACAACAGTATGCCAATGGTAAATGTTGACCAACACTAATTTAGCAATCATGAAACGGAATCATTTTGGATAATATTGTCTAATTTCCTTTCATATCCAACGTTAAAACAGGTGTACAATCTGCGGCGCTCGGCGGCTTTCGGAGAGAGAAGTGAAAAAGCTTACGGCACCTGGGATTCCCAGGCGGTCTTCCATCCAGGTACTAACCAGGCCCTGCTCTGCTTAGCTTCCGAGATCAGACGAGATCGGGCGGAACCAGAGAGGTATGGCCGTAAGCTGCTTTTTATCTTTTTCCTAATCCTTTATAATGCGTCAATGAATTATGACACGCCTGCCGTTGGCATCTTTGTGTGGGTTAAATAAGGGTATGCAAAGAAGGCTGTGACATCCCATGCCGAAAATTGGATGGACTAGAGAAGACCCGCCCAGGAGTCCCAGCCAATCGGTGAATGGCCATTGCAGTCCCCGCCACCTCAAATGGCCTGACGATGGTATGGACGTAAGCCACCTTTCATCTTCTTCCTATTGCATCTCTTCTACAATGTGAATTTTTTTTTACAATTGTGTAGGTGTACAATCTACGGCGCTGGGCGGCTTTCAGAGAGAGAAGTTAAAAAGCTTACGGCACCTGGGATTCCCAGGCGGTCTTCCATCCAGGTACTAACCAGGCCCTGCTCTGCTTAGCTTCCGAGATCAGACGAGATCGGGCGGAACCAGAGAGGTATGGACGTAAGCTGCTTTTCATCTTTTTCCTAATCCTTTAAAACGTGTCAAAGATAATCAGAAGTTTCTTTTTCTAAAATTGAAGCAGTTCTTAGCATTGGCAAGAGAGGTTCCTAAAGCCTGAAGGTAACTTTACTTTTCTTCACTGGCAATTCTAACATGTTGGGTTAGCACCTGTATTTCAACGGCTAAATTACAAACAACAGTATGCCAATGGTAAATGTTGACCAACACTAATTTAGCAATCATGAAACGGAATCATTTTGGATAATATTGTCTAATTTCCTTTCATATCCAACGTTAAAACAGGTGTACAATCTGCGGCGCTCGGCGGCTTTCGGAGAGAGAAGTGAAAAAGCTTACGGCACCTGGGATTCCCAGGCGGTCTTCCATCCAGGTACTAACCAGGCCCTGCTCTGCTTAGCTTCCGAGATCAGACGAGATCGGGCGGAACCAGAGAGGTATGGCCGTAAGCTGCTTTTTATCTTTTTCCTAATCCTTTATAATGCGTCAATGAATTATGACACGCCTGCCGTTGGCATCTTTGTGTGGGTTAAATAAGGGTATGCAAAGAAGGCTGTGACATCCCATGCCGAAAATTGGATGGACTAGAGAAGACCCGCCCAGGAGTCCCAGCCAATCGGTGAATGGCCATTGCAGTCCCCGCCACCTCAAATGGCCTGACGATGGTATGGACGTAAGCCACCTTTCATCTTCTTCCTATTGCATCTCTTCTACAATGTGAATTTTTTTTTACAATTGTGTAGGTGTACAATCTACGGCGCTGGGCGGCTTTCAGAGAGAGAAGTTAAAAAGCTTACGGCACCTGGGATTCCCAGGCGGTCTTCCATCCAGGTACTAACCAGGCCCTGCTCTGCTTAGCTTCCGAGATCAGACGAGATCGGGCGGAACCAGAGAGGTATGGCCGTAAGCTGCTTTTCATCTTTTTCCTAATCCTTTAAAACGTGTCAAAGATAATCAGAAGTTTCTTTTTCTAAAATTGAAGCAGTTCTTAGCATTGGCAAGAGAGGTTCCTAAAGCCTGAAGGTAACTTTACTTTTCTTCACTGGCAATTCTAACATGTTGGGTTAGCACCTGTATTTCAACGGCTAAATTACAAACAACAGTATGCCAATGGTAAATGTTGACCAACACTAATTTAGCAATCATGAAACGGAATCATTTTGGATAATATTGTCTAATTTCCTTTCATATCCAACGTTAA
The DNA here is from genome assembly GCF_949316345.1 of Pungitius pungitius. NCBI lineage: Eukaryota > Metazoa > Chordata > Actinopteri > Perciformes > Gasterosteidae > Pungitius > Pungitius pungitius. Next base: position 362,440 of record NW_026909895.1, on the reverse strand, counting down.
AACAGGTGTACAATCTGCGGCGCTCGGCGGCTTTCGGAGAGAGAAGTGAAAAAGCTTACGGCACCTGGGATTCCCAGGCGGTCTTCCATCCAGGTACTAACCAGGCCCTGCTCTGCTTAGCTTCCGAGATCAGACGAGATCGGGCGGAACCAGAGAGGTATGGCCGTAAGCTGCTTTTTATCTTTTTCCTAATCCTTTATAATGCGTCAATGAATTATGACACGCCTGCCGTTGGCATCTTTGTGTGGGTTAAATAAGGGTATGCAAAGAAGGCTGTGACATCCCATGCCGAAAATTGGATGGACTAGAGAAGACCCGCCCAGGAGTCCCAGCCAATCGGTGAATGGCCATTGCAGTCCCCGCCACCTCAAATGGCCTGACGATGGTATGGACGTAAGCCACCTTTCATCTTCTTCCTATTGCATCTCTTCTACAATGTGAATTTTTTTTTACAATTGTGTAGGTGTACAATCTACGGCGCTGGGCGGCTTTCAGAGAGAGAAGTTAAAAAGCTTACGGCACCTGGGATTCCCAGGCGGTCTTCCATCCAGGTACTAACCAGGCCCTGCTCTGCTTAGCTTCCGAGATCAGACGAGATCGGGCGGAACCAGAGAGGTATGGCCGTAAGCTGCTTTTCATCTTTTTCCTAATCCTTTAAAACGTGTCAAAGATAATCAGAAGTTTCTTTTTCTAAAATTGAAGCAGTTCTTAGCATTGGCAAGAGAGGTTCCTAAAGCCTGAAGGTAACTTTACTTTTCTTCACTGGCAATTCTAACATGTTGGGTTAGCACCTGTATTTCAACGGCTAAATTACAAACAACAGTATGCCAATGGTAAATGTTGACCAACACTAATTTAGCAATCATGAAACGGAATCATTTTGGATAATATTGTCTAATTTCCTTTCATATCCAACGTTAAAACAGGTGTACAATCTGCGGCGCTCGGCGGCTTTCGGAGAGAGAAGTGAAAAAGCTTACGGCACCTGGGATTCCCAGGCGGTCTTCCATCCAGGTACTAACCAGGCCCTGCTCTGCTTAGCTTCCGAGATCAGACGAGATCGGGCGGAACCAGAGAGGTATGGCCGTAAGCTGCTTTTTATCTTTTTCCTAATCCTTTATAATGCGTCAATGAATTATGACACGCCAGCCGTTGGCATCTTTGTGTGGGTTAAATAAGGGTATGCAAAGAAGGCTGTGACATCCCAAGCCGAAAATTGGATGGACTAGAGAAGACCCGCCCAGGAGTCCCAGCCAATCGGTGAATGGCCATTGCAGTCCCCGCCACCTCAAATGGCCTGACGATGGTATGGACGTAAGCCACCTTTCATCTTCTTCCTATTGCATCTCTTCTACAATGTGAATTTTTTTTTACAATTGTGTAGGTGTACAATCTACGGCGCTGGGCGGCTTTCAGAGAGAGAAGTTAAAAAGCTTACGGCACCTGGGATTCCCAGGCGGTCTTCCATCCAGGTACTAACCAGGCCCTGCTCTGCTTAGCTTCCGAGATCAGACGAGATCGGGCGGAACCAGAGAGGTATGGCCGTAAGCTGCTTTTCATCTTTTTCCTAATCCTTTAAAACGTGTCAAAGATAATCAGAAGTTTCTTTTTCTAAAATTGAAGCAGTTCTTAGCATTGGCAAGAGAGGTTCCTAAAGCCTGAAGGTAACTTTACTTTTCTTCACTGGCAATTCTAACATGTTGGGTTAGCACCTGTATTTCAACGGCTAAATTACAAACAACAGTATGCCAATGGTAAATGTTGACCAACACTAATTTAGCAATCATGAAACGGAATCATTTTGGATAATATTGTCTAATTTCCTTTCATATCCAACGTTAAAACAGGTGTACAATCTGCGGCGCTCGGCGGCTTTCGGAGAGAGAAGTGAAAAAGCTTACGGCACCTGGGATTCCCAGGCGGTCTTCCATCCAGGTACTAACCAGGCCCTGCTCTGCTTAGCTTCCGAGATCAGACGAGATCGGGCGGAACCAGAGAGGTATGGCCGTAAGCTGCTTTTTATTTTTTTCCTAATCCTTTATAATGCGTCAATGAATTATGACACGCCTGCCGTTGGCATCTTTGTGTGGGTTAAATAAGGGTATGCAAAGAAGGCTGTGACATCCCATGCCGAAAATTGGATGGACTAGAGAAGACCCGCCCAGGAGTCCCAGCCAATCGGTGAATGGCCATTGCAGTCCCCGCCACCTCAAATGGCCTGACGATGGTATGGACGTAAGCCACCTTTCATCTTCTTCCTATTGCATCTCTTCTACAATGTGAATTTTTTTTTTACAATTGTGTAGGTGTACAATCTACGGCGCTGGGCGGCTTTCAGAGAGAGAAGTTAAAAAGCTTACGGCACCTGGGATTCCCAGGCGGTCTTCCATCCAGGTACTAACCAGGCCCTGCTCTGCTTAGCTTCCGAGATCAGACGAGATCGGGCGGAACCAGAGAGGTATGGCCGTAAGCTGCTTTTCATCTTTTTCCTAATCCTTTAAAACGTGTCAAAGATAATCAGAAGTTTCTTTTTCTAAAATTGAAGCAGTTCTTAGCATTGGCAAGAGAGGTTCCTAAAGCCTGAAGGTAACTTTACTTTTCTTCACTGGCAATTCTAACATGTTGGGTTAGCACCTGTATTTCAACGGCTAAATTACAAACAACAGTATGCCAATGGTAAATGTTGACCAACACTAATTTAGCAATCATGAAACGGAATCATTTTGGATAATATTGTCTAATTTCCTTTCATATCCAACGTTAAAACAGGTGTACAATCTGCGGCGCTCGGCGGCTTTCGGAGAGAGAAGTGAAAAAGCTTACGGCACCTGGGATTCCCAGGCGGTCTTCCATCCAGGTACTAACCAGGCCCTGCTCTGCTTAGCTTCCGAGATCAGACGAGATCGGGCGGAACCAGAGAGGTATGGCCGTAAGCTGCTTTTTATTTTTTTCCTAATCCTTTATAATGCGTCAATGAATTATGACACGCCTGCCGTTGGCATCTTTGTGTGGGTTAAATAAGGGTATGCAAAGAAGGCTGTGACATCCCATGCCGAAAATTGGATGGACTAGAGAAGACCCGCCCAGGAGTCCCAGCCAATCGGTGAATGGCCATTGCAGTCCCCGCCACCTCAAATGGCCTGACGATGGTATGGACGTAAGCCACCTTTCATCTTCTTCCTATTGCATCTCTTCTACAATGTGAATTTTTTTTTTACAATTGTGTAGGTGTACAATCTACGGCGCTGGGCGGCTTTCAGAGAGAGAAGTTAAAAAGCTTACGGCACCTGGGATTCCCAGGCGGTCTTCCATCCAGGTACTAACCAGGCCCTGCTCTGCTTAGCTTCCGAGATCAGACGAGATCGGGCGGAACCAGAGAGGTATGGCCGTAAGCTGCTTTTCATCTTTTTCCTAATCCTTTAAAACGTGTCAAAGATAATCAGAAGTTTCTTTTTCTAAAATTGAAGCAGTTCTTAGCATTGGCAAGAGAGGTTCCTAAAGCCTGAAGGTAACTTTACTTTTCTTCACTGGCAATTCTAACATGTTGGGTTAGCACCTGTATTTCAACGGCTAAATTACAAACAACAGTATGCCAATGGTAAATGTTGACCAACACTAATTTAGCAATCATGAAACGGAATCATTTTGGATAATATTGTCTAATTTCCTTTCATATCCAACGTTAAAACAGGTGTACAATCTGCGGCGCTCGGCGGCTTTCGGAGAGAGAAGTGAAAAAGCTTACGGCACCTGGGATTCCCAGGCGGTCTTCCATCCAGGTACTAACCAGGCCCTGCTCTGCTTAGCTTCCGAGATCAGACGAGATCGGGCGGAACCAGAGAGGTATGGCCGTAAGCTGCTTTTTATTTTTTTCCTAATCCTTTATAATGCGTCAATGAATTATGACACGCCTGCCGTTGGCATCTTTGTGTGGGTTAAATAAGGGTATGCAAAGAAGGCTGTGACATCCCATGCCGAAAATTGGATGGACTAGAGAAGACCCGCCCAGGAGTCCCAGCCAATCGGTGAATGGCCATTGCAGTCCCCGCCACCTCAAATGGCCTGACGATGGTATGGACGTAAGCCACCTTTCATCTTCTTCCTATTGCATCTCTTCTACAATGTGAATTTTTTTTTTACAATTGTGTAGGTGTACAATCTACGGCGCTGGGCGGCTTTCAGAGAGAGAAGTTAAAAAGCTTACGGCACCTGGGATTCCCAGGCGGTCTTCCATCCAGGTACTAACCAGGCCCTGCTCTGCTTAGCTTCCGAGATCAGACGAGATCGGGCGGAACCAGAGAGGTATGGCCGTAAGCTGCTTTTCATCTTTTTCCTAATCCTTTAAAACGTGTCAAAGATAATCAGAAGTTTCTTTTTCTAAAATTGAAGCAGTTCTTAGCATTGGCAAGAGAGGTTCCTAAAGCCTGAAGGTAACTTTACTTTTCTTCACTGGCAATTCTAACATGTTGGGTTAGCACCTGTATTTCAACGGCTAAATTACAAACAACAGTATGCCAATGGTAAATGTTGACCAACACTAATTTAGCAATCATGAAACGGAATCATTTTGGATAATATTGTCTAATTTCCTTTCATATCCAACGTTAAAACAGGTGTACAATCTGCGGCGCTCGGCGGCTTTCGGAGAGAGAAGTGAAAAAGCTTACGGCACCTGGGATTCCCAGGCGGTCTTCCATCCAGGTACTAACCAGGCCCTGCTCTGCTTAGCTTCCGAGATCAGACGAGATCGGGCGGAACCAGAGAGGTATGGCCGTAAGCTGCTTTTAATCTTTTTCCTAATCCTTTATAATGCGTCAAAGATAATCAGAAGAGTTTCTTTTTCTAAAATTGAAGCAGTTCTTAGGATTGGCAAGAGAGGTTTCTAAAACCTGAAGGTAACTTTACTTTTCTTCACTGGCAATTCTAACATGTTGGGTTAGCACCTGTATTTCAACGGCTAAATTACAAACAAAAGTATGCCAATTGTTAAATGTTGATCAACACTAATTTAGCAACCATGAAACGGAATCATTTTGGATAATATTGTCTAATTGCCTTTCATATCCAACGTTAAAACAACACTAAACATGCATCTCTTCAACAATGTGATATACTTTTTGTAATTTGTAGGTGTACAATCTGCGGCGCTCGGCGGCTTTCGGTGAGAGAAGGTAAAAAGCTTACGGCACCTGGGATTCCCAGGCGGTCTTCCATCCAGGTACTAACCAGGCCCTGCTCTGCTTAGCTTCCGAGATCAGACGAGATCGGGCGGAACCAGAGAGGTATGGCCGTAAGCTGCTTTTTATCTTTTTCCTAATCCTTTATAATGCGTCAATGAATTATGACACGCCTGCCGTTGGCATCTTTGTGTGGGTTAAATAAGGGTATGCAAAGAAGGCTGTGACATCCCATGCCGAAAATTGGATGGACTAGAGAAGACCCGCCCAGGAGTCCCAGCCAATCGGTGAATGGCCATTGCAGTCCCCGCCACCTCAAATGGCCTGACGATGGTATGGACGTAAGCCACCTTTCATCTTCTTCCTATTGCATCTCTTCTACAATGTGAATTTTTTTTTACAATTGTGTAGGTGTACAATCTACGGCGCTGGGCGGCTTTCAGAGAGAGAAGTTAAAAAGCTTACGGCACCTGGGATTCCCAGGCGGTCTTCCATCCAGGTACTAACCAGGCCCTGCTCTGCTTAGCTTCCGAGATCAGACGAGATCGGGCGGAACCAGAGAGGTATGGACGTAAGCTGCTTTTCATCTTTTTCCTAATCCTTTAAAACGTGTCAAAGATAATCAGAAGTTTCTTTTTCTAAAATTGAAGCAGTTCTTAGCATTGGCAAGAGAGGTTCCTAAAGCCTGAAGGTAACTTTACTTTTCTTCACTGGCAATTCTAACATGTTGGGTTAGCACCTGTATTTCAACGGCTAAATTACAAACAACAGTATGCCAATGGTAAATGTTGACCAACACTAATTTAGCAATCATGAAACGGAATCATTTTGGATAATATTGTCTAATTTCCTTTCATATCCAACGTTAAAACAGGTGTACAATCTGCGGCGCTCGGCGGCTTTCGGAGAGAGAAGTGAAAAAGCTTACGGCACCTGGGATTCCCAGGCGGTCTTCCATCCAGGTACTAACCAGGCCCTGCTCTGCTTAGCTTCCGAGATCAGACGAGATCGGGCGGAACCAGAGAGGTATGGCCGTAAGCTGCTTTTTATCTTTTTCCTAATCCTTTATAATGCGTCAATGAATTATGACACGCCTGCCGTTGGCATCTTTGTGTGGGTTAAATAAGGGTATGCAAAGAAGGCTGTGACATCCCATGCCGAAAATTGGATGGACTAGAGAAGACCCGCCCAGGAGTCCCAGCCAATCGGTGAATGGCCATTGCAGTCCCCGCCACCTCAAATGGCCTGACGATGGTATGGACGTAAGCCACCTTTCATCTTCTTCCTATTGCATCTCTTCTACAATGTGAATTTTTTTTTACAATTGTGTAGGTGTACAATCTACGGCGCTGGGCGGCTTTCAGAGAGAGAAGTTAAAAAGCTTACGGCACCTGGGATTCCCAGGCGGTCTTCCATCCAGGTACTAACCAGGCCCTGCTCTGCTTAGCTTCCGAGATCAGACGAGATCGGGCGGAACCAGAGAGGTATGGCCGTAAGCTGCTTTTCATCTTTTTCCTAATCCTTTAAAACGTGTCAAAGATAATCAGAAGTTTCTTTTTCTAAAATTGAAGCAGTTCTTAGCATTGGCAAGAGAGGTTCCTAAAGCCTGAAGGTAACTTTACTTTTCTTCACTGGCAATTCTAACATGTTGGGTTAGCACCTGTATTTCAACGGCTAAATTACAAACAACAGTATGCCAATGGTAAATGTTGACCAACACTAATTTAGCAATCATGAAACGGAATCATTTTGGATAATATTGTCTAATTTCCTTTCATATCCAACGTTAAAACAGGTGTACAATCTGCGGCGCTCGGCGGCTTTCGGAGAGAGAAGTGAAAAAGCTTACGGCACCTGGGATTCCCAGGCGGTCTTCCATCCAGGTACTAACCAGGCCCTGCTCTGCTTAGCTTCCGAGATCAGACGAGATCGGGCGGAACCAGAGAGGTATGGCCGTAAGCTGCTTTTTATCTTTTTCCTAATCCTTTATAATGCGTCAATGAATTATGACACGCCTGCCGTTGGCATCTTTGTGTGGGTTAAATAAGGGTATGCAAAGAAGGCTGTGACATCCCATGCCGAAAATTGGATGGACTAGAGAAGACCCGCCCAGGAGTCCCAGCCAATCGGTGAATGGCCATTGCAGTCCCCGCCACCTCAAATGGCCTGACGATGGTATGGACGTAAGCCACCTTTCATCTTCTTCCTATTGCATCTCTTCTACAATGTGAATTTTTTTTTACAATTGTGTAGGTGTACAATCTACGGCGCTGGGCGGCTTTCAGAGAGAGAAGTTAAAAAGCTTACGGCACCTGGGATTCCCAGGCGGTCTTCCATCCAGGTACTAACCAGGCCCTGCTCTGCTTAGCTTCCGAGATCAGACGAGATCGGGCGGAACCAGAGAGGTATGGCCGTAAGCTGCTTTTCATCTTTTTCCTAATCCTTTAAAACGTGTCAAAGATAATCAGAAGTTTCTTTTTCTAAAATTGAAGCAGTTCTTAGCATTGGCAAGAGAGGTTCCTAAAGCCTGAAGGTAACTTTACTTTTCTTCACTGGCAATTCTAACATGTTGGGTTAGCACCTGTATTTCAACGGCTAAATTACAAACAACAGTATGCCAATGGTAAATGTTGACCAACACTAATTTAGCAATCATGAAACGGAATCATTTTGGATAATATTGTCTAATTTCCTTTCATATCCAACGTTAAAACAGGTGTACAATCTGCGGCGCTCGGCGGCTTTCGGAGAGAGAAGTGAAAAAGCTTACGGCACCTGGGATTCCCAGGCGGTCTTCCATCCAGGTACTAACCAGGCCCTGCTCTGCTTAGCTTCCGAGATCAGACGAGATCGGGCGGAACCAGAGAGGTATGGCCGTAAGCTGCTTTTTATCTTTTTCCTAATCCTTTATAATGCGTCAATGAATTATGACACGCCAGCCGTTGGCATCTTTGTGTGGGTTAAATAAGGGTATGCAAAGAAGGCTGTGACATCCCAAGCCGAAAATTGGATGGACTAGAGAAGACCCGCCCAGGAGTCCCAGCCAATCGGTGAATGGCCATTGCAGTCCCCGCCACCTCAAATGGCCTGACGATGGTATGGACGTAAGCCACCTTTCATCTTCTTCCTATTGCATCTCTTCTACAATGTGAATTTTTTTTTACAATTGTGTAGGTGTACAATCTACGGCGCTGGGCGGCTTTCAGAGAGAGAAGTTAAAAAGCTTACGGCACCTGGGATTCCCAGGCGGTCTTCCATCCAGGTACTAACCAGGCCCTGCTCTGCTTAGCTTCCGAGATCAGACGAGATCGGGCGGAACCAGAGAGGTATGGCCGTAAGCTGCTTTTCATCTTTTTCCTAATCCTTTAAAACGTGTCAAAGAAAATCAGAAGTTTCTTTTTCTAAAATTGAAGCAGTTCTTAGCATTGGCAAGAGAGGTTCCTAAAGCCTGAAGGTAACTTTACTTTTCTTCACTGGCAATTCTAACATGTTGGGTTAGCACCTGTATTTCAACGGCTAAATTACAAACAACAGTATGCCAATGGTAAATGTTGACCAACACTAATTTAGCAATCATGAAACGGAATCATTTTGGATAATATTGTCTAATTTCCTTTCATATCCAACGTTAAAACAGGTGTACAATCTGCGGCGCTCGGCGGCTTTCGGAGAGAGAAGTGAAAAAGCTTACGGCACCTGGGATTCCCAGGCGGTCTTCCATCCAGGTACTAACCAGGCCCTGCTCTGCTTAGCTTCCGAGATCAGACGAGATCGGGCGGAACCAGAGAGGTATGGCCGTAAGCTGCTTTTTATTTTTTTCCTAATCCTTTATAATGCGTCAATGAATTATGACACGCCTGCCGTTGGCATCTTTGTGTGGGTTAAATAAGGGTATGCAAAGAAGGCTGTGACATCCCATGCCGAAAATTGGATGGACTAGAGAAGACCCGCCCAGGAGTCCCAGCCAATCGGTGAATGGCCATTGCAGTCCCCGCCACCTCAAATGGCCTGACGATGGTATGGACGTAAGCCACCTTTCATCTTCTTCCTATTGCATCTCTTCTACAATGTGAATTTTTTTTTTACAATTGTGTAGGTGTACAATCTACGGCGCTGGGCGGCTTTCAGAGAGAGAAGTTAAAAAGCTTACGGCACCTGGGATTCCCAGGCGGTCTTCCATCCAGGTACTAACCAGGCCCTGCTCTGCTTAGCTTCCGAGATCAGACGAGATCGGGCGGAACCAGAGAGGTATGGCCGTAAGCTGCTTTTCATCTTTTTCCTAATCCTTTAAAACGTGTCAAAGATAATCAGAAGTTTCTTTTTCTAAAATTGAAGCAGTTCTTAGCATTGGCAAGAGAGGTTCCTAAAGCCTGAAGGTAACTTTACTTTTCTTCACTGGCAATTCTAACATGTTGGGTTAGCACCTGTATTTCAACGGCTAAATTACAAACAACAGTATGCCAATGGTAAATGTTGACCAACACTAATTTAGCAATCATGAAACGGAATCATTTTGGATAATATTGTCTAATTTCCTTTCATATCCAACGTTAAAACAGGTGTACAATCTGCGGCGCTCGGCGGCTTTCGGAGAGAGAAGTGAAAAAGCTTACGGCACCTGGGATTCCCAGGCGGTCTTCCATCCAGGTACTAACCAGGCCCTGCTCTGCTTAGCTTCCGAGATCAGACGAGATCGGGCGGAACCAGAGAGGTATGGCCGTAAGCTGCTTTTTATCTTTTTCCTAATCCTTTATAATGCGTCAATGAATTATGACACGCCTGCCGTTGGCATCTTTGTGTGGGTTAAATAAGGGTATGCAAAGAAGGCTGTGACATCCCATGCCGAAAATTGGATGGACTAGAGAAGACCCGCCCAGGAGTCCCAGCCAATCGGTGAATGGCCATTGCAGTCCCCGCCACCTCAAATGGCCTGACGATGGTATGGACGTAAGCCACCTTTCATCTTCTTCCTATTGCATCTCTTCTACAATGTGAATTTTTTTTTACAATTGTGTAGGTGTACAATCTACGGCGCTGGGCGGCTTTCAGAGAGAGAAGTTAAAAAGCTTACGGCACCTGGGATTCCCAGGCGGTCTTCCATCCAGGTACTAACCAGGCCCTGCTCTGCTTAGCTTCCGAGATCAGACGAGATCGGGCGGAACCAGAGAGGTATGGCCGTAAGCTGCTTTTCATCTTTTTCCTAATCCTTTAAAACGTGTCAAAGATAATCAGAAGTTTCTTTTTCTAAAATTGAAGCAGTTCTTAGCATTGGCAAGAGAGGTTTCTAAAACCTGAAGGTAACTTTACTTTTCTTCACTGGCAATTCTAACATGTTGGGTTAGCACCTGTATTTCAACGGCTAAATTACAAACAAAAGTATGCCAATTGTTAAATGTTGATCAACACTAATTTAGCAACCATGAAACGGAATCATTTTGGATAATATTGTCTAATTGCCTTTCATATCCAACGTTAAAACAACACTAAACATGCATCTCTTCAACAATGTGATATACTTTTTGTAATTTGTAGGTGTACAATCTGCGGCGCTCGGCGGCTTTCGGTGAGAGAAGTGAAAAAGCTTACGGCACCTGGGATTCCCAGGCGGTCTTCCATCCAGGTACTAACCAGGCCCCGCTCTGCTTAGCTTCCGAGATCAGACGAGATCGGGCGGAACCAGAGAGGTATGGCTGTAAGCTGCTTTTTATCTTTTTCCTAATCCTTTAAAACGTGTCAAAGATAATCAGAAGTTTCTTTTTCTAAAATTGAAGCAGTTCTTAGCATTGGCAAGAGAGGTTCCTAAAACCTGAAGGGAACTTTACTTTTCTTCACTGGTAAATCTAACATGTTTGGTTAGCACCTGTATTTCAACGGCTAAATTACAAACAATAGTATGCCAATCGTAAAATGTTGATCAACACTAATTTAGCAATCATGAAACGGAATCATTTTGGATAATATTGTCTAATTTCCTTTCATATCCAACGTTAAAACAACACTAAACATGCATCTCTTCAACAATGTGATATACTTTTTGTAATTTGTAGGTGTACAATCTGCGGCGCTCGGCGGCTTTCGGTGAGAGAAGTGAAAAAGCTTACGGCACCTGGGATTCCCAGGCGGTCTTCCATCCAGGTACTAACCAGGCCCTGCTCTGCTTAGCATCCGAGATCAGACGAGATCGGGCGGAACCAGAGAGGTATGGCCGTAAGCTGCTTTTTATCTTTTTCCTAATCCTTTATAATGCGTCAAAAAATTATGTCACGCCTGCCGTTGGCATCTTTGTGTGGGTTAAATAAGGGTATGCAAAGAAGGCTGTGACATCCTATGGCGAAAATTGGATGGACTAGAGAAGACCCGCCCAGGAGTCCCAGCCAATCGGTGAATGGCCATTGCAGTCCCCGCCACCTCAAATGGCCTGACGATGGTATGGACGTAAGCCACCTTTCATCTTCTTCCTATTGCATCTCTTCTACAATGTGAATTTTTTTTTACAATTGTGTAGGTGTACAATCTACGGCGCTGGGCGGCTTTCAGAGAGAGAAGTTAAAAAGCTTACGGCACCTGGGATTCCCAGGCGGTCTTCCATCCAGGTACTAACCAGGCCCTGCTCTGCTTAGCTTCCGAGATCAGACGAGATCGGGCGGAACCAGAGAGGTATGGCCGTAAGCTGCTTTTCATCTTTTTCCTAATCCTTTAAAACGTGTCAAAGATAATCAGAAGTTTCTTTTTCTAAAATTGAAGCAGTTCTTAGCATTGGCAAGAGAGGTTTCTAAAACCTGAAGGTAACTTTACTTTTCTTCACTGGCAATTCTAACATGTTGGGTTAGCACCTGTATTTCAACGGCTAAATTACAAACAAAAGTATGCCAATTGTTAAATGTTGATCAACACTAATTTAGCAACCATGAAACGGAATCATTTTGGATAATATTGTCTAATTGCCTTTCATATCCAACGTTAAAACAACACTAAACATGCATCTCTTCAACAATGTGATATACTTTTTGTAATTTGTAGGTGTACAATCTGCGGCGCTCGGCGGCTTTCGGTGAGAGAAGTGAAAAAGCTTACGGCACCTGGGATTCCCAGGCGGTCTTCCATCCAGGTACTAACCAGGCCCCGCTCTGCTTAGCTTCCGAGATCAGACGAGATCGGGCGGAACCAGAGAGGTATGGCTGTAAGCTGCTTTTTATCTTTTTCCTAATCCTTTAAAACGTGTCAAAGATAATCAGAAGTTTCTTTTTCTAAAATTGAAGCAGTTCTTAGCATTGGCAAGAGAGGTTCCTAAAACCTGAAGGGAACTTTACTTTTCTTCACTGGTAAATCTAACATGTTTGGTTAGCACCTGTATTTCAACGGCTAAATTACAAACAATAGTATGCCAATCGTAAAATGTTGATCAACACTAATTTAGCAATCATGAAACGGAATCATTTTGGATAATATTGTCTAATTTCCTTTCATATCCAACGTTAAAACAACACTAAACATGCATCTCTTCAACAATGTGATATACTTTTTGTAATTTGTAGGTGTACAATCTGCGGCGCTCGGCGGCTTTCGGTGAGAGAAGTGAAAAAGCTTACGGCACCTGGGATTCCCAGGCGGTCTTCCATCCAGGTACTAACCAGGCCCTGCTCTGCTTAGCATCCGAGATCAGACGAGATCGGGCGGAACCAGAGAGGTATGGCCGTAAGCTGCTTTTTATCTTTTTCCTAATCCTTTATAATGCGTCAAAAAATTATGTCACGCCTGCCGTTGGCATCTTTGTGTGGGTTAAATAAGGGTATGCAAAGAAGGCTGTGACATCCTATGGCGAAAATTGGATGGACTAGAGAAGACCCGCCCAGGAGTCCCAGCCAATCGGTGAATGGCCATTGCAGTCCCCGCCACCTCAAATGGCCTGACGATGGTATGGACGTAAGCCACCTTTCATCTTCTTCCTATTGCATCTCTTCTACAATGTGAATTTTTTTTTACAATTGTGTAGGTGTACAATCTACGGCGCTGGGCGGCTTTCAGAGAGAGAAGTGAAAAAGCTTACGGCACCTGGGATTCCCAGGCGGTCTTCCATCCAGGTACTAACCAGGCCCTGCTCTGCTTAGCTTCCGAGATCAGACGAGATTGGGCGGAACCAGAGAGGTATGGACGTAAGCTGCTTTTCATCTTTTTCCTAATCCTTTAAAACGTGTCAAAGATAATCAGAAGTTTCTTTTTCTAAAATTGAAGCAGTTCTTAGCATTGGCAAGAGAGGTTCCTAAAGCCTGAAGGTAACTTTACTTTTCTTCACTGGCAATTCTAACATGTTGGGTTAGCACCTGTATTTCAACGGCTAAATTACAAACAACAGTATGCCAATGGTAAATGTTGACCAACACTAATTTAGCAATCATGAAACGGAATCATTTTGGATAATATTGTCTAATTTCCTTTCATATCCAACGTTAAAACAGGTGTACAATCTGCGGCGCTCGGCGGCTTTCGGAGAGAGAAGTGAAAAAGCTTACGGCACCTGGGATTCCCAGGCGGTCTTCCATCCAGGTACTAACCAGGCCCTGCTCTGCTTAGCTTCCGAGATCAGACGAGATCGGGCGGAACCAGAGAGGTATGGCCGTAAGCTGCTTTTTATCTTTTTCCTAATCCTTTATAATGCGTCAATGAATTATGACACGCCTGCCGTTGGCATCTTTGTGTGGGTTAAATAAGGGTATGCAAAGAAGGCTGTGACATCCCATGCCGAAAATTGGATGGACTAGAGAACACCCGCCCAGGAGTCCCAGCCAATCGGTGAATGGCCATTGCAGTCCCCGCCACCTCAAATGGCCTGACGATGGTATGGACGTAAGCCACCTTTCATCTTCTTCCTATTGCATCTCTTCTACAATGTGAATTTTTTTTTACAATTGTGTAGGTGTACAATCTACGGCGCTGGGCGGCTTTCAGAGAGAGAAGTTAAAAAGCTTACGGCACCTGGGATTCCCAGGCGGTCTTCCATCCAGGTACTAACCAGGCCCTGCTCTGCTTAGCTTCCGAGATCAGACGAGATCGGGCGGAACCAGAGAGGTATGGCCGTAAGCTGCTTTTCATCTTTTTCCTAATCCTTTAAAACGTGTCAAAGATAATCAGAAGTTTCTTTTTCTAAAATTGAAGCAGTTCTTAGCATTGGCAAGAGAGGTTCCTAAAGCCTGAAGGTAACTTTACTTTTCTTCACTGGCAATTCTAACATGTTGGGTTAGCACCTGTATTTCAACGGCTAAATTACAAACAACAGTATGCCAATGGTAAATGTTGACCAACACTAATTTAGCAATCATGAAACGGAATCATTTTGGATAATATTGTCTAATTTCCTTTCATATCCAACGTTAAAACAGGTGTACAATCTGCGGCGCTCGGCGGCTTTCGGAGAGAGAAGTGAAAAAGCTTACGGCACCTGGGATTCCCAGGCGGTCTTCCATCCAGGTACTAACCAGGCCCTGCTCTGCTTAGCTTCCGAGATCAGACGAGATCGGGCGGAACCAGAGAGGTATGGCCGTAAGCTGCTTTTTATCTTTTTCCTAATCCTTTATAATGCGTCAATGAATTATGACACGCCTGCCGTTGGCATCTTTGTGTGGGTTAAATAAGGGTATGCAAAGAAGGCTGTGACATCCCATGCCGAAAATTGGATGGACTAGAGAAGACCCGCCCAGGAGTCCCAGCCAATCGGTGAATGGCCATTGCAGTCCCCGCCACCTCAAATGGCCTGACGATGGTATGGACGTAAGCCACCTTTCATCTTCTTCCTATTGCATCTCTTCTACAATGTGAATTTTTTTTTACAATTGTGTAGGTGTACAATCTACGGCGCTGGGCGGCTTTCAGAGAGAGAAGTTAAAAAGCTTACGGCACCTGGGATTCCCAGGCGGTCTTCCATCCAGGTACTAACCAGGCCCTGCTCTGCTTAGCTTCCGAGATCAGACGAGATCGGGCGGAACCAGAGAGGTATGGCCGTAAGCTGCTTTTCATCTTTTTCCTAATCCTTTAAAACGTGTCAAAGATAATCAGAAGTTTCTTTTTCTAAAATTGAAGCAGTTCTTAGCATTGGCAAGAGAGGTTCCTAAAGCCTGAAGGTAACTTTACTTTTCTTCACTGGCAATTCTAACATGTTGGGTTAGCACCTGTATTTCAACGGCTAAATTACAAACAACAGTATGCCAATGGTAAATGTTGACCAACACTAATTTAGCAATCATGAAACGGAATCATTTTGGATAATATTGTCTAATTTCCTTTCATATCCAACGTTAAAACAGGTGTACAATCTGCGGCGCTCGGCGGCTTTCGGAGAGAGAAGTGAAAAAGCTTACGGCACCTGGGATTCCCAGGCGGTCTTCCATCCAGGTACTAACCAGGCCCTGCTCTGCTTAGCTTCCGAGATCAGACGAGATCGGGCGGAACCAGAGAGGTATGGCCGTAAGCTGCTTTTTATCTTTTTCCTAATCCTTTATAATGCGTCAATGAATTATGACACGCCTGCCGTTGGCATCTTTGTGTGGGTTAAATAAGGGTATGCAAAGAAGGCTGTGACATCCCATGCCGAAAATTGGATGGACTAGAGAAGACCCGCCCAGGAGTCCCAGCCAATCGGTGAATGGCCATTGCAGTCCCCGCCACCTCAAATGGCCTGACGATGGTATGGACGTAAGCCACCTTTCATCTTCTTCCTATTGCATCTCTTCTACAATGTGAATTTTTTTTTACAATTGTGTAGGTGTACAATCTACGGCGCTGGGCGGCTTTCAGAGAGAGAAGTTAAAAAGCTTACGGCACCTGGGATTCCCAGGCGGTCTTCCATCCAGGTACTAACCAGGCCCTGCTCTGCTTAGCTTCCGAGATCAGACGAGATCGGGCGGAACCAGAGAGGTATGGCCGTAAGCTGCTTTTCATCTTTTTCCTAATCCTTTAAAACGTGTCAAAGATAATCAGAAGTTTCTTTTTCTAAAATTGAAGCAGTTCTTAGCATTGGCAAGAGAGGTTTCTAAAACCTGAAGGTAACTTTACTTTTCTTCACTGGCAATTCTAACATGTTGGGTTAGCACCTGTATTTCAACGGCTAAATTACAAACAAAAGTATGCCAATTGTTAAATGTTGATCAACACTAATTTAGCAACCATGAAACGGAATCATTTTGGATAATATTGTCTAATTGCCTTTCATATCCAACGTTAAAACAACACTAAACATGCATCTCTTCAACAATGTGATATACTTTTTGTAATTTGTAGGTGTACAATCTGCGGCGCTCGGCGGCTTTCGGTGAGAGAAGTGAAAAAGCTTACGGCACCTGGGATTCCCAGGCGGTCTTCCATCCAGGTACTAACCAGGCCCCGCTCTGCTTAGCTTCCGAGATCAGACGAGATCGGGCGGAACCAGAGAGGTATGGCTGTAAGCTGCTTTTTATCTTTTTCCTAATCCTTTAAAACGTGTCAAAGATAATCAGAAGTTTCTTTTTCTAAAATTGAAGCAGTTCTTAGCATTGGCAAGAGAGGTTCCTAAAACCTGAAGGTAACTTTACTTTTCTTTACTGGTAAATCTAACATGTTTGGTTAGCACCTGTATTTCAACGGCTAAATTACAAACAATAGTATGCCAATCGTAAAATGTTGATCAACACCAATTTAGCAATCATGAAACGGAATCATTTTGGATAATATTGTCTAATTTCCTTTCATATCCAACGTTAAAACAACACTAAACATGCATCTCTTCAACAATGTGATATACTTTTTGTAATTTGTAGGTGTACAATCTGCGGCGCTCTGCAGCTTTCAGAGAGAAGTGAAAAAGCTTACGGCACCTGGGATTCCCAGGCGGTCTTCCATCCAGGTACTAACCAGGCCCTGCTCTGCTTAGCTTCCGAGATCAGACGAGATCGGGCGGAACCAGAGAGGTATGGCCGTAAGCTGCTTTTTATCTTTTTCCTAATCCTTTATAATGCGTCAAAGATAATCAGAAGAGTTTCTTTTTCTAAAATTGAAGCAGTTCTTAGGATTGGCAAGAGAGGTTTCTAAAGCCTGAAGGTAACTTTACTTTTCTTCACTGGCAATTCTAACATGTTGGGTTAGCACCTGTATTTCAACGGCTAAATTACAAACAAAAGTATGCCAATTGTTAAATGTTGATCAACACTAATTTAGCAACCATGAAACGGAATCATTTTGGATAATATTGTCTAATTGCCTTTCATATCCAACGTTAAAACAACACTAAACATGCATCTCTTCAACAATGTGATATACTTTTTGTAATTTGTAGGTGTACAATCTGCGGCGCTCGGCGGCTTTCGGTGAGAGAAGTGAAAAAGCTTACGGCACCTGGGATTCCCAGGCGGTCTTCCATCCAGGTACTAACCAGGCCCTGCTCTGCTTAGCTTCCGAGAACAGACGAGATCGGGCGGAACCAGAGAGGTATGGACGTAAGCTGCTTTTCATCTTTTTCCTAATCCTTTAAAACGTGTCAAAGATAATCAGAAGTTTCTTTTTCTAAAATTGAAGCAGTTCTTAGCATTGGCAAGAGAGGTTCCTAAAGCCTGAAGGTAACTTTACTTTTCTTCACTGGCAATTCTAACATGTTGGGTTAGCACCTGTATTTCAACGGCTAAATTACAAACAACAGTATGCCAATCGTAAATGTTGACCAACACTAATTTAGCAATCATGAAACGGAATCATTTTGGATAATATTGTCTAATTTCCTTTCATATCCAACGTTAAAACAGGTGTACAATCTGCGGCGCTCGGCGGCTTTCGGAGAGAGAAGTGAAAAAGCTTACGGCACCTGGGATTCCCAGGCGGTCTTCCATCCAGGTACTAACCAGGCCCTGCTCTGCTTAGCTTCCGAGATCAGACGAGATCGGGCGGAACCAGAGAGGTATGGCCGTAAGCTGCTTTTTATCTTTTTCCTAATCCTTTATAATGCGTCAATGAATTATGACACGCCTGCCGTTGGCATCTTTGTGTGGGTTAAATAAGGGTATGCAAAGAAGGCTGTGACATCCCATGCCGAAAATTGGATGGACTAGAGAACACCCGCCCAGGAGTCCCAGCCAATCGGTGAATGGCCATTGCAGTCCCCGCCACCTCAAATGGCCTGACGATGGTATGGACGTAAGCCACCTTTCATCTTCTTCCTATTGCATCTCTTCTACAATGTGAATTTTTTTTTACAATTGTGTAGGTGTACAATCTACGGCGCTGGGCGGCTTTCAGAGAGAGAAGTTAAAAAGCTTACGGCACCTGGGATTCCCAGGCGGTCTTCCATCCAGGTACTAACCAGGCCCTGCTCTGCTTAGCTTCCGAGATCAGACGAGATCGGGCGGAACCAGAGAGGTATGGCCGTAAGCTGCTTTTCATCTTTTTCCTAATCCTTTAAAACGTGTCAAAGATAATCAGAAGTTTCTTTTTCTAAAATTGAAGCAGTTCTTAGCATTGGCAAGAGAGGTTCCTAAAGCCTGAAGGTAACTTTACTTTTCTTCACTGGCAATTCTAACATGTTGGGTTAGCACCTGTATTTCAACGGCTAAATTACAAACAACAGTATGCCAATCGTAAATGTTGACCAACACTAATTTAGCAATCATGAAACGGAATCATTTTGGATAATATTGTCTAATTTCCTTTCATATCCAACGTTAAAACAGGTGTACAATCTGCGGCGCTCGGCGGCTTTCGGAGAGAGAAGTGAAAAAGCTTACGGCACCTGGGATTCCCAGGCGGTCTTCCATCCAGGTACTAACCAGGCCCTGCTCTGCTTAGCTTCCGAGATCAGACGAGATCGGGCGGAACCAGAGAGGTATGGCCGTAAGCTGCTTTTTATCTTTTTCCTAATCCTTTATAATGCGTCAATGAATTATGACACGCCTGCCGTTGGCATCTTTGTGTGGGTTAAATAAGGGTATGCAAAGAAGGCTGTGACATCCCATGCCGAAAATTGGATGGACTAGAGAAGACCCGCCCAGGAGTCCCAGCAAATCGGTGAATGGCCATTGCAGTCCCCGCCACCTCAAATGGCCTGACGATGGTATGGACGTAAGCCACCTTTCATCTTCTTCCTATTGCATCTCTTCTACAATGTGAATTTTTTTTTACAATTGTGTAGGTGTACAATCTACGGCGCTGGGCGGCTTTCAGAGAGAGAAGTGAAAAAGCTTACGGCACCTGGGATTCCCAGGCGGTCTTCCATCCAGGTACTAACCAGGCCCTGCTCTGCTTAGCTTCCGAGATCAGACGAGATCGGGCGGAACCAGAGAGGTATGGACGTAAGCTGCTTTTCATCTTTTTCCTAATCCTTTAAAACGTGTCAAAGATAATCAGAAGTTTCTTTTTCTAAAATTGAAGCAGTTCTTAGCATTGGCAAGAGAGGTTCCTAAAGCCTGAAGGTAACTTTACTTTTCTTCACTGGCAATTCTAACATGTTGGGTTAGCACCTGTATTTCAACGGCTAAATTACAAACAACAGTATGCCAATCGTAAATGTTGACCAACACTAATTTAGCAATCATGAAACGGAATCATTTTGGATAATATTGTCTAATTTCCTTTCATATCCAACGTTAAAACAGGTGTACAATCTGCGGCGCTCGGCGGCTTTCGGAGAGAGAAGTGAAAAAGCTTACGGCACCTGGGATTCCCAGGCGGTCTTCCATCCAGGTACTAACCAGGCCCTGCTCTGCTTAGCTTCCGAGATCAGACGAGATCGGGCGGAACCAGAGAGGTATGGCCGTAAGCTGCTTTTTATCTTTTTCCTAATCCTTTATAATGCGTCAATGAATTATGACACGCCTGCCGTTGGCATCTTTGTGTGGGTTAAATAAGGGTATGCAAAGAAGGCTGTGACATCCCATGCCGAAAATTGGATGGACTAGAGAAGACCCGCCCAGGAGTCCCAGCCAATCGGTGAATGGCCATTGCAGTCCCCGCCACCTCAAATGGCCTGACGATGGTATGGACGTAAGCCACCTTTCATCTTCTTCCTATTGCATCTCTTCTACAATGTGAATTTTTTTTTACAATTGTGTAGGTGTACAATCTACGGCGCTGGGCGGCTTTCAGAGAGAGAAGTTAAAAAGCTTACGGCACCTGGGATTCCCAGGCGGTCTTCCATCCAGGTACTAACCAGGCCCTGCTCTGCTTAGCTTCCGAGATCAGACGAGATCGGGCGGAACCAGAGAGGTATGGCCGTAAGCTGCTTTTCATCTTTTTCCTAATCCTTTAAAACGTGTCAAAGATAATCAGAAGTTTCTTTTTCTAAAATTGAAGCAGTTCTTAGCATTGGCAAGAGAGGTTCCTAAAACCTAAAGGGAACTTTACTTTTCTTCACTGGTAAATCTAACATGTTTGGTTAGCACCTGTATTTCAACGGCTAAATTACAAACAAAAGTATGCCAATTGTTAAATGTTGATCAACACTAATTTAGCAATCATGAAACGGAATCATTTTGGATAATATTGTCTAATTTCCTTTCATATCCAACGTTAAAACAGGTGTACAATCTGCGGCGCTCGGCGGCTTTCGGAGAGAGAAGTGAAAAAGCTTACGGCACCTGAGATTCCCAGGCGGTCTTCCATCCAGGTACTAACCAGGCCCTGCTCTGCTTAGCTTCCGAGATCAGACGAGATCGGGCGGAACCAGAGAGGTATGGCCGTAAGCTGCTTTTTATCTTTTTCCTAATCCTTTATAATGCGTCAATGAATTATGACACGCCTGCCGTTGGCATCTTTGTGTGGGTTAAATAAGGGTATGCAAAGAAGGCTGTGACATCCCATGCCGAAAATTGGATGGACTAGAGAAGACCCGCCCAGGGGTCCCAGCCAATCGGTGAATGGCCATTGCAGTCCCCGCCACCTCAAATGGCCTGACGATGGTACGGACGTAAGCCACCTTTCATCTTCTTCCTATTGCATCTCTTCTACAATGTGAATTTTTTTTTACAATTGTGTAGGTGTACAATTTACGGCGCTGGGCGGCTTTCAGAGAGAGAAGTGAAAAAGCTTACGGCACCTGGGATTCCCAGGCGGTCTTCCATCCAGGTACTAACCAGGCCCTGCTCTGCTTAGCTTCCGAGAACAGACGAGATCGGGCGGAACCAGAGAGGTATGGACGTAAGCTGCTTTTCATCTTTTTCCTAATCCTTTAAAACGTGTCAAAGATAATCAGAAGTTTCTTTTTCTAAAATTGAAGCAGTTCTTAGCATTGGCAAGAGAGGTTCCTAAAGCCTGAAGGTAACTTTACTTTTCTTCACTGGCAATTCTAACATGTTGGGTTAGCACCTGTATTTCAACGGCTAAATTACAAACAACAGTATGCCAATCGTAAATGTTGACCAACACTAATTTAGCAATCATGAAACGGAATCATTTTGGATAATATTGTCTAATTTCCTTTCATATCCAACGTTAAAACAGGTGTACAATCTGCGGCGCTCGGCGGCTTTCGGAGAGAGAAGTGAAAAAGCTTACGGCACCTGGGATTCCCAGGCGGTCTTCCATCCAGGTACTAACCAGGCCCTGCTCTGCTTAGCTTCCGAGATCAGACGAGATCGGGCGGAACCAGAGAGGTATGGCCGTAAGCTGCTTTTTATCTTTTTCCTAATCCTTTATAATGCGTCAATGAATTATGACACGCCTGCCGTTGGCATCTTTGTGTGGGTTAAATAAGGGTATGCAAAGAAGGCTGTGACATCCCATGCCGAAAATTGGATGGACTAGAGAAGACCCGCCCAGGAGTCCCAGCCAATCGGTGAATGGCCATTGCAGTCCCCGCCACCTCAAATGGCCTGACGATGGTATGGACGTAAGCCACCTTTCATCTTCTTCCTATTGCATCTCTTCTACAATGTGATAAACTTTTTACAATTGTGTAGGTGTACAAGCTACGGCGCTGGGCGGCTTTCAGAGAGAGAAGTGAAAAAGCTTACGGCACCTGGGATTCCCAGGCGGTCTTCCATCCAGGTACTAACCAGGCCCTGCTCTGCTTAGCTTCCGAGATCAGACGAGATCGGGCGGAACCAGAGAGGTATGGCCGTAAGCTGCTTTTTATCTTTTTCCTAATCCTTTATAATGCGTCAAAGATAATCAGAAGAGTTTCTTTTTCTAAAATTGAAGCAGTTCTTAGGATTGGCAAGAGAGGTTTCTAAAACCTGAAGGTAACTTTACTTTTCTTCACTGGCAATTCTAACATGTTGGGTTAGCACCTGTATTTCAACGGCTAAATTACAAACAAAAGTATGCCAATTGTTAAATGTTGATCAACACTAATTTAGCAACCATGAAACGGAATCATTTTGGATAATATTGTCTAATTGCCTTTCATATCCAACGTTAAAACAACACTAAACATGCATCTCTTCAACAATGTGATATACTTTTTGTAATTTGTAGGTGTACAATCTGCGGCGCTCGGCGGCTTTCGGTGAGAGAAGTGAAAAAGCTTACGGCACCTGGGATTCCCAGGCGGTCTTCCATCCAGGTACTAACCAGGCCCCGCTCTGCTTAGCTTCCGAGATCAGACGAGATCGGGCGGAACCAGAGAGGTATGGCTGTAAGCTGCTTTTTATCTTTTTCCTAATCCTTTAAAACGTGTCAAAGATAATCAGAAGTTTCTTTTTCTAAAATTGAAGCAGTTCTTAGCATTGGCAAGAGAGGTTCCTAAAACCTGAAGGTAACTTTACTTTTCTTCACTGGTAAATCTAACATGTTTGGTTAGCACCTGTATTTCAACGGCTAAATTACAAACAATAGTATGCCAATCGTAAAATGTTGATCAACACCAATTTAGCAATCATGAAACGGAATCATTTTGGATAATATTGTCTAATTTCCTTTCATATCCAACGTTAAAACAACACTAAACATGCATCTCTTCAACAATGTGATATACTTTTTGTAATTTGTAGGTGTTCCCAGGCGGTCTTCCATCCAGGTACTAACCAGGCCCTGCTCTGCTTAGCTTCCGAGATCAGACGAGATCGGGCGGAACCAGAGAGGTATGGCCGTAAGCTGCTTTTTATCTTTTTCCTAATCCTTTATAATGCGTCAATGAATTATGACACGCCTGCCGTTGGCATCTTTGTGTGGGTTAAATAAGGGTATGCAAAGAAGGCTGTGACATCCCATGCCGAAAATTGGATGGACTAGAGAAGACCCGCCCAGGAGTCCCAGCCAATCGGTGAATGGCCATTGCAGTCCCCGCCACCTCAAATGGCCTGACGATGGTATGGACGTAAGCCACCTTTCATCTTCTTCCTATTGCATCTCTTCTACAATGTGATAAACTTTTTACAATTGTGTAGGTGTACAAGCTACGGCGCTGGGCGGCTTTCAGAGAGAGAAGTGAAAAAGCTTACGGCACCTGGGATTCCCAGGCGGTCTTCCATCCAGGTACTAACCAGGCCCTGCTCTGCTTAGCTTCCGAGATCAGACGAGATCGGGCGGAACCAGAGAGGTATGGCCGTAAGCTGCTTTTTATCTTTTTCCTAATCCTTTATAATGCGTCAAAAAATTATGTCACGCCTGCCGTTGGCATCTTTGTGTGGGTTAAATAAGGGTATGCAAAGAAGGCTGTGACATCCTATGGCGAAAATTGGATGGACTAGAGAAGACCCGCCCAGGAGTCCCAGCCAATCGGTGGATGGCCATTGCAGTCCCCGCCACCTCAAATGGCCTGACGATGGTATGGACGTAAGCCACCTTTCATCTTCTTCCTATTGCATCTCTTCTACAATGTGAAATACTTTTTACAATTGTGAAGGTGTACAATCTGCGGCGGTGGGCGGCTTTCGGAGAGAGAAGTGAAAAAGCTTACGGCACCTGGGATTCCCAGGCGGTCTTCCATCCAGGTACTAACCAGGCCCTGCTCTGCTTAGCTTCCGAGATCAGACGAGATCGGGCGGAACCAGAGAGGTATGGCCGTAAGCTGCTTTTTATCTTTTTCCTAATCCTTTATAATGCGTCAATGAATTATGACACGCCAGCCGTTGGCATCTTTGTGTGGGTTAAATAAGGGTATGCAAAGAAGGCTGTGACATCCCATGCCGAAAATTGGATGGACTAGAGAACACCCGCCCAGGAGTCCCAGCCAATCGGTGAATGGCCATTGCAGTCCCCGCCACCTCAAATGGCCTGACGATGGTATGGACGTAAGCCACCTTTCATCTTCTTCCTATTGCATCTCTTCTACAATGTGAATTTTTTTTTACAATTGTGTAGGTGTACAATCTACGGCGCTGGGCGGCTTTCAGAGAGAGAAGTTAAAAAGCTTACGGCACCTGGGATTCCCAGGCGGTCTTCCATCCAGGTACTAACCAGGCCCTGCTCTGCTTAGCTTCCGAGATCAGACGAGATCGGGCGGAACCAGAGAGGTATGGCCGTAAGCTGCTTTTCATCTTTTTCCTAATCCTTTAAAACGTGTCAAAGATAATCAGAAGTTTCTTTTTCTAAAATTGAAGCAGTTCTTAGCATTGGCAAGAGAGGTTCCTAAAGCCTGAAGGTAACTTTACTTTTCTTCACTGGCAATTCTAACATGTTGGGTTAGCACCTGTATTTCAACGGCTAAATTACAAACAACAGTATGCCAATCGTAAATGTTGACCAACACTAATTTAGCAATCATGAAACGGAATCATTTTGGATAATATTGTCTAATTTCCTTTCATATCCAACGTTAAAACAGGTGTACAATCTGCGGCGCTCGGCGGCTTTCGGAGAGAGAAGTGAAAAAGCTTACGGCACCTGGGATTCCCAGGCGGTCTTCCATCCAGGTACTAACCAGGCCCTGCTCTGCTTAGCTTCCGAGATCAGACGAGATCGGGCGGAACCAGAGAGGTATGGCCGTAAGCTGCTTTTTATCTTTTTCCTAATCCTTTATAATGCGTCAATGAATTATGACACGCCTGCCGTTGGCATCTTTGTGTGGGTTAAATAAGGGTATGCAAAGAAGGCTGTGACATCCCATGCCGAAAATTGGATGGACTAGAGAAGACCCGCCCAGGAGTCCCAGCAAATCGGTGAATGGCCATTGCAGTCCCCGCCACCTCAAATGGCCTGACGATGGTATGGACGTAAGCCACCTTTCATCTTCTTCCTATTGCATCTCTTCTACAATGTGAATTTTTTTTTACAATTGTGTAGGTGTACAATCTACGGCGCTGGGCGGCTTTCAGAGAGAGAAGTGAAAAAGCTTACGGCACCTGGGATTCCCAGGCGGTCTTCCATCCAGGTACTAACCAGGCCCTGCTCTGCTTAGCTTCCGAGATCAGACGAGATCGGGCGGAACCAGAGAGGTATGGACGTAAGCTGCTTTTCATCTTTTTCCTAATCCTTTAAAACGTGTCAAAGATAATCAGAAGTTTCTTTTTCTAAAATTGAAGCAGTTCTTAGCATTGGCAAGAGAGGTTCCTAAAGCCTGAAGGTAACTTTACTTTTCTTCACTGGCAATTCTAACATGTTGGGTTAGCACCTGTATTTCAACGGCTAAATTACAAACAACAGTATGCCAATCGTAAATGTTGACCAACACTAATTTAGCAATCATGAAACGGAATCATTTTGGATAATATTGTCTAATTTCCTTTCATATCCAACGTTAAAACAGGTGTACAATCTGCGGCGCTCGGCGGCTTTCGGAGAGAGAAGTGAAAAAGCTTACGGCACCTGGGATTCCCAGGCGGTCTTCCATCCAGGTACTAACCAGGCCCTGCTCTGCTTAGCTTCCGAGATCAGACGAGATCGGGCGGAACCAGAGAGGTATGGCCGTAAGCTGCTTTTTATCTTTTTCCTAATCCTTTATAATGCGTCAATGAATTATGACACGCCTGCCGTTGGCATCTTTGTGTGGGTTAAATAAGGGTATGCAAAGAAGGCTGTGACATCCCATGCCGAAAATTGGATGGACTAGAGAAGACCCGCCCAGGAGTCCCAGCCAATCGGTGAATGGCCATTGCAGTCCCCGCCACCTCAAATGGCCTGACGATGGTATGGACGTAAGCCACCTTTCATCTTCTTCCTATTGCATCTCTTCTACAATGTGAATTTTTTTTTACAATTGTGTAGGTGTACAATCTACGGCGCTGGGCGGCTTTCAGAGAGAGAAGTTAAAAAGCTTACGGCACCTGGGATTCCCAGGCGGTCTTCCATCCAGGTACTAACCAGGCCCTGCTCTGCTTAGCTTCCGAGATCAGACGAGATCGGGCGGAACCAGAGAGGTATGGCCGTAAGCTGCTTTTCATCTTTTTCCTAATCCTTTAAAACGTGTCAAAGATAATCAGAAGTTTCTTTTTCTAAAATTGAAGCAGTTCTTAGCATTGGCAAGAGAGGTTCCTAAAACCTAAAGGGAACTTTACTTTTCTTCACTGGTAAATCTAACATGTTTGGTTAGCACCTGTATTTCAACGGCTAAATTACAAACAAAAGTATGCCAATTGTTAAATGTTGATCAACACTAATTTAGCAATCATGAAACGGAATCATTTTGGATAATATTGTCTAATTTCCTTTCATATCCAACGTTAAAACAGGTGTACAATCTGCGGCGCTCGGCGGCTTTCGGAGAGAGAAGTGAAAAAGCTTACGGCACCTGAGATTCCCAGGCGGTCTTCCATCCAGGTACTAACCAGGCCCTGCTCTGCTTAGCTTCCGAGATCAGACGAGATCGGGCGGAACCAGAGAGGTATGGCCGTAAGCTGCTTTTTATCTTTTTCCTAATCCTTTATAATGCGTCAATGAATTATGACACGCCTGCCGTTGGCATCTTTGTGTGGGTTAAATAAGGGTATGCAAAGAAGGCTGTGACATCCCATGCCGAAAATTGGATGGACTAGAGAAGACCCGCCCAGGGGTCCCAGCCAATCGGTGAATGGCCATTGCAGTCCCCGCCACCTCAAATGGCCTGACGATGGTACGGACGTAAGCCACCTTTCATCTTCTTCCTATTGCATCTCTTCTACAATGTGAATTTTTTTTTACAATTGTGTAGGTGTACAATTTACGGCGCTGGGCGGCTTTCAGAGAGAGAAGTGAAAAAGCTTACGGCACCTGGGATTCCCAGGCGGTCTTCCATCCAGGTACTAACCAGGCCCTGCTCTGCTTAGCTTCCGAGAACAGACGAGATCGGGCGGAACCAGAGAGGTATGGACGTAAGCTGCTTTTCATCTTTTTCCTAATCCTTTAAAACGTGTCAAAGATAATCAGAAGTTTCTTTTTCTAAAATTGAAGCAGTTCTTAGCATTGGCAAGAGAGGTTCCTAAAGCCTGAAGGTAACTTTACTTTTCTTCACTGGCAATTCTAACATGTTGGGTTAGCACCTGTATTTCAACGGCTAAATTACAAACAACAGTATGCCAATCGTAAATGTTGACCAACACTAATTTAGCAATCATGAAACGGAATCATTTTGGATAATATTGTCTAATTTCCTTTCATATCCAACGTTAAAACAGGTGTACAATCTGCGGCGCTCGGCGGCTTTCGGAGAGAGAAGTGAAAAAGCTTACGGCACCTGGGATTCCCAGGCGGTCTTCCATCCAGGTACTAACCAGGCCCTGCTCTGCTTAGCTTCCGAGATCAGACGAGATCGGGCGGAACCAGAGAGGTATGGCCGTAAGCTGCTTTTTATCTTTTTCCTAATCCTTTATAATGCGTCAATGAATTATGACACGCCTGCCGTTGGCATCTTTGTGTGGGTTAAATAAGGGTATGCAAAGAAGGCTGTGACATCCCATGCCGAAAATTGGATGGACTAGAGAAGACCCGCCCAGGAGTCCCAGCCAATCGGTGAATGGCCATTGCAGTCCCCGCCACCTCAAATGGCCTGACGATGGTATGGACGTAAGCCACCTTTCATCTTCTTCCTATTGCATCTCTTCTACAATGTGATAAACTTTTTACAATTGTGTAGGTGTACAAGCTACGGCGCTGGGCGGCTTTCAGAGAGAGAAGTGAAAAAGCTTACGGCACCTGGGATTCCCAGGCGGTCTTCCATCCAGGTACTAACCAGGCCCTGCTCTGCTTAGCTTCCGAGATCAGACGAGATCGGGCGGAACCAGAGAGGTATGGCCGTAAGCTGCTTTTTATCTTTTTCCTAATCCTTTATAATGCGTCAAAGATAATCAGAAGAGTTTCTTTTTCTAAAATTGAAGCAGTTCTTAGGATTGGCAAGAGAGGTTTCTAAAACCTGAAGGTAACTTTACTTTTCTTCACTGGCAATTCTAACATGTTGGGTTAGCACCTGTATTTCAACGGCTAAATTACAAACAAAAGTATGCCAATTGTTAAATGTTGATCAACACTAATTTAGCAACCATGAAACGGAATCATTTTGGATAATATTGTCTAATTGCCTTTCATATCCAACGTTAAAACAACACTAAACATGCATCTCTTCAACAATGTGATATACTTTTTGTAATTTGTAGGTGTACAATCTGCGGCGCTCGGCGGCTTTCGGTGAGAGAAGTGAAAAAGCTTACGGCACCTGGGATTCCCAGGCGGTCTTCCATCCAGGTACTAACCAGGCCCCGCTCTGCTTAGCTTCCGAGATCAGACGAGATCGGGCGGAACCAGAGAGGTATGGCTGTAAGCTGCTTTTTATCTTTTTCCTAATCCTTTAAAACGTGTCAAAGATAATCAGAAGTTTCTTTTTCTAAAATTGAAGCAGTTCTTAGCATTGGCAAGAGAGGTTCCTAAAACCTGAAGGTAACTTTACTTTTCTTCACTGGTAAATCTAACATGTTTGGTTAGCACCTGTATTTCAACGGCTAAATTACAAACAATAGTATGCCAATCGTAAAATGTTGATCAACACCAATTTAGCAATCATGAAACGGAATCATTTTGGATAATATTGTCTAATTTCCTTTCATATCCAACGTTAAAACAACACTAAACATGCATCTCTTCAACAATGTGATATACTTTTTGTAATTTGTAGGTGTTCCCAGGCGGTCTTCCATCCAGGTACTAACCAGGCCCTGCTCTGCTTAGCTTCCGAGATCAGACGAGATCGGGCGGAACCAGAGAGGTATGGCCGTAAGCTGCTTTTTATCTTTTTCCTAATCCTTTATAATGCGTCAATGAATTATGACACGCCTGCCGTTGGCATCTTTGTGTGGGTTAAATAAGGGTATGCAAAGAAGGCTGTGACATCCCATGCCGAAAATTGGATGGACTAGAGAAGACCCGCCCAGGAGTCCCAGCCAATCGGTGAATGGCCATTGCAGTCCCCGCCACCTCAAATGGCCTGACGATGGTATGGACGTAAGCCACCTTTCATCTTCTTCCTATTGCATCTCTTCTACAATGTGATAAACTTTTTACAATTGTGTAGGTGTACAAGCTACGGCGCTGGGCGGCTTTCAGAGAGAGAAGTGAAAAAGCTTACGGCACCTGGGATTCCCAGGCGGTCTTCCATCCAGGTACTAACCAGGCCCTGCTCTGCTTAGCTTCCGAGATCAGACGAGATCGGGCGGAACCAGAGAGGTATGGCCGTAAGCTGCTTTTTATCTTTTTCCTAATCCTTTATAATGCGTCAAAAAATTATGTCACGCCTGCCGTTGGCATCTTTGTGTGGGTTAAATAAGGGTATGCAAAGAAGGCTGTGACATCCTATGGCGAAAATTGGATGGACTAGAGAAGACCCGCCCAGGAGTCCCAGCCAATCGGTGGATGGCCATTGCAGTCCCCGCCACCTCAAATGGCCTGACGATGGTATGGACGTAAGCCACCTTTCATCTTCTTCCTATTGCATCTCTTCTACAATGTGAAATACTTTTTACAATTGTGAAGGTGTACAATCTGCGGCGGTGGGCGGCTTTCGGAGAGAGAAGTGAAAAAGCTTACGGCACCTGGGATTCCCAGGCGGTCTTCCATCCAGGTACTAACCAGGCCCTGCTCTGCTTAGCTTCCGAGATCAGACGAGATCGGGCGGAACCAGAGAGGTATGGCCGTAAGCTGCTTTTTATCTTTTTCCTAATCCTTTATAATGCGTCAATGAATTATGACACGCCAGCCGTTGGCATCTTTGTGTGGGTTAAATAAGGGTATGCAAAGAAGGCTGTGACATCCCATGCCGAAAATTGGATGGACTAGAGAAGACCCGCCCAGGAGTCCCAGCCAATCGGTGAATGGCCATTGCAGTCCCCGCCACCTCAAATGGCCTGACGATGGTATGGACGTAAGCCACCTTTCATCTTCTTCCTATTGCATCTCTTCTACAATGTGAATTTTTTTTTACAATTGTGTAGGTGTACAATCTACGGCGCTGGGCGGCTTTCAGAGAGAGAAGTTAAAAAGCTTACGGCACCTGGGATTCCCAGGCGGTCTTCCATCCAGGTACTAACCAGGCCCTGCTCTGCTTAGCTTCCGAGATCAGACGAGATCGGGCGGAACCAGAGAGGTATGGCCGTAAGCTGCTTTTCATCTTTTTCCTAATCCTTTAAAACGTGTCAAAGATAATCAGAAGTTTCTTTTTCTAAAATTGAAGCAGTTCTTAGCATTGGCAAGAGAGATTCCTAAAGCCTGAAGGTAACTTTACTTTTCTTCACTGGCAATTCTAACATGTTGGGTTAGCACCTGTATTTCAACGGCTAAATTACAAACAACAGTATGCCAATCGTAAATGTTGACCAACACTAATTTAGCAATCATGAAACGGAATCATTTTGGATAATATTGTCTAATTTCCTTTCATATCCAACGTTAAAACAGGTGTACAATCTGCGGCGCTCGGCGGCTTTCGGAGAGAGAAGTGAAAAAGCTTACGGCACCTGGGATTCCCAGGCGGTCTTCCATCCAGGTACTAACCAGGCCCTGCTCTGCTTAGCTTCCGAGAACAGACGAGATCGGGCGGAACCAGAGAGGTATGGACGTAAGCTGCTTTTCATCTTTTTCCTAATCCTTTAAAACGTGTCAAAGATAATCAGAAGTTTCTTTTTCTAAAATTGAAGCAGTTCTTAGCATTGGCAAGAGAGGTTCCTAAAGCCTGAAGGTAACTTTACTTTTCTTCACTGGCAATTCTAACATGTTGGGTTAGCACCTGTATTTCAACGGCTAAATTACAAACAACAGTATGCCAATCGTAAATGTTGACCAACACTAATTTAGCAATCATGAAACGGAATCATTTTGGATAATATTGTCTAATTTCCTTTCATATCCAACGTTAAAACAGGTGTACAATCTGCGGCGCTCGGCGGCTTTCGGAGAGAGAAGTGAAAAAGCTTACGGCACCTGGGATTCCCAGGCGGTCTTCCATCCAGGTACTAACCAGGCCCTGCTCTGCTTAGCTTCCGAGAACAGACGAGATCGGGCGGAACCAGAGAGGTATGGACGTAAGCTGCTTTTCATCTTTTTCCTAATCCTTTAAAACGTGTCAAAGATAATCAGAAGTTTCTTTTTCTAAAATTGAAGCAGTTCTTAGCATTGGCAAGAGAGGTTCCTAAAGCCTGAAGGTAACTTTACTTTTCTTCACTGGCAATTCTAACATGTTGGGTTAGCACCTGTATTTCAACGGCTAAATTACAAACAAAAGTATGCCAATTGTTAAATGTTGATCAACACTAATTTAGCAACCATGAAACGGAATCATTTTGGATAATATTGTCTAATTGCCTTTCATATCCAACGTTAAAACAACACTAAACATGCATCTCTTCAACAATGTGATATACTTTTTGTAATTTGTAGGTGTACAATCTGCGGCGCTCGGCGGCTTTCGGTGAGAGAAGTGAAAAAGCTTACGGCACCTGGGATTCCCAGGCGGTCTTCCATCCAGGTACTAACCAGGCCCCGCTCTGCTTAGCTTCCGAGATCAGACGAGATCGGGCGGAACCAGAGAGGTATGGCCGTAAGCTGCTTTTTATCTTTTTCCTAATCCTTTATAATGCGTCAATGAATTATGACACGCCAGCCGTTGGCATCTTTGTGTGGGTTAAATAAGGGTATGCAAAGAAGGCTGTGACATCCCATGCCGAAAATTGGATGGACTAGAGAAGACCCGCCCAGGAGTCCCAGCCAATCGGTGAATGGCCATTGCAGTCCCCGCCACCTCAAATGGCCTGACGATGGTATGGACGTAAGCCACCTTTCATCTTCTTCCTATTGCATCTCTTCTACAATGTGAATTTTTTTTTACAATTGTGTAGGTGTACAATCTACGGCGCTGGGCGGCTTTCAGAGAGAAAAGTTAAAAAGCTTACGGCACCTGGGATTCCCAGGCGGTCTTCCATCCAGGTACTAACCAGGCCCTGCTCTGCTTAGCTTCCGAGATCAGACGAGATCGGGCGGAACCAGAGAGGTATGGCCGTAAGCTGCTTTTCATCTTTTTCCTAATCCTTTAAAACGTGTCAAAGATAATCAGAAGTTTCTTTTTCTAAAATTGAAGCAGTTCTTAGCATTGGCAAGAGAGATTCCTAAAGCCTGAAGGTAACTTTACTTTTCTTCACTGGCAATTCTAACATGTTGGGTTAGCACCTGTATTTCAACGGCTAAATTACAAACAACAGTATGCCAATCGTAAATGTTGACCAACACTAATTTAGCAATCATGAAACGGAATCATTTTGGATAATATTGTCTAATTTCCTTTCATATCCAACGTTAAAACAGGTGTACAATCTGCGGCGCTCGGCGGCTTTCGGAGAGAGAAGTGAAAAAGCTTACGGCACCTGGGATTCCCAGGCGGTCTTCCATCCAGGTACTAACCAGGCCCTGCTCTGCTTAGCTTCCGAGAACAGACGAGATCGGGCGGAACCAGAGAGGTATGGACGTAAGCTGCTTTTCATCTTTTTCCTAATCCTTTAAAACGTGTCAAAGATAATCAGAAGTTTCTTTTTCTAAAATTGAAGCAGTTCTTAGCATTGGCAAGAGAGGTTCCTAAAACCTGAAGGGAACTTTACTTTTCTTCACTGGCAATTCTAACATGTTGGGTTAGCACCTGTATTTCAACGGCTAAATTACAAACAACAGTATGCCAATCGTAAATGTTGACCAACACTAATTTAGCAATCATGAAACGGAATCATTTTGGATAATATTGTCTAATTTCCTTTCATATCCAACGTTAAAACAGGTGTACAATCTGCGGCGCTCGGCGGCTTTCGGTGAGAGAAGTGAAAAAGCTTACGGCACCTGGGATTCCCAGGCGGTCTTCCATCCAGGTACTAACCAGGCCCCGCTCTGCTTAGCTTCCGAGATCAGACGAGATCGGGCGGAACCAGAGAGGTATGGCTGTAAGCTGCTTTTTATCTTTTTCCTAATCCTTTAAAACGTGTCAAAGATAATCAGAAGTTTCTTTTTCTAAAATTGAAGCAGTTCTTAGCATTGGCAAGAGAGGTTCCTAAAACCTGAAGGGAACTT
This sequence comes from Pungitius pungitius, assembly GCF_949316345.1. Lineage (NCBI taxonomy): Eukaryota > Metazoa > Chordata > Actinopteri > Perciformes > Gasterosteidae > Pungitius > Pungitius pungitius. Next base: position 328,871 of record NW_026909895.1, on the reverse strand, counting down.
TACTTTTCTTCACTGGTAAATCTAACATGTTTGGTTAGCACCTGTATTTCAACGGCTAAATTACAAACAATAGTATGCCAATCGTAAAATGTTGATCAACACTAATTTAGCAATCATGAAACGGAATCATTTTGGATAATATTGTCTAATTTCCTTTCATATCCAACGTTAAAACAACACTAAACATGCATCTCTTCAACAATGTGATATACTTTTTGTAATTTGTAGGTGTACAATCTGCGGCGCTCGGCGGCTTTCGGTGAGAGAAGTGAAAAAGCTTACGGCACCTGGGATTCCCAGGCGGTCTTCCATCCAGGTACTAACCAGGCCCTGCTCTGCTTAGCATCCGAGATCAGACGAGATCGGGCGGAACCAGAGAGGTATGGCCGTAAGCTGCTTTTTATCTTTTTCCTAATCCTTTATAATGCGTCAAAAAATTATGTCACGCCTGCCGTTGGCATCTTTGTGTGGGTTAAATAAGGGTATGCAAAGAAGGCTGTGACATCCTATGGCGAAAATTGGATGGACTAGAGAAGACCCGCCCAGGAGTCCCAGCCAATCGGTGGATGGCCATTGCAGTCCCCGCCACCTCAAATGGCCTGATGATGGTATGGACGTAAGCCACCTTTCATCTTCTTCCTATTGCATCTCTTCTACAATGTGATAAACTTTTTACAATTGTGTAGGTGTACAAGCTACGGCGCTGGGCGGCTTTCAGAGAGAGAAGTGAAAAAGCTTACGGCACCTGGGATTCCCAGGCGGTCTTCCATCCAGGTACTAACCAGGCCCTGCTCTGCTTAGCTTCCGAGAACAGACGAGATCGGGCGGAACCAGAGAGGTATGGACGTAAGCTGCTTTTCATCTTTTTCCTAATCCTTTAAAACGTGTCAAAGATAATCAGAAGTTTCTTTTTCTAAAATTGAAGCAGTTCTTAGCATTGGCAAGAGAGGTTCCTAAAGCCTGAAGGTAACTTTACTTTTCTTCACTGGCAATTCTAACATGTTGGGTTAGCACCTGTATTTCAACGGCTAAATTACAAACAAAAGTATGCCAATTGTTAAATGTTGATCAACACTAATTTAGCAACCATGAAACGGAATCATTTTGGATAATATTGTCTAATTGCCTTTCATATCCAACGTTAAAACAACACTAAACATGCATCTCTTCAACAATGTGATATACTTTTTGTAATTTGTAGGTGTACAATCTGCGGCGCTCGGCGGCTTTCGGTGAGAGAAGTGAAAAAGCTTACGGCACCTGGGATTCCCAGGCGGTCTTCCATCCAGGTACTAACCAGGCCCCGCTCTGCTTAGCTTCCGAGATCAGACGAGATCGGGCGGAACCAGAGAGGTATGGCTGTAAGCTGCTTTTTATCTTTTTCCTAATCCTTTAAAACGTGTCAAAGATAATCAGAAGTTTCTTTTTCTAAAATTGAAGCAGTTCTTAGCATTGGCAAGAGAGGTTCCTAAAACCTGAAGGGAACTTTACTTTTCTTCACTGGTAAATCTAACATGTTTGGTTAGCACCTGTATTTCAACGGCTAAATTACAAACAATAGTATGCCAATCGTAAAATGTTGATCAACACTAATTTAGCAATCATGAAACGGAATCATTTTGGATAATATTGTCTAATTTCCTTTCATATCCAACGTTAAAACAACACTAAACATGCATCTCTTCAACAATGTGATATACTTTTTGTAATTTGTAGGTGTACAATCTGCGGCGCTCGGCGGCTTTCGGTGAGAGAAGTGAAAAAGCTTACGGCACCTGGGATTCCCAGGCGGTCTTCCATCCAGGTACTAACCAGGCCCTGCTCTGCTTAGCATCCGAGATCAGACGAGATCGGGCGGAACCAGAGAGGTATGGCCGTAAGCTGCTTTTTATCTTTTTCCTAATCCTTTATAATGCGTCAAAAAATTATGTCACGCCTGCCGTTGGCATCTTTGTGTGGGTTAAATAAGGGTATGCAAAGAAGGCTGTGACATCCTATGGCGAAAATTGGATGGACTAGAGAAGACCCGCCCAGGAGTCCCAGCCAATCGGTGGATGGCCATTGCAGTCCCCGCCACCTCAAATGGCCTGATGATGGTATGGACGTAAGCCACCTTTCATCTTCTTCCTATTGCATCTCTTCTACAATGTGATAAACTTTTTACAATTGTGTAGGTGTACAAGCTACGGCGCTGGGCGGCTTTCAGAGAGAGAAGTGAAAAAGCTTACGGCACCTGGGATTCCCAGGCGGTCTTCCATCCAGGTACTAACCAGGCCCTGCTCTGCTTAGCTTCCGAGATCAGACGAGATCGGGCGGAACCAGAGAGGTATGGCCGTAAGCTGCTTTTTATCTTTTTCCTAATCCTTTATAATGCGTCAATGAATTATGACACGCCTGCCGTTGGCATCTTTGTGTGGGTTAAATAAGGGTATGCAAAGAAGGCTGTGACATCCCATGCCGAAAATTGGATGGACTAGAGAAGACCCGCCCAGGAGTCCCAGCCAATCGGTGAATGGCCATTGCAGTCCCCGCCACCTCAAATGGCCTGACGATGGTATGGACGTAAGCCACCTTTCATCTTCTTCCTATTGCATCTCTTCTACAATGTGAATTTTTTTTTACAATTGTGTAGGTGTACAATCTACGGCGCTGGGCGGCTTTCAGAGAGAGAAGTGAAAAAGCTTACGGCACCTGGGATTCCCAGGCGGTCTTCCATCCAGGTACTAACCAGGCCCTGCTCTGCTTAGCTTCCGAGATCAGACGAGATCGGGCGGAACCAGAGAGGTATGGACGTAAGCTGCTTTTCATCTTTTTCCTAATCCTTTAAAACGTGTCAAAGATAATCAGAAGTTTCTTTTTCTAAAATTGAAGCAGTTCTTAGCATTGGCAAGAGAGGTTCCTAAAGCCTGAAGGTAACTTTACTTTTCTTCACTGGCAATTCTAACATGTTGGGTTAGCACCTGTATTTCAACGGCTAAATTACAAACAACAGTATGCCAATGGTAAATGTTGACCAACACTAATTTAGCAATCATGAAACGGAATCATTTTGGATAATATTGTCTAATTTCCTTTCATATCCAACGTTAAAACAGGTGTACAATCTGCGGCGCTCGGCGGCTTTCGGAGAGAGAAGTGAAAAAGCTTACGGCACCTGGGATTCCCAGGCGGTCTTCCATCCAGGTACTAACCAGGCCCTGCTCTGCTTAGCTTCCGAGATCAGACGAGATCGGGCGGAACCAGAGAGGTATGGCCGTAAGCTGCTTTTTATCTTTTTCCTAATCCTTTATAATGCGTCAATGAATTATGACACGCCTGCCGTTGGCATCTTTGTGTGGGTTAAATAAGGGTATGCAAAGAAGGCTGTGACATCCCATGCCGAAAATTGGATGGACTAGAGAAGACCCGCCCAGGAGTCCCAGCCAATCGGTGAATGGCCATTGCAGTCCCCGCCACCTCAAATGGCCTGACGATGGTATGGACGTAAGCCACCTTTCATCTTCTTCCTATTGCATCTCTTCTACAATGTGAATTTTTTTTTACAATTGTGTAGGTGTACAATCTACGGCGCTGGGCGGCTTTCAGAGAGAGAAGTGAAAAAGCTTACGGCACCTGGGATTCCCAGGCGGTCTTCCATCCAGGTACTAACCAGGCCCTGCTCTGCTTAGCTTCCGAGATCAGACGAGATCGGGCGGAACCAGAGAGGTATGGCCGTAAGCTGCTTTTCATCTTTTTCCTAATCCTTTAAAACGTGTCAAAGATAATCAGAAGTTTCTTTTTCTAAAATTGAAGCAGTTCTTAGCATTGGCAAGAGAGGTTCCTAAAGCCTGAAGGTAACTTTACTTTTCTTCACTGGCAATTCTAACATGTTGGGTTAGCACCTGTATTTCAACGGCTAAATTACAAACAACAGTATGCCAATCGTAAATGTTGACCAACACTAATTTAGCAATCATGAAACGGAATCATTTTGGATAATATTGTCTAATTTCCTTTCATATCCAACGTTAAAACAGGTGTACAATCTGCGGCGCTCGGCGGCTTTCGGAGAGAGAAGTGAAAAAGCTTACGGCACCTGAGATTCCCAGGCGGTCTTCCATACAGGTACTAACCAGGCCCTGCTCTGCTTAGCTTCCGAGATCAGACGAGATCGGGCGGAACCAGAGAGGTATGGCCGTAAGCTGCTTTTTATCTTTTTCCTAATCCTTTATAATGCGTCAATGAATTATGACACGCCTGCCGTTGGCATCTTTGTGTGGGTTAAATAAGGGTATGCAAAGAAGGCTGTGACATCCCATGCCGAAAATTGGATGGACTAGAGAAGACCCGCCCAGGAGTCCCAGCCAATCGGTGAATGGCCATTGCAGTCCCCGCCACCTCAAATGGCCTGACGATGGTATGGACGTAAGCCACCTTTCATCTTCTTCCTATTGCATCTCTTCTACAATGTGAATTTTTTTTTACAATTGTGTAGGTGTACAATTTACGGCGCTGGGCGGCTTTCAGAGAGAGAAGTGAAAAAGCTTACGGCACCTGGGATTCCCAGGCGGTCTTCCATCCAGGTACTAACCAGGCCCTGCTCTGCTTAGCTTCCGAGAACAGACGAGATCGGGCGGAACCAGAGAGGTATGGACGTAAGCTGCTTTTCATCTTTTTCCTAATCCTTTAAAACGTGTCAAAGATAATCAGAAGTTTCTTTTTCTAAAATTGAAGCAGTTCTTAGCATTGGCAAGAGAGGTTCCTAAAGCCTGAAGGTAACTTTACTTTTCTTCACTGGCAATTCTAACATGTTGGGTTAGCACCTGTATTTCAACGGCTAAATTACAAACAACAGTATGCCAATCGTAAATGTTGACCAACACTAATTTAGCAATCATGAAACGGAATCATTTTGGATAATATTGTCTAATTTCCTTTCATATCCAACGTTAAAACAGGTGTACAATTGCGGCGCTCGGCGGCTTTCGGAGAGAGAAGTGAAAAAGCTTACGGCACCTGGGATTCCCAGGCGGTCTTCCATCCAGGTACTAACCAGGCCCTGCTCTGCTTAGCTTCCGAGATCAGACGAGATCGGGCGGAACCAGAGAGGTATGGCCGTAAGCTGCTTTTCATCTTTTTCCTAATCCTTTAAAACGTGTCAAAGATAATCAGAAGTTTCTTTTTCTAAAATTGAAGCAGTTCTTAGCATTGGCAAGAGAGGTTCCTAAAGCCTGAAGGTAACTTTACTTTTCTTCACTGGCAATTCTAACATGTTGGGTTAGCACCTGTATTTCAACGGCTAAATTACAAACAACAGTATGCCAATGGTAAATGTTGACCAACACTAATTTAGCAATCATGAAACGGAATCATTTTGGATAATATTGTCTAATTTCCTTTCATATCCAACGTTAAAACAGGTGTACAATCTGCGGCGCTCGGCGGCTTTCGGAGAGAGAAGTGAAAAAGCTTACGGCACCTGGGATTCCCAGGCGGTCTTCCATCCAGGTACTAACCAGGCCCTGCTCTGCTTAGCTTCCGAGATCAGACGAGATCGGGCGGAACCAGAGAGGTATGGCCGTAAGCTGCTTTTTATCTTTTTCCTAATCCTTTATAATGCGTCAATGAATTATGACACGCCTGCCGTTGGCATCTTTGTGTGGGTTAAATAAGGGTATGCAAAGAAGGCTGTGACATCCCATGCCGAAAATTGGATGGACTAGAGAAGACCCGCCCAGGGGTCCCAGCCAATCGGTGAATGGCCATTGCAGTCCCCGCCATCTCAAATGGCCTGACGATGGTACGGACGTAAGCCACCTTTCATCTTCTTCCTATTGCATCTCTTCTACAATGTGAATTTTTTTTTACAATTGTGTAGGTGTACAATTTACGGCGCTGGGCGGCTTTCAGAGAGAGAAGTGAAAAAGCTTACGGCACCTGGGATTCCCAGGCGGTCTTCCATCCAGGTACTAACCAGGCCCTGCTCTGCTTAGCTTCCGAGAACAGACGAGATCGGGCGGAACCAGAGAGGTATGGACGTAAGCTGCTTTTCATCTTTTTCCTAATCCTTTAAAACGTGTCAAAGATAATCAGAAGTTTCTTTTTCTAAAATTGAAGCAGTTCTTAGCATTGGCAAGAGAGGTTCCTAAAGCCTGAAGGTAACTTTACTTTTCTTCACTGGCAATTCTAACATGTTGGGTTAGCACCTGTATTTCAACGGCTAAATTACAAACAACAGTATGCCAATCGTAAATGTTGACCAACACTAATTTAGCAATCATGAAACGGAATCATTTTGGATAATATTGTCTAATTTCCTTTCATATCCAACGTTAAAACAGGTGTACAATCTGCGGCGCTCGGCGGCTTTCGGAGAGAGAAGTGAAAAAGCTTACGGCACCTGGGATTCCCAGGCGGTCTTCCATCCAGGTACTAACCAGGCCCTGCTCTGCTTAGCTTCCGAGATCAGACGAGATCGGGCGGAACCAGAGAGGTATGGCCGTAAGCTGCTTTTTATCTTTTTCCTAATCCTTTATAATGCGTCAATGAATTATGACACGCCTGCCGTTGGCATCTTTGTGTGGGTTAAATAAGGGTATGCAAAGAAGGCTGTGACATCCCATGCCGAAAATTGGATGGACTAGAGAAGACCCGCCCAGGAGTCCCAGCCAATCGGTGAATGGCCATTGCAGTCCCCGCCACCTCAAATGGCCTGACGATGGTATGGACGTAAGCCACCTTTCATCTTCTTCCTATTGCATCTCTTCTACAATGTGAATTTTTTTTTACAATTGTGTAGGTGTACAAGCTACGGCGCTGGGCGGCTTTCAGAGAGAGAAGTGAAAAAGCTTACGGCACCTGGGATTCCCAGGCGGTCTTCCATCCAGGTACTAACCAGGCCCTGCTCTGCTTAGCTTCCGAGATCAGACGAGATCGGGCGGAACCAGAGAGGTATGGCCGTAAGCTGCTTTTTATCTTTTTCCTAATCCTTTATAATGCGTCAAAGATAATCAGAAGAGTTTCTTTTTCTAAAATTGAAGCAGTTCTTAGGATTGGCAAGAGAGGTTTCTAAAACCTGAAGGTAACTTTACTTTTCTTCACTGGCAATTCTAACATGTTGGGTTAGCACCTGTATTTCAACGGCTAAATTACAAACAAAAGTATGCCAATTGTTAAATGTTGATCAACACTAATTTAGCAACCATGAAACGGAATCATTTTGGATAATATTGTCTAATTGCCTTTCATATCCAACGTTAAAACAACACTAAACATGCATCTCTTCAACAATGTGATATACTTTTTGTAATTTGTAGGTGTACAATCTGCGGCGCTCGGCGGCTTTCGGTGAGAGAAGTGAAAAAGCTTACGGCACCTGGGATTCCCAGGCGGTCTTCCATCCAGGTACTAACCAGGCCCTGCTCTGCTTAGCTTCCGAGATCAGACGAGATCGGGCGGAACCAGAGAGGTATGGCCGTAAGCTGCTTTTTATCTTTTTCCTAATCCTTTATAATGCGTCAATGAATTATGACACGCCTGCCGTTGGCATCTTTGTGTGGGTTAAATAAGGGTATGCAAAGAAGGCTGTGACATCCCATGCCGAAAATTGGATGGACTAGAGAAGACCCGCCCAGGAGTCCCAGCCAATCGGTGAATGGCCATTGCAGTCCCCGCCACCTCAAATGGCCTGACGATGGTATGGACGTAAGCCACCTTTCATCTTCTTCCTATTGCATCTCTTCTACAATGTGAATTTTTTTTTACAATTGTGTAGGTGTACAATCTACGGCGCTGGGCGGCTTTCAGAGAGAGAAGTGAAAAAGCTTACGGCACCTGGGATTCCCAGGCGGTCTTCCATCCAGGTACTAACCAGGCCCTGCTCTGCTTAGCTTCCGAGATCAGACGAGATCGGGCGGAACCAGAGAGGTATGGACGTAAGCTGCTTTTCATCTTTTTCCTAATCCTTTAAAACGTGTCAAAGATAATCAGAAGTTTCTTTTTCTAAAATTGAAGCAGTTCTTAGCATTGGCAAGAGAGGTTCCTAAAGCCTGAAGGTAACTTTACTTTTCTTCACTGGCAATTCTAACATGTTGGGTTAGCACCTGTATTTCAACGGCTAAATTACAAACAACAGTATGCCAATGGTAAATGTTGACCAACACTAATTTAGCAATCATGAAACGGAATCATTTTGGATAATATTGTCTAATTTCCTTTCATATCCAACGTTAAAACAGGTGTACAATCTGCGGCGCTCGGCGGCTTTCGGAGAGAGAAGTGAAAAAGCTTACGGCACCTGGGATTCCCAGGCGGTCTTCCATCCAGGTACTAACCAGGCCCTGCTCTGCTTAGCTTCCGAGATCAGACGAGATCGGGCGGAACCAGAGAGGTATGGCCGTAAGCTGCTTTTTATCTTTTTCCTAATCCTTTATAATGCGTCAATGAATTATGACACGCCTGCCGTTGGCATCTTTGTGTGGGTTAAATAAGGGTATGCAAAGAAGGCTGTGACATCCCATGCCGAAAATTGGATGGACTAGAGAAGACCCGCCCAGGAGTCCCAGCCAATCGGTGAATGGCCATTGCAGTCCCCGCCACCTCAAATGGCCTGACGATGGTATGGACGTAAGCCACCTTTCATCTTCTTCCTATTGCATCTCTTCTACAATGTGAATTTTTTTTTACAATTGTGTAGGTGTACAATCTACGGCGCTGGGCGGCTTTCAGAGAGAGAAGTGAAAAAGCTTACGGCACCTGGGATTCCCAGGCGGTCTTCCATCCAGGTACTAACCAGGCCCTGCTCTGCTTAGCTTCCGAGATCAGACGAGATCGGGCGGAACCAGAGAGGTATGGCCGTAAGCTGCTTTTCATCTTTTTCCTAATCCTTTAAAACGTGTCAAAGATAATCAGAAGTTTCTTTTTCTAAAATTGAAGCAGTTCTTAGCATTGGCAAGAGAGGTTCCTAAAGCCTGAAGGTAACTTTACTTTTCTTCACTGGCAATTCTAACATGTTGGGTTAGCACCTGTATTTCAACGGCTAAATTACAAACAACAGTATGCCAATCGTAAATGTTGACCAACACTAATTTAGCAATCATGAAACGGAATCATTTTGGATAATATTGTCTAATTTCCTTTCATATCCAACGTTAAAACAGGTGTACAATCTGCGGCGCTCGGCGGCTTTCGGAGAGAGAAGTGAAAAAGCTTACGGCACCTGAGATTCCCAGGCGGTCTTCCATACAGGTACTAACCAGGCCCTGCTCTGCTTAGCTTCCGAGATCAGACGAGATCGGGCGGAACCAGAGAGGTATGGCCGTAAGCTGCTTTTTATCTTTTTCCTAATCCTTTATAATGCGTCAATGAATTATGACACGCCTGCCGTTGGCATCTTTGTGTGGGTTAAATAAGGGTATGCAAAGAAGGCTGTGACATCCCATGCCGAAAATTGGATGGACTAGAGAAGACCCGCCCAGGAGTCCCAGCCAATCGGTGAATGGCCATTGCAGTCCCCGCCACCTCAAATGGCCTGACGATGGTATGGACGTAAGCCACCTTTCATCTTCTTCCTATTGCATCTCTTCTACAATGTGAATTTTTTTTTACAATTGTGTAGGTGTACAATTTACGGCGCTGGGCGGCTTTCAGAGAGAGAAGTGAAAAAGCTTACGGCACCTGGGATTCCCAGGCGGTCTTCCATCCAGGTACTAACCAGGCCCTGCTCTGCTTAGCTTCCGAGAACAGACGAGATCGGGCGGAACCAGAGAGGTATGGACGTAAGCTGCTTTTCATCTTTTTCCTAATCCTTTAAAACGTGTCAAAGATAATCAGAAGTTTCTTTTTCTAAAATTGAAGCAGTTCTTAGCATTGGCAAGAGAGGTTCCTAAAGCCTGAAGGTAACTTTACTTTTCTTCACTGGCAATTCTAACATGTTGGGTTAGCACCTGTATTTCAACGGCTAAATTACAAACAACAGTATGCCAATCGTAAATGTTGACCAACACTAATTTAGCAATCATGAAACGGAATCATTTTGGATAATATTGTCTAATTTCCTTTCATATCCAACGTTAAAACAGGTGTACAATTGCGGCGCTCGGCGGCTTTCGGAGAGAGAAGTGAAAAAGCTTACGGCACCTGGGATTCCCAGGCGGTCTTCCATCCAGGTACTAACCAGGCCCTGCTCTGCTTAGCTTCCGAGATCAGACGAGATCGGGCGGAACCAGAGAGGTATGGCCGTAAGCTGCTTTTCATCTTTTTCCTAATCCTTTAAAACGTGTCAAAGATAATCAGAAGTTTCTTTTTCTAAAATTGAAGCAGTTCTTAGCATTGGCAAGAGAGGTTCCTAAAGCCTGAAGGTAACTTTACTTTTCTTCACTGGCAATTCTAACATGTTGGGTTAGCACCTGTATTTCAACGGCTAAATTACAAACAACAGTATGCCAATGGTAAATGTTGACCAACACTAATTTAGCAATCATGAAACGGAATCATTTTGGATAATATTGTCTAATTTCCTTTCATATCCAACGTTAAAACAGGTGTACAATCTGCGGCGCTCGGCGGCTTTCGGAGAGAGAAGTGAAAAAGCTTACGGCACCTGGGATTCCCAGGCGGTCTTCCATCCAGGTACTAACCAGGCCCTGCTCTGCTTAGCTTCCGAGATCAGACGAGATCGGGCGGAACCAGAGAGGTATGGCCGTAAGCTGCTTTTTATCTTTTTCCTAATCCTTTATAATGCGTCAATGAATTATGACACGCCTGCCGTTGGCATCTTTGTGTGGGTTAAATAAGGGTATGCAAAGAAGGCTGTGACATCCCATGCCGAAAATTGGATGGACTAGAGAAGACCCGCCCAGGGGTCCCAGCCAATCGGTGAATGGCCATTGCAGTCCCCGCCATCTCAAATGGCCTGACGATGGTACGGACGTAAGCCACCTTTCATCTTCTTCCTATTGCATCTCTTCTACAATGTGAATTTTTTTTTACAATTGTGTAGGTGTACAATTTACGGCGCTGGGCGGCTTTCAGAGAGAGAAGTGAAAAAGCTTACGGCACCTGGGATTCCCAGGCGGTCTTCCATCCAGGTACTAACCAGGCCCTGCTCTGCTTAGCTTCCGAGAACAGACGAGATCGGGCGGAACCAGAGAGGTATGGACGTAAGCTGCTTTTCATCTTTTTCCTAATCCTTTAAAACGTGTCAAAGATAATCAGAAGTTTCTTTTTCTAAAATTGAAGCAGTTCTTAGCATTGGCAAGAGAGGTTCCTAAAGCCTGAAGGTAACTTTACTTTTCTTCACTGGCAATTCTAACATGTTGGGTTAGCACCTGTATTTCAACGGCTAAATTACAAACAACAGTATGCCAATCGTAAATGTTGACCAACACTAATTTAGCAATCATGAAACGGAATCATTTTGGATAATATTGTCTAATTTCCTTTCATATCCAACGTTAAAACAGGTGTACAATCTGCGGCGCTCGGCGGCTTTCGGAGAGAGAAGTGAAAAAGCTTACGGCACCTGGGATTCCCAGGCGGTCTTCCATCCAGGTACTAACCAGGCCCTGCTCTGCTTAGCTTCCGAGATCAGACGAGATCGGGCGGAACCAGAGAGGTATGGCCGTAAGCTGCTTTTTATCTTTTTCCTAATCCTTTATAATGCGTCAATGAATTATGACACGCCTGCCGTTGGCATCTTTGTGTGGGTTAAATAAGGGTATGCAAAGAAGGCTGTGACATCCCATGCCGAAAATTGGATGGACTAGAGAAGACCCGCCCAGGAGTCCCAGCCAATCGGTGAATGGCCATTGCAGTCCCCGCCACCTCAAATGGCCTGACGATGGTATGGACGTAAGCCACCTTTCATCTTCTTCCTATTGCATCTCTTCTACAATGTGAATTTTTTTTTACAATTGTGTAGGTGTACAATCTACGGCGCTGGGCGGCTTTCAGAGAGAGAAGTTAAAAAGCTTACGGCACCTGGGATTCCCAGGCGGTCTTCCATCCAGGTACTAACCAGGCCCTGCTCTGCTTAGCTTCCGAGATCAGACGAGATCGGGCGGAACCAGAGAGGTATGGACGTAAGCTGCTTTTCATCTTTTTCCTAATCCTTTAAAACGTGTCAAAGATAATCAGAAGTTTCTTTTTCTAAAATTGAAGCAGTTCTTAGCATTGGCAAGAGAGGTTCCTAAAGCCTGAAGGTAACTTTACTTTTCTTCACTGGCAATTCTAACATGTTGGGTTAGCACCTGTATTTCAACGGCTAAATTACAAACAACAGTATGCCAATCGTAAATGTTGACCAACACTAATTTAGCAATCATGAAACGGAATCATTTTGGATAATATTGTCTAATTTCCTTTCATATCCAACGTTAAAACAGGTGTACAATCTGCGGCGCTCGGCGGCTTTCGGAGAGAGAAGTGAAAAAGCTTACGGCACCTGGGATTCCCAGGCGGTCTTCCATCCAGGTACTAACCAGGCCCTGCTCTGCTTAGCTTCCGAGATCAGACGAGATCGGGCGGAACCAGAGAGGTATGGACGTAAGCTGCTTTTCATCTTTTTCCTAATCCTTTAAAACGTGTCAAAGATAATCAGAAGTTTCTTTTTCTAAAATTGAAGCAGTTCTTAGCATTGGCAAGAGAGGTTCCTAAAGCCTGAAGGTAACTTTACTTTTCTTCACTGGCAATTCTAACATGTTGGGTTAGCACCTGTATTTCAACGGCTAAATTACAAACAACAGTATGCCAATGGTAAATGTTGACCAACACTAATTTAGCAATCATGAAACGGAATCATTTTGGATAATATTGTCTAATTTCCTTTCATATCCAACGTTAAAACAGGTGTACAATCTGCGGCGCTCGGCGGCTTTCGGAGAGAGAAGTGAAAAAGCTTACGGCACCTGGGATTCCCAGGCGGTCTTCCATCCAGGTACTAACCAGGCCCTGCTCTGCTTAGCTTCCGAGATCAGACGAGATCGGGCGGAACCAGAGAGGTATGGCCGTAAGCTGCTTTTTATCTTTTTCCTAATCCTTTATAATGCGTCAATGAATTATGACACGCCTGCCGTTGGCATCTTTGTGTGGGTTAAATAAGGGTATGCAAAGAAGGCTGTGACATCCCATGCCGAAAATTGGATGGACTAGAGAAGACCCGCCCAGGGGTCCCAGCCAATCGGTGAATGGCCATTGCAGTCCCCGCCATCTCAAATGGCCTGACGATGGTACGGACGTAAGCCACCTTTCATCTTCTTCCTATTGCATCTCTTCTACAATGTGAATTTTTTTTTACAATTGTGTAGGTGTACAATTTACGGCGCTGGGCGGCTTTCAGAGAGAGAAGTGAAAAAGCTTACGGCACCTGGGATTCCCAGGCGGTCTTCCATCCAGGTACTAACCAGGCCCTGCTCTGCTTAGCTTCCGAGAACAGACGAGATCGGGCGGAACCAGAGAGGTATGGACGTAAGCTGCTTTTCATCTTTTTCCTAATCCTTTAAAACGTGTCAAAGATAATCAGAAGTTTCTTTTTCTAAAATTGAAGCAGTTCTTAGCATTGGCAAGAGAGGTTCCTAAAGCCTGAAGGTAACTTTACTTTTCTTCACTGGCAATTCTAACATGTTGGGTTAGCACCTGTATTTCAACGGCTAAATTACAAACAACAGTATGCCAATCGTAAATGTTGACCAACACTAATTTAGCAATCATGAAACGGAATCATTTTGGATAATATTGTCTAATTTCCTTTCATATCCAACGTTAAAACAGGTGTACAATTGCGGCGCTCGGGCGGCTTTCGGAGAGAGAAGTGAAAAAGCTTACGGCACCTGGGATTCCCAGGCGGTCTTCCATCCAGGTACTAACCAGGCCCTGCTCTGCTTAGCTTCCGAGATCAGACGAGATCGGGCGGAACCAGAGAGGTATGGCCGTAAGCTGCTTTTCATCTTTTTCCTAATCCTTTAAAACGTGTCAAAGATAATCAGAAGTTTCTTTTTCTAAAATTGAAGCAGTTCTTAGCATTGGCAAGAGAGGTTCCTAAAGCCTGAAGGTAACTTTACTTTTCTTCACTGGCAATTCTAACATGTTGGGTTAGCACCTGTATTTCAACGGCTAAATTACAAACAACAGTATGCCAATGGTAAATGTTGACCAACACTAATTTAGCAATCATGAAACGGAATCATTTTGGATAATATTGTCTAATTTCCTTTCATATCCAACGTTAAAACAGGTGTACAATCTGCGGCGCTCGGCGGCTTTCGGAGAGAGAAGTGAAAAAGCTTACGGCACCTGGGATTCCCAGGCGGTCTTCCATCCAGGTACTAACCAGGCCCTGCTCTGCTTAGCTTCCGAGATCAGACGAGATCGGGCGGAACCAGAGAGGTATGGCCGTAAGCTGCTTTTTATCTTTTTCCTAATCCTTTATAATGCGTCAATGAATTATGACACGCCTGCCGTTGGCATCTTTGTGTGGGTTAAATAAGGGTATGCAAAGAAGGCTGTGACATCCCATGCCGAAAATTGGATGGACTAGAGAAGACCCGCCCAGGGGTCCCAGCCAATCGGTGAATGGCCATTGCAGTCCCCGCCATCTCAAATGGCCTGACGATGGTACGGACGTAAGCCACCTTTCATCTTCTTCCTATTGCATCTCTTCTACAATGTGAATTTTTTTTTACAATTGTGTAGGTGTACAATTTACGGCGCTGGGCGGCTTTCAGAGAGAGAAGTGAAAAAGCTTACGGCACCTGGGATTCCCAGGCGGTCTTCCATCCAGGTACTAACCAGGCCCTGCTCTGCTTAGCTTCCGAGAACAGACGAGATCGGGCGGAACCAGAGAGGTATGGACGTAAGCTGCTTTTCATCTTTTTCCTAATCCTTTAAAACGTGTCAAAGATAATCAGAAGTTTCTTTTTCTAAAATTGAAGCAGTTCTTAGCATTGGCAAGAGAGGTTCCTAAAGCCTGAAGGTAACTTTACTTTTCTTCACTGGCAATTCTAACATGTTGGGTTAGCACCTGTATTTCAACGGCTAAATTACAAACAACAGTATGCCAATCGTAAATGTTGACCAACACTAATTTAGCAATCATGAAACGGAATCATTTTGGATAATATTGTCTAATTTCCTTTCATATCCAACGTTAAAACAGGTGTACAATCTGCGGCGCTCGGCGGCTTTCGGAGAGAGAAGTGAAAAAGCTTACGGCACCTGGGATTCCCAGGCGGTCTTCCATCCAGGTACTAACCAGGCCCTGCTCTGCTTAGCTTCCGAGATCAGACGAGATCGGGCGGAACCAGAGAGGTATGGCCGTAAGCTGCTTTTTATCTTTTTCCTAATCCTTTATAATGCGTCAATGAATTATGACACGCCTGCCGTTGGCATCTTTGTGTGGGTTAAATAAGGGTATGCAAAGAAGGCTGTGACATCCCATGCCGAAAATTGGATGGACTAGAGAAGACCCGCCCAGGAGTCCCAGCCAATCGGTGAATGGCCATTGCAGTCCCCGCCACCTCAAATGGCCTGACGATGGTATGGACGTAAGCCACCTTTCATCTTCTTCCTATTGCATCTCTTCTACAATGTGAATTTTTTTTTACAATTGTGTAGGTGTACAATCTACGGCGCTGGGCGGCTTTCAGAGAGAGAAGTTAAAAAGCTTACGGCACCTGGGATTCCCAGGCGGTCTTCCATCCAGGTACTAACCAGGCCCTGCTCTGCTTAGCTTCCGAGATCAGACGAGATCGGGCGGAACCAGAGAGGTATGGCCGTAAGCTGCTTTTCATCTTTTTCCTAATCCTTTAAAACGTGTCAAAGATAATCAGAAGTTTCTTTTTCTAAAATTGAAGCAGTTCTTAGCATTGGCAAGAGAGGTTCCTAAAGCCTGAAGGTAACTTTACTTTTCTTCACTGGCAATTCTAACATGTTGGGTTAGCACCTGTATTTCAACGGCTAAATTACAAACAACAGTATGCCAATCGTAAATGTTGACCAACACTAATTTAGCAATCATGAAACGGAATCATTTTGGATAATATTGTCTAATTTCCTTTCATATCCAACGTTAAAACAGGTGTACAATCTGCGGCGCTCGGCGGCTTTCGGAGAGAGAAGTGAAAAAGCTTACGGCACCTGGGATTCCCAGGCGGTCTTCCATCCAGGTACTAACCAGGCCCTGCTCTGCTTAGCTTCCGAGATCAGACGAGATCGGGCGGAACCAGAGAGGTATGGACGTAAGCTGCTTTTCATCTTTTTCCTAATCCTTTAAAACGTGTCAAAGATAATCAGAAGTTTCTTTTTCTAAAATTGAAGCAGTTCTTAGCATTGGCAAGAGAGGTTCCTAAAGCCTGAAGGTAACTTTACTTTTCTTCACTGGCAATTCTAACATGTTGGGTTAGCACCTGTATTTCAACGGCTAAATTACAAACAACAGTATGCCAATGGTAAATGTTGACCAACACTAATTTAGCAATCATGAAACGGAATCATTTTGGATAATATTGTCTAATTTCCTTTCATATCCAACGTTAAAACAGGTGTACAATCTGCGGCGCTCGGCGGCTTTCGGAGAGAGAAGTGAAAAAGCTTACGGCACCTGGGATTCCCAGGCGGTCTTCCATCCAGGTACTAACCAGGCCCTGCTCTGCTTAGCTTCCGAGATCAGACGAGATCGGGCGGAACCAGAGAGGTATGGCCGTAAGCTGCTTTTTATCTTTTTCCTAATCCTTTATAATGCGTCAATGAATTATGACACGCCTGCCGTTGGCATCTTTGTGTGGGTTAAATAAGGGTATGCAAAGAAGGCTGTGACATCCCATGCCGAAAATTGGATGGACTAGAGAAGACCCGCCCAGGAGTCCCAGCCAATCGGTGAATGGCCATTGCAGTCCCCGCCACCTCAAATGGCCTGACGATGGTATGGACGTAAGCCACCTTTCATCTTCTTCCTATTGCATCTCTTCTACAATGTGAATTTTTTTTTACAATTGTGTAGGTGTACAATCTACGGCGCTGGGCGGCTTTCAGAGAGAGAAGTTAAAAAGCTTACGGCACCTGGGATTCCCAGGCGGTCTTCCATCCAGGTACTAACCAGGCCCTGCTCTGCTTAGCTTCCGAGATCAGACGAGATCGGGCGGAACCAGAGAGGTATGGCCGTAAGCTGCTTTTCATCTTTTTCCTAATCCTTTAAAACGTGTCAAAGATAATCAGAAGTTTCTTTTTCTAAAATTGAAGCAGTTCTTAGCATTGGCAAGAGAGGTTTCTAAAACCTGAAGGTAACTTTACTTTTCTTCACTGGCAATTCTAACATGTTGGGTTAGCACCTGTATTTCAACGGCTAAATTACAAACAAAAGTATGCCAATTGTTAAATGTTGATCAACACTAATTTAGCAATCATGAAACGGAATCATTTTGGATAATATTGTCTAATTGCCTTTCATATCCAACGTTAAAACAACACTAAACATGCATCTCTTCAACAATGTGATATACTTTTTGTAATTTGTAGGTGTACAATCTGCGGCGCTCGGCGGCTTTCGGTGAGAGAAGTGAAAAAGCTTACGGCACCTGGGATTCCCAGGCGGTCTTCCATCCAGGTACTAACCAGGCCCTGCTCTGCTTAGCTTCCGAGAACAGACGAGATCGGGCGGAACCAGAGAGGTATGGACGTAAGCTGCTTTTCATCTTTTTCCTAATCCTTTAAAACGTGTCAAAGATAATCAGAAGTTTCTTTTTCTAAAATTGAAGCAGTTCTTAGCATTGGCAAGAGAGGTTCCTAAAGCCTGAAGGTAACTTTACTTTTCTTCACTGGCAATTCTAACATGTTGGGTTAGCACCTGTATTTCAACGGCTAAATTACAAACAACAGTATGCCAATCGTAAATGTTGACCAACACTAATTTAGCAATCATGAAACGGAATCATTTTGGATAATATTGTCTAATTTCCTTTCATATCCAACGTTAAAACAGGTGTACAATCTGCGGCGCTCTGCAGCTTTCAGAGAGAAGTGAAAAAGCTTACGGCACCTGGGATTCCCAGGCGGTCTTCCATCCAGGTACTAACCAGGCCCTGCTCTGCTTAGCTTCCGAGATCAGACGAGATCGGGCGGAACCAGAGAGGTATGGCCGTAAGCTGCTTTTCATCTTTTTCCTAATCCTTTAAAACGTGTCAAAGATAATCAGAAGTTTCTTTTTCTAAAATTGAAGCAGTTCTTAGCATTGGCAAGAGAGGTTTCTAAAACCTGAAGGTAACTTTACTTTTCTTCACTGGCAATTCTAACATGTTGGGTTAGCACCTGTATTTCAACGGCTAAATTACAAACAAAAGTATGCCAATTGTTAAATGTTGATCAACACTAATTTAGCAACCATGAAACGGAATCATTTTGGATAATATTGTCTAATTGCCTTTCATATCCAACGTTAAAACAACACTAAACATGCATCTCTTCAACAATGTGATATACTTTTTGTAATTTGTAGGTGTACAATCTGCGGCGCTCGGCGGCTTTCGGTGAGAGAAGTGAAAAAGCTTACGGCACCTGGGATTCCCAGGCGGTCTTCCATCCAGGTACTAACCAGGCCCTGCTCTGCTTAGCTTCCGAGAACAGACGAGATCGGGCGGAACCAGAGAGGTATGGACGTAAGCTGCTTTTCATCTTTTTCCTAATCCTTTAAAACGTGTCAAAGATAATCAGAAGTTTCTTTTTCTAAAATTGAAGCAGTTCTTAGCATTGGCAAGAGAGGTTCCTAAAGCCTGAAGGTAACTTTACTTTTCTTCACTGGCAATTCTAACATGTTGGGTTAGCACCTGTATTTCAACGGCTAAATTACAAACAACAGTATGCCAATCGTAAATGTTGACCAACACTAATTTAGCAATCATGAAACGGAATCATTTTGGATAATATTGTCTAATTTCCTTTCATATCCAACGTTAAAACAGGTGTACAATCTGCGGCGCTCTGCAGCTTTCAGAGAGAAGTGAAAAAGCTTACGGCACCTGGGATTCCCAGGCGGTCTTCCATCCAGGTACTAACCAGGCCCTGCTCTGCTTAGCTTCCGAGATCAGACGAGATCGGGCGGAACCAGAGAGGTATGGCCGTAAGCTGCTTTTTATCTTTTTCCTAATCCTTTATAATGCGTCAATGAATTATGACACGCCAGCCGTTGGCATCTTTGTGTGGGTTAAATAAGGGTATGCAAAGAAGGCTGTGACATCCCAAGCCGAAAATTGGATGGACTAGAGAAGACCCGCCCAGGAGTCCCAGCCAATCGGTGAATGGCCATTGCAGTCCCCGCCACCTCAAATGGCCTGACGATGGTACGGACGTAAGCCACCTTTCATCTTCTTCCTATTGCATCTCTTCTACAATGTGAAATTTTTTTTACAATTGTGTAGGTGTACAATTTACGGCGCTGGGCGGCTTTCAGAGAGAGAAGTGAAAAAGCTTACGGCACCTGGGGTTCCCAGGCGGTCTTCCATCCAGGTACTAACCAGGCCCTGCTCTGCTTAGCTTCCGAGAACAGACGAGATCGGGCGGAACCAGAGAGGTATGGACGTAAGCTGCTTTTCATCTTTTTCCTAATCCTTTAAAACGTGTCAAAGATAATCAGAAGTTTCTTTTTCTAAAATTGAAGCAGTTCTTAGCATTGGCAAGAGAGGTTCCTAAAGCCTGAAGGTAACTTTACTTTTCTTCACTGGCAATTCTAACATGTTGGGTTAGCACCTGTATTTCAACGGCTAAATTACAAACAACAGTATGCCAATCGTAAATGTTGACCAACACTAATTTAGCAATCATGAAACGGAATCATTTTGGATAATATTGTCTAATTTCCTTTCATATCCAACGTTAAAACAGGTGTACAATCTGCGGCGCTCGGCGGCTTTCGGAGAGAGAAGTGAAAAAGCTTACGGCACCTGGGATTCCCAGGCGGTCTTCCATCCAGGTACTAACCAGGCCCTGCTCTGCTTAGCTTCCGAGAACAGACGAGATCGGGCGGAACCAGAGAGGTATGGACGTAAGCTGCTTTTCATCTTTTTCCTAATCCTTTAAAACGTGTCAAAGATAATCAGAAGTTTCTTTTTCTAAAATTGAAGCAGTTCTTAGCATTGGCAAGAGAGGTTCCTAAAGCCTGAAGGTAACTTTACTTTTCTTCACTGGCAATTCTAACATGTTGGGTTAGCACCTGTATTTCAACGGCTAAATTACAAACAACAGTATGCCAATCGTAAATGTTGACCAACACTAATTTAGCAATCATGAAACGGAATCATTTTGGATAATATTGTCTAATTTCCTTTCATATCCAACGTTAAAACAGGTGTACAATCTGCGGCGCTCGGCGGCTTTCGGAGAGAGAAGTGAAAAAGCTTACGGCACCTGGGATTCCCAGGCGGTCTTCCATCCAGGTACTAACCAGGCCCTGCTCTGCTTAGCTTCCGAGATCAGACGAGATCGGGCGGAACCAGAGAGGTATGGCCGTAAGCTGCTTTTTATCTTTTTCCTAATCCTTTATAATGCGTCAATGAATTATGACACGCCAGCCGTTGGCATCTTTGTGTGGGTTAAATAAGGGTATGCAAAGAAGGCTGTGACATCCCAAGCCGAAAATTGGATGGACTAGAGAAGACCCGCCCAGGAGTCCCAGCCAATCGGTGAATGGCCATTGCAGTCCCCGCCACCTCAAATGGCCTGACGATGGTATGGACGTAAGCCACCTTTCATCTTCTTCCTATTGCATCTCTTCTACAATGTGAATTTTTTTTTACAATTGTGTAGGTGTACAATCTACGGCGCTGGGCGGCTTTCAGAGAGAGAAGTTAAAAAGCTTACGGCACCTGGGATTCCCAGGCGGTCTTCCATCCAGGTACTAACCAGGCCCTGCTCTGCTTAGCTTCCGAGATCAGACGAGATCGGGCGGAACCAGAGAGGTATGGCCGTAAGCTGCTTTTCATCTTTTTCCTAATCCTTTAAAACGTGTCAAAGATAATCAGAAGTTTCTTTTTCTAAAATTGAAGCAGTTCTTAGCATTGGCAAGAGAGGTTCCTAAAGCCTGAAGGTAACTTTACTTTTCTTCACTGGCAATTCTAACATGTTGGGTTAGCACCTGTATTTCAACGGCTAAATTACAAACAACAGTATGCCAATGGTAAATGTTGACCAACACTAATTTAGCAATCATGAAACGGAATCATTTTGGATAATATTGTCTAATTTCCTTTCATATCCAACGTTAAAACAGGTGTACAATCTGCGGCGCTCGGCGGCTTTCGGAGAGAGAAGTGAAAAAGCTTACGGCACCTGGGATTCCCAGGCGGTCTTCCATCCAGGTACTAACCAGGCCCTGCTCTGCTTAGCTTCCGAGATCAGACGAGATCGGGCGGAACCAGAGAGGTATGGCCGTAAGCTGCTTTTTATCTTTTTCCTAATCCTTTATAATGCGTCAATGAATTATGACACGCCTGCCGTTGGCATCTTTGTGTGGGTTAAATAAGGGTATGCAAAGAAGGCTGTGACATCCCATGCCGAAAATTGGATGGACTAGAGAAGACCCGCCCAGGAGTCCCAGCCAATCGGTGAATGGCCATTGCAGTCCCCGCCACCTCAAATGGCCTGACGATGGTATGGACGTAAGCCACCTTTCATCTTCTTCCTATTGCATCTCTTCTACAATGTGAATTTTTTTTTACAATTGTGTAGGTGTACAATCTACGGCGCTGGGCGGCTTTCAGAGAGAGAAGTTAAAAAGCTTACGGCACCTGGGATTCCCAGGCGGTCTTCCATCCAGGTACTAACCAGGCCCTGCTCTGCTTAGCTTCCGAGATCAGACGAGATCGGGCGGAACCAGAGAGGTATGGCCGTAAGCTGCTTTTCATCTTTTTCCTAATCCTTTAAAACGTGTCAAAGATAATCAGAAGTTTCTTTTTCTAAAATTGAAGCAGTTCTTAGCATTGGCAAGAGAGGTTTCTAAAACCTGAAGGTAACTTTACTTTTCTTCACTGGCAATTCTAACATGTTGGGTTAGCACCTGTATTTCAACGGCTAAATTACAAACAAAAGTATGCCAATTGTTAAATGTTGATCAACACTAATTTAGCAACCATGAAACGGAATCATTTTGGATAATATTGTCTAATTTCCTTTCATATCCAACGTTAAAACAGGTGTACAATCTGCGGCGCTCGGCGGCTTTCGGAGAGAGAAGTGAAAAAGCTTACGGCACCTGGGATTCCCAGGCGGTCTTCCATCCAGGTACTAACCAGGCCCTGCTCTGCTTAGCTTCCGAGAACAGACGAGATCGGGCGGAACCAGAGAGGTATGGACGTAAGCTGCTTTTCATCTTTTTCCTAATCCTTTAAAACGTGTCAAAGATAATCAGAAGTTTCTTTTTCTAAAATTGAAGCAGTTCTTAGCATTGGCAAGAGAGGTTCCTAAAGCCTGAAGGTAACTTTACTTTTCTTCACTGGCAATTCTAACATGTTGGGTTAGCACCTGTATTTCAACGGCTAAATTACAAACAACAGTATGCCAATCGTAAATGTTGACCAACACTAATTTAGCAATCATGAAACGGAATCATTTTGGATAATATTGTCTAATTTCCTTTCATATCCAACGTTAAAACAGGTGTACAATCTGCGGCGCTCGGCGGCTTTCGGAGAGAGAAGTGAAAAAGCTTACGGCACCTGGGATTCCCAGGCGGTCTTCCATCCAGGTACTAACCAGGCCCTGCTCTGCTTAGCTTCCGAGATCAGACGAGATCGGGCGGAACCAGAGAGGTATGGCCGTAAGCTGCTTTTTATCTTTTTCCTAATCCTTTATAATGCGTCAATGAATTATGACACGCCAGCCGTTGGCATCTTTGTGTGGGTTAAATAAGGGTATGCAAAGAAGGCTGTGACATCCCAAGCCGAAAATTGGATGGACTAGAGAAGACCCGCCCAGGAGTCCCAGCCAATCGGTGAATGGCCATTGCAGTCCCCGCCACCTCAAATGGCCTGACGATGGTATGGACGTAAGCCACCTTTCATCTTCTTCCTATTGCATCTCTTCTACAATGTGAATTTTTTTTTACAATTGTGTAGGTGTACAATCTACGGCGCTGGGCGGCTTTCAGAGAGAGAAGTTAAAAAGCTTACGGCACCTGGGATTCCCAGGCGGTCTTCCATCCAGGTACTAACCAGGCCCTGCTCTGCTTAGCTTCCGAGATCAGACGAGATCGGGCGGAACCAGAGAGGTATGGCCGTAAGCTGCTTTTCATCTTTTTCCTAATCCTTTAAAACGTGTCAAAGATAATCAGAAGTTTCTTTTTCTAAAATTGAAGCAGTTCTTAGCATTGGCAAGAGAGGTTCCTAAAGCCTGAAGGTAACTTTACTTTTCTTCACTGGCAATTCTAACATGTTGGGTTAGCACCTGTATTTCAACGGCTAAATTACAAACAACAGTATGCCAATGGTAAATGTTGACCAACACTAATTTAGCAATCATGAAACGGAATCATTTTGGATAATATTGTCTAATTTCCTTTCATATCCAACGTTAAAACAGGTGTACAATCTGCGGCGCTCGGCGGCTTTCGGAGAGAGAAGTGAAAAAGCTTACGGCACCTGGGATTCCCAGGCGGTCTTCCATCCAGGTACTAACCAGGCCCTGCTCTGCTTAGCTTCCGAGATCAGACGAGATCGGGCGGAACCAGAGAGGTATGGCCGTAAGCTGCTTTTTATCTTTTTCCTAATCCTTTATAATGCGTCAATGAATTATGACACGCCTGCCGTTGGCATCTTTGTGTGGGTTAAATAAGGGTATGCAAAGAAGGCTGTGACATCCCATGCCGAAAATTGGATGGACTAGAGAAGACCCGCCCAGGAGTCCCAGCCAATCGGTGAATGGCCATTGCAGTCCCCGCCACCTCAAATGGCCTGACGATGGTATGGACGTAAGCCACCTTTCATCTTCTTCCTATTGCATCTCTTCTACAATGTGAATTTTTTTTTACAATTGTGTAGGTGTACAATCTACGGCGCTGGGCGGCTTTCAGAGAGAGAAGTTAAAAAGCTTACGGCACCTGGGATTCCCAGGCGGTCTTCCATCCAGGTACTAACCAGGCCCTGCTCTGCTTAGCTTCCGAGATCAGACGAGATCGGGCGGAACCAGAGAGGTATGGCCGTAAGCTGCTTTTCATCTTTTTCCTAATCCTTTAAAACGTGTCAAAGATAATCAGAAGTTTCTTTTTCTAAAATTGAAGCAGTTCTTAGCATTGGCAAGAGAGGTTTCTAAAACCTGAAGGTAACTTTACTTTTCTTCACTGGCAATTCTAACATGTTGGGTTAGCACCTGTATTTCAACGGCTAAATTACAAACAAAAGTATGCCAATTGTTAAATGTTGATCAACACTAATTTAGCAACCATGAAACGGAATCATTTTGGATAATATTGTCTAATTGCCTTTCATATCCAACGTTAAAACAACACTAAACATGCATCTCTTCAACAATGTGATATACTTTTTGTAATTTGTAGGTGTACAATCTGCGGCGCTCGGCGGCTTTCGGTGAGAGAAGTGAAAAAGCTTACGGCACCTGGGATTCCCAGGCGGTCTTCCATCCAGGTACTAACCAGGCCCCGCTCTGCTTAGCTTCCGAGATCAGACGAGATCGGGCGGAACCAGAGAGGTATGGCTGTAAGCTGCTTTTTATCTTTTTCCTAATCCTTTAAAACGTGTCAAAGATAATCAGAAGTTTCTTTTTCTAAAATTGAAGCAGTTCTTAGCATTGGCAAGAGAGGTTCCTAAAACCTGAAGGGAACTTTACTTTTCTTCACTGGTAAATCTAACATGTTTGGTTAGCACCTGTATTTCAACGGCTAAATTACAAACAATAGTATGCCAATCGTAAAATGTTGATCAACACTAATTTAGCAATCATGAAACGGAATCATTTTGGATAATATTGTCTAATTTCCTTTCATATCCAACGTTAAAACAACACTAAACATGCATCTCTTCAACAATGTGATATACTTTTTGTAATTTGTAGGTGTACAATCTGCGGCGCTCGGCGGCTTTCGGTGAGAGAAGTGAAAAAGCTTACGGCACCTGGGATTCCCAGGCGGTCTTCCATCCAGGTACTAACCAGGCCCTGCTCTGCTTAGCATCCGAGATCAGACGAGATCGGGCGGAACCAGAGAGGTATGGCCGTAAGCTGCTTTTAATCTTTTTCCTAATCCTTTATAATGCGTCAAAGATAATCAGAAGAGTTTCTTTTTCTAAAATTGAAGCAGTTCTTAGGATTGGCAAGAGAGGTTTCTAAAACCTGAAGGTAACTTTACTTTTCTTCACTGGCAATTCTAACATGTTGGGTTAGCACCTGTATTTCAACGGCTAAATTACAAACAAAAGTATGCCAATTGTTAAATGTTGATCAACACTAATTTAGCAACCATGAAACGGAATCATTTTGGATAATATTGTCTAATTGCCTTTCATATCCAACGTTAAAACAACACTAAACATGCATCTCTTCAACAATGTGATATACTTTTTGTAATTTGTAGGTGTACAATCTGCGGCGCTCGGCGGCTTTCGGTGAGAGAAGGTAAAAAGCTTACGGCACCTGGGATTCCCAGGCGGTCTTCCATCCAGGTACTAACCAGGCCCTGCTCTGCTTAGCTTCCGAGATCAGACGAGATCGGGCGGAACCAGAGAGGTATGGCCGTAAGCTGCTTTTTATCTTTTTCCTAATCCTTTATAATGCGTCAATGAATTATGACACGCCTGCCGTTGGCATCTTTGTGTGGGTTAAATAAGGGTATGCAAAGAAGGCTGTGACATCCCATGCCGAAAATTGGATGGACTAGAGAAGACCCGCCCAGGAGTCCCAGCCAATCGGTGAATGGCCATTGCAGTCCCCGCCACCTCAAATGGCCTGACGATGGTATGGACGTAAGCCACCTTTCATCTTCTTCCTATTGCATCTCTTCTACAATGTGAATTTTTTTTTACAATTGTGTAGGTGTACAATCTACGGCGCTGGGCGGCTTTCAGAGAGAGAAGTTAAAAAGCTTACGGCACCTGGGATTCCCAGGCGGTCTTCCATCCAGGTACTAACCAGGCCCTGCTCTGCTTAGCTTCCGAGATCAGACGAGATCGGGCGGAACCAGAGAGGTATGGACGTGAGCTGCTTTTCATCTTTTTCCTAATCCTTTAAAACGTGTCAAAGATAATCAGAAGTTTCTTTTTCTAAAATTGAAGCAGTTCTTAGCATTGGCAAGAGAGGTTCCTAAAGCCTGAAGGTAACTTTACTTTTCTTCACTGGCAATTCTAACATGTTGGGTTAGCACCTGTATTTCAACGGCTAAATTACAAACAACAGTATGCCAATGGTAAATGTTGACCAACACTAATTTAGCAATCATGAAACGGAATCATTTTGGATAATATTGTCTAATTTCCTTTCATATCCAACGTTAAAACAGGTGTACAATCTGCGGCGCTCGGCGGCTTTCGGAGAGAGAAGTGAAAAAGCTTACGGCACCTGGGATTCCCAGGCGGTCTTCCATCCAGGTACTAACCAGGCCCTGCTCTGCTTAGCTTCCGAGATCAGACGAGATCGGGCGGAACCAGAGAGGTATGGCCGTAAGCTGCTTTTTATCTTTTTCCTAATCCTTTATAATGCGTCAATGAATTATGACACGCCTGCCGTTGGCATCTTTGTGTGGGTTAAATAAGGGTATGCAAAGAAGGCTGTGACATCCCATGCCGAAAATTGGATGGACTAGAGAAGACCCGCCCAGGAGTCCCAGCCAATCGGTGAATGGCCATTGCAGTCCCCGCCACCTCAAATGGCCTGACGATGGTATGGACGTAAGCCACCTTTCATCTTCTTCCTATTGCATCTCTTCTACAATGTGAATTTTTTTTTACAATTGTGTAGGTGTACAATCTACGGCGCTGGGCGGCTTTCAGAGAGAGAAGTTAAAAAGCTTACGGCACCTGGGATTCCCAGGCGGTCTTCCATCCAGGTACTAACCAGGCCCTGCTCTGCTTAGCTTCCGAGATCAGACGAGATCGGGCGGAACCAGAGAGGTATGGCCGTAAGCTGCTTTTCATCTTTTTCCTAATCCTTTAAAACGTGTCAAAGATAATCAGAAGTTTCTTTTTCTAAAATTGAAGCAGTTCTTAGCATTGGCAAGAGAGGTTCCTAAAGCCTGAAGGTAACTTTACTTTTCTTCACTGGCAATTCTAACATGTTGGGTTAGCACCTGTATTTCAACGGCTAAATTACAAACAACAGTATGCCAATGGTAAATGTTGACCAACACTAATTTAGCAATCATGAAACGGAATCATTTTGGATAATATTGTCTAATTTCCTTTCATATCCAACGTTAAAACAGGTGTACAATCTGCGGCGCTCGGCGGCTTTCGGAGAGAGAAGTGAAAAAGCTTACGGCACCTGGGATTCCCAGGCGGTCTTCCATCCAGGTACTAACCAGGCCCTGCTCTGCTTAGCTTCCGAGATCAGACGAGATCGGGCGGAACCAGAGAGGTATGGCCGTAAGCTGCTTTTTATCTTTTTCCTAATCCTTTATAATGCGTCAATGAATTATGACACGCCTGCCGTTGGCATCTTTGTGTGGGTTAAATAAGGGTATGCAAAGAAGGCTGTGACATCCCATGCCGAAAATTGGATGGACTAGAGAAGACCCGCCCAGGAGTCCCAGCCAATCGGTGAATGGCCATTGCAGTCCCCGCCACCTCAAATGGCCTGACGATGGTATGGACGTAAGCCACCTTTCATCTTCTTCCTATTGCATCTCTTCTACAATGTGAATTTTTTTTTACAATTGTGTAGGTGTACAATCTACGGCGCTGGGCGGCTTTCAGAGAGAGAAGTTAAAAAGCTTACGGCACCTGGGATTCCCAGGCGGTCTTCCATCCAGGTACTAACCAGGCCCTGCTCTGCTTAGCTTCCGAGATCAGACGAGATCGGGCGGAACCAGAGAGGTATGGCCGTAAGCTGCTTTTCATCTTTTTCCTAATCCTTTAAAACGTGTCAAAGATAATCAGAAGTTTCTTTTTCTAAAATTGAAGCAGTTCTTAGCATTGGCAAGAGAGGTTCCTAAAGCCTGAAGGTAACTTTACTTTTCTTCACTGGCAATTCTAACATGTTGGGTTAGCACCTGTATTTCAACGGCTAAATTACAAACAACAGTATGCCAATGGTAAATGTTGACCAACACTAATTTAGCAATCATGAAACGGAATCATTTTGGATAATATTGTCTAATTTCCTTTCATATCCAACGTTAAAACAGGTGTACAATCTGCGGCGCTCGGCGGCTTTCGGAGAGAGAAGTGAAAAAGCTTACGGCACCTGGGATTCCCAGGCGGTCTTCCATCCAGGTACTAACCAGGCCCTGCTCTGCTTAGCTTCCGAGATCAGACGAGATCGGGCGGAACCAGAGAGGTATGGCCGTAAGCTGCTTTTTATCTTTTTCCTAATCCTTTATAATGCGTCAATGAATTATGACACGCCAGCCGTTGGCATCTTTGTGTGGGTTAAATAAGGGTATGCAAAGAAGGCTGTGACATCCCAAGCCGAAAATTGGATGGACTAGAGAAGACCCGCCCAGGAGTCCCAGCCAATCGGTGAATGGCCATTGCAGTCCCCGCCACCTCAAATGGCCTGACGATGGTATGGACGTAAGCCACCTTTCATCTTCTTCCTATTGCATCTCTTCTACAATGTGAATTTTTTTTTACAATTGTGTAGGTGTACAATCTACGGCGCTGGGCGGCTTTCAGAGAGAGAAGTTAAAAAGCTTACGGCACCTGGGATTCCCAGGCGGTCTTCCATCCAGGTACTAACCAGGCCCTGCTCTGCTTAGCTTCCGAGATCAGACGAGATCGGGCGGAACCAGAGAGGTATGGCCGTAAGCTGCTTTTCATCTTTTTCCTAATCCTTTAAAACGTGTCAAAGATAATCAGAAGTTTCTTTTTCTAAAATTGAAGCAGTTCTTAGCATTGGCAAGAGAGGTTCCTAAAGCCTGAAGGTAACTTTACTTTTCTTCACTGGCAATTCTAACATGTTGGGTTAGCACCTGTATTTCAACGGCTAAATTACAAACAACAGTATGCCAATGGTAAATGTTGACCAACACTAATTTAGCAATCATGAAACGGAATCATTTTGGATAATATTGTCTAATTTCCTTTCATATCCAACGTTAAAACAGGTGTACAATCTGCGGCGCTCGGCGGCTTTCGGAGAGAGAAGTGAAAAAGCTTACGGCACCTGGGATTCCCAGGCGGTCTTCCATCCAGGTACTAACCAGGCCCTGCTCTGCTTAGCTTCCGAGATCAGACGAGATCGGGCGGAACCAGAGAGGTATGGCCGTAAGCTGCTTTTTATTTTTTTCCTAATCCTTTATAATGCGTCAATGAATTATGACACGCCTGCCGTTGGCATCTTTGTGTGGGTTAAATAAGGGTATGCAAAGAAGGCTGTGACATCCCATGCCGAAAATTGGATGGACTAGAGAAGACCCGCCCAGGAGTCCCAGCCAATCGGTGAATGGCCATTGCAGTCCCCGCCACCTCAAATGGCCTGACGATGGTATGGACGTAAGCCACCTTTCATCTTCTTCCTATTGCATCTCTTCTACAATGTGAATTTTTTTTTTACAATTGTGTAGGTGTACAATCTACGGCGCTGGGCGGCTTTCAGAGAGAGAAGTTAAAAAGCTTACGGCACCTGGGATTCCCAGGCGGTCTTCCATCCAGGTACTAACCAGGCCCTGCTCTGCTTAGCTTCCGAGATCAGACGAGATCGGGCGGAACCAGAGAGGTATGGCCGTAAGCTGCTTTTCATCTTTTTCCTAATCCTTTAAAACGTGTCAAAGATAATCAGAAGTTTCTTTTTCTAAAATTGAAGCAGTTCTTAGCATTGGCAAGAGAGGTTCCTAAAGCCTGAAGGTAACTTTACTTTTCTTCACTGGCAATTCTAACATGTTGGGTTAGCACCTGTATTTCAACGGCTAAATTACAAACAACAGTATGCCAATGGTAAATGTTGACCAACACTAATTTAGCAATCATGAAACGGAATCATTTTGGATAATATTGTCTAATTTCCTTTCATATCCAACGTTAAAACAGGTGTACAATCTGCGGCGCTCGGCGGCTTTCGGAGAGAGAAGTGAAAAAGCTTACGGCACCTGGGATTCCCAGGCGGTCTTCCATCCACGTACTAACCAGGCCCTGCTCTGCTTAGCTTCCGAGATCAGACGAGATCGGGCGGAACCAGAGAGGTATGGCCGTAAGCTGCTTTTTATCTTTTTCCTAATCCTTTATAATGCGTCAATGAATTATGACACGCCTGCCGTTGGCATCTTTGTGTGGGTTAAATAAGGGTATGCAAAGAAGGCTGTGACATCCCATGCCGAAAATTGGATGGACTAGAGAAGACCCGCCCAGGAGTCCCAGCCAATCGGTGAATGGCCATTGCAGTCCCCGCCACCTCAAATGGCCTGACGATGGTATGGACGTAAGCCACCTTTCATCTTCTTCCTATTGCATCTCTTCTACAATGTGAATTTTTTTTTACAATTGTGTAGGTGTACAATCTACGGCGCTGGGCGGCTTTCAGAGAGAGAAGTTAAAAAGCTTACGGCACCTGGGATTCCCAGGCGGTCTTCCATCCAGGTACTAACCAGGCCCTGCTCTGCTTAGCTTCCGAGATCAGACGAGATCGGGCGGAACCAGAGAGGTATGGCCGTAAGCTGCTTTTCATCTTTTTCCTAATCCTTTAAAACGTGTCAAAGATAATCAGAAGTTTCTTTTTCTAAAATTGAAGCAGTTCTTAGCATTGGCAAGAGAGGTTTCTAAAACCTGAAGGTAACTTTACTTTTCTTCACTGGCAATTCTAACATGTTGGGTTAGCACCTGTATTTCAACGGCTAAATTACAAACAAAAGTATGCCAATTGTTAAATGTTGATCAACACTAATTTAGCAACCATGAAACGGAATCATTTTGGATAATATTGTCTAATTGCCTTTCATATCCAACGTTAAAACAACACTAAACATGCATCTCTTCAACAATGTGATATACTTTTTGTAATTTGTAGGTGTACAATCTGCGGCGCTCGGCGGCTTTCGGTGAGAGAAGTGAAAAAGCTTACGGCACCTGGGATTCCCAGGCTGTCTTCCATCCAGGTACTAACCAGGCCCCGCTCTGCTTAGCTTCCGAGATCAGACGAGATCGGGCGGAACCAGAGAGGTATGGCTGTAAGCTGCATTTTATCTTTTTCCTAATCCTTTAAAACGTGTCAAAGATAATCAGAAGTTTCTTTTTCTAAAATTGAAGCAGTTCTTAGCATTGGCAAGAGAGGTTCCTAAAACCTGAAGGGAACTTTACTTTTCTTCACTGGTAAATCTAACATGTTTGGTTAGCACCTGTATTTCAACGGCTAAATTACAAACAATAGTATGCCAATCGTAAAATGTTGATCAACACTAATTTAGCAATCATGAAACGGAATCATTTTGGATAATATTGTCTAATTTCCTTTCATATCCAACGTTAAAACAGGTGTACAATCTGCGGCGCTCGGCGGCTTTCGGAGAGAGAAGTGAAAAAGCTTACGGCACCTGGGATTCCCAGGCGGTCTTCCATCCAGGTACTAACCAGGCCCTGCTCTGCTTAGCTTCCGAGATCAGACGAGATCGGGCGGAACCAGAGAGGTATGGCTGTAAGCTGCTTTTTATCTTTTTCCTAATCCTTTAAAACGTGTCAAAGATAATCAGAAGTTTCTTTTTCTAAAATTGAAGCAGTTCTTAGCATTGGCAAGAGAGGTTCCTAAAACCTGAAGGGAACTTTACTTTTCTTCACTGGTAAATCTAACATGTTTGGTTAGCACCTGTATTTCAACGGCTAAATTACAAACAATAGTATGCCAATCGTAAAATGTTGATCAACACTAATTTAGCAATCATGAAACGGAATCATTTTGGATAATATTGTCTAATTTCCTTTCATATCCAACGTTAAAACAACACTAAACATGCATCTCTTCAACAATGTGATATACTTTTTGTAATTTGTAGGTGTACAATCTGCGGCGCTCGGCGGCTTTCGGTGAGAGAAGTGAAAAAGCTTACGGCACCTGGGATTCCCAGGCGGTCTTCCATCCAGGTACTAACCAGGCCCTGCTCTGCTTAGCATCCGAGATCAGACGAGATCGGGCGGAACCAGAGAGGTATGGCCGTAAGCTGCTTTTAATCTTTTTCCTAATCCTTTATAATGCGTCAAAGATAATCAGAAGAGTTTCTTTTTCTAAAATTGAAGCAGTTCTTAGGATTGGCAAGAGAGGTTTCTAAAACCTGAAGGTAACTTTACTTTTCTTCACTGGCAATTCTAACATGTTGGGTTAGCACCTGTATTTCAACGGCTAAATTACAAACAAAAGTATGCCAATTGTTAAATGTTGATCAACACTAATTTAGCAACCATGAAACGGAATCATTTTGGATAATATTGTCTAATTGCCTTTCATATCCAACGTTAAAACAACACTAAACATGCATCTCTTCAACAATGTGATATACTTTTTGTAATTTGTAGGTGTACAATCTGCGGCGCTCGGCGGCTTTCGGTGAGAGAAGGTAAAAAGCTTACGGCACCTGGGATTCCCAGGCGGTCTTCCATCCAGGTACTAACCAGGCCCTGCTCTGCTTAGCTTCCGAGATCAGACGAGATCGGGCGGAACCAGAGAGGTATGGCCGTAAGCTGCTTTTTATCTTTTTCCTAATCCTTTATAATGCGTCAATGAATTATGACACGCCTGCCGTTGGCATCTTTGTGTGGGTTAAATAAGGGTATGCAAAGAAGGCTGTGACATCCCATGCCGAAAATTGGATGGACTAGAGAAGACCCGCCCAGGAGTCCCAGCCAATCGGTGAATGGCCATTGCAGTCCCCGCCACCTCAAATGGCCTGACGATGGTATGGACGTAAGCCACCTTTCATCTTCTTCCTATTGCATCTCTTCTACAATGTGAATTTTTTTTTACAATTGTGTAGGTGTACAATCTACGGCGCTGGGCGGCTTTCAGAGAGAGAAGTTAAAAAGCTTACGGCACCTGGGATTCCCAGGCGGTCTTCCATCCAGGTACTAACCAGGCCCTGCTCTGCTTAGCTTCCGAGATCAGACGAGATCGGGCGGAACCAGAGAGGTATGGCCGTAAGCTGCTTTTCATCTTTTTCCTAATCCTTTAAAACGTGTCAAAGATAATCAGAAGTTTCTTTTTCTAAAATTGAAGCAGTTCTTAGCATTGGCAAGAGAGGTTCCTAAAGCCTGAAGGTAACTTTACTTTTCTTCACTGGCAATTCTAACATGTTGGGTTAGCACCTGTATTTCAACGGCTAAATTACAAACAACAGTATGCCAATGGTAAATGTTGACCAACACTAATTTAGCAATCATGAAACGGAATCATTTTGGATAATATTGTCTAATTTCCTTTCATATCCAACGTTAAAACAGGTGTACAATCTGCGGCGCTCGGCGGCTTTCGGAGAGAGAAGTGAAAAAGCTTACGGCACCTGGGATTCCCAGGCGGTCTTCCATCCAGGTACTAACCAGGCCCTGCTCTGCTTAGCTTCCGAGATCAGACGAGATCGGGCGGAACCAGAGAGGTATGGCCGTAAGCTGCTTTTTATCTTTTTCCTAATCCTTTATAATGCGTCAATGAATTATGACACGCCTGCCGTTGGCATCTTTGTGTGGGTTAAATAAGGGTATGCAAAGAAGGCTGTGACATCCCATGCCGAAAATTGGATGGACTAGAGAAGACCCGCCCAGGAGTCCCAGCCAATCGGTGAATGGCCATTGCAGTCCCCGCCACCTCAAATGGCCTGACGATGGTATGGACGTAAGCCACCTTTCATCTTCTTCCTATTGCATCTCTTCTACAATGTGAATTTTTTTTTACAATTGTGTAGGTGTACAATCTACGGCGCTGGGCGGCTTTCAGAGAGAGAAGTTAAAAAGCTTACGGCACCTGGGATTCCCAGGCGGTCTTCCATCCAGGTACTAACCAGGCCCTGCTCTGCTTAGCTTCCGAGATCAGACGAGATCGGGCGGAACCAGAGAGGTATGGCCGTAAGCTGCTTTTCATCTTTTTCCTAATCCTTTAAAACGTGTCAAAGATAATCAGAAGTTTCTTTTTCTAAAATTGAAGCAGTTCTTAGCATTGGCAAGAGAGGTTTCTAAAACCTGAAGGTAACTTTACTTTTCTTCACTGGCAATTCTAACATGTTGGGTTAGCACCTGTATTTCAACGGCTAAATTACAAACAAAAGTATGCCAATTGTTAAATGTTGATCAACACTAATTTAGCAACCATGAAACGGAATCATTTTGGATAATATTGTCTAATTGCCTTTCATATCCAACGTTAAAACAACACTAAACATGCATCTCTTCAACAATGTGATATACTTTTTGTAATTTGTAGGTGTACAATCTGCGGCGCTCGGCGGCTTTCGGTGAGAGAAGTGAAAAAGCTTACGGCACCTGGGATTCCCAGGCTGTCTTCCATCCAGGTACTAACCAGGCCCCGCTCTGCTTAGCTTCCGAGATCAGACGAGATCGGGCGGAACCAGAGAGGTATGGCTGTAAGCTGCTTTTTATCTTTTTCCTAATCCTTTAAAACGTGTCAAAGATAATCAGAAGTTTCTTTTTCTAAAATTGAAGCAGTTCTTAGCATTGGCAAGAGAGGTTCCTAAAACCTGAAGGGAACTTTACTTTTCTTCACTGGTAAATCTAACATGTTTGGTTAGCACCTGTATTTCAACGGCTAAATTACAAACAATAGTATGCCAATCGTAAAATGTTGATCAACACTAATTTAGCAATCATGAAACGGAATCATTTTGGATAATATTGTCTAATTTCCTTTCATATCCAACGTTAAAACAACACTAAACATGCATCTCTTCAACAATGTGATATACTTTTTGTAATTTGTAGGTGTACAATCTGCGGCGCTCGGCGGCTTTCGGTGAGAGAAGTGAAAAAGCTTACGGCACCTGGGATTCCCAGGCGGTCTTCCATCCAGGTACTAACCAGGCCCTGCTCTGCTTAGCATCCGAGATCAGACGAGATCGGGCGGAACCAGAGAGGTATGGCCGTAAGCTGCTTTTTATCTTTTTCCTAATCCTTTATAATGCGTCAAAAAATTATGTCACGCCTGCCGTTGGCATCTTTGTGTGGGTTAAATAAGGGTATGCAAAGAAGGCTGTGACATCCTATGGCGAAAATTGGATGGACTAGAGAAGACCCGCCCAGGAGTCCCAGCCAATCGGTGAATGGCCATTGCAGTCCCCGCCACCTCAAATGGCCTGACGATGGTATGGACGTAAGCCACCTTTCATCTTCTTCCTATTGCATCTCTTCTACAATGTGAATTTTTTTTTACAATTGTGTAGGTGTACAATCTACGGCGCTGGGCGGCTTTCAGAGAGAGAAGTGAAAAAGCTTACGGCACCTGGGATTCCCAGGCGGTCTTCCATCCAGGTACTAACCAGGCCCTGCTCTGCTTAGCTTCCGAGATCAGACGAGATTGGGCGGAACCAGAGAGGTATGGACGTAAGCTGCTTTTCATCTTTTTCCTAATCCTTTAAAACGTGTCAAAGATAATCAGAAGTTTCTTTTTCTAAAATTGAAGCAGTTCTTAGCATTGGCAAGAGAGGTTCCTAAAGCCTGAAGGTAACTTTACTTTTCTTCACTGGCAATTCTAACATGTTGGGTTAGCACCTGTATTTCAACGGCTAAATTACAAACAACAGTATGCCAATGGTAAATGTTGACCAACACTAATTTAGCAATCATGAAACGGAATCATTTTGGATAATATTGTCTAATTTCCTTTCATATCCAACGTTAAAACAGGTGTACAATCTGCGGCGCCCGGCGGCTTTCGGAGAGAGAAGTGAAAAAGCTTACGGCACCTGGGATTCCCAGGCGGTCTTCCATCCAGGTACTAACCAGGCCCTGCTCTGCTTAGCTTCCGAGATCAGACGAGATCGGGCGGAACCAGAGAGGTATGGCCGTAAGCTGCTTTTTATCTTTTTCCTAATCCTTTATAATGCGTCAATGAATTATGACACGCCTGCCGTTGGCATCTTTGTGTGGGTTAAATAAGGGTATGCAAAGAAGGCTGTGACATCCCATGCCGAAAATTGGATGGACTAGAGAACACCCGCCCAGGAGTCCCAGCCAATCGGTGAATGGCCATTGCAGTCCCCGCCACCTCAAATGGCCTGACGATGGTATGGACGTAAGCCACCTTTCATCTTCTTCCTATTGCATCTCTTCTACAATGTGAATTTTTTTTTACAATTGTGTAGGTGTACAATCTACGGCGCTGGGCGGCTTTCAGAGAGAGAAGTTAAAAAGCTTACGGCACCTGGGATTCCCAGGCGGTCTTCCATCCAGGTACTAACCAGGCCCTGCTCTGCTTAGCTTCCGAGATCAGACGAGATCGGGCGGAACCAGAGAGGTATGGCCGTAAGCTGCTTTTCATCTTTTTCCTAATCCTTTAAAACGTGTCAAAGATAATCAGAAGTTTCTTTTTCTAAAATTGAAGCAGTTCTTAGCATTGGCAAGAGAGGTTCCTAAAGCCTGAAGGTAACTTTACTTTTCTTCACTGGCAATTCTAACATGTTGGGTTAGCACCTGTATTTCAACGGCTAAATTACAAACAACAGTATGCCAATGGTAAATGTTGACCAACACTAATTTAGCAATCATGAAACGGAATCATTTTGGATAATATTGTCTAATTTCCTTTCATATCCAACGTTAAAACAGGTGTACAATCTGCGGCGCTCGGCGGCTTTCGGAGAGAGAAGTGAAAAAGCTTACGGCACCTGGGATTCCCAGGCGGTCTTCCATCCAGGTACTAACCAGGCCCTGCTCTGCTTAGCTTCCGAGATCAGACGAGATTGGGCGGAACCAGAGAGGTATGGACGTAAGCTGCTTTTCATCTTTTTCCTAATCCTTTAAAACGTGTCAAAGATAATCAGAAGTTTCTTTTTCTAAAATTGAAGCAGTTCTTAGCATTGGCAAGAGAGGTTCCTAAAGCCTGAAGGTAACTTTACTTTTCTTCACTGGCAATTCTAACATGTTGGGTTAGCACCTGTATTTCAACGGCTAAATTACAAACAACAGTATGCCAATGGTAAATGTTGACCAACACTAATTTAGCAATCATGAAACGGAATCATTTTGGATAATATTGTCTAATTTCCTTTCATATCCAACGTTAAAACAGGTGTACAATCTGCGGCGCCCGGCGGCTTTCGGAGAGAGAAGTGAAAAAGCTTACGGCACCTGGGATTCCCAGGCGGTCTTCCATCCAGGTACTAACCAGGCCCTGCTCTGCTTAGCTTCCGAGATCAGACGAGATCGGGCGGAACCAGAGAGGTATGGCCGTAAGCTGCTTTTTATCTTTTTCCTAATCCTTTATAATGCGTCAATGAATTATGACACGCCTGCCGTTGGCATCTTTGTGTGGGTTAAATAAGGGTATGCAAAGAAGGCTGTGACATCCCATGCCGAAAATTGGATGGACTAGAGAACACCCGCCCAGGAGTCCCAGCCAATCGGTGAATGGCCATTGCAGTCCCCGCCACCTCAAATGGCCTGACGATGGTATGGACGTAAGCCACCTTTCATCTTCTTCCTATTGCATCTCTTCTACAATGTGAATTTTTTTTTACAATTGTGTAGGTGTACAATCTACGGCGCTGGGCGGCTTTCAGAGAGAGAAGTTAAAAAGCTTACGGCACCTGGGATTCCCAGGCGGTCTTCCATCCAGGTACTAACCAGGCCCTGCTCTGCTTAGCTTCCGAGATCAGACGAGATCGGGCGGAACCAGAGAGGTATGGCCGTAAGCTGCTTTTCATCTTTTTCCTAATCCTTTAAAACGTGTCAAAGATAATCAGAAGTTTCTTTTTCTAAAATTGAAGCAGTTCTTAGCATTGGCAAGAGAGGTTCCTAAAGCCTGAAGGTAACTTTACTTTTCTTCACTGGCAATTCTAACATGTTGGGTTAGCACCTGTATTTCAACGGCTAAATTACAAACAACAGTATGCCAATGGTAAATGTTGACCAACACTAATTTAGCAATCATGAAACGGAATCATTTTGGATAATATTGTCTAATTTCCTTTCATATCCAACGTTAAAACAGGTGTACAATCTGCGGCGCTCGGCGGCTTTCGGAGAGAGAAGTGAAAAAGCTTACGGCACCTGGGATTCCCAGGCGGTCTTCCATCCAGGTACTAACCAGGCCCTGCTCTGCTTAGCTTCCGAGATCAGACGAGATCGGGCGGAACCAGAGAGGTATGGCCGTAAGCTGCTTTTTATCTTTTTCCTAATCCTTTATAATGCGTCAATGAATTATGACACGCCTGCCGTTGGCATCTTTGTGTGGGTTAAATAAGGGTATGCAAAGAAGGCTGTGACATCCCATGCCGAAAATTGGATGGACTAGAGAAGACCCGCCCAGGAGTCCCAGCCAATCGGTGAATGGCCATTGCAGTCCCCGCCACCTCAAATGGCCTGACGATGGTATGGACGTAAGCCACCTTTCATCTTCTTCCTATTGCATCTCTTCTACAATGTGAATTTTTTTTTACAATTGTGTAGGTGTACAATCTACGGCGCTGGGCGGCTTTCAGAGAGAGAAGTTAAAAAGCTTACGGCACCTGGGATTCCCAGGCGGTCTTCCATCCAGGTACTAACCAGGCCCTGCTCTGCTTAGCTTCCGAGATCAGACGAGATCGGGCGGAACCAGAGAGGTATGGCCGTAAGCTGCTTTTCATCTTTTTCCTAATCCTTTAAAACGTGTCAAAGATAATCAGAAGTTTCTTTTTCTAAAATTGAAGCAGTTCTTAGCATTGGCAAGAGAGGTTTCTAAAACCTGAAGGTAACTTTACTTTTCTTCACTGGCAATTCTAACATGTTGGGTTAGCACCTGTATTTCAACGGCTAAATTACAAACAAAAGTATGCCAATTGTTAAATGTTGATCAACACTAATTTAGCAACCATGAAACGGAATCATTTTGGATAATATTGTCTAATTGCCTTTCATATCCAACGTTAAAACAACACTAAACATGCATCTCTTCAACAATGTGATATACTTTTTGTAATTTGTAGGTGTACAATCTGCGGCGCTCGGCGGCTTTCGGTGAGAGAAGTGAAAAAGCTTACGGCACCTGGGATTCCCAGGCGGTCTTCCATCCAGGTACTAACCAGGCCCCGCTCTGCTTAGCTTCCGAGATCAGACGAGATCGGGCGGAACCAGAGAGGTATGGCTGTAAGCTGCTTTTTATCTTTTTCCTAATCCTTTAAAACGTGTCAAAGATAATCAGAAGTTTCTTTTTCTAAAATTGAAGCAGTTCTTAGCATTGGCAAGAGAGGTTCCTAAAACCTGAAGGGAACTTTACTTTTCTTCACTGGTAAATCTAACATGTTTGGTTAGCACCTGTATTTCAACGGCTAAATTACAAACAATAGTATGCCAATCGTAAAATGTTGATCAACACTAATTTAGCAATCATGAAACGGAATCATTTTGGATAATATTGTCTAATTTCCTTTCATATCCAACGTTAAAACAACACTAAACATGCATCTCTTCAACAATGTGATATACTTTTTGTAATTTGTAGGTGTACAATCTGCGGCGCTCTGCAGCTTTCAGAGAGAAGTGAAAAAGCTTACGGCACCTGGGATTCCCTAGGCGGTCTTCCATCCAGGTACTAACCAGGCCCTGCTCTGCTTAGCTTCCGAGATCAGACGAGATCGGGCGGAACCAGAGAGGTATGGCCGTAAGCTGCTTTTTATCTTTTTCCTAATCCTTTATAATGCGTCAAAGATAATCAGAAGAGTTTCTTTTTCTAAAATTGAAGCAGTTCTTAGGATTGGCAAGAGAGGTTTCTAAAGCCTGAAGGTAACTTTACTTTTCTTCACTGGCAATTCTAACATGTTGGGTTAGCACCTGTATTTCAACGGCTAAATTACAAACAAAAGTATGCCAATTGTTAAATGTTGATCAACACTAATTTAGCAACCATGAAACGGAATCATTTTGGATAATATTGTCTAATTGCCTTTCATATCCAACGTTAAAACAACACTAAACATGCATCTCTTCAACAATGTGATATACTTTTTGTAATTTGTAGGTGTACAATCTGCGGCGCTCGGCGGCTTTCGGTGAGAGAAGGTAAAAAGCTTACGGCACCTGGGATTCCCAGGCGGTCTTCCATCCAGGTACTAACCAGGCCCTGCTCTGCTTAGCTTCCGAGATCAGACGAGATCGGGCGGAACCAGAGAGGTATGGCCGTAAGCTGCTTTTTATCTTTTTCCTAATCCTTTATAATGCGTCAATGAATTATGACACGCCTGCCGTTGGCATCTTTGTGTGGGTTAAATAAGGGTATGCAAAGAAGGCTGTGACATCCCATGCCGAAAATTGGATGGACTAGAGAAGACCCGCCCAGGAGTCCCAGCCAATCGGTGAATGGCCATTGCAGTCCCCGCCACCTCAAATGGCCTGACGATGGTATGGACGTAAGCCACCTTTCATCTTCTTCCTATTGCATCTCTTCTACAATGTGAATTTTTTTTTACAATTGTGTAGGTGTACAATCTACGGCGCTGGGCGGCTTTCAGAGAGAGAAGTTAAAAAGCTTACGGCACCTGGGATTCCCAGGCGGTCTTCCATCCAGGTACTAACCAGGCCCTGCTCTGCTTAGCTTCCGAGATCAGACGAGATCGGGCGGAACCAGAGAGGTATGGACGTAAGCTGCTTTTCATCTTTTTCCTAATCCTTTAAAACGTGTCAAAGATAATCAGAAGTTTCTTTTTCTAAAATTGAAGCAGTTCTTAGCATTGGCAAGAGAGGTTCCTAAAGCCTGAAGGTAACTTTACTTTTCTTCACTGGCAATTCTAACATGTTGGGTTAGCACCTGTATTTCAACGGCTAAATTACAAACAACAGTATGCCAATGGTAAATGTTGACCAACACTAATTTAGCAATCATGAAACGGAATCATTTTGGATAATATTGTCTAATTGCCTTTCATATCCAACGTTAAAACAACACTAAACATGCATCTCTTCAACAATGTGATATACTTTTTGTAATTTGTAGGTG
The DNA here is from genome assembly GCF_949316345.1 of Pungitius pungitius. NCBI lineage: Eukaryota > Metazoa > Chordata > Actinopteri > Perciformes > Gasterosteidae > Pungitius > Pungitius pungitius. Next base: position 287,642 of record NW_026909895.1, on the reverse strand, counting down.
TACAATCTGCGGCGCTCGGCGGCTTTCGGTGAGAGAAGTGAAAAAGCTTACGGCACCTGGGATTCCCAGGCGGTCTTCCATCCAGGTACTAACCAGGCCCTGCTCTGCTTAGCTTCCGAGAACAGACGAGATCGGGCGGAACCAGAGAGGTATGGACGTAAGCTGCTTTTCATCTTTTTCCTAATCCTTTAAAACGTGTCAAAGATAATCAGAAGTTTCTTTTTCTAAAATTGAAGCAGTTCTTAGCATTGGCAAGAGAGGTTCCTAAAGCCTGAAGGTAACTTTACTTTTCTTCACTGGCAATTCTAACATGTTGGGTTAGCACCTGTATTTCAACGGCTAAATTACAAACAACAGTATGCCAATCGTAAATGTTGACCAACACTAATTTAGCAATCATGAAACGGAATCATTTTGGATAATATTGTCTAATTTCCTTTCATATCCAACGTTAAAACAGGTGTACAATCTGCGGCGCTCTGCAGCTTTCAGAGAGAAGTGAAAAAGCTTACGGCACCTGGGATTCCCAGGCGGTCTTCCATCCAGGTACTAACCAGGCCCTGCTCTGCTTAGCTTCCGAGATCAGACGAGATCGGGCGGAACCAGAGAGGTATGGCCGTAAGCTGCTTTTCATCTTTTTCCTAATCCTTTAAAACGTGTCAAAGATAATCAGAAGTTTCTTTTTCTAAAATTGAAGCAGTTCTTAGCATTGGCAAGAGAGGTTCCTAAAGCCTGAAGGTAACTTTACTTTTCTTCACTGGCAATTCTAACATGTTGGGTTAGCACCTGTATTTCAACGGCTAAATTACAAACAACAGTATGCCAATGGTAAATGTTGACCAACACTAATTTAGCAATCATGAAACGGAATCATTTTGGATAATATTGTCTAATTTCCTTTCATATCCAACGTTAAAACAGGTGTACAATCTGCGGCGCCCGGCGGCTTTCGGAGAGAGAAGTGAAAAAGCTTACGGCACCTGGGATTCCCAGGCGGTCTTCCATCCAGGTACTAACCAGGCCCTGCTCTGCTTAGCTTCCGAGATCAGACGAGATCGGGCGGAACCAGAGAGGTATGGCCGTAAGCTGCTTTTTATCTTTTTCCTAATCCTTTATAATGCGTCAATGAATTATGACACGCCTGCCGTTGGCATCTTTGTGTGGGTTAAATAAGGGTATGCAAAGAAGGCTGTGACATCCCATGCCGAAAATTGGATGGACTAGAGAACACCCGCCCAGGAGTCCCAGCCAATCGGTGAATGGCCATTGCAGTCCCCGCCACCTCAAATGGCCTGACGATGGTATGGACGTAAGCCACCTTTCATCTTCTTCCTATTGCATCTCTTCTACAATGTGAATTTTTTTTTACAATTGTGTAGGTGTACAATCTACGGCGCTGGGCGGCTTTCAGAGAGAGAAGTTAAAAAGCTTACGGCACCTGGGATTCCCAGGCGGTCTTCCATCCAGGTACTAACCAGGCCCTGCTCTGCTTAGCTTCCGAGATCAGACGAGATCGGGCGGAACCAGAGAGGTATGGCCGTAAGCTGCTTTTCATCTTTTTCCTAATCCTTTAAAACGTGTCAAAGATAATCAGAAGTTTCTTTTTCTAAAATTGAAGCAGTTCTTAGCATTGGCAAGAGAGGTTCCTAAAGCCTGAAGGTAACTTTACTTTTCTTCACTGGCAATTCTAACATGTTGGGTTAGCACCTGTATTTCAACGGCTAAATTACAAACAACAGTATGCCAATGGTAAATGTTGACCAACACTAATTTAGCAATCATGAAACGGAATCATTTTGGATAATATTGTCTAATTTCCTTTCATATCCAACGTTAAAACAGGTGTACAATCTGCGGCGCTCGGCGGCTTTCGGAGAGAGAAGTGAAAAAGCTTACGGCACCTGGGATTCCCAGGCGGTCTTCCATCCAGGTACTAACCAGGCCCTGCTCTGCTTAGCTTCCGAGATCAGACGAGATTGGGCGGAACCAGAGAGGTATGGACGTAAGCTGCTTTTCATCTTTTTCCTAATCCTTTAAAACGTGTCAAAGATAATCAGAAGTTTCTTTTTCTAAAATTGAAGCAGTTCTTAGCATTGGCAAGAGAGGTTCCTAAAGCCTGAAGGTAACTTTACTTTTCTTCACTGGCAATTCTAACATGTTGGGTTAGCACCTGTATTTCAACGGCTAAATTACAAACAACAGTATGCCAATGGTAAATGTTGACCAACACTAATTTAGCAATCATGAAACGGAATCATTTTGGATAATATTGTCTAATTTCCTTTCATATCCAACGTTAAAACAGGTGTACAATCTGCGGCGCCCGGCGGCTTTCGGAGAGAGAAGTGAAAAAGCTTACGGCACCTGGGATTCCCAGGCGGTCTTCCATCCAGGTACTAACCAGGCCCTGCTCTGCTTAGCTTCCGAGATCAGACGAGATCGGGCGGAACCAGAGAGGTATGGCCGTAAGCTGCTTTTTATCTTTTTCCTAATCCTTTATAATGCGTCAATGAATTATGACACGCCTGCCGTTGGCATCTTTGTGTGGGTTAAATAAGGGTATGCAAAGAAGGCTGTGACATCCCATGCCGAAAATTGGATGGACTAGAGAACACCCGCCCAGGAGTCCCAGCCAATCGGTGAATGGCCATTGCAGTCCCCGCCACCTCAAATGGCCTGACGATGGTATGGACGTAAGCCACCTTTCATCTTCTTCCTATTGCATCTCTTCTACAATGTGAATTTTTTTTTACAATTGTGTAGGTGTACAATCTACGGCGCTGGGCGGCTTTCAGAGAGAGAAGTTAAAAAGCTTACGGCACCTGGGATTCCCAGGCGGTCTTCCATCCAGGTACTAACCAGGCCCTGCTCTGCTTAGCTTCCGAGATCAGACGAGATCGGGCGGAACCAGAGAGGTATGGCCGTAAGCTGCTTTTCATCTTTTTCCTAATCCTTTAAAACGTGTCAAAGATAATCAGAAGTTTCTTTTTCTAAAATTGAAGCAGTTCTTAGCATTGGCAAGAGAGGTTCCTAAAGCCTGAAGGTAACTTTACTTTTCTTCACTGGCAATTCTAACATGTTGGGTTAGCACCTGTATTTCAACGGCTAAATTACAAACAACAGTATGCCAATGGTAAATGTTGACCAACACTAATTTAGCAATCATGAAACGGAATCATTTTGGATAATATTGTCTAATTTCCTTTCATATCCAACGTTAAAACAGGTGTACAATCTGCGGCGCTCGGCGGCTTTCGGAGAGAGAAGTGAAAAAGCTTACGGCACCTGGGATTCCCAGGCGGTCTTCCATCCAGGTACTAACCAGGCCCTGCTCTGCTTAGCTTCCGAGATCAGACGAGATCGGGCGGAACCAGAGAGGTATGGCCGTAAGCTGCTTTTTATCTTTTTCCTAATCCTTTATAATGCGTCAATGAATTATGACACGCCTGCCGTTGGCATCTTTGTGTGGGTTAAATAAGGGTATGCAAAGAAGGCTGTGACATCCCATGCCGAAAATTGGATGGACTAGAGAAGACCCGCCCAGGAGTCCCAGCCAATCGGTGAATGGCCATTGCAGTCCCCGCCACCTCAAATGGCCTGACGATGGTATGGACGTAAGCCACCTTTCATCTTCTTCCTATTGCATCTCTTCTACAATGTGAATTTTTTTTTACAATTGTGTAGGTGTACAATCTACGGCGCTGGGCGGCTTTCAGAGAGAGAAGTTAAAAAGCTTACGGCACCTGGGATTCCCAGGCGGTCTTCCATCCAGGTACTAACCAGGCCCTGCTCTGCTTAGCTTCCGAGATCAGACGAGATCGGGCGGAACCAGAGAGGTATGGCCGTAAGCTGCTTTTCATCTTTTTCCTAATCCTTTAAAACGTGTCAAAGATAATCAGAAGTTTCTTTTTCTAAAATTGAAGCAGTTCTTAGCATTGGCAAGAGAGGTTTCTAAAACCTGAAGGTAACTTTACTTTTCTTCACTGGCAATTCTAACATGTTGGGTTAGCACCTGTATTTCAACGGCTAAATTACAAACAAAAGTATGCCAATTGTTAAATGTTGATCAACACTAATTTAGCAACCATGAAACGGAATCATTTTGGATAATATTGTCTAATTGCCTTTCATATCCAACGTTAAAACAACACTAAACATGCATCTCTTCAACAATGTGATATACTTTTTGTAATTTGTAGGTGTACAATCTGCGGCGCTCGGCGGCTTTCGGTGAGAGAAGTGAAAAAGCTTACGGCACCTGGGATTCCCAGGCGGTCTTCCATCCAGGTACTAACCAGGCCCCGCTCTGCTTAGCTTCCGAGATCAGACGAGATCGGGCGGAACCAGAGAGGTATGGCTGTAAGCTGCTTTTTATCTTTTTCCTAATCCTTTAAAACGTGTCAAAGATAATCAGAAGTTTCTTTTTCTAAAATTGAAGCAGTTCTTAGCATTGGCAAGAGAGGTTCCTAAAACCTGAAGGGAACTTTACTTTTCTTCACTGGTAAATCTAACATGTTTGGTTAGCACCTGTATTTCAACGGCTAAATTACAAACAATAGTATGCCAATCGTAAAATGTTGATCAACACTAATTTAGCAATCATGAAACGGAATCATTTTGGATAATATTGTCTAATTTCCTTTCATATCCAACGTTAAAACAACACTAAACATGCATCTCTTCAACAATGTGATATACTTTTTGTAATTTGTAGGTGTACAATCTGCGGCGCTCGGCGGCTTTCGGTGAGAGAAGTGAAAAAGCTTACGGCACCTGGGATTCCCAGGCGGTCTTCCATCCAGGTACTAACCAGGCCCTGCTCTGCTTAGCATCCGAGATCAGACGAGATCGGGCGGAACCAGAGAGGTATGGCCGTAAGCTGCTTTTAATCTTTTTCCTAATCCTTTATAATGCGTCAAAGATAATCAGAAGAGTTTCTTTTTCTAAAATTGAAGCAGTTCTTAGGATTGGCAAGAGAGGTTTCTAAAACCTGAAGGTAACTTTACTTTTCTTCACTGGCAATTCTAACATGTTGGGTTAGCACCTGTATTTCAACGGCTAAATTACAAACAAAAGTATGCCAATTGTTAAATGTTGATCAACACTAATTTAGCAACCATGAAACGGAATCATTTTGGATAATATTGTCTAATTGCCTTTCATATCCAACGTTAAAACAACACTAAACATGCATCTCTTCAACAATGTGATATACTTTTTGTAATTTGTAGGTGTACAATCTGCGGCGCTCGGCGGCTTTCGGTGAGAGAAGGTAAAAAGCTTACGGCACCTGGGATTCCCAGGCGGTCTTCCATCCAGGTACTAACCAGGCCCTGCTCTGCTTAGCTTCCGAGATCAGACGAGATCGGGCGGAACCAGAGAGGTATGGCCGTAAGCTGCTTTTTATCTTTTTCCTAATCCTTTATAATGCGTCAATGAATTATGACACGCCTGCCGTTGGCATCTTTGTGTGGGTTAAATAAGGGTATGCAAAGAAGGCTGTGACATCCCATGCCGAAAATTGGATGGACTAGAGAAGACCCGCCCAGGAGTCCCAGCCAATCGGTGAATGGCCATTGCAGTCCCCGCCACCTCAAATGGCCTGACGATGGTATGGACGTAAGCCACCTTTCATCTTCTTCCTATTGCATCTCTTCTACAATGTGAATTTTTTTTTACAATTGTGTAGGTGTACAATCTACGGCGCTGGGCGGCTTTCAGAGAGAGAAGTTAAAAAGCTTACGGCACCTGGGATTCCCAGGCGGTCTTCCATCCAGGTACTAACCAGGCCCTGCTCTGCTTAGCTTCCGAGATCAGACGAGATCGGGCGGAACCAGAGAGGTATGGACGTAAGCTGCTTTTCATCTTTTTCCTAATCCTTTAAAACGTGTCAAAGATAATCAGAAGTTTCTTTTTCTAAAATTGAAGCAGTTCTTAGCATTGGCAAGAGAGGTTCCTAAAGCCTGAAGGTAACTTTACTTTTCTTCACTGGCAATTCTAACATGTTGGGTTAGCACCTGTATTTCAACGGCTAAATTACAAACAACAGTATGCCAATGGTAAATGTTGACCAACACTAATTTAGCAATCATGAAACGGAATCATTTTGGATAATATTGTCTAATTTCCTTTCATATCCAACGTTAAAACAGGTGTACAATCTGCGGCGCTCGGCGGCTTTCGGAGAGAGAAGTGAAAAAGCTTACGGCACCTGGGATTCCCAGGCGGTCTTCCATCCAGGTACTAACCAGGCCCTGCTCTGCTTAGCTTCCGAGATCAGACGAGATCGGGCGGAACCAGAGAGGTATGGCCGTAAGCTGCTTTTTATCTTTTTCCTAATCCTTTATAATGCGTCAATGAATTATGACACGCCTGCCGTTGGCATCTTTGTGTGGGTTAAATAAGGGTATGCAAAGAAGGCTGTGACATCCCATGCCGAAAATTGGATGGACTAGAGAAGACCCGCCCAGGAGTCCCAGCCAATCGGTGAATGGCCATTGCAGTCCCCGCCACCTCAAATGGCCTGACGATGGTATGGACGTAAGCCACCTTTCATCTTCTTCCTATTGCATCTCTTCTACAATGTGAATTTTTTTTTACAATTGTGTAGGTGTACAATCTACGGCGCTGGGCGGCTTTCAGAGAGAGAAGTTAAAAAGCTTACGGCACCTGGGATTCCCAGGCGGTCTTCCATCCAGGTACTAACCAGGCCCTGCTCTGCTTAGCTTCCGAGATCAGACGAGATCGGGCGGAACCAGAGAGGTATGGCCGTAAGCTGCTTTTCATCTTTTTCCTAATCCTTTAAAACGTGTCAAAGATAATCAGAAGTTTCTTTTTCTAAAATTGAAGCAGTTCTTAGCATTGGCAAGAGAGGTTCCTAAAGCCTGAAGGTAACTTTACTTTTCTTCACTGGCAATTCTAACATGTTGGGTTAGCACCTGTATTTCAACGGCTAAATTACAAACAACAGTATGCCAATGGTAAATGTTGACCAACACTAATTTAGCAATCATGAAACGGAATCATTTTGGATAATATTGTCTAATTTCCTTTCATATCCAACGTTAAAACAGGTGTACAATCTGCGGCGCTCGGCGGCTTTCGGAGAGAGAAGTGAAAAAGCTTACGGCACCTGGGATTCCCAGGCGGTCTTCCATCCAGGTACTAACCAGGCCCTGCTCTGCTTAGCTTCCGAGATCAGACGAGATCGGGCGGAACCAGAGAGGTATGGCCGTAAGCTGCTTTTTATCTTTTTCCTAATCCTTTATAATGCGTCAATGAATTATGACACGCCTGCCGTTGGCATCTTTGTGTGGGTTAAATAAGGGTATGCAAAGAAGGCTGTGACATCCCATGCCGAAAATTGGATGGACTAGAGAAGACCCGCCCAGGAGTCCCAGCCAATCGGTGAATGGCCATTGCAGTCCCCGCCACCTCAAATGGCCTGACGATGGTATGGACGTAAGCCACCTTTCATCTTCTTCCTATTGCATCTCTTCTACAATGTGAATTTTTTTTTACAATTGTGTAGGTGTACAATCTACGGCGCTGGGCGGCTTTCAGAGAGAGAAGTTAAAAAGCTTACGGCACCTGGGATTCCCAGGCGGTCTTCCATCCAGGTACTAACCAGGCCCTGCTCTGCTTAGCTTCCGAGATCAGACGAGATCGGGCGGAACCAGAGAGGTATGGCCGTAAGCTGCTTTTCATCTTTTTCCTAATCCTTTAAAACGTGTCAAAGATAATCAGAAGTTTCTTTTTCTAAAATTGAAGCAGTTCTTAGCATTGGCAAGAGAGGTTCCTAAAGCCTGAAGGTAACTTTACTTTTCTTCACTGGCAATTCTAACATGTTGGGTTAGCACCTGTATTTCAACGGCTAAATTACAAACAACAGTATGCCAATGGTAAATGTTGACCAACACTAATTTAGCAATCATGAAACGGAATCATTTTGGATAATATTGTCTAATTTCCTTTCATATCCAACGTTAAAACAGGTGTACAATCTGCGACGCTCGGCGGCTTTCGGAGAGAGAAGTGAAAAAGCTTACGGCACCTGGGATTCCCAGGCGGTCTTCCATCCAGGTACTAACCAGGCCCTGCTCTGCTTAGCTTCCGAGATCAGACGAGATCGGGCGGAACCAGAGAGGTATGGCCGTAAGCTGCTTTTTATCTTTTTCCTAATCCTTTATAATGCGTCAATGAATTATGACACGCCAGCCGTTGGCATCTTTGTGTGGGTTAAATAAGGGTATGCAAAGAAGGCTGTGACATCCCAAGCCGAAAATTGGATGGACTAGAGAAGACCCGCCCAGGAGTCCCAGCCAATCGGTGAATGGCCATTGCAGTCCCCGCCACCTCAAATGGCCTGACGATGGTATGGACGTAAGCCACCTTTCATCTTCTTCCTATTGCATCTCTTCTACAATGTGAATTTTTTTTTACAATTGTGTAGGTGTACAATCTACGGCGCTGGGCGGCTTTCAGAGAGAGAAGTTAAAAAGCTTACGGCACCTGGGATTCCCAGGCGGTCTTCCATCCAGGTACTAACCAGGCCCTGCTCTGCTTAGCTTCCGAGATCAGACGAGATCGGGCGGAACCAGAGAGGTATGGCCGTAAGCTGCTTTTCATCTTTTTCCTAATCCTTTAAAACGTGTCAAAGATAATCAGAAGTTTCTTTTTCTAAAATTGAAGCAGTTCTTAGCATTGGCAAGAGAGGTTCCTAAAGCCTGAAGGTAACTTTACTTTTCTTCACTGGCAATTCTAACATGTTGGGTTAGCACCTGTATTTCAACGGCTAAATTACAAACAACAGTATGCCAATGGTAAATGTTGACCAACACTAATTTAGCAATCATGAAACGGAATCATTTTGGATAATATTGTCTAATTTCCTTTCATATCCAACGTTAAAACAGGTGTACAATCTGCGGCGCTCGGCGGCTTTCGGAGAGAGAAGTGAAAAAGCTTACGGCACCTGGGATTCCCAGGCGGTCTTCCATCCAGGTACTAACCAGGCCCTGCTCTGCTTAGCTTCCGAGATCAGACGAGATCGGGCGGAACCAGAGAGGTATGGCCGTAAGCTGCTTTTTATTTTTTTCCTAATCCTTTATAATGCGTCAATGAATTATGACACGCCTGCCGTTGGCATCTTTGTGTGGGTTAAATAAGGGTATGCAAAGAAGGCTGTGACATCCCATGCCGAAAATTGGATGGACTAGAGAAGACCCGCCCAGGAGTCCCAGCCAATCGGTGAATGGCCATTGCAGTCCCCGCCACCTCAAATGGCCTGACGATGGTATGGACGTAAGCCACCTTTCATCTTCTTCCTATTGCATCTCTTCTACAATGTGAATTTTTTTTTTACAATTGTGTAGGTGTACAATCTACGGCGCTGGGCGGCTTTCAGAGAGAGAAGTTAAAAAGCTTACGGCACCTGGGATTCCCAGGCGGTCTTCCATCCAGGTACTAACCAGGCCCTGCTCTGCTTAGCTTCCGAGATCAGACGAGATCGGGCGGAACCAGAGAGGTATGGCCGTAAGCTGCTTTTCATCTTTTTCCTAATCCTTTAAAACGTGTCAAAGATAATCAGAAGTTTCTTTTTCTAAAATTGAAGCAGTTCTTAGCATTGGCAAGAGAGGTTCCTAAAGCCTGAAGGTAACTTTACTTTTCTTCACTGGCAATTCTAACATGTTGGGTTAGCACCTGTATTTCAACGGCTAAATTACAAACAACAGTATGCCAATGGTAAATGTTGACCAACACTAATTTAGCAATCATGAAACGGAATCATTTTGGATAATATTGTCTAATTTCCTTTCATATCCAACGTTAAAACAGGTGTACAATCTGCGGCGCTCGGCGGCTTTCGGAGAGAGAAGTGAAAAAGCTTACGGCACCTGGGATTCCCAGGCGGTCTTCCATCCAGGTACTAACCAGGCCCTGCTCTGCTTAGCTTCCGAGATCAGACGAGATCGGGCGGAACCAGAGAGGTATGGCCGTAAGCTGCTTTTTATCTTTTTCCTAATCCTTTATAATGCGTCAATGAATTATGACACGCCTGCCGTTGGCATCTTTGTGTGGGTTAAATAAGGGTATGCAAAGAAGGCTGTGACATCCCATGCCGAAAATTGGATGGACTAGAGAAGACCCGCCCAGGAGTCCCAGCCAATCGGTGAATGGCCATTGCAGTCCCCGCCACCTCAAATGGCCTGACGATGGTATGGACGTAAGCCACCTTTCATCTTCTTCCTATTGCATCTCTTCTACAATGTGAATTTTTTTTTACAATTGTGTAGGTGTACAATCTACGGCGCTGGGCGGCTTTCAGAGAGAGAAGTTAAAAAGCTTACGGCACCTGGGATTCCCAGGCGGTCTTCCATCCAGGTACTAACCAGGCCCTGCTCTGCTTAGCTTCCGAGATCAGACGAGATCGGGCGGAACCAGAGAGGTATGGCCGTAAGCTGCTTTTCATCTTTTTCCTAATCCTTTAAAACGTGTCAAAGATAATCAGAAGTTTCTTTTTCTAAAATTGAAGCAGTTCTTAGCATTGGCAAGAGAGGTTTCTAAAACCTGAAGGTAACTTTACTTTTCTTCACTGGCAATTCTAACATGTTGGGTTAGCACCTGTATTTCAACGGCTAAATTACAAACAAAAGTATGCCAATTGTTAAATGTTGATCAACACTAATTTAGCAACCATGAAACGGAATCATTTTGGATAATATTGTCTAATTGCCTTTCATATCCAACGTTAAAACAACACTAAACATGCATCTCTTCAACAATGTGATATACTTTTTGTAATTTGTAGGTGTACAATCTGCGGCGCTCGGCGGCTTTCGGTGAGAGAAGTGAAAAAGCTTACGGCACCTGGGATTCCCAGGCGGTCTTCCATCCAGGTACTAACCAGGCCCCGCTCTGCTTAGCTTCCGAGATCAGACGAGATCGGGCGGAACCAGAGAGGTATGGCTGTAAGCTGCTTTTTATCTTTTTCCTAATCCTTTAAAACGTGTCAAAGATAATCAGAAGTTTCTTTTTCTAAAATTGAAGCAGTTCTTAGCATTGGCAAGAGAGGTTCCTAAAACCTGAAGGGAACTTTACTTTTCTTCACTGGTAAATCTAACATGTTTGGTTAGCACCTGTATTTCAACGGCTAAATTACAAACAATAGTATGCCAATCGTAAAATGTTGATCAACACTAATTTAGCAATCATGAAACGGAATCATTTTGGATAATATTGTCTAATTTCCTTTCATATCCAACGTTAAAACAACACTAAACATGCATCTCTTCAACAATGTGATATACTTTTTGTAATTTGTAGGTGTACAATCTGCGGCGCTCGGCGGCTTTCGGTGAGAGAAGTGAAAAAGCTTACGGCACCTGGGATTCCCAGGCGGTCTTCCATCCAGGTACTAACCAGGCCCTGCTCTGCTTAGCATCCGAGATCAGACGAGATCGGGCGGAACCAGAGAGGTATGGCCGTAAGCTGCTTTTTATCTTTTTCCTAATCCTTTATAATGCGTCAAAAAATTATGTCACGCCTGCCGTTGGCATCTTTGTGTGGGTTAAATAAGGGTATGCAAAGAAGGCTGTGACATCCTATGGCGAAAATTGGATGGACTAGAGAAGACCCGCCCAGGAGTCCCAGCCAATCGGTGAATGGCCATTGCAGTCCCCGCCACCTCAAATGGCCTGACGATGGTATGGACGTAAGCCACCTTTCATCTTCTTCCTATTGCATCTCTTCTACAATGTGAATTTTTTTTTACAATTGTGTAGGTGTACAATCTACGGCGCTGGGCGGCTTTCAGAGAGAGAAGTGAAAAAGCTTACGGCACCTGGGATTCCCAGGCGGTCTTCCATCCAGGTACTAACCAGGCCCTGCTCTGCTTAGCTTCCGAGATCAGACGAGATTGGGCGGAACCAGAGAGGTATGGACGTAAGCTGCTTTTCATCTTTTTCCTAATCCTTTAAAACGTGTCAAAGATAATCAGAAGTTTCTTTTTCTAAAATTGAAGCAGTTCTTAGCATTGGCAAGAGAGGTTCCTAAAGCCTGAAGGTAACTTTACTTTTCTTCACTGGCAATTCTAACATGTTGGGTTAGCACCTGTATTTCAACGGCTAAATTACAAACAACAGTATGCCAATGGTAAATGTTGACCAACACTAATTTAGCAATCATGAAACGGAATCATTTTGGATAATATTGTCTAATTTCCTTTCATATCCAACGTTAAAACAGGTGTACAATCTGCGGCGCTCGGCGGCTTTCGGAGAGAGAAGTGAAAAAGCTTACGGCACCTGGGATTCCCAGGCGGTCTTCCATCCAGGTACTAACCAGGCCCTGCTCTGCTTAGCTTCCGAGATCAGACGAGATCGGGCGGAACCAGAGAGGTATGGCCGTAAGCTGCTTTTTATCTTTTTCCTAATCCTTTATAATGCGTCAATGAATTATGACACGCCTGCCGTTGGCATCTTTGTGTGGGTTAAATAAGGGTATGCAAAGAAGGCTGTGACATCCCATGCCGAAAATTGGATGGACTAGAGAACACCCGCCCAGGAGTCCCAGCCAATCGGTGAATGGCCATTGCAGTCCCCGCCACCTCAAATGGCCTGACGATGGTATGGACGTAAGCCACCTTTCATCTTCTTCCTATTGCATCTCTTCTACAATGTGAATTTTTTTTTACAATTGTGTAGGTGTACAATCTACGGCGCTGGGCGGCTTTCAGAGAGAGAAGTTAAAAAGCTTACGGCACCTGGGATTCCCAGGCGGTCTTCCATCCAGGTACTAACCAGGCCCTGCTCTGCTTAGCTTCCGAGATCAGACGAGATCGGGCGGAACCAGAGAGGTATGGCCGTAAGCTGCTTTTCATCTTTTTCCTAATCCTTTAAAACGTGTCAAAGATAATCAGAAGTTTCTTTTTCTAAAATTGAAGCAGTTCTTAGCATTGGCAAGAGAGGTTCCTAAAGCCTGAAGGTAACTTTACTTTTCTTCACTGGCAATTCTAACATGTTGGGTTAGCACCTGTATTTCAACGGCTAAATTACAAACAACAGTATGCCAATGGTAAATGTTGACCAACACTAATTTAGCAATCATGAAACGGAATCATTTTGGATAATATTGTCTAATTTCCTTTCATATCCAACGTTAAAACAGGTGTACAATCTGCGGCGCTCGGCGGCTTTCGGAGAGAGAAGTGAAAAAGCTTACGGCACCTGGGATTCCCAGGCGGTCTTCCATCCAGGTACTAACCAGGCCCTGCTCTGCTTAGCTTCCGAGATCAGACGAGATCGGGCGGAACCAGAGAGGTATGGCCGTAAGCTGCTTTTTATCTTTTTCCTAATCCTTTATAATGCGTCAATGAATTATGACACGCCTGCCGTTGGCATCTTTGTGTGGGTTAAATAAGGGTATGCAAAGAAGGCTGTGACATCCCATGCCGAAAATTGGATGGACTAGAGAACACCCGCCCAGGAGTCCCAGCCAATCGGTGAATGGCCATTGCAGTCCCCGCCACCTCAAATGGCCTGACGATGGTATGGACGTAAGCCACCTTTCATCTTCTTCCTATTGCATCTCTTCTACAATGTGAATTTTTTTTTACAATTGTGTAGGTGTACAATCTACGGCGCTGGGCGGCTTTCAGAGAGAGAAGTTAAAAAGCTTACGGCACCTGGGATTCCCAGGCGGTCTTCCATCCAGGTACTAACCAGGCCCTGCTCTGCTTAGCTTCCGAGATCAGACGAGATCGGGCGGAACCAGAGAGGTATGGCCGTAAGCTGCTTTTCATCTTTTTCCTAATCCTTTAAAACGTGTCAAAGATAATCAGAAGTTTCTTTTTCTAAAATTGAAGCAGTTCTTAGCATTGGCAAGAGAGGTTTCTAAAACCTGAAGGTAACTTTACTTTTCTTCACTGGCAATTCTAACATGTTGGGTTAGCACCTGTATTTCAACGGCTAAATTACAAACAAAAGTATGCCAATTGTTAAATGTTGATCAACACTAATTTAGCAACCATGAAACGGAATCATTTTGGATAATATTGTCTAATTGCCTTTCATATCCAACGTTAAAACAACACTAAACATGCATCTCTTCAACAATGTGATATACTTTTTGTAATTTGTAGGTGTACAATCTGCGGCGCTCGGCGGCTTTCGGTGAGAGAAGTGAAAAAGCTTACGGCACCTGGGATTCCCAGGCGGTCTTCCATCCAGGTACTAACCAGGCCCCGCTCTGCTTAGCTTCCGAGATCAGACGAGATCGGGCGGAACCAGAGAGGTATGGCTGTAAGCTGCTTTTTATCTTTTTCCTAATCCTTTAAAACGTGTCAAAGATAATCAGAAGTTTCTTTTTCTAAAATTGAAGCAGTTCTTAGCATTGGCAAGAGAGGTTCCTAAAACCTGAAGGTAACTTTACTTTTCTTCACTGGTAAATCTAACATGTTTGGTTAGCACCTGTATTTCAACGGCTAAATTACAAACAATAGTATGCCAATCGTAAAATGTTGATCAACACCAATTTAGCAATCATGAAACGGAATCATTTTGGATAATATTGTCTAATTTCCTTTCATATCCAACGTTAAAACAGGTGTACAATCTGCGGCGCTCGGCGGCTTTCGGAGAGAGAAGTGAAAAAGCTTACGGCACCTGGGATTCCCAGGCGGTCTTCCATCCAGGTACTAACCAGGCCCTGCTCTGCTTAGCTTCCGAGATCAGACGAGATCGGGCGGAACCAGAGAGGTATGGCCGTAAGCTGCTTTTTATCTTTTTCCTAATCCTTTATAATGCGTCAATGAATTATGACACGCCTGCCGTTGGCATCTTTGTGTGGGTTAAATAAGGGTATGCAAAGAAGGCTGTGACATCCCATGCCGAAAATTGGATGGACTAGAGAAGACCCGCCCAGGAGTCCCAGCCAATCGGTGAATGGCCATTGCAGTCCCCGCCACCTCAAATGGCCTGACGATGGTATGGACGTAAGCCACCTTTCATCTTCTTCCTATTGCATCTCTTCTACAATGTGAATTTTTTTTTACAATTGTGTAGGTGTACAATCTACGGCGCTGGGCGGCTTTCAGAGAGAGAAGTTAAAAAGCTTACGGCACCTGGGATTCCCAGGCGGTCTTCCATCCAGGTACTAACCAGGCCCTGCTCTGCTTAGCTTCCGAGATCAGACGAGATCGGGCGGAACCAGAGAGGTATGGCCGTAAGCTGCTTTTCATCTTTTTCCTAATCCTTTAAAACGTGTCAAAGATAATCAGAAGTTTCTTTTTCTAAAATTGAAGCAGTTCTTAGCATTGGCAAGAGAGGTTCCTAAAGCCTGAAGGTAACTTTACTTTTCTTCACTGGCAATTCTAACATGTTGGGTTAGCACCTGTATTTCAACGGCTAAATTACAATAAACAGTATGCCAATGGTAAATGTTGACCAACACTAATTTAGCAATCATGAAACGGAATCATTTTGGATAATATTGTCTAATTTCCTTTCATATCCAACGTTAAAACAGGTGTACAATCTGCGGCGCTCGGCGGCTTTCGGAGAGAGAAGTGAAAAAGCTTACGGCACCTGGGATTCCCAGGCGGTCTTCCATCCAGGTACTAACCAGGCCCTGCTCTGCTTAGCTTCCGAGATCAGACGAGATCGGGCGGAACCAGAGAGGTATGGCCGTAAGCTGCTTTTTATCTTTTTCCTAATCCTTTATAATGCGTCAATGAATTATGACACGCCTGCCGTTGGCATCTTTGTGTGGGTTAAATAAGGGTATGCAAAGAAGGCTGTGACATCCCATGCCGAAAATTGGATGGACTAGAGAAGACCCGCCCAGGAGTCCCAGCCAATCGGTGAATGGCCATTGCAGTCCCCGCCACCTCAAATGGCCTGACGATGGTATGGACGTAAGCCACCTTTCATCTTCTTCCTATTGCATCTCTTCTACAATGTGAATTTTTTTTTACAATTGTGTAGGTGTACAATCTACGGCGCTGGGCGGCTTTCAGAGAGAGAAGTTAAAAAGCTTACGGCACCTGGGATTCCCAGGCGGTCTTCCATCCAGGTACTAACCAGGCCCTGCTCTGCTTAGCTTCCGAGATCAGACGAGATCGGGCGGAACCAGAGAGGTATGGCCGTAAGCTGCTTTTCATCTTTTTCCTAATCCTTTAAAACGTGTCAAAGATAATCAGAAGTTTCTTTTTCTAAAATTGAAGCAGTTCTTAGCATTGGCAAGAGAGGTTTCTAAAACCTGAAGGTAACTTTACTTTTCTTCACTGGCAATTCTAACATGTTGGGTTAGCACCTGTATTTCAACGGCTAAATTACAAACAAAAGTATGCCAATTGTTAAATGTTGATCAACACTAATTTAGCAACCATGAAACGGAATCATTTTGGATAATATTGTCTAATTGCCTTTCATATCCAACGTTAAAACAACACTAAACATGCATCTCTTCAACAATGTGATATACTTTTTGTAATTTGTAGGTGTACAATCTGCGGCGCTCTGCAGCTTTCAGAGAGAAGTGAAAAAGCTTACGGCACCTGGGATTCCCAGGCGGTCTTCCATCCAGGTACTAACCAGGCCCTGCTCTGCTTAGCTTCCGAGATCAGACGAGATCGGGCGGAACCAGAGAGGTATGGCCGTAAGCTGCTTTTCATCTTTTTCCTAATCCTTTAAAACGTGTCAAAGATAATCAGAAGTTTCTTTTTCTAAAATTGAAGCAGTTCTTAGCATTGGCAAGAGAGGTTCCTAAAGCCTGAAGGTAACTTTACTTTTCTTCACTGGCAATTCTAACATGTTGGGTTAGCACCTGTATTTCAACGGCTAAATTACAATAAACAGTATGCCAATGGTAAATGTTGACCAACACTAATTTAGCAATCATGAAACGGAATCATTTTGGATAATATTGTCTAATTTCCTTTCATATCCAACGTTAAAACAGGTGTACAATCTGCGGCGCTCGGCGGCTTTCGGAGAGAGAAGTGAAAAAGCTTACGGCACCTGGGATTCCCAGGCGGTCTTCCATCCAGGTACTAACCAGGCCCTGCTCTGCTTAGCTTCCGAGATCAGACGAGATCGGGCGGAACCAGAGAGGTATGGCCGTAAGCTGCTTTTTATCTTTTTCCTAATCCTTTATAATGCGTCAATGAATTATGACACGCCTGCCGTTGGCATCTTTGTGTGGGTTAAATAAGGGTATGCAAAGAAGGCTGTGACATCCCATGCCGAAAATTGGATGGACTAGAGAAGACCCGCCCAGGAGTCCCAGCCAATCGGTGAATGGCCATTGCAGTCCCCGCCACCTCAAATGGCCTGACGATGGTATGGACGTAAGCCACCTTTCATCTTCTTCCTATTGCATCTCTTCTACAATGTGAATTTTTTTTTACAATTGTGTAGGTGTACAATCTACGGCGCTGGGCGGCTTTCAGAGAGAGAAGTTAAAAAGCTTACGGCACCTGGGATTCCCAGGCGGTCTTCCATCCAGGTACTAACCAGGCCCTGCTCTGCTTAGCTTCCGAGATCAGACGAGATCGGGCGGAACCAGAGAGGTATGGCCGTAAGCTGCTTTTCATCTTTTTCCTAATCCTTTAAAACGTGTCAAAGATAATCAGAAGTTTCTTTTTCTAAAATTGAAGCAGTTCTTAGCATTGGCAAGAGAGGTTTCTAAAACCTGAAGGTAACTTTACTTTTCTTCACTGGCAATTCTAACATGTTGGGTTAGCACCTGTATTTCAACGGCTAAATTACAAACAAAAGTATGCCAATTGTTAAATGTTGATCAACACTAATTTAGCAACCATGAAACGGAATCATTTTGGATAATATTGTCTAATTGCCTTTCATATCCAACGTTAAAACAACACTAAACATGCATCTCTTCAACAATGTGATATACTTTTTGTAATTTGTAGGTGTACAATCTGCGGCGCTCGGCGGCTTTCAGAGAGAGAAGTGAAAAAGCTTACGGCACCTGGGATTCCCAGGCGGTCTTCCATCCAGGTACTAACCAGGCCCCGCTCTGCTTAGCTTCCGAGATCAGACGAGATCGGGCGGAACCAGAGAGGTATGGCTGTAAGCTGCTTTTTATCTTTTTCCTAATCCTTCTAAAACGTGTCAAAGATAATCAGAAGTTTCTTTTTCTAAAATTGAAGCAGTTCTTAGCATTGGCAAGAGAGGTTCCTAAAACCTGAAGGTAACTTTACTTTTCTTCACTGGTAAATCTAACATGTTTGGTTAGCACCTGTATTTCAACGGCTAAATTACAAACAATAGTATGCCAATCGTAAAATGTTGATCAACACCAATTTAGCAATCATGAAACGGAATCATTTTGGATAATATTGTCTAATTTCCTTTCATATCCAACGTTAAAACAACACTAAACATGCATCTCTTCAACAATGTGATATACTTTTTGTAATTTGTAGGTGTACAATCTGCGGCGCTCTGCAGCTTTCAGAGAGAAGTGAAAAAGCTTACGGCACCTGGGATTCCCAGGCGGTCTTCCATCCAGGTACTAACCAGGCCCTGCTCTGCTTAGCTTCCGAGATCAGACGAGATCGGGCGGAACCAGAGAGGTATGGCCGTAAGCTGCTTTTTATCTTTTTCCTAATCCTTTATAATGCGTCAAAGATAATCAGAAGAGTTTCTTTTTCTAAAATTGAAGCAGTTCTTAGGATTGGCAAGAGAGGTTTCTAAAGCCTGAAGGTAACTTTACTTTTCTTCACTGGCAATTCTAACATGTTGGGTTAGCACCTGTATTTCAACGGCTAAATTACAAACAAAAGTATGCCAATTGTTAAATGTTGATCAACACTAATTTAGCAACCATGAAACGGAATCATTTTGGATAATATTGTCTAATTGCCTTTCATATCCAACGTTAAAACAACACTAAACATGCATCTCTTCAACAATGTGATATACTTTTTGTAATTTGTAGGTGTACAATCTGCGGCGCTCGGCGGCTTTCGGTGAGAGAAGTGAAAAAGCTTACGGCACCTGGGATTCCCAGGCGGTCTTCCATCCAGGTACTAACCAGGCCCTGCTCTGCTTAGCTTCCGAGAACAGACGAGATCGGGCGGAACCAGAGAGGTATGGACGTAAGCTGCTTTTCATCTTTTTCCTAATCCTTTAAAACGTGTCAAAGATAATCAGAAGTTTCTTTTTCTAAAATTGAAGCAGTTCTTAGCATTGGCAAGAGAGGTTCCTAAAGCCTGAAGGTAACTTTACTTTTCTTCACTGGCAATTCTAACATGTTGGGTTAGCACCTGTATTTCAACGGCTAAATTACAAACAACAGTATGCCAATCGTAAATGTTGACCAACACTAATTTAGCAATCATGAAACGGAATCATTTTGGATAATATTGTCTAATTTCCTTTCATATCCAACGTTAAAACAGGTGTACAATCTGCGGCGCTCGGCGGCTTTCGGAGAGAGAAGTGAAAAAGCTTACGGCACCTGGGATTCCCAGGCGGTCTTCCATCCAGGTACTAACCAGGCCCTGCTCTGCTTAGCTTCCGAGATCAGACGAGATCGGGCGGAACCAGAGAGGTATGGCCGTAAGCTGCTTTTTATCTTTTTCCTAATCCTTTATAATGCGTCAATGAATTATGACACGCCTGCCGTTGGCATCTTTGTGTGGGTTAAATAAGGGTATGCAAAGAAGGCTGTGACATCCCATGCCGAAAATTGGATGGACTAGAGAACACCCGCCCAGGAGTCCCAGCCAATCGGTGAATGGCCATTGCAGTCCCCGCCACCTCAAATGGCCTGACGATGGTATGGACGTAAGCCACCTTTCATCTTCTTCCTATTGCATCTCTTCTACAATGTGAATTTTTTTTTACAATTGTGTAGGTGTACAATCTACGGCGCTGGGCGGCTTTCAGAGAGAGAAGTTAAAAAGCTTACGGCACCTGGGATTCCCAGGCGGTCTTCCATCCAGGTACTAACCAGGCCCTGCTCTGCTTAGCTTCCGAGATCAGACGAGATCGGGCGGAACCAGAGAGGTATGGCCGTAAGCTGCTTTTCATCTTTTTCCTAATCCTTTAAAACGTGTCAAAGATAATCAGAAGTTTCTTTTTCTAAAATTGAAGCAGTTCTTAGCATTGGCAAGAGAGGTTCCTAAAGCCTGAAGGTAACTTTACTTTTCTTCACTGGCAATTCTAACATGTTGGGTTAGCACCTGTATTTCAACGGCTAAATTACAAACAACAGTATGCCAATGGTAAATGTTGACCAACACTAATTTAGCAATCATGAAACGGAATCATTTTGGATAATATTGTCTAATTTCCTTTCATATCCAACGTTAAAACAGGTGTACAATCTGCGGCGCTCGGCGGCTTTCGGAGAGAGAAGTGAAAAAGCTTACGGCACCTGGGATTCCCAGGCGGTCTTCCATCCAGGTACTAACCAGGCCCTGCTCTGCTTAGCTTCCGAGATCAGACGAGATCGGGCGGAACCAGAGAGGTATGGCCGTAAGCTGCTTTTTATCTTTTTCCTAATCCTTTATAATGCGTCAATGAATTATGACACGCCTGCCGTTGGCATCTTTGTGTGGGTTAAATAAGGGTATGCAAAGAAGGCTGTGACATCCCATGCCGAAAATTGGATGGACTAGAGAACACCCGCCCAGGAGTCCCAGCCAATCGGTGAATGGCCATTGCAGTCCCCGCCACCTCAAATGGCCTGACGATGGTATGGACGTAAGCCACCTTTCATCTTCTTCCTATTGCATCTCTTCTACAATGTGAATTTTTTTTTACAATTGTGTAGGTGTACAATCTACGGCGCTGGGCGGCTTTCAGAGAGAGAAGTTAAAAAGCTTACGGCACCTGGGATTCCCAGGCGGTCTTCCATCCAGGTACTAACCAGGCCCTGCTCTGCTTAGCTTCCGAGATCAGACGAGATCGGGCGGAACCAGAGAGGTATGGCCGTAAGCTGCTTTTCATCTTTTTCCTAATCCTTTAAAACGTGTCAAAGATAATCAGAAGTTTCTTTTTCTAAAATTGAAGCAGTTCTTAGCATTGGCAAGAGAGGTTTCTAAAACCTGAAGGTAACTTTACTTTTCTTCACTGGCAATTCTAACATGTTGGGTTAGCACCTGTATTTCAACGGCTAAATTACAAACAAAAGTATGCCAATTGTTAAATGTTGATCAACACTAATTTAGCAACCATGAAACGGAATCATTTTGGATAATATTGTCTAATTGCCTTTCATATCCAACGTTAAAACAACACTAAACATGCATCTCTTCAACAATGTGATATACTTTTTGTAATTTGTAGGTGTACAATCTGCGGCGCTCTGCAGCTTTCAGAGAGAAGTGAAAAAGCTTACGGCACCTGGGATTCCCAGGCGGTCTTCCATCCAGGTACTAACCAGGCCCTGCTCTGCTTAGCTTCCGAGATCAGACGAGATCGGGCGGAACCAGAGAGGTATGGCCGTAAGCTGCTTTTCATCTTTTTCCTAATCCTTTAAAACGTGTCAAAGATAATCAGAAGTTTCTTTTTCTAAAATTGAAGCAGTTCTTAGCATTGGCAAGAGAGGTTCCTAAAGCCTGAAGGTAACTTTACTTTTCTTCACTGGCAATTCTAACATGTTGGGTTAGCACCTGTATTTCAACGGCTAAATTACAATAAACAGTATGCCAATGGTAAATGTTGACCAACACTAATTTAGCAATCATGAAACGGAATCATTTTGGATAATATTGTCTAATTTCCTTTCATATCCAACGTTAAAACAGGTGTACAATCTGCGGCGCTCGGCGGCTTTCGGAGAGAGAAGTGAAAAAGCTTACGGCACCTGGGATTCCCAGGCGGTCTTCCATCCAGGTACTAACCAGGCCCTGCTCTGCTTAGCTTCCGAGATCAGACGAGATCGGGCGGAACCAGAGAGGTATGGCCGTAAGCTGCTTTTTATCTTTTTCCTAATCCTTTATAATGCGTCAATGAATTATGACACGCCTGCCGTTGGCATCTTTGTGTGGGTTAAATAAGGGTATGCAAAGAAGGCTGTGACATCCCATGCCGAAAATTGGATGGACTAGAGAAGACCCGCCCAGGAGTCCCAGCCAATCGGTGAATGGCCATTGCAGTCCCCGCCACCTCAAATGGCCTGACGATGGTATGGACGTAAGCCACCTTTCATCTTCTTCCTATTGCATCTCTTCTACAATGTGAATTTTTTTTTACAATTGTGTAGGTGTACAATCTACGGCGCTGGGCGGCTTTCAGAGAGAGAAGTTAAAAAGCTTACGGCACCTGGGATTCCCAGGCGGTCTTCCATCCAGGTACTAACCAGGCCCTGCTCTGCTTAGCTTCCGAGATCAGACGAGATCGGGCGGAACCAGAGAGGTATGGCCGTAAGCTGCTTTTCATCTTTTTCCTAATCCTTTAAAACGTGTCAAAGATAATCAGAAGTTTCTTTTTCTAAAATTGAAGCAGTTCTTAGCATTGGCAAGAGAGGTTTCTAAAACCTGAAGGTAACTTTACTTTTCTTCACTGGCAATTCTAACATGTTGGGTTAGCACCTGTATTTCAACGGCTAAATTACAAACAAAAGTATGCCAATTGTTAAATGTTGATCAACACTAATTTAGCAACCATGAAACGGAATCATTTTGGATAATATTGTCTAATTGCCTTTCATATCCAACGTTAAAACAACACTAAACATGCATCTCTTCAACAATGTGATATACTTTTTGTAATTTGTAGGTGTACAATCTGCGGCGCTCGGCGGCTTTCAGAGAGAGAAGTGAAAAAGCTTACGGCACCTGGGATTCCCAGGCGGTCTTCCATCCAGGTACTAACCAGGCCCCGCTCTGCTTAGCTTCCGAGATCAGACGAGATCGGGCGGAACCAGAGAGGTATGGCTGTAAGCTGCTTTTTATCTTTTTCCTAATCCTTTAAAACGTGTCAAAGATAATCAGAAGTTTCTTTTTCTAAAATTGAAGCAGTTCTTAGCATTGGCAAGAGAGGTTCCTAAAACCTGAAGGTAACTTTACTTTTCTTCACTGGTAAATCTAACATGTTTGGTTAGCACCTGTATTTCAACGGCTAAATTACAAACAATAGTATGCCAATCGTAAAATGTTGATCAACACCAATTTAGCAATCATGAAACGGAATCATTTTGGATAATATTGTCTAATTTCCTTTCATATCCAACGTTAAAACAACACTAAACATGCATCTCTTCAACAATGTGATATACTTTTTGTAATTTGTAGGTGTACAATCTGCGGCGCTCTGCAGCTTTCAGAGAGAAGTGAAAAAGCTTACGGCACCTGGGATTCCCAGGCGGTCTTCCATCCAGGTACTAACCAGGCCCTGCTCTGCTTAGCTTCCGAGATCAGACGAGATCGGGCGGAACCAGAGAGGTATGGCCGTAAGCTGCTTTTTATCTTTTTCCTAATCCTTTATAATGCGTCAAAGATAATCAGAAGAGTTTCTTTTTCTAAAATTGAAGCAGTTCTTAGGATTGGCAAGAGAGGTTTCTAAAGCCTGAAGGTAACTTTACTTTTCTTCACTGGCAATTCTAACATGTTGGGTTAGCACCTGTATTTCAACGGCTAAATTACAAACAAAAGTATGCCAATTGTTAAATGTTGATCAACACTAATTTAGCAACCATGAAACGGAATCATTTTGGATAATATTGTCTAATTGCCTTTCATATCCAACGTTAAAACAACACTAAACATGCATCTCTTCAACAATGTGATATACTTTTTGTAATTTGTAGGTGTACAATCTGCGGCGCTCGGCGGCTTTCGGTGAGAGAAGTGAAAAAGCTTACGGCACCTGGGATTCCCAGGCGGTCTTCCATCCAGGTACTAACCAGGCCCTGCTCTGCTTAGCTTCCGAGAACAGACGAGATCGGGCGGAACCAGAGAGGTATGGACGTAAGCTGCTTTTCATCTTTTTCCTAATCCTTTAAAACGTGTCAAAGATAATCAGAAGTTTCTTTTTCTAAAATTGAAGCAGTTCTTAGCATTGGCAAGAGAGGTTCCTAAAGCCTGAAGGTAACTTTACTTTTCTTCACTGGCAATTCTAACATGTTGGGTTAGCACCTGTATTTCAACGGCTAAATTACAAACAACAGTATGCCAATCGTAAATGTTGACCAACACTAATTTAGCAATCATGAAACGGAATCATTTTGGATAATATTGTCTAATTTCCTTTCATATCCAACGTTAAAACAGGTGTACAATCTGCGGCGCTCGGCGGCTTTCGGAGAGAGAAGTGAAAAAGCTTACGGCACCTGGGATTCCCAGGCGGTCTTCCATCCAGGTACTAACCAGGCCCTGCTCTGCTTAGCTTCCGAGATCAGACGAGATCGGGCGGAACCAGAGAGGTATGGCCGTAAGCTGCTTTTTATCTTTTTCCTAATCCTTTATAATGCGTCAATGAATTATGACACGCCTGCCGTTGGCATCTTTGTGTGGGTTAAATAAGGGTATGCAAAGAAGGCTGTGACATCCCATGCCGAAAATTGGATGGACTAGAGAACACCCGCCCAGGAGTCCCAGCCAATCGGTGAATGGCCATTGCAGTCCCCGCCACCTCAAATGGCCTGACGATGGTATGGACGTAAGCCACCTTTCATCTTCTTCCTATTGCATCTCTTCTACAATGTGAATTTTTTTTTACAATTGTGTAGGTGTACAATCTACGGCGCTGGGCGGCTTTCAGAGAGAGAAGTTAAAAAGCTTACGGCACCTGGGATTCCCAGGCGGTCTTCCATCCAGGTACTAACCAGGCCCTGCTCTGCTTAGCTTCCGAGATCAGACGAGATCGGGCGGAACCAGAGAGGTATGGCCGTAAGCTGCTTTTCATCTTTTTCCTAATCCTTTAAAACGTGTCAAAGATAATCAGAAGTTTCTTTTTCTAAAATTGAAGCAGTTCTTAGCATTGGCAAGAGAGGTTCCTAAAGCCTGAAGGTAACTTTACTTTTCTTCACTGGCAATTCTAACATGTTGGGTTAGCACCTGTATTTCAACGGCTAAATTACAAACAACAGTATGCCAATGGTAAATGTTGACCAACACTAATTTAGCAATCATGAAACGGAATCATTTTGGATAATATTGTCTAATTTCCTTTCATATCCAACGTTAAAACAGGTGTACAATCTGCGGCGCTCGGCGGCTTTCGGAGAGAGAAGTGAAAAAGCTTACGGCACCTGGGATTCCCAGGCGGTCTTCCATCCAGGTACTAACCAGGCCCTGCTCTGCTTAGCTTCCGAGATCAGACGAGATCGGGCGGAACCAGAGAGGTATGGCCGTAAGCTGCTTTTTATCTTTTTCCTAATCCTTTATAATGCGTCAATGAATTATGACACGCCTGCCGTTGGCATCTTTGTGTGGGTTAAATAAGGGTATGCAAAGAAGGCTGTGACATCCCATGCCGAAAATTGGATGGACTAGAGAAGACCCGCCCAGGAGTCCCAGCCAATCGGTGAATGGCCATTGCAGTCCCCGCCACCTCAAATGGCCTGACGATGGTATGGACGTAAGCCACCTTTCATCTTCTTCCTATTGCATCTCTTCTACAATGTGAATTTTTTTTTACAATTGTGTAGGTGTACAATCTACGGCGCTGGGCGGCTTTCAGAGAGAGAAGTTAAAAAGCTTACGGCACCTGGGATTCCCAGGCGGTCTTCCATCCAGGTACTAACCAGGCCCTGCTCTGCTTAGCTTCCGAGATCAGACGAGATCGGGCGGAACCAGAGAGGTATGGCCGTAAGCTGCTTTTCATCTTTTTCCTAATCCTTTAAAACGTGTCAAAGATAATCAGAAGTTTCTTTTTCTAAAATTGAAGCAGTTCTTAGCATTGGCAAGAGAGGTTCCTAAAGCCTGAAGGTAACTTTACTTTTCTTCACTGGCAATTCTAACATGTTGGGTTAGCACCTGTATTTCAACGGCTAAATTACAATAAACAGTATGCCAATGGTAAATGTTGACCAACACTAATTTAGCAATCATGAAACGGAATCATTTTGGATAATATTGTCTAATTTCCTTTCATATCCAACGTTAAAACAGGTGTACAATCTGCGGCGCTCGGCGGCTTTCGGAGAGAGAAGTGAAAAAGCTTACGGCACCTGGGATTCCCAGGCGGTCTTCCATCCAGGTACTAACCAGGCCCTGCTCTGCTTAGCTTCCGAGATCAGACGAGATCGGGCGGAACCAGAGAGGTATGGCCGTAAGCTGCTTTTTATCTTTTTCCTAATCCTTTATAATGCGTCAATGAATTATGACACGCCTGCCGTTGGCATCTTTGTGTGGGTTAAATAAGGGTATGCAAAGAAGGCTGTGACATCCCATGCCGAAAATTGGATGGACTAGAGAAGACCCGCCCAGGAGTCCCAGCCAATCGGTGAATGGCCATTGCAGTCCCCGCCACCTCAAATGGCCTGACGATGGTATGGACGTAAGCCACCTTTCATCTTCTTCCTATTGCATCTCTTCTACAATGTGAATTTTTTTTTACAATTGTGTAGGTGTACAATCTACGGCGCTGGGCGGCTTTCAGAGAGAGAAGTTAAAAAGCTTACGGCACCTGGGATTCCCAGGCGGTCTTCCATCCAGGTACTAACCAGGCCCTGCTCTGCTTAGCTTCCGAGATCAGACGAGATCGGGCGGAACCAGAGAGGTATGGCCGTAAGCTGCTTTTCATCTTTTTCCTAATCCTTTAAAACGTGTCAAAGATAATCAGAAGTTTCTTTTTCTAAAATTGAAGCAGTTCTTAGCATTGGCAAGAGAGGTTTCTAAAACCTGAAGGTAACTTTACTTTTCTTCACTGGCAATTCTAACATGTTGGGTTAGCACCTGTATTTCAACGGCTAAATTACAAACAAAAGTATGCCAATTGTTAAATGTTGATCAACACTAATTTAGCAACCATGAAACGGAATCATTTTGGATAATATTGTCTAATTGCCTTTCATATCCAACGTTAAAACAACACTAAACATGCATCTCTTCAACAATGTGATATACTTTTTGTAATTTGTAGGTGTACAATCTGCGGCGCTCGGCGGCTTTCGGTGAGAGAAGTGAAAAAGCTTACGGCACCTGGGATTCCCAGGCGGTCTTCCATCCAGGTACTAACCAGGCCCCGCTCTGCTTAGCTTCCGAGATCAGACGAGATCGGGCGGAACCAGAGAGGTATGGCTGTAAGCTGCTTTTTATCTTTTTCCTAATCCTTTAAAACGTGTCAAAGATAATCAGAAGTTTCTTTTTCTAAAATTGAAGCAGTTCTTAGCATTGGCAAGAGAGGTTCCTAAAACCTGAAGGTAACTTTACTTTTCTTCACTGGTAAATCTAACATGTTTGGTTAGCACCTGTATTTCAACGGCTAAATTACAAACAATAGTATGCCAATCGTAAAATGTTGATCAACACCAATTTAGCAATCATGAAACGGAATCATTTTGGATAATATTGTCTAATTTCCTTTCATATCCAACGTTAAAACAACACTAAACATGCATCTCTTCAACAATGTGATATACTTTTTGTAATTTGTAGGTGTACAATCTGCGGCGCTCTGCAGCTTTCAGAGAGAAGTGAAAAAGCTTACGGCACCTGGGATTCCCAGGCGGTCTTCCATCCAGGTACTAACCAGGCCCTGCTCTGCTTAGCTTCCGAGATCAGACGAGATCGGGCGGAACCAGAGAGGTATGGCCGTAAGCTGCTTTTTATCTTTTTCCTAATCCTTTATAATGCGTCAAAGATAATCAGAAGAGTTTCTTTTTCTAAAATTGAAGCAGTTCTTAGGATTGGCAAGAGAGGTTTCTAAAGCCTGAAGGTAACTTTACTTTTCTTCACTGGCAATTCTAACATGTTGGGTTAGCACCTGTATTTCAACGGCTAAATTACAAACAAAAGTATGCCAATTGTTAAATGTTGATCAACACTAATTTAGCAACCATGAAACGGAATCATTTTGGATAATATTGTCTAATTGCCTTTCATATCCAACGTTAAAACAACACTAAACATGCATCTCTTCAACAATGTGATATACTTTTTGTAATTTGTAGGTGTACAATCTGCGGCGCTCGGCGGCTTTCGGTGAGAGAAGTGAAAAAGCTTACGGCACCTGGGATTCCCAGGCGGTCTTCCATCCAGGTACTAACCAGGCCCTGCTCTGCTTAGCTTCCGAGAACAGACGAGATCGGGCGGAACCAGAGAGGTATGGACGTAAGCTGCTTTTCATCTTTTTCCTAATCCTTTAAAACGTGTCAAAGATAATCAGAAGTTTCTTTTTCTAAAATTGAAGCAGTTCTTAGCATTGGCAAGAGAGGTTCCTAAAGCCTGAAGGTAACTTTACTTTTCTTCACTGGCAATTCTAACATGTTGGGTTAGCACCTGTATTTCAACGGCTAAATTACAAACAACAGTATGCCAATCGTAAATGTTGACCAACACTAATTTAGCAATCATGAAACGGAATCATTTTGGATAATATTGTCTAATTTCCTTTCATATCCAACGTTAAAACAGGTGTACAATCTGCGGCGCTCGGCGGCTTTCGGAGAGAGAAGTGAAAAAGCTTACGGCACCTGGGATTCCCAGGCGGTCTTCCATCCAGGTACTAACCAGGCCCTGCTCTGCTTAGCTTCCGAGATCAGACGAGATCGGGCGGAACCAGAGAGGTATGGCCGTAAGCTGCTTTTTATCTTTTTCCTAATCCTTTATAATGCGTCAATGAATTATGACACGCCTGCCGTTGGCATCTTTGTGTGGGTTAAATAAGGGTATGCAAAGAAGGCTGTGACATCCCATGCCGAAAATTGGATGGACTAGAGAAGACCCGCCCAGGAGTCCCAGCCAATCGGTGAATGGCCATTGCAGTCCCCGCCACCTCAAATGGCCTGACGATGGTATGGACGTAAGCCACCTTTCATCTTCTTCCTATTGCATCTCTTCTACAATGTGAATTTTTTTTTACAATTGTGTAGGTGTACAATCTACGGCGCTGGGCGGCTTTCAGAGAGAGAAGTGAAAAAGCTTACGGCACCTGGGATTCCCAGGCGGTCTTCCATCCAGGTACTAACCAGGCCCTGCTCTGCTTAGCTTCCGAGATCAGACGAGATCGGGCGGAACCAGAGAGGTATGGACGTAAGCTGCTTTTCATCTTTTTCCTAATCCTTTAAAACGTGTCAAAGATAATCAGAAGTTTCTTTTTCTAAAATTGAAGCAGTTCTTAGCATTGGCAAGAGAGGTTCCTAAAGCCTGAAGGTAACTTTACTTTTCTTCACTGGCAATTCTAACATGTTGGGTTAGCACCTGTATTTCAACGGCTAAATTACAAACAACAGTATGCCAATGGTAAATGTTGACCAACACTAATTTAGCAATCATGAAACGGAATCATTTTGGATAATATTGTCTAATTTCCTTTCATATCCAACGTTAAAACAGGTGTACAATCTGCGGCGCTCGGCGGCTTTCGGAGAGAGAAGTGAAAAAGCTTACGGCACCTGGGATTCCCAGGCGGTCTTCCATCCAGGTACTAACCAGGCCCTGCTCTGCTTAGCTTCCGAGATCAGACGAGATCGGGCGGAACCAGAGAGGTATGGCCGTAAGCTGCTTTTTATCTTTTTCCTAATCCTTTATAATGCGTCAATGAATTATGACACGCCTGCCGTTGGCATCTTTGTGTGGGTTAAATAAGGGTATGCAAAGAAGGCTGTGACATCCCATGCCGAAAATTGGATGGACTAGAGAAGACCCGCCCAGGAGTCCCAGCCAATCGGTGAATGGCCATTGCAGTCCCCGCCACCTCAAATGGCCTGACGATGGTATGGACGTAAGCCACCTTTCATCTTCTTCCTATTGCATCTCTTCTACAATGTGAATTTTTTTTTACAATTGTGTAGGTGTACAATCTACGGCGCTGGGCGGCTTTCAGAGAGAGAAGTTAAAAAGCTTACGGCACCTGGGATTCCCAAGCGGTCTTCCATCCAGGTACTAACCAGGCCCTGCTCTGCTTAGCTTCCGAGATCAGACGAGATCGGGCGGAACCAGAGAGGTATGGCCGTAAGCTGCTTTTCATCTTTTTCCTAATCCTTTAAAACGTGTCAAAGATAATCAGAAGTTTCTTTTTCTAAAATTGAAGCAGTTCTTAGCATTGGCAAGAGAGGTTCCTAAAGCCTGAAGGTAACTTTACTTTTCTTCACTGGCAATTCTAACATGTTGGGTTAGCACCTGTATTTCAACGGCTAAATTACAAACAACAGTATGCCAATGGTAAATGTTGACCAACACTAATTTAGCAATCATGAAACGGAATCATTTTGGATAATATTGTCTAATTTCCTTTCATATCCAACGTTAAAACAGGTGTACAATCTGCGGCGCTCGGCGGCTTTCGGAGAGAGAAGTGAAAAAGCTTACGGCACCTGGGATTCCCAGGCGGTCTTCCATCCAGGTACTAACCAGGCCCTGCTCTGCTTAGCTTCCGAGATCAGACGAGATCGGGCGGAACCAGAGAGGTATGGCCGTAAGCTGCTTTTTATCTTTTTCCTAATCCTTTATAATGCGTCAATGAATTATGACACGCCTGCCGTTGGCATCTTTGTGTGGGTTAAATAAGGGTATGCAAAGAAGGCTGTGACATCCCATGCCGAAAATTGGATGGACTAGAGAAGACCCGCCCAGGAGTCCCAGCCAATCGGTGAATGGCCATTGCAGTCCCCGCCACCTCAAATGGCCTGACGATGGTATGGACGTAAGCCACCTTTCATCTTCTTCCTATTGCATCTCTTCTACAATGTGAATTTTTTTTTACAATTGTGTAGGTGTACAATCTACGGCGCTGGGCGGCTTTCAGAGAGAGAAGTTAAAAAGCTTACGGCACCTGGGATTCCCAGGCGGTCTTCCATCCAGGTACTAACCAGGCCCTGCTCTGCTTAGCTTCCGAGATCAGACGAGATCGGGCGGAACCAGAGAGGTATGGCCGTAAGCTGCTTTTCATCTTTTTCCTAATCCTTTAAAACGTGTCAAAGATAATCAGAAGTTTCTTTTTCTAAAATTGAAGCAGTTCTTAGCATTGGCAAGAGAGGTTCCTAAAGCCTGAAGGTAACTTTACTTTTCTTCACTGGCAATTCTAACATGTTGGGTTAGCACCTGTATTTCAACGGCTAAATTACAAACAACAGTATGCCAATGGTAAATGTTGACCAACACTAATTTAGCAATCATGAAACGGAATCATTTTGGATAATATTGTCTAATTTCCTTTCATATCCAACGTTAAAACAGGTGTACAATCTGCGGCGCTCGGCGGCTTTCGGAGAGAGAAGTGAAAAAGCTTACGGCACCTGGGATTCCCAGGCGGTCTTCCATCCAGGTACTAACCAGGCCCTGCTCTGCTTAGCTTCCGAGATCAGACGAGATCGGGCGGAACCAGAGAGGTATGGCCGTAAGCTGCTTTTTATCTTTTTCCTAATCCTTTATAATGCGTCAATGAATTATGACACGCCTGCCGTTGGCATCTTTGTGTGGGTTAAATAAGGGTATGCAAAGAAGGCTGTGACATCCCATGCCGAAAATTGGATGGACTAGAGAAGACCCGCCCAGGAGTCCCAGCCAATCGGTGAATGGCCATTGCAGTCCCCGCCACCTCAAATGGCCTGACGATGGTATGGACGTAAGCCACCTTTCATCTTCTTCCTATTGCATCTCTTCTACAATGTGAATTTTTTTTTACAATTGTGTAGGTGTACAATCTACGGCGCTGGGCGGCTTTCAGAGAGAGAAGTTAAAAAGCTTACGGCACCTGGGATTCCCAGGCGGTCTTCCATCCAGGTACTAACCAGGCCCTGCTCTGCTTAGCTTCCGAGATCAGACGAGATCGGGCGGAACCAGAGAGGTATGGCCGTAAGCTGCTTTTCATCTTTTTCCTAATCCTTTAAAACGTGTCAAAGATAATCAGAAGTTTCTTTTTCTAAAATTGAAGCAGTTCTTAGCATTGGCAAGAGAGGTTTCTAAAACCTGAAGGTAACTTTACTTTTCTTCACTGGCAATTCTAACATGTTGGGTTAGCACCTGTATTTCAACGGCTAAATTACAAACAAAAGTATGCCAATTGTTAAATGTTGATCAACACTAATTTAGCAACCATGAAACGGAATCATTTTGGATAATATTGTCTAATTGCCTTTCATATCCAACGTTAAAACAACACTAAACATGCATCTCTTCAACAATGTGATATACTTTTTGTAATTTGTAGGTGTACAATCTGCGGCGCTCGGCGGCTTTCGGTGAGAGAAGTGAAAAAGCTTACGGCACCTGGGATTCCCAGGCGGTCTTCCATCCAGGTACTAACCAGGCCCCGCTCTGCTTAGCTTCCGAGATCAGACGAGATCGGGCGGAACCAGAGAGGTATGGCTGTAAGCTGCTTTTTATCTTTTTCCTAATCCTTTAAAACGTGTCAAAGATAATCAGAAGTTTCTTTTTCTAAAATTGAAGCAGTTCTTAGCATTGGCAAGAGAGGTTCCTAAAGCCTGAAGGTAACTTTACTTTTCTTCACTGGCAATTCTAACATGTTGGGTTAGCACCTGTATTTCAACGGCTAAATTACAAACAAAAGTATGCCAATTGTTAAATGTTGATCAACACTAATTTAGCAACCATGAAACGGAATCATTTTGGATAATATTGTCTAATTGCCTTTCATATCCAACGTTAAAACAACACTAAACATGCATCTCTTCAACAATGTGATATACTTTTTGTAATTTGTAGGTGTACAATCTGCGGCGCTCGGCGGCTTTCGGTGAGAGAAGTGAAAAAGCTTACGGCACCTGGGATTCCCAGGCGGTCTTCCATCCAGGTACTAACCAGGCCCCGCTCTGCTTAGCTTCCGAGATCAGACGAGATCGGGCGGAACCAGAGAGGTATGGCTGTAAGCTGCTTTTTATCTTTTTCCTAATCCTTTAAAACGTGTCAAAGATAATCAGAAGTTTCTTTTTCTAAAATTGAAGCAGTTCTTAGCATTGGCAAGAGAGGTTCCTAAAACCTGAAGGTAACTTTACTTTTCTTCACTGGTAAATCTAACATGTTTGGTTAGCACCTGTATTTCAACGGCTAAATTACAAACAATAGTATGCCAATCGTAAAATGTTGATCAACACCAATTTAGCAATCATGAAACGGAATCATTTTGGATAATATTGTCTAATTTCCTTTCATATCCAACGTTAAAACAACACTAAACATGCATCTCTTCAACAATGTGATATACTTTTTGTAATTTGTAGGTGTACAATCTGCGGCGCTCTGCAGCTTTCAGAGAGAAGTGAAAAAGCTTACGGCACCTGGGATTCCCAGGCGGTCTTCCATCCAGGTACTAACCAGGCCCTGCTCTGCTTAGCTTCCGAGATCAGACGAGATCGGGCGGAACCAGAGAGGTATGGCCGTAAGCTGCTTTTTATCTTTTTCCTAATCCTTTATAATGCGTCAAAGATAATCAGAAGAGTTTCTTTTTCTAAAATTGAAGCAGTTCTTAGGATTGGCAAGAGAGGTTTCTAAAGCCTGAAGGTAACTTTACTTTTCTTCACTGGCAATTCTAACATGTTGGGTTAGCACCTGTATTTCAACGGCTAAATTACAAACAAAAGTATGCCAATTGTTAAATGTTGATCAACACTAATTTAGCAACCATGAAACGGAATCATTTTGGATAATATTGTCTAATTGCCTTTCATATCCAACGTTAAAACAACACTAAACATGCATCTCTTCAACAATGTGATATACTTTTTGTAATTTGTAGGTGTACAATCTGCGGCGCTCGGCGGCTTTCGGTGAGAGAAGTGAAAAAGCTTACGGCACCTGGGATTCCCAGGCGGTCTTCCATCCAGGTACTAACCAGGCCCTGCTCTGCTTAGCTTCCGAGAACAGACGAGATCGGGCGGAACCAGAGAGGTATGGACGTAAGCTGCTTTTCATCTTTTTCCTAATCCTTTAAAACGTGTCAAAGATAATCAGAAGTTTCTTTTTCTAAAATTGAAGCAGTTCTTAGCATTGGCAAGAGAGGTTCCTAAAGCCTGAAGGTAACTTTACTTTTCTTCACTGGCAATTCTAACATGTTGGGTTAGCACCTGTATTTCAACGGCTAAATTACAAACAACAGTATGCCAATCGTAAATGTTGACCAACACTAATTTAGCAATCATGAAACGGAATCATTTTGGATAATATTGTCTAATTTCCTTTCATATCCAACGTTAAAACAGGTGTACAATCTGCGGCGCTCGGCGGCTTTCGGAGAGAGAAGTGAAAAAGCTTACGGCACCTGGGATTCCCAGGCGGTCTTCCATCCAGGTACTAACCAGGCCCTGCTCTGCTTAGCTTCCGAGATCAGACGAGATCGGGCGGAACCAGAGAGTTATGGCCGTAAGCTGCTTTTTATCTTTTTCCTAATCCTTTATAATGCGTCAATGAATTATGACACGCCTGCCGTTGGCATCTTTGTGTGGGTTAAATAAGGGTATGCAAAGAAGGCTGTGACATCCCATGCCGAAAATTGGATGGACTAGAGAAGACCCGCCCAGGAGTCCCAGCCAATCGGTGAATGGCCATTGCAGTCCCCGCCACCTCAAATGGCCTGACGATGGTATGGACGTAAGCCACCTTTCATCTTCTTCCTATTGCATCTCTTCTACAATGTGAATTTTTTTTTACAATTGTGTAGGTGTACAATCTACGGCGCTGGGCGGCTTTCAGAGAGAGAAGTGAAAAAGCTTACGGCACCTGGGATTCCCAGGCGGTCTTCCATCCAGGTACTAACCAGGCCCTGCTCTGCTTAGCTTCCGAGATCAGACGAGATCGGGCGGAACCAGAGAGGTATGGACGTAAGCTGCTTTTCATCTTTTTCCTAATCCTTTAAAACGTGTCAAAGATAATCAGAAGTTTCTTTTTCTAAAATTGAAGCAGTTCTTAGCATTGGCAAGAGAGGTTCCTAAAGCCTGAAGGTAACTTTACTTTTCTTCACTGGCAATTCTAACATGTTGGGTTAGCACCTGTATTTCAACGGCTAAATTACAAACAACAGTATGCCAATGGTAAATGTTGACCAACACTAATTTAGCAATCATGAAACGGAATCATTTTGGATAATATTGTCTAATTTCCTTTCATATCCAACGTTAAAACAGGTGTACAATCTGCGGCGCTCGGCGGCTTTCGGAGAGAGAAGTGAAAAAGCTTACGGCACCTGGGATTCCCAGGCGGTCTTCCATCCAGGTACTAACCAGGCCCTGCTCTGCTTAGCTTCCGAGATCAGACGAGATCGGGCGGAACCAGAGAGGTATGGCCGTAAGCTGCTTTTTATCTTTTTCCTAATCCTTTATAATGCGTCAATGAATTATGACACGCCTGCCGTTGGCATCTTTGTGTGGGTTAAATAAGGGTATGCAAAGAAGGCTGTGACATCCCATGCCGAAAATTGGATGGACTAGAGAAGACCCGCCCAGGAGTCCCAGCCAATCGGTGAATGGCCATTGCAGTCCCCGCCACCTCAAATGGCCTGACGATGGTATGGACGTAAGCCACCTTTCATCTTCTTCCTATTGCATCTCTTCTACAATGTGAATTTTTTTTTACAATTGTGTAGGTGTACAATCTACGGCGCTGGGCGGCTTTCAGAGAGAGAAGTTAAAAAGCTTACGGCACCTGGGATTCCCAAGCGGTCTTCCATCCAGGTACTAACCAGGCCCTGCTCTGCTTAGCTTCCGAGATCAGACGAGATCGGGCGGAACCAGAGAGGTATGGCCGTAAGCTGCTTTTCATCTTTTTCCTAATCCTTTAAAACGTGTCAAAGATAATCAGAAGTTTCTTTTTCTAAAATTGAAGCAGTTCTTAGCATTGGCAAGAGAGGTTCCTAAAGCCTGAAGGTAACTTTACTTTTCTTCACTGGCAATTCTAACATGTTGGGTTAGCACCTGTATTTCAACGGCTAAATTACAAACAACAGTATGCCAATGGTAAATGTTGACCAACACTAATTTAGCAATCATGAAACGGAATCATTTTGGATAATATTGTCTAATTTCCTTTCATATCCAACGTTAAAACAGGTGTACAATCTGCGGCGCTCGGCGGCTTTCGGAGAGAGAAGTGAAAAAGCTTACGGCACCTGGGATTCCCAGGCGGTCTTCCATCCAGGTACTAACCAGGCCCTGCTCTGCTTAGCTTCCGAGATCAGACGAGATCGGGCGGAACCAGAGAGGTATGGCCGTAAGCTGCTTTTTATCTTTTTCCTAATCCTTTATAATGCGTCAATGAATTATGACACGCCTGCCGTTGGCATCTTTGTGTGGGTTAAATAAGGGTATGCAAAGAAGGCTGTGACATCCCATGCCGAAAATTGGATGGACTAGAGAAGACCCGCCCAGGAGTCCCAGCCAATCGGTGAATGGCCATTGCAGTCCCCGCCACCTCAAATGGCCTGACGATGGTATGGACGTAAGCCACCTTTCATCTTCTTCCTATTGCATCTCTTCTACAATGTGAATTTTTTTTTACAATTGTGTAGGTGTACAATCTACGGCGCTGGGCGGCTTTCAGAGAGAGAAGTTAAAAAGCTTACGGCACCTGGGATTCCCAGGCGGTCTTCCATCCAGGTACTAACCAGGCCCTGCTCTGCTTAGCTTCCGAGATCAGACGAGATCGGGCGGAACCAGAGAGGTATGGCCGTAAGCTGCTTTTCATCTTTTTCCTAATCCTTTAAAACGTGTCAAAGATAATCAGAAGTTTCTTTTTC
Source organism: Pungitius pungitius (assembly GCF_949316345.1). Classification (NCBI taxonomy): domain Eukaryota; kingdom Metazoa; phylum Chordata; class Actinopteri; order Perciformes; family Gasterosteidae; genus Pungitius; species Pungitius pungitius. Next base: position 250,815 of record NW_026909895.1, on the reverse strand, counting down.
TAAAATTGAAGCAGTTCTTAGCATTGGCAAGAGAGGTTCCTAAAGCCTGAAGGTAACTTTACTTTTCTTCACTGGCAATTCTAACATGTTGGGTTAGCACCTGTATTTCAACGGCTAAATTACAAACAACAGTATGCCAATGGTAAATGTTGACCAACACTAATTTAGCAATCATGAAACGGAATCATTTTGGATAATATTGTCTAATTTCCTTTCATATCCAACGTCAAAACAGGTGTACAATCTGCGGCGCTCGGCGGCTTTCGGAGAGAGAAGTGAAAAAGCTTACGGCACCTGGGATTCCCAGGCGGTCTTCCATCCAGGTACTAACCAGGCCCTGCTCTGCTTAGCTTCCGAGATCAGACGAGATCGGGCGGAACCAGAGAGGTATGGCCGTAAGCTGCTTTTTATCTTTTTCCTAATCCTTTATAATGCGTCAATGAATTATGACACGCCTGCCGTTGGCATCTTTGTGTGGGTTAAATAAGGGTATGCAAAGAAGGCTGTGACATCCCATGCCGAAAATTGGATGGACTAGAGAAGACCCGCCCAGGAGTCCCAGCCAATCGGTGAATGGCCATTGCAGTCCCCGCCACCTCAAATGGCCTGACGATGGTATGGACGTAAGCCACCTTTCATCTTCTTCCTATTGCATCTCTTCTACAATGTGAATTTTTTTTTACAATTGTGTAGGTGTACAATCTACGGCGCTGGGCGGCTTTCAGAGAGAGAAGTTAAAAAGCTTACGGCACCTGGGATTCCCAGGCGGTCTTCCATCCAGGTACTAACCAGGCCCTGCTCTGCTTAGCTTCCGAGATCAGACGAGATCGGGCGGAACCAGAGAGGTATGGCCGTAAGCTGCTTTTCATCTTTTTCCTAATCCTTTAAAACGTGTCAAAGATAATCAGAAGTTTCTTTTTCTAAAATTGAAGCAGTTCTTAGCATTGGCAAGAGAGGTTTCTAAAACCTGAAGGTAACTTTACTTTTCTTCACTGGCAATTCTAACATGTTGGGTTAGCACCTGTATTTCAACGGCTAAATTACAAACAAAAGTATGCCAATTGTTAAATGTTGATCAACACTAATTTAGCAACCATGAAACGGAATCATTTTGGATAATATTGTCTAATTGCCTTTCATATCCAACGTTAAAACAACACTAAACATGCATCTCTTCAACAATGTGATATACTTTTTGTAATTTGTAGGTGTACAATCTGCGGCGCTCGGCGGCTTTCGGTGAGAGAAGTGAAAAAGCTTACGGCACCTGGGATTCCCAGGCGGTCTTCCATCCAGGTACTAACCAGGCCCCGCTCTGCTTAGCTTCCGAGATCAGACGAGATCGGGCGGAACCAGAGAGGTATGGCTGTAAGCTGCTTTTTATCTTTTTCCTAATCCTTTAAAACGTGTCAAAGATAATCAGAAGTTTCTTTTTCTAAAATTGAAGCAGTTCTTAGCATTGGCAAGAGAGGTTCCTAAAACCTGAAGGTAACTTTACTTTTCTTCACTGGTAAATCTAACATGTTTGGTTAGCACCTGTATTTCAACGGCTAAATTACAAACAATAGTATGCCAATCGTAAAATGTTGATCAACACCAATTTAGCAATCATGAAACGGAATCATTTTGGATAATATTGTCTAATTTCCTTTCATATCCAACGTTAAAACAACACTAAACATGCATCTCTTCAACAATGTGATATACTTTTTGTAATTTGTAGGTGTACAATCTGCGGCGCTCTGCAGCTTTCAGAGAGAAGTGAAAAAGCTTACGGCACCTGGGATTCCCAGGCGGTCTTCCATCCAGGTACTAACCAGGCCCTGCTCTGCTTAGCTTCCGAGATCAGACGAGATCGGGCGGAACCAGAGAGGTATGGCCGTAAGCTGCTTTTTATCTTTTTCCTAATCCTTTATAATGCGTCAAAGATAATCAGAAGAGTTTCTTTTTCTAAAATTGAAGCAGTTCTTAGGATTGGCAAGAGAGGTTCCTAAAGCCTGAAGGTAACTTTACTTTTCTTCACTGGCAATTCTAACATGTTGGGTTAGCACCTGTATTTCAACGGCTAAATTACAAACAACAGTATGCCAATGGTAAATGTTGACCAACACTAATTTAGCAATCATGAAACGGAATCATTTTGGATAATATTGTCTAATTTCCTTTCATATCCAACGTTAAAACAGGTGTACAATCTGCGGCGCTCGGCGGCTTTCGGAGAGAGAAGTGAAAAAGCTTACGGCACCTGGGATTCCCAGGCGGTCTTCCATCCAGGTACTAACCAGGCCCTGCTCTGCTTAGCTTCCGAGATCAGACGAGATCGGGCGGAACCAGAGAGGTATGGCCGTAAGCTGCTTTTTATCTTTTTCCTAATCCTTTATAATGCGTCAATGAATTATGACACGCCTGCCGTTGGCATCTTTGTGTGGGTTAAATAAGGGTATGCAAAGAAGGCTGTGACATCCCATGCCGAAAATTGGATGGACTAGAGAAGACCCGCCCAGGAGTCCCAGCCAATCGGTGAATGGCCATTGCAGTCCCCGCCACCTCAAATGGCCTGACGATGGTATGGACGTAAGCCACCTTTCATCTTCTTCCTATTGCATCTCTTCTACAATGTGAATTTTTTTTTACAATTGTGTAGGTGTACAATCTACGGCGCTGGGCGGCTTTCAGAGAGAGAAGTTAAAAAGCTTACAGCACCTGGGATTCCCAAGCGGTCTTCCATCCAGGTACTAACCAGGCCCTGCTCTGCTTAGCTTCCGAGATCAGACGAGATCGGGCGGAACCAGAGAGGTATGGCCGTAAGCTGCTTTTCATCTTTTTCCTAATCCTTTAAAACGTGTCAAAGATAATCAGAAGTTTCTTTTTCTAAAATTGAAGCAGTTCTTAGCATTGGCAAGAGAGGTTCCTAAAGCCTGAAGGTAACTTTACTTTTCTTCACCGGCAATTCTAACATGTTGGGTTAGCACCTGTATTTCAACGGCTAAATTACAAACAACAGTATGCCAATGGTAAATGTTGACCAACACTAATTTAGCAATCATGAAACGGAATCATTTTGGATAATATTGTCTAATTTCCTTTCATATCCAACGTTAAAACAGGTGTACAATCTGCGGCGCTCGGCGGCTTTCGGAGAGAGAAGTGAAAAAGCTTACGGCACCTGGGATTCCCAGGCGGTCTTCCATCCAGGTACTAACCAGGCCCTGCTCTGCTTAGCTTCCGAGATCAGACGAGATCGGGCGGAACCAGAGAGGTATGGCCGTAAGCTGCTTTTTATCTTTTTCCTAATCCTTTATAATGCGTCAATGAATTATGACACGCCTGCCGTTGGCATCTTTGTGTGGGTTAAATAAGGGTATGCAAAGAAGGCTGTGACATCCCATGCCGAAAATTGGATGGACTAGAGAAGACCCGCCCAGGAGTCCCAGCCAATCGGTGAATGGCCATTGCAGTCCCCGCCACCTCAAATGGCCTGACGATGGTATGGACGTAAGCCACCTTTCATCTTCTTCCTATTGCATCTCTTCTACAATGTGAATTTTTTTTTACAATTGTGTAGGTGTACAATCTACGGCGCTGGGCGGCTTTCAGAGAGAGAAGTTAAAAAGCTTACGGCACCTGGGATTCCCAGGCGGTCTTCCATCCAGGTACTAACCAGGCCCTGCTCTGCTTAGCTTCCGAGATCAGACGAGATCGGGCGGAACCAGAGAGGTATGGCCGTAAGCTGCTTTTCATCTTTTTCCTAATCCTTTAAAACGTGTCAAAGATAATCAGAAGTTTCTTTTTCTAAAATTGAAGCAGTTCTTAGCATTGGCAAGAGAGGTTCCTAAAGCCTGAAGGTAACTTTACTTTTCTTCACTGGCAATTCTAACATGTTGGGTTAGCACCTGTATTTCAACGGCTAAATTACAAACAACAGTATGCCAATGGTAAATGTTGACCAACACTAATTTAGCAATCATGAAACGGAATCATTTTGGATAATATTGTCTAATTTCCTTTCATATCCAACGTTAAAACAGGTGTACAATCTGCGGCGCTCGGCGGCTTTCGGAGAGAGAAGTGAAAAAGCTTACGGCACCTGGGATTCCCAGGCGGTCTTCCATCCAGGTACTAACCAGGCCCCGCTCTGCTTAGCTTCCGAGATCAGACGAGATCGGGCGGAACCAGAGAGGTATGGCTGTAAGCTGCTTTTTATCTTTTTCCTAATCCTTTAAAACGTGTCAAAGATAATCAGAAGTTTCTTTTTCTAAAATTGAAGCAGTTCTTAGCATTGGCAAGAGAGGTTCCTAAAGCCTGAAGGTAACTTTACTTTTCTTCACTGGCAATTCTAACATGTTGGGTTAGCACCTGTATTTCAACGGCTAAATTACAAACAAAAGTATGCCAATTGTTAAATGTTGATCAACACTAATTTAGCAACCATGAAACGGAATCATTTTGGATAATATTGTCTAATTGCCTTTCATATCCAACGTTAAAACAACACTAAACATGCATCTCTTCAACAATGTGATATACTTTTTGTAATTTGTAGGTGTACAATCTGCGGCGCTCGGCGGCTTTCGGTGAGAGAAGTGAAAAAGCTTACGGCACCTGGGATTCCCAGGCGGTCTTCCATCCAGGTACTAACCAGGCCCCGCTCTGCTTAGCTTCCGAGATCAGACGAGATCGGGCGGAACCAGAGAGGTATGGCTGTAAGCTGCTTTTTATCTTTTTCCTAATCCTTTAAAACGTGTCAAAGATAATCAGAAGTTTCTTTTTCTAAAATTGAAGCAGTTCTTAGCATTGGCAAGAGAGGTTCCTAAAACCTGAAGGTAACTTTACTTTTCTTCACTGGTAAATCTAACATGTTTGGTTAGCACCTGTATTTCAACGGCTAAATTACAAACAATAGTATGCCAATCGTAAAATGTTGATCAACACCAATTTAGCAATCATGAAACGGAATCATTTTGGATAATATTGTCTAATTTCCTTTCATATCCAACGTTAAAACAACACTAAACATGCATCTCTTCAACAATGTGATATACTTTTTGTAATTTGTAGGTGTACAATCTGCGGCGCTCTGCAGCTTTCAGAGAGAAGTGAAAAAGCTTACGGCACCTGGGATTCCCTAGGCGGTCTTCCATCCAGGTACTAACCAGGCCCTGCTCTGCTTAGCTTCCGAGATCAGACGAGATCGGGCGGAACCAGAGAGGTATGGCCGTAAGCTGCTTTTTATCTTTTTCCTAATCCTTTATAATGCGTCAAAGATAATCAGAAGAGTTTCTTTTTCTAAAATTGAAGCAGTTCTTAGGATTGGCAAGAGAGGTTTCTAAAGCCTGAAGGTAACTTTACTTTTCTTCACTGGCAATTCTAACATGTTGGGTTAGCACCTGTATTTCAACGGCTAAATTACAAACAAAAGTATGCCAATTGTTAAATGTTGATCAACACTAATTTAGCAACCATGAAACGGAATCATTTTGGATAATATTGTCTAATTGCCTTTCATATCCAACGTTAAAACAACACTAAACATGCATCTCTTCAACAATGTGATATACTTTTTGTAATTTGTAGGTGTACAATCTGCGGCGCTCGGCGGCTTTCGGTGAGAGAAGTGAAAAAGCTTACGGCACCTGGGATTCCCAGGCGGTCTTCCATCCAGGTACTAACCAGGCCCTGCTCTGCTTAGCTTCCGAGAACAGACGAGATCGGGCGGAACCAGAGAGGTATGGACGTAAGCTGCTTTTCATCTTTTTCCTAATCCTTTAAAACGTGTCAAAGATAATCAGAAGTTTCTTTTTCTAAAATTGAAGCAGTTCTTAGCATTGGCAAGAGAGGTTCCTAAAGCCTGAAGGTAACTTTACTTTTCTTCACTGGCAATTCTAACATGTTGGGTTAGCACCTGTATTTCAACGGCTAAATTACAAACAACAGTATGCCAATGGTAAATGTTGACCAACACTAATTTAGCAATCATGAAACGGAATCATTTTGGATAATATTGTCTAATTTCCTTTCATATCCAACGTTAAAACAGGTGTACAATCTGCGGCGCTCGGCGGCTTTCGGAGAGAGAAGTGAAAAAGCTTACGGCACCTGGGATTCCCAGGCGGTCTTCCATCCAGGTACTAACCAGGCCCTGCTCTGCTTAGCTTCCGAGATCAGACGAGATCGGGCGGAACCAGAGAGGTATGGCCGTAAGCTGCTTTTTATCTTTTTCCTAATCCTTTATAATGCGTCAATGAATTATGACACGCCTGCCGTTGGCATCTTTGTGTGGGTTAAATAAGGGTATGCAAAGAAGGCTGTGACATCCCATGCCGAAAATTGGATGGACTAGAGAAGACCCGCCCAGGAGTCCCAGCCAATCGGTGAATGGCCATTGCAGTCCCCGCCACCTCAAATGGCCTGACGATGGTATGGACGTAAGCCACCTTTCATCTTCTTCCTATTGCATCTCTTCTACAATGTGAATTTTTTTTTACAATTGTGTAGGTGTACAATCTACGGCGCTGGGCGGCTTTCAGAGAGAGAAGTTAAAAAGCTTACGGCACCTGGGATTCCCAAGCGGTCTTCCATCCAGGTACTAACCAGGCCCTGCTCTGCTTAGCTTCCGAGATCAGACGAGATCGGGCGGAACCAGAGAGGTATGGCCGTAAGCTGCTTTTCATCTTTTTCCTAATCCTTTAAAACGTGTCAAAGATAATCAGAAGTTTCTTTTTCTAAAATTGAAGCAGTTCTTAGCATTGGCAAGAGAGGTTCCTAAAGCCTGAAGGTAACTTTACTTTTCTTCACTGGCAATTCTAACATGTTGGGTTAGCACCTGTATTTCAACGGCTAAATTACAAACAACAGTATGCCAATGGTAAATGTTGACCAACACTAATTTAGCAATCATGAAACGGAATCATTTTGGATAATATTGTCTAATTTCCTTTCATATCCAACGTTAAAACAGGTGTACAATCTGCGGCGCTCGGCGGCTTTCGGAGAGAGAAGTGAAAAAGCTTACGGCACCTGGGATTCCCAGGCGGTCTTCCATCCAGGTACTAACCAGGCCCTGCTCTGCTTAGCTTCCGAGATCAGACGAGATCGGGCGGAACCAGAGAGGTATGGCCGTAAGCTGCTTTTTATCTTTTTCCTAATCCTTTATAATGCGTCAATGAATTATGACACGCCTGCCGTTGGCATCTTTGTGTGGGTTAAATAAGGGTATGCAAAGAAGGCTGTGACATCCCATGCCGAAAATTGGATGGACTAGAGAAGACCCGCCCAGGAGTCCCAGCCAATCGGTGAATGGCCATTGCAGTCCCCGCCACCTCAAATGGCCTGACGATGGTATGGACGTAAGCCACCTTTCATCTTCTTCCTATTGCATCTCTTCTACAATGTGAATTTTTTTTTACAATTGTGTAGGTGTACAATCTACGGCGCTGGGCGGCTTTCAGAGAGAGAAGTTAAAAAGCTTACGGCACCTGGGATTCCCAGGCGGTCTTCCATCCAGGTACTAACCAGGCCCTGCTCTGCTTAGCTTCCGAGATCAGACGAGATCGGGCGGAACCAGAGAGGTATGGCCGTAAGCTGCTTTTCATCTTTTTCCTAATCCTTTAAAACGTGTCAAAGATAATCAGAAGTTTCTTTTTCTAAAATTGAAGCAGTTCTTAGCATTGGCAAGAGAGGTTTCTAAAACCTGAAGGTAACTTTACTTTTCTTCACTGGCAATTCTAACATGTTGGGTTAGCACCTGTATTTCAACGGCTAAATTACAAACAAAAGTATGCCAATTGTTAAATGTTGATCAACACTAATTTAGCAACCATGAAACGGAATCATTTTGGATAATATTGTCTAATTGCCTTTCATATCCAACGTTAAAACAACACTAAACATGCATCTCTTCAACAATGTGATATACTTTTTGTAATTTGTAGGTGTACAATCTGCGGCGCTCGGCGGCTTTCGGTGAGAGAAGTGAAAAAGCTTACGGCACCTGGGATTCCCAGGCGGTCTTCCATCCAGGTACTAACCAGGCCCTGCTCTGCTTAGCATCCGAGATCAGACGAGATCGGGCGGAACCAGAGAGGTATGGCCGTAAGCTGCTTTTTATCTTTTTCCTAATCCTTTATAATGCGTCAAAAAATTATGTCACGCCTGCCGTTGGCATCTTTGTGTGGGTTAAATAAGGGTATGCAAAGAAGGCTGTGACATCCTATGGCGAAAATTGGATGGACTAGAGAAGACCCGCCCAGGAGTCCCAGCCAATCGGTGGATGGCCATTGCAGTCCCCGCCACCTCAAATGGCCTGATGATGGTATGGACGTAAGCCACCTTTCATCTTCTTCCTATTGCATCTCTTCTACAATGTGATAAACTTTTTACAATTGTGTAGGTGTACAATCTACGGCGCTGGGCGGCTTTCAGAGAGAGAAGTTAAAAAGCTTACGGCACCTGGGATTCCCAGGCGGTCTTCCATCCAGGTACTAACCAGGCCCTGCTCTGCTTAGCTTCCGAGATCAGACGAGATCGGGCGGAACCAGAGAGGTATGGCCGTAAGCTGCTTTTCATCTTTTTCCTAATCCTTTAAAACGTGTCAAAGATAATCAGAAGTTTCTTTTTCTAAAATTGAAGCAGTTCTTAGCATTGGCAAGAGAGGTTTCTAAAACCTGAAGGTAACTTTACTTTTCTTCACTGGCAATTCTAACATGTTGGGTTAGCACCTGTATTTCAACGGCTAAATTACAAACAAAAGTATGCCAATTGTTAAATGTTGATCAACACTAATTTAGCAACCATGAAACGGAATCATTTTGGATAATATTGTCTAATTGCCTTTCATATCCAACGTTAAAACAACACTAAACATGCATCTCTTCAACAATGTGATATACTTTTTGTAATTTGTAGGTGTACAATCTGCGGCGCTCGGCGGCTTTCGGTGAGAGAAGTGAAAAAGCTTACGGCACCTGGGATTCCCAGGCGGTCTTCCATCCAGGTACTAACCAGGCCCCGCTCTGCTTAGCTTCCGAGATCAGACGAGATCGGGCGGAACCAGAGAGGTATGGCTGTAAGCTGCTTTTTATCTTTTTCCTAATCCTTTAAAACGTGTCAAAGATAATCAGAAGTTTCTTTTTCTAAAATTGAAGCAGTTCTTAGCATTGGCAAGAGAGGTTCCTAAAGCCTGAAGGTAACTTTACTTTTCTTCACTGGCAATTCTAACATGTTGGGTTAGCACCTGTATTTCAACGGCTAAATTACAAACAAAAGTATGCCAATTGTTAAATGTTGATCAACACTAATTTAGCAACCATGAAACGGAATCATTTTGGATAATATTGTCTAATTGCCTTTCATATCCAACGTTAAAACAACACTAAACATGCATCTCTTCAACAATGTGATATACTTTTTGTAATTTGTAGGTGTACAATCTGCGGCGCTCGGCGGCTTTCGGTGAGAGAAGTGAAAAAGCTTACGGCACCTGGGATTCCCAGGCGGTCTTCCATCCAGGTACTAACCAGGCCCCGCTCTGCTTAGCTTCCGAGATCAGACGAGATCGGGCGGAACCAGAGAGGTATGGCTGTAAGCTGCTTTTTATCTTTTTCCTAATCCTTTAAAACGTGTCAAAGATAATCAGAAGTTTCTTTTTCTAAAATTGAAGCAGTTCTTAGCATTGGCAAGAGAGGTTCCTAAAACCTGAAGGTAACTTTACTTTTCTTCACTGGTAAATCTAACATGTTTGGTTAGCACCTGTATTTCAACGGCTAAATTACAAACAATAGTATGCCAATCGTAAAATGTTGATCAACACCAATTTAGCAATCATGAAACGGAATCATTTTGGATAATATTGTCTAATTTCCTTTCATATCCAACGTTAAAACAACACTAAACATGCATCTCTTCAACAATGTGATATACTTTTTGTAATTTGTAGGTGTACAATCTGCGGCGCTCTGCAGCTTTCAGAGAGAAGTGAAAAAGCTTACGGCACCTGGGATTCCCAGGCGGTCTTCCATCCAGGTACTAACCAGGCCCTGCTCTGCTTAGCTTCCGAGATCAGACGAGATCGGGCGGAACCAGAGAGGTATGGCCGTAAGCTGCTTTTTATCTTTTTCCTAATCCTTTATAATGCGTCAAAGATAATCAGAAGAGTTTCTTTTTCTAAAATTGAAGCAGTTCTTAGGATTGGCAAGAGAGGTTTCTAAAGCCTGAAGGTAACTTTACTTTTCTTCACTGGCAATTCTAACATGTTGGGTTAGCACCTGTATTTCAACGGCTAAATTACAAACAAAAGTATGCCAATTGTTAAATGTTGATCAACACTAATTTAGCAACCATGAAACGGAATCATTTTGGATAATATTGTCTAATTGCCTTTCATATCCAACGTTAAAACAACACTAAACATGCATCTCTTCAACAATGTGATATACTTTTTGTAATTTGTAGGTGTACAATCTGCGGCGCTCGGCGGCTTTCGGTGAGAGAAGTGAAAAAGCTTACGGCACCTGGGATTCCCAGGCGGTCTTCCATCCAGGTACTAACCAGGCCCTGCTCTGCTTAGCTTCCGAGAACAGACGAGATCGGGCGGAACCAGAGAGGTATGGACGTAAGCTGCTTTTCATCTTTTTCCTAATCCTTTAAAACGTGTCAAAGATAATCAGAAGTTTCTTTTTCTAAAATTGAAGCAGTTCAATGCATTGGCAAGAGAGGTTCCTAAAGCCTGAAGGTAACTTTACTTTTCTTCACTGGCAATTCTAACATGTTGGGTTAGCACCTGTATTTCAACGGCTAAATTACAAACAACAGTATGCCAATCGTAAATGTTGACCAACACTAATTTAGCAATCATGAAACGGAATCATTTTGGATAATATTGTCTAATTTCCTTTCATATCCAACGTTAAAACAGGTGTACAATCTGCGGCGCTCGGCGGCTTTCGGAGAGAGAAGTGAAAAAGCTTACGGCACCTGGGATTCCCAGGCGGTCTTCCATCCAGGTACTAACCAGGCCCTGCTCTGCTTAGCTTCCGAGATCAGACGAGATCGGGCGGAACCAGAGAGGTATGGCCGTAAGCTGCTTTTTATCTTTTTCCTAATCCTTTATAATGCGTCAATGAATTATGACACGCCTGCCGTTGGCATCTTTGTGTGGGTTAAATAAGGGTATGCAAAGAAGGCTGTGACATCCCATGCCGAAAATTGGATGGACTAGAGAAGACCCGCCCAGGAGTCCCAGCCAATCGGTGAATGGCCATTGCAGTCCCCGCCACCTCAAATGGCCTGACGATGGTATGGACGTAAGCCACCTTTCATCTTCTTCCTATTGCATCTCTTCTACAATGTGAATTTTTTTTTACAATTGTGTAGGTGTACAATCTACGGCGCTGGGCGGCTTTCAGAGAGAGAAGTGAAAAAGCTTACGGCACCTGGGATTCCCAGGCGGTCTTCCATCCAGGTACTAACCAGGCCCTGCTCTGCTTAGCTTCCGAGATCAGACGAGATCGGGCGGAACCAGAGAGGTATGGACGTAAGCTGCTTTTCATCTTTTTCCTAATCCTTTAAAACGTGTCAAAGATAATCAGAAGTTTCTTTTTCTAAAATTGAAGCAGTTCTTAGCATTGGCAAGAGAGGTTCCTAAAGCCTGAAGGTAACTTTACTTTTCTTCACTGGCAATTCTAACATGTTGGGTTAGCACCTGTATTTCAACGGCTAAATTACAAACAACAGTATGCCAATCGTAAATGTTGACCAACACTAATTTAGCAATCATGAAACGGAATCATTTTGGATAATATTGTCTAATTTCCTTTCATATCCAACGTTAAAACAGGTGTACAATCTGCGGCGCTCGGCGGCTTTCGGAGAGAGAAGTGAAAAAGCTTACGGCACCTGGGATTCCCAGGCGGTCTTCCATCCAGGTACTAACCAGGCCCTGCTCTGCTTAGCTTCCGAGATCAGACGAGATCGGGCGGAACCAGAGAGGTATGGCCGTAAGCTGCTTTTTATCTTTTTCCTAATCCTTTATAATGCGTCAAAGATAATCAGAAGAGTTTCTTTTTCTAAAATTGAAGCAGTTCTTAGGATTGGCAAGAGAGGTTTCTAAAGCCTGAAGGTAACTTTACTTTTCTTCACTGGCAATTCTAACATGTTGGGTTAGCACCTGTATTTCAACGGCTAAATTACAAACAAAAGTATGCCAATTGTTAAATGTTGATCAACACTAATTTAGCAACCATGAAACGGAATCATTTTGGATAATATTGTCTAATTGCCTTTCATATCCAACGTTAAAACAACACTAAACATGCATCTCTTCAACAATGTGATATACTTTTTGTAATTTGTAGGTGTACAATCTGCGGCGCTCGGCGGCTTTCGGTGAGAGAAGTGAAAAAGCTTACGGCACCTGGGATTCCCAGGCGGTCTTCCATCCAGGTACTAACCAGGCCCTGCTCTGCTTAGCTTCCGAGAACAGACGAGATCGGGCGGAACCAGAGAGGTATGGACGTAAGCTGCTTTTCATCTTTTTCCTAATCCTTTAAAACGTGTCAAAGATAATCAGAAGTTTCTTTTTCTAAAATTGAAGCAGTTCTTAGCATTGGCAAGAGAGGTTCCTAAAGCCTGAAGGTAACTTTACTTTTCTTCACTGGCAATTCTAACATGTTGGGTTAGCACCTGTATTTCAACGGCTAAATTACAAACAACAGTATGCCAATCGTAAATGTTGACCAACACTAATTTAGCAATCATGAAACGGAATCATTTTGGATAATATTGTCTAATTTCCTTTCATATCCAACGTTAAAACAGGTGTACAATCTGCGGCGCTCGGCGGCTTTCGGAGAGAGAAGTGAAAAAGCTTACGGCACCTGGGATTCCCAGGCGGTCTTCCATCCAGGTACTAACCAGGCCCTGCTCTGCTTAGCTTCCGAGATCAGACGAGATCGGGCGGAACCAGAGAGGTATGGCCGTAAGCTGCTTTTTATCTTTTTCCTAATCCTTTATAATGCGTCAATGAATTATGACACGCCTGCCGTTGGCATCTTTGTGTGGGTTAAATAAGGGTATGCAAAGAAGGCTGTGACATCCCATGCCGAAAATTGGATGGACTAGAGAAGACCCGCCCAGGAGTCCCAGCCAATCGGTGAATGGCCATTGCAGTCCCCGCCACCTCAAATGGCCTGACGATGGTATGGACGTAAGCCACCTTTCATCTTCTTCCTATTGCATCTCTTCTACAATGTGAATTTTTTTTTACAATTGTGTAGGTGTACAATCTACGGCGCTGGGCGGCTTTCAGAGAGAGAAGTGAAAAAGCTTACGGCACCTGGGATTCCCAGGCGGTCTTCCATCCAGGTACTAACCAGGCCCTGCTCTGCTTAGCTTCCGAGATCAGACGAGATCGGGCGGAACCAGAGAGGTATGGACGTAAGCTGCTTTTCATCTTTTTCCTAATCCTTTAAAACGTGTCAAAGATAATCAGAAGTTTCTTTTTCTAAAATTGAAGCAGTTCTTAGCATTGGCAAGAGAGGTTCCTAAAGCCTGAAGGTAACTTTACTTTTCTTCACTGGCAATTCTAACATGTTGGGTTAGCACCTGTATTTCAACGGCTAAATTACAAACAACAGTATGCCAATCGTAAATGTTGACCAACACTAATTTAGCAATCATGAAACGGAATCATTTTGGATAATATTGTCTAATTTCCTTTCATATCCAACGTTAAAACAGGTGTACAATCTGCGGCGCTCGGCGGCTTTCGGAGAGAGAAGTGAAAAAGCTTACGGCACCTGGGATTCCCAGGCGGTCTTCCATCCAGGTACTAACCAGGCCCTGCTCTGCTTAGCTTCCGAGATCAGACGAGATCGGGCGGAACCAGAGAGGTATGGCCGTAAGCTGCTTTTTATCTTTTTCCTAATCCTTTATAATGCGTCAAAGATAATCAGAAGAGTTTCTTTTTCTAAAATTGAAGCAGTTCTTAGGATTGGCAAGAGAGGTTTCTAAAGCCTGAAGGTAACTTTACTTTTCTTCACTGGCAATTCTAACATGTTGGGTTAGCACCTGTATTTCAACGGCTAAATTACAAACAAAAGTATGCCAATTGTTAAATGTTGATCAACACTAATTTAGCAACCATGAAACGGAATCATTTTGGATAATATTGTCTAATTGCCTTTCATATCCAACGTTAAAACAACACTAAACATGCATCTCTTCAACAATGTGATATACTTTTTGTAATTTGTAGGTGTACAATCTGCGGCGCTCGGCGGCTTTCGGTGAGAGAAGTGAAAAAGCTTACGGCACCTGGGATTCCCAGGCGGTCTTCCATCCAGGTACTAACCAGGCCCTGCTCTGCTTAGCTTCCGAGAACAGACGAGATCGGGCGGAACCAGAGAGGTATGGACGTAAGCTGCTTTTCATCTTTTTCCTAATCCTTTAAAACGTGTCAAAGATAATCAGAAGTTTCTTTTTCTAAAATTGAAGCAGTTCTTAGCATTGGCAAGAGAGGTTCCTAAAGCCTGAAGGTAACTTTACTTTTCTTCACTGGCAATTCTAACATGTTGGGTTAGCACCTGTATTTCAACGGCTAAATTACAAACAACAGTATGCCAATCGTAAATGTTGACCAACACTAATTTAGCAATCATGAAACGGAATCATTTTGGATAATATTGTCTAATTTCCTTTCATATCCAACGTTAAAACAGGTGTACAATCTGCGGCGCTCGGCGGCTTTCGGAGAGAGAAGTGAAAAAGCTTACGGCACCTGGGATTCCCAGGCGGTCTTCCATCCAGGTACTAACCAGGCCCTGCTCTGCTTAGCTTCCGAGATCAGACGAGATCGGGCGGAACCAGAGAGGTATGGCCGTAAGCTGCTTTTTATCTTTTTCCTAATCCTTTATAATGCGTCAATGAATTATGACACGCCTGCCGTTGGCATCTTTGTGTGGGTTAAATAAGGGTATGCAAAGAAGGCTGTGACATCCCATGCCGAAAATTGGATGGACTAGAGAAGACCCGCCCAGGAGTCCCAGCCAATCGGTGAATGGCCATTGCAGTCCCCGCCACCTCAAATGGCCTGACGATGGTATGGACGTAAGCCACCTTTCATCTTCTTCCTATTGCATCTCTTCTACAATGTGAATTTTTTTTTACAATTGTGTAGGTGTACAATCTACGGCGCTGGGCGGCTTTCAGAGAGAGAAGTGAAAAAGCTTACGGCACCTGGGATTCCCAGGCGGTCTTCCATCCAGGTACTAACCAGGCCCTGCTCTGCTTAGCTTCCGAGATCAGACGAGATCGGGCGGAACCAGAGAGGTATGGACGTAAGCTGCTTTTCATCTTTTTCCTAATCCTTTAAAACGTGTCAAAGATAATCAGAAGTTTCTTTTTCTAAAATTGAAGCAGTTCTTAGCATTGGCAAGAGAGGTTCCTAAAGCCTGAAGGTAACTTTACTTTTCTTCACTGGCAATTCTAACATGTTGGGTTAGCACCTGTATTTCAACGGCTAAATTACAAACAACAGTATGCCAATCGTAAATGTTGACCAACACTAATTTAGCAATCATGAAACGGAATCATTTTGGATAATATTGTCTAATTTCCTTTCATATCCAACGTTAAAACAGGTGTACAATCTGCGGCGCTCGGCGGCTTTCGGAGAGAGAAGTGAAAAAGCTTACGGCACCTGGGATTCCCAGGCGGTCTTCCATCCAGGTACTAACCAGGCCCTGCTCTGCTTAGCTTCCGAGATCAGACGAGATCGGGCGGAACCAGAGAGGTATGGCCGTAAGCTGCTTTTTATCTTTTTCCTAATCCTTTATAATGCGTCAATGAATTATGACACGCCTGCCGTTGGCATCTTTGTGTGGGTTAAATAAGGGTATGCAAAGAAGGCTGTGACATCCCATGCCGAAAATTGGATGGACTAGAGAAGACCCGCCCAGGAGTCCCAGCCAATCGGTGAATGGCCATTGCAGTCCCCGCCACCTCAAATGGCCTGACGATGGTATGGACGTAAGCCACCTTTCATCTTCTTCCTATTGCATCTCTTCTACAATGTGAATTTTTTTTTACAATTGTGTAGGTGTACAATCTACGGCGCTGGGCGGCTTTCAGAGAGAGAAGTGAAAAAGCTTACGGCACCTGGGATTCCCAGGCGGTCTTCCATCCAGGTACTAACCAGGCCCTGCTCTGCTTAGCTTCCGAGATCAGACGAGATCGGGCGGAACCAGAGAGGTATGGACGTAAGCTGCTTTTCATCTTTTTCCTAATCCTTTAAAACGTGTCAAAGATAATCAGAAGTTTCTTTTTCTAAAATTGAAGCAGTTCTTAGCATTGGCAAGAGAGGTTCCTAAAGCCTGAAGGTAACTTTACTTTTCTTCACTGGCAATTCTAACATGTTGGGTTAGCACCTGTATTTCAACGGCTAAATTACAAACAACAGTATGCCAATCGTAAATGTTGACCAACACTAATTTAGCAATCATGAAACGGAATCATTTTGGATAATATTGTCTAATTTCCTTTCATATCCAACGTTAAAACAGGTGTACAATCTGCGGCGCTCGGCGGCTTTCGGAGAGAGAAGTGAAAAAGCTTACGGCACCTGGGATTCCCAGGCGGTCTTCCATCCAGGTACTAACCAGGCCCTGCTCTGCTTAGCTTCCGAGATCAGACGAGATCGGGCGGAACCAGAGAGGTATGGCCGTAAGCTGCTTTTTATCTTTTTCCTAATCCTTTATAATGCGTCAAAGATAATCAGAAGAGTTTCTTTTTCTAAAATTGAAGCAGTTCTTAGGATTGGCAAGAGAGGTTTCTAAAGCCTGAAGGTAACTTTACTTTTCTTCACTGGCAATTCTAACATGTTGGGTTAGCACCTGTATTTCAACGGCTAAATTACAAACAAAAGTATGCCAATTGTTAAATGTTGATCAACACTAATTTAGCAACCATGAAACGGAATCATTTTGGATAATATTGTCTAATTGCCTTTCATATCCAACGTTAAAACAACACTAAACATGCATCTCTTCAACAATGTGATATACTTTTTGTAATTTGTAGGTGTACAATCTGCGGCGCTCGGCGGCTTTCGGTGAGAGAAGTGAAAAAGCTTACGGCACCTGGGATTCCCAGGCGGTCTTCCATCCAGGTACTAACCAGGCCCTGCTCTGCTTAGCTTCCGAGAACAGACGAGATCGGGCGGAACCAGAGAGGTATGGACGTAAGCTGCTTTTCATCTTTTTCCTAATCCTTTAAAACGTGTCAAAGATAATCAGAAGTTTCTTTTTCTAAAATTGAAGCAGTTCTTAGCATTGGCAAGAGAGGTTCCTAAAGCCTGAAGGTAACTTTACTTTTCTTCACTGGCAATTCTAACATGTTGGGTTAGCACCTGTATTTCAACGGCTAAATTACAAACAACAGTATGCCAATCGTAAATGTTGACCAACACTAATTTAGCAATCATGAAACGGAATCATTTTGGATAATATTGTCTAATTTCCTTTCATATCCAACGTTAAAACAGGTGTACAATCTGCGGCGCTCGGCGGCTTTCGGAGAGAGAAGTGAAAAAGCTTACGGCACCTGGGATTCCCAGGCGGTCTTCCATCCAGGTACTAACCAGGCCCTGCTCTGCTTAGCTTCCGAGATCAGACGAGATCGGGCGGAACCAGAGAGGTATGGCCGTAAGCTGCTTTTTATCTTTTTCCTAATCCTTTATAATGCGTCAATGAATTATGACACGCCTGCCGTTGGCATCTTTGTGTGGGTTAAATAAGGGTATGCAAAGAAGGCTGTGACATCCCATGCCGAAAATTGGATGGACTAGAGAAGACCCGCCCAGGAGTCCCAGCCAATCGGTGAATGGCCATTGCAGTCCCCGCCACCTCAAATGGCCTGACGATGGTATGGACGTAAGCCACCTTTCATCTTCTTCCTATTGCATCTCTTCTACAATGTGAATTTTTTTTTACAATTGTGTAGGTGTACAATCTACGGCGGTGGGCGGCTTTCAGAGAGAGAAGTGAAAAAGCTTACGGCACCTGGGATTCCCAGGCGGTCTTCCATCCAGGTACTAACCAGGCCCTGCTCTGCTTAGCTTCCGAGATCAGACGAGATCGGGCGGAACCAGAGAGGTATGGACGTAAGCTGCTTTTCATCTTTTTCCTAATCCTTTAAAACGTGTCAAAGATAATCAGAAGTTTCTTTTTCTAAAATTGAAGCAGTTCTTAGCATTGGCAAGAGAGGTTCCTAAAGCCTGAAGGTAACTTTACTTTTCTTCACTGGCAATTCTAACATGTTGGGTTAGCACCTGTATTTCAACGGCTAAATTACAAACAACAGTATGCCAATCGTAAATGTTGACCAACACTAATTTAGCAATCATGAAACGGAATCATTTTGGATAATATTGTCTAATTTCCTTTCATATCCAACGTTAAAACAGGTGTACAATCTGCGGCGCTCGGCGGCTTTCGGAGAGAGAAGTGAAAAAGCTTACGGCACCTGGGATTCCCAGGCGGTCTTCCATCCAGGTACTAACCAGGCCCTGCTCTGCTTAGCTTCCGAGATCAGACGAGATCGGGCGGAACCAGAGAGGTATGGCCGTAAGCTGCTTTTTATCTTTTTCCTAATCCTTTATAATGCGTCAATGAATTATGACACGCCTGCCGTTGGCATCTTTGTGTGGGTTAAATAAGGGTATGCAAAGAAGGCTGTGACATCCCATGCCGAAAATTGGATGGACTAGAGAAGACCCGCCCAGGAGTCCCAGCCAATCGGTGAATGGCCATTGCAGTCCCCGCCACCTCAAATGGCCTGACGATGGTATGGACGTAAGCCACCTTTCATCTTCTTCCTATTGCATCTCTTCTACAATGTGAATTTTTTTTTACAATTGTGTAGGTGTACAATCTACGGCGCTGGGCGGCTTTCAGAGAGAGAAGTGAAAAAGCTTACGGCACCTGGGATTCCCAGGCGGTCTTCCATCCAGGTACTAACCAGGCCCTGCTCTGCTTAGCTTCCGAGATCAGACGAGATCGGGCGGAACCAGAGAGGTATGGACGTAAGCTGCTTTTCATCTTTTTCCTAATCCTTTAAAACGTGTCAAAGATAATCAGAAGTTTCTTTTTCTAAAATTGAAGCAGTTCTTAGCATTGGCAAGAGAGGTTCCTAAAGCCTGAAGGTAACTTTACTTTTCTTCACTGGCAATTCTAACATGTTGGGTTAGCACCTGTATTTCAACGGCTAAATTACAAACAACAGTATGCCAATCGTAAATGTTGACCAACACTAATTTAGCAATCATGAAACGGAATCATTTTGGATAATATTGTCTAATTTCCTTTCATATCCAACGTTAAAACAGGTGTACAATCTGCGGCGCTCGGCGGCTTTCGGAGAGAGAAGTGAAAAAGCTTACGGCACCTGGGATTCCCAGGCGGTCTTCCATCCAGGTACTAACCAGGCCCTGCTCTGCTTAGCTTCCGAGATCAGACGAGATCGGGCGGAACCAGAGAGGTATGGCCGTAAGCTGCTTTTTATCTTTTTCCTAATCCTTTATAATGCGTCAATGAATTATGACACGCCTGCCGTTGGCATCTTTGTGTGGGTTAAATAAGGGTATGCAAAGAAGGCTGTGACATCCCATGCCGAAAATTGGATGGACTAGAGAAGACCCGCCCAGGAGTCCCAGCCAATCGGTGAATGGCCATTGCAGTCCCCGCCACCTCAAATGGCCTGACGATGGTATGGACGTAAGCCACCTTTCATCTTCTTCCTATTGCATCTCTTCTACAATGTGAATTTTTTTTTACAATTGTGTAGGTGTACAATCTACGGCGCTGGGCGGCTTTCAGAGAGAGAAGTGAAAAAGCTTACGGCACCTGGGATTCCCAGGCGGTCTTCCATCCAGGTACTAACCAGGCCCTGCTCTGCTTAGCTTCCGAGATCAGACGAGATCGGGCAGAACCAGAGAGGTATGGACGTAAGCTGCTTTTCATCTTTTTCCTAATCCTTTAAAACGTGTCAAAGATAATCAGAAGTTTCTTTTTCTAAAATTGAAGCAGTTCTTAGCATTGGCAAGAGAGGTTCCTAAAGCCTGAAGGTAACTTTACTTTTCTTCACTGGCAATTCTAACATGTTGGGTTAGCACCTGTATTTCAACGGCTAAATTACAAACAACAGTATGCCAATCGTAAATGTTGACCAACACTAATTTAGCAATCATGAAACGGAATCATTTTGGATAATATTGTCTAATTTCCTTTCATATCCAACGTTAAAACAGGTGTACAATCTGCGGCGCTCGGCGGCTTTCGGAGAGAGAAGTGAAAAAGCTTACGGCACCTGGGATTCCCAGGCGGTCTTCCATCCAGGTACTAACCAGGCCCTGCTCTGCTTAGCTTCCGAGATCAGACGAGATCGGGCGGAACCAGAGAGGTATGGCCGTAAGCTGCTTTTTATCTTTTTCCTAATCCTTTATAATGCGTCAATGAATTATGACACGCCTGCCGTTGGCATCTTTGTGTGGGTTAAATAAGGGTATGCAAAGAAGGCTGTGACATCCCATGCCGAAAATTGGATGGACTAGAGAAGACCCGCCCAGGAGTCCCAGCCAATCGGTGAATGGCCATTGCAGTCCCCGCCACCTCAAATGGCCTGACGATGGTATGGACGTAAGCCACCTTTCATCTTCTTCCTATTGCATCTCTTCTACAATGTGAATTTTTTTTTACAATTGTGTAGGTGTACAATCTACGGCGCTGGGCGGCTTTCAGAGAGAGAAGTTAAAAAGCTTACGGCACCTGGGATTCCCAGGCGGTCTTCCATCCAGGTACTAACCAGGCCCTGCTCTGCTTAGCTTCCGAGATCAGACCAGATCGGGCGGAACCAGAGAGGTATGGCCGTAAGCTGCTTTTCATCTTTTTCCTAATCCTTTAAAACGTGTCAAAGATAATCAGAAGTTTCTTTTTCTAAAATTGAAGCAGTTCTTAGCATTGGCAAGAGAGGTTCCTAAAGCCTGAAGGTAACTTTACTTTTCTTCACTGGCAATTCTAACATGTTGGGTTAGCACCTGTATTTCAACGGCTAAATTACAAACAACAGTATGCCAATCGTAAATGTTGACCAACACTAATTTAGCAATCATGAAACGGAATCATTTTGGATAATATTGTCTAATTGCCTTTCATATCCAACGTTAAAACAGGTGTACAATCTGCGGCGCTCGGCGGCTTTCGGAGAGAGAAGTGAAAAAGCTTACGGCACCTGGGATTCCCAGGCGGTCTTCCATCCAGGTACTAACCAGGCCCTGCTCTGCTTAGCTTCCGAGATCAGACCAGATCGGGCGGAACCAGAGAGGTATGGCCGTAAGCTGCTTTTTATCTTTTTCCTAATCCTTTATAATGCGTCAATGAATTATGACACGCCTGCCGTTGGCATCTTTGTGTGGGTTAAATAAGGGTATGCAAAGAAGGCTGTGACATCCCATGCCGAAAATTGGATGGACTAGAGAAGACCCGCCCAGGAGTCCCAGCCAATCGGTGAATGGCCATTGCAGTCCCCGCCACCTCAAATGGCCTGACGATGGTATGGACGTAAGCCACCTTTCATCTTCTTCCTATTGCATCTCTTCTACAATGTGAATTTTTTTTTACAATTGTGTAGGTGTACAATCTACGGCGCTGGGCGGCTTTCAGAGAGAGAAGTGAAAAAGCTTACGGCACCTGGGATTCCCAGGCGGTCTTCCATCCAGGTACTAACCAGGCCCTGCTCTGCTTAGCTTCCGAGATCAGACGAGATCGGGCGGAACCAGAGAGGTATGGACGTAAGCTGCTTTTCATCTTTTTCCTAATCCTTTAAAACGTGTCAAAGATAATCAGAAGTTTCTTTTTCTAAAATTGAAGCAGTTCTTAGCATTGGCAAGAGAGGTTCCTAAAGCCTGAAGGTAACTTTACTTTTCTTCACTGGCAATTCTAACATGTTGGGTTAGCACCTGTATTTCAACGGCTAAATTACAAACAACAGTATGCCAATGGTAAATGTTGACCAACACTAATTTAGCAATCATGAAACGGAATCATTTTGGATAATATTGTCTAATTTCCTTTCATATCCAACGTTAAAACAGGTGTACAATCTGCGGCGCTCGGCGGCTTTCGGAGAGAGAAGTGAAAAAGCTTACGGCACCTGGGATTCCCAGGCGGTCTTCCATCCAGGTACTAACCAGGCCCTGCTCTGCTTAGCTTCCGAGATCAGACGAGATCGGGCGGAACCAGAGAGGTATGGCCGTAAGCTGCTTTTTATCTTTTTCCTAATCCTTTATAATGCGTCAATGAATTATGACACGCCTGCCGTTGGCATCTTTGTGTGGGTTAAATAAGGGTATGCAAAGAAGGCTGTGACATCCCATGCCGAAAATTGGATGGACTAGAGAAGACCCGCCCAGGAGTCCCAGCCAATCGGTGAATGGCCATTGCAGTCCCCGCCACCTCAAATGGCCTGACGATGGTATGGACGTAAGCCACCTTTCATCTTCTTCCTATTGCATCTCTTCTACAATGTGAATTTTTTTTTACAATTGTGTAGGTGTACAATCTACGGCGCTGGGCGGCTTTCAGAGAGAGAAGTGAAAAAGCTTACGGCACCTGGGATTCCCAGGCGGTCTTCCATCCAGGTACTAACCAGGCCCTGCTCTGCTTAGCTTCCGAGATCAGACGAGATCGGGCGGAACCAGAGAGGTATGGACGTAAGCTGCTTTTCATCTTTTTCCTAATCCTTTAAAACGTGTCAAAGATAATCAGAAGTTTCTTTTTCTAAAATTGAAGCAGTTCTTAGCATTGGCAAGAGAGGTTCCTAAAGCCTGAAGGTAACTTTACTTTTCTTCACTGGCAATTCTAACATGTTGGGTTAGCACCTGTATTTCAACGGCTAAATTACAAACAACAGTATGCCAATGGTAAATGTTGACCAACACTAATTTAGCAATCATGAAACGGAATCATTTTGGATAATATTGTCTAATTTCCTTTCATATCCAACGTTAAAACAGGTGTACAATCTGCGGCGCTCGGCGGCTTTCGGAGAGAGAAGTGAAAAAGCTTACGGCACCTGGGATTCCCAGGCGGTCTTCCATCCAGGTACTAACCAGGCCCTGCTCTGCTTAGCTTCCGAGATCAGACGAGATCGGGCGGAACCAGAGAGGTATGGCCGTAAGCTGCTTTTTATCTTTTTCCTAATCCTTTATAATGCGTCAATGAATTATGACACGCCTGCCGTTGGCATCTTTGTGTGGGTTAAATAAGGGTATGCAAAGAAGGCTGTGACATCCCATGCCGAAAATTGGATGGACTAGAGAAGACCCGCCCAGGAGTCCCAGCCAATCGGTGAATGGCCATTGCAGTCCCCGCCACCTCAAATGGCCTGACGATGGTATGGACGTAAGCCACCTTTCATCTTCTTCCTATTGCATCTCTTCTACAATGTGATTTTTTTTTTACAATTGTGTAGGTGTACAATCTACGGCGCTGGGCGGCTTTCAGAGAGAGAAGTTAAAAAGCTTACGGCCCCTGGGATTCCCAGGCGGTCTTCCATCCAGGTACTAACCAGGCCCTGCTCTGCTTAGCTTCCGAGATCAGACCAGATCGGGCGGAACCAGAGAGGTATGGCCGTAAGCTGCTTTTCATCTTTTTCCTAATCCTTTAAAACGTGTCAAAGATAATCAGAAGTTTCTTTTTCTAAAATTGAAGCAGTTCTTAGCATTGGCAAGAGAGGTTCCTAAAGCCTGAAGGTAACTTTACTTTTCTTCACTGGCAATTCTAACATGTTGGGTTAGCACCTGTATTTCAACGGCTAAATTACAAACAACAGTATGCCAATCGTAAATGTTGACCAACACTAATTTAGCAATCATGAAACGGAATCATTTTGGATAATATTGTCTAATTTCCTTTCATATCCAACGTTAAAACAGGTGTACAATCTGCGGCGCTCGGCGGCTTTCGGAGAGAGAAGTGAAAAAGCTTACGGCACCTGGGATTCCCAGGCGGTCTTCCATCCAGGTACTAACCAGGCCCTGCTCTGCTTAGCTTCCGAGATCAGACCAGATCGGGCGGAACCAGAGAGGTATGGCCGTAAGCTGCTTTTTATCTTTTTCCTAATCCTTTATAATGCGTCAATGAATTATGACACGCCTGCCGTTGGCATCTTTGTGTGGGTTAAATAAGGGTATGCAAAGAAGGCTGTGACATCCCATGCCGAAAATTGGATGGACTAGAGAAGACCCGCCCAGGAGTCCCAGCCAATCGGTGAACGGCCATTGCAGTCCCCGCCACCTCAAATGGCCTGACGATGGTATGGACGTAAGCCACCTTTCATCTTCTTCCTATTGCATCTCTTCTACAATGTGATTTTTTTTTTACAATTGTGTAGGTGTACAATCTACGGCGCTGGGCGGCTTTCAGAGAGAGAAGTGAAAAAGCTTACGGCACCTGGGATTCCCAGGCGGTCTTCCATCCAGGTACTAACCAGGCCCTGCTCTGCTTAGCTTCCGAGATCAGACGAGATCGGGCGGAACCAGAGAGGTATGGACGTAAGCTGCTTTTCATCTTTTTCCTAATCCTTTAAAACGTGTCAAAGATAATCAGAAGTTTCTTTTTCTAAAATTGAAGCAGTTCTTAGCATTGGCAAGAGAGGTTCCTAAAGCCTGAAGGTAACTTTACTTTTCTTCACTGGCAATTCTAACATGTTGGGTTAGCACCTGTATTTCAACGGCTAAATTACAAACAACAGTATGCCAATCGTAAATGTTGACCAACACTAATTTAGCAATCATGAAACGGAATCATTTTGGATAATATTGTCTAATTTCCTTTCATATCCAACGTTAAAACAGGTGTACAATCTGCGGCGCTCGGCGGCTTTCGGAGAGAGAAGTGAAAAAGCTTACGGCACCTGGGATTCCCAGGCGGTCTTCCATCCAGGTACTAACCAGGCCCTGCTCTGCTTAGCTTCCGAGATCAGACGAGATCGGGCGGAACCAGAGAGGTATGGCCGTAAGCTGCTTTTTATCTTTTTCCTAATCCTTTATAATGCGTCAATGAATTATGACACGCCTGCCGTTGGCATCTTTGTGTGGGTTAAATAAGGGTATGCAAAGAAGGCTGTGACATCCCATGCCGAAAATTGGATGGACTAGAGAAGACCCGCCCAGGAGTCCCAGCCAATCGGTGAATGGCCATTGCAGTCCCCGCCACCTCAAATGGCCTGACGATGGTATGGACGTAAGCCACCTTTCATCTTCTTCCTATTGCATCTCTTCTACAATGTGAATTTTTTTTTACAATTGTGTAGGTGTACAATCTACGGCGCTGGGCGGCTTTCAGAGAGAGAAGTGAAAAAGCTTACGGCACCTGGGATTCCCAGGCGGTCTTCCATCCAGGTACTAACCAGGCCCTGCTCTGCTTAGCTTCCGAGATCAGACGAGATCGGGCGGAACCAGAGAGGTATGGACGTAAGCTGCTTTTCATCTTTTTCCTAATCCTTTAAAACGTGTCAAAGATAATCAGAAGTTTCTTTTTCTAAAATTGAAGCAGTTCTTAGCATTGGCAAGAGAGGTTCCTAAAGCCTGAAGGTAACTTTACTTTTCTTCACTGGCAATTCTAACATGTTGGGTTAGCACCTGTATTTCAACGGCTAAATTACAAACAACAGTATGCCAATGGTAAATGTTGACCAACACTAATTTAGCAATCATGAAACGGAATCATTTTGGATAATATTGTCTAATTTCCTTTCATATCCAACGTTAAAACAGGTGTACAATCTGCGGCGCTCGGCGGCTTTCGGAGAGAGAAGTGAAAAAGCTTACGGCACCTGGGATTCCCAGGCGGTCTTCCATCCAGGTACTAACCAGGCCCTGCTCTGCTTAGCTTCCGAGATCAGACGAGATCGGGCGGAACCAGAGAGGTATGGCCGTAAGCTGCTTTTTATCTTTTTCCTAATCCTTTATAATGCGTCAATGAATTATGACACGCCTGCCGTTGGCATCTTTGTGTGGGTTAAATAAGGGTATGCAAAGAAGGCTGTGACATCCCATGCCGAAAATTGGATGGACTAGAGAAGACCCGCCCAGGAGTCCCAGCCAATCGGTGAATGGCCATTGCAGTCCCCGCCACCTCAAATGGCCTGACGATGGTATGGACGTAAGCCACCTTTCATCTTCTTCCTATTGCATCTCTTCTACAATGTGATTTTTTTTTTACAATTGTGTAGGTGTACAATCTACGGCGCTGGGCGGCTTTCAGAGAGAGAAGTTAAAAAGCTTACGGCACCTGGGATTCCCAGGCGGTCTTCCATCCAGGTACTAACCAGGCCCTGCTCTGCTTAGCTTCCGAGATCAGACCAGATCGGGCGGAACCAGAGAGGTATGGCCGTAAGCTGCTTTTCATCTTTTTCCTAATCCTTTAAAACGTGTCAAAGATAATCAGAAGTTTCTTTTTCTAAAATTGAAGCAGTTCTTAGCATTGGCAAGAGAGGTTCCTAAAGCCTGAAGGTAACTTTACTTTTCTTCACTGGCAATTCTAACATGTTGGGTTAGCACCTGTATTTCAACGGCTAAATTACAAACAACAGTATGCCAATCGTAAATGTTGACCAACACTAATTTAGCAATCATGAAACGGAATCATTTTGGATAATATTGTCTAATTTCCTTTCATATCCAACGTTAAAACAGGTGTACAATCTGCGGCGCTCGGCGGCTTTCGGAGAGAGAAGTGAAAAAGCTTACGGCACCTGGGATTCCCAGGCGGTCTTCCATCCAGGTACTAACCAGGCCCTGCTCTGCTTAGCTTCCGAGATCAGACGAGATCAGGCGGAACCAGAGAGGTATGGCCGTAAGCTGCTTTTTATCTTTTTCCTAATCCTTTATAATGCGTCAATGAATTATGACACGCCTGCCGTTGGCATCTTTGTGTGGGTTAAATAAGGGTATGCAAAGAAGGCTGTGACATCCCATGCCGAAAATTGGATGGACTAGAGAAGACCCGCCCAGGAGTCCCAGCCAATCGGTGAATGGCCATTGCAGTCCCCGCCACCTCAAATGGCCTGACGATGGTATGGACGTAAGCCACCTTTCATCTTCTTCCTATTGCATCTCTTCTACAATGTGAATTTTTTTTTACAATTGTGTAGGTGTACAATCTACGGCGCTGGGCGGCTTTCAGAGAGAGAAGTGAAAAAGCTTACGGCACCTGGGATTCCCAGGCGGTCTTCCATCCAGGTACTAACCAGGCCCTGCTCTGCTTAGCTTCCGAGATCAGACGAGATCGGGCGGAACCAGAGAGGTATGGACGTAAGCTGCTTTTCATCTTTTTCCTAATCCTTTAAAACGTGTCAAAGATAATCAGAAGTTTCTTTTTCTAAAATTGAAGCAGTTCTTAGCATTGGCAAGAGAGGTTCCTAAAGCCTGAAGGTAACTTTACTTTTCTTCACTGGCAATTCTAACATGTTGGGTTAGCACCTGTATTTCAACGGCTAAATTACAAACAACAGTATGCCAATCGTAAATGTTGACCAACACTAATTTAGCAATCATGAAACGGAATCATTTTGGATAATATTGTCTAATTTCCTTTCATATCCAACGTTAAAACAGGTGTACAATCTGCGGCGCTCGGCGGCTTTCGGAGAGAGAAGTGAAAAAGCTTACGGCACCTGGGATTCCCAGGCGGTCTTCCATCCAGGTACTAACCAGGCCCTGCTCTGCTTAGCTTCCGAGATCAGACGAGATCGGGCGGAACCAGAGAGGTATGGCCGTAAGCTGCTTTTTATCTTTTTCCTAATCCTTTATAATGCGTCAATGAATTATGACACGCCTGCCGTTGGCATCTTTGTGTGGGTTAAATAAGGGTATGCAAAGAAGGCTGTGACATCCCATGCCGAAAATTGGATGGACTAGAGAAGACCCGCCCAGGAGTCCCAGCCAATCGGTGAATGGCCATTGCAGTCCCCGCCACCTCAAATGGCCTGACGATGGTATGGACGTAAGCCACCTTTCATCTTCTTCCTATTGCATCTCTTCTACAATGTGATTTTTTTTTTACAATTGTGTAGGTGTACAATCTACGGCGCTGGGCGGCTTTCAGAGAGAGAAGTTAAAAAGCTTACGGCACCTGGGATTCCCAGGCGGTCTTCCATCCAGGTACTAACCAGGCCCTGCTCTGCTTAGCTTCCGAGATCAGACCAGATCGGGCGGAACCAGAGAGGTATGGCCGTAAGCTGCTTTTCATCTTTTTCCTAATCCTTTAAAACGTGTCAAAGATAATCAGAAGTTTCTTTTTCTAAAATTGAAGCAGTTCTTAGCATTGGCAAGAGAGGTTCCTAAAGCCTGAAGGTAACTTTACTTTTCTTCACTGGCAATTCTAACATGTTGGGTTAGCACCTGTATTTCAACGGCTAAATTACAAACAACAGTATGCCAATCGTAAATGTTGACCAACACTAATTTAGCAATCATGAAACGGAATCATTTTGGATAATATTGTCTAATTTCCTTTCATATCCAACGTTAAAACAGGTGTACAATCTGCGGCGCTCGGCGGCTTTCGGAGAGAGAAGTGAAAAAGCTTACGGCACCTGGGATTCCCAGGCGGTCTTCCATCCAGGTACTAACCAGGCCCTGCTCTGCTTAGCTTCCGAGATCAGACGAGATCAGGCGGAACCAGAGAGGTATGGCCGTAAGCTGCTTTTTATCTTTTTCCTAATCCTTTATAATGCGTCAATGAATTATGACACGCCTGCCGTTGGCATCTTTGTGTGGGTTAAATAAGGGTATGCAAAGAAGGCTGTGACATCCCATGCCGAAAATTGGATGGACTAGAGAAGACCCGCCCAGGAGTCCCAGCCAATCGGTGAATGGCCATTGCAGTCCCCGCCACCTCAAATGGCCTGACGATGGTATGGACGTAAGCCACCTTTCATCTTCTTCCTATTGCATCTCTTCTACAATGTGAATTTTTTTTTACAATTGTGTAGGTGTACAATCTACGGCGCTGGGCGGCTTTCAGAGAGAGAAGTGAAAAAGCCTACGGCACCTGGGATTCCCAGGCGGTCTTCCATCCAGGTACTAACCAGGCCCTGCTCTGCTTAGCTTCCGAGATCAGACGAGATCGGGCGGAACCAGAGAGGTATGGACGTAAGCTGCTTTTCATCTTTTTCCTAATCCTTTAAAACGTGTCAAAGATAATCAGAAGTTTCTTTTTCTAAAATTGAAGCAGTTCTTAGCATTGGCAAGAGAGGTTCCTAAAGCCTGAAGGTAACTTTACTTTTCTTCACTGGCAATTCTAACATGTTGGGTTAGCACCTGTATTTCAACGGCTAAATTACAAACAACAGTATGCCAATCGTAAATGTTGACCAACACTAATTTAGCAATCATGAAACGGAATCATTTTGGATAATATTGTCTAATTTCCTTTCATATCCAACGTTAAAACAGGTGTACAATCTGCGGCGCTCGGCGGCTTTCGGAGAGAGAAGTGAAAAAGCTTACGGCACCTGGGATTCCCAGGCGGTCTTCCATCCAGGTACTAACCAGGCCCTGCTCTGCTTAGCTTCCGAGATCAGACGAGATCGGGCGGAACCAGAGAGGTATGGCCGTAAGCTGCTTTTTATCTTTTTCCTAATCCTTTATAATGCGTCAATGAATTATGACACGCCTGCCGTTGGCATCTTTGTGTGGGTTAAATAAGGGTATGCAAAGAAGGCTGTGACATCCCATGCCGAAAATTGGATGGACTAGAGAAGACCCGCCCAGGAGTCCCAGCCAATCGGTGAATGGCCATTGCAGTCCCCGCCACCTCAAATGGCCTGACGATGGTATGGACGTAAGCCACCTTTCATCTTCTTCCTATTGCATCTCTTCTACAATGTGAATTTTTTTTTACAATTGTGTAGGTGTACAATCTACGGCGCTGGGCGGCTTTCAGAGAGAGAAGTTAAAAAGCTTACGGCACCTGGGATTCCCAGGCGGTCTTCCATCCAGGTACTAACCAGGCCCTGCTCTGCTTAGCTTCCGAGATCAGACCAGATCGGGCGGAACCAGAGAGGTATGGCCGTAAGCTGCTTTTCATCTTTTTCCTAATCCTTTAAAACGTGTCAAAGATAATCAGAAGTTTCTTTTTCTAAAATTGAAGCAGTTCTTAGCATTGGCAAGAGAGGTTCCTAAAGCCTGAAGGTAACTTTACTTTTCTTCACTGGCAATTCTAACATGTTGGGTTAGCACCTGTATTTCAACGGCTAAATTACAAACAACAGTATGCCAATAGTAAATGTTGACCAACACTAATTTAGCAATCATGAAACGGAATCATTTTGGATAATATTGTCTAATTTCCTTTCATATCCAACGTTAAAACAGGTGTACAATCTGCGGCGCTCGGCGGCTTTCGGAGAGAGAAGTGAAAAAGCTTACGGCACCTGAGATTCCCAGGCGGTTTCCATCCAGGTACTAACCAGGCCCTGCTCTGCTTAGCTTCCGAGATCAGACGAGATCGGGCGGAACCAGAGAGGTATGGCCGTAAGCTGCTTTTTATCTTTTTCCTAATCCTTTATAATGCGTCAATGAATTATGACACGCCTGCCGTTGGCATCTTTGTGTGGGTTAAATAAGGGTATGCAAAGAAGGCTGTGACATCCCATGCCGAAAATTGGATGGACTAGAGAAGACCCGCCCAGGAGTCCCAGCCAATCGGTGAATGGCCATTGCAGTCCCCGCCACCTCAAATGGCCTGACGATGGTATGGACGTAAGCCACCTTTCATCTTCTTCCTATTGCATCTCTTCTACAATGTGAATTTTTTTTTACAATTGTGTAGGTGTACAATCTACGGCGCTGGGCGGCTTTCAGAGAGAGAAGTGAAAAAGCTTACGGCACCTGGGATTCCCAGGCGGTCTTCCATCCAGGTACTAACCAGGCCCTGCTCTGCTTAGCTTCCGAGATCAGACGAGATCGGGCGGAACCAGAGAGGTATGGACGTAAGCTGCTTTTCATCTTTTTCCTAATCCTTTAAAACGTGTCAAAGATAATCAGAAGTTTCTTTTTCTAAAATTGAAGCAGTTCTTAGCATTGGCAAGAGAGGTTCCTAAAGCCTGAAGGTAACTTTACTTTTCTTCACTGGCAATTCTAACATGTTGGGTTAGCACCTGTATTTCAACGGCTAAATTACAAACAACAGTATGCCAATGGTAAATGTTGACCAACACTAATTTAGCAATCATGAAACGGAATCATTTTGGATAATATTGTCTAATTTCCTTTCATATCCAACGTTAAAACAGGTGTACAATCTGCGGCGCTCGGCGGCTTTCGGAGAGAGAAGTGAAAAAGCTTACGGCACCTGGGATTCCCAGGCGGTCTTCCATCCAGGTACTAACCAGGCCCTGCTCTGCTTAGCTTCCGAGATCAGACGAGATCGGGCGGAACCAGAGAGGTATGGCCGTAAGCTGCTTTTTATCTTTTTCCTAATCCTTTATAATGCGTCAATGAATTATGACACGCCAGCCGTTGGCATCTTTGTGTGGGTTAAATAAGGGTATGCAAAGAAGGCTGTGACATCCCAAGCCGAAAATTGGATGGACTAGAGAAGACCCGCCCAGGAGTCCCAGCCAATCGGTGAATGGCCATTGCAGTCCCCGCCACCTCAAATGGCCTGACGATGGTACGGACGTAAGCCACCTTTCATCTTCTTCCTATTGCATCTCTTCTACAATGTGAATTTTTTTTTACAATTGTGTAGGTGTACAATTTACGGCGCTGGGCGGCTTTCAGAGAGAGAAGTGAAAAAGCTTACGGCACCTGGGATTCCCAGGCGGTCTTCCATCCAGGTACTAACCAGGCCCTGCTCTGCTTAGCTTCCGAGATCAGACGAGATCGGGCGGAACCAGAGAGGTATGGACGTAAGCTGCTTTTCATCTTTTTCTTAATCCTTTAAAACGTGTCAAAGATAATCAGAAGTTTCTTTTTCTAAAATTGAAGCAGTTCTTAGCATTGGCAAGAGAGGTTCCTAAAGCCTGAAGGTAACTTTACTTTTCTTCACTGGCAATTCTAACATGTTGGGTTAGCACCTGTATTTCAACGGCTAAATTACAAACAACAGTATGCCAATCGTAAATGTTGATCAACACTAATTTAGCAATCATGAAACGGAATCATTTTGGATAATATTGTCTAATTTCCTTTCATATCCAACGTTAAAACAGGTGTACAATCTGCGGCGCTCGGCGGCTTTCGGAGAGAGAAGTGAAAAAGCTTACGGCACCTGAGATTCCCAGGCGGTCTTCCATCCAGGTACTAACCAGGCCCTGCTCTGCTTAGCTTCCGAGATCAGACGAGATCGGGCGGAACCAGAGAGGTATGGCCGTAAGCTGCTTTTTATCTTTTTCCTAATCCTTTATAATGCGTCAATGAATTATGACACGCCAGCCGTTGGCATCTTTGAGTGGGTTAAATAAGGGTATGCAAAGAAGGCTGTGACATCCCATGCCGAAAATTGGATGGACTAGAGAAGACCCGCCCAGGAGTCCCAGCCAATCGGTGAATGGCCATTGCAGTCCCCGCCACCTCAAATGGCCTGACGATGGTACGGACGTAAGCCACCTTTCATCTTCTTCCTATTGCATCTCTTCTACAATGTGAAATTTTTTTTACAATTGTGTAGGTGTACAATCTACGGCGCTGGGCGGCTTTCAGAGAGAGAAGTGAAAAAGCTTACGGCACCTGGGATTCCCAGGCGGTCTTCCATCCAGGTACTAACCAGGCCCTGCTCTGCTTAGCTTCCGAGAACAGACGAGATCGGGCGGAACCAGAGAGGTATGGCCGTAAGCTGCTTTTCATCTTTTTCCTAATCCTTTAAAACGTGTCAAAGATAATCAGAAGTTTCTTTTTCTAAAATTGAAGCAGTTCTTAGCATTGGCAAGAGAGGTTCCTAAAGCCTGAAGGTAACTTTACTTTTCTTCACTGGCAATTCTAACATGTTGGGTTAGCACCTGTATTTCAACGGCTAAATTACAAACAACAGTATGCCAATCGTAAATGTTGACCAACACTAATTTAGCAATCATGAAACGGAATCATTTTGGATAATATTGTCTAATTTCCTTTCATATCCAACGTTAAAACAGGTGTACAATCTGCGGCGCTCGGCGGCTTTCGGAGAGAGAAGTGAAAAAGCTTACGGCACCTGGGATTCCCAGGCGGTCTTCCATCCAGGTACTAACCAGGCCCTGCTCTGCTTAGCTTCCGAGATCAGACGAGATCGGGCGGAACCAGAGAGGTATGGCCGTAAGCTGCTTTTTATCTTTTTCCTAATCCTTTATAATGCGTCAATGAATTATGACACGCCTGCCGTTGGCATCTTTGTGTGGGTTAAATAAGGGTATGCAAAGAAGGCTGTGACATCCCATGCCGAAAATTGGATGGACTAGAGAAGACCCGCCCAGGAGTCCCAGCCAATCGGTGAATGGCCATTGCAGTCCCCGCCACCTCAAATGGCCTGACGATGGTATGGACGTAAGCCACCTTTCATCTTCTTCCTATTGCATCTCTTCTACAATGTGAATTTTTTTTTACAATTGTGTAGGTGTACAATCTACGGCGCTGGGCGGCTTTCAGAGAGAGAAGTTAAAAAGCTTACGGCACCTGGGATTCCCAGGCGGTCTTCCATCCAGGTACTAACCAGGCCCTGCTCTGCTTAGCTTCCGAGATCAGACCAGATCGGGCGGAACCAGAGAGGTATGGCCGTAAGCTGCTTTTCATCTTTTTCCTAATCCTTTAAAACGTGTCAAAGATAATCAGAAGTTTCTTTTTCTAAAATTGAAGCAGTTCTTAGCATTGGCAAGAGAGGTTCCTAAAGCCTGAAGGTAACTTTACTTTTCTTCACTGGCAATTCTAACATGTTGGGTTAGCACCTGTATTTCAACGGCTAAATTACAAACAACAGTATGCCAATAGTAAATGTTGACCAACACTAATTTAGCAATCATGAAACGGAATCATTTTGGATAATATTGTCTAATTTCCTTTCATATCCAACGTTAAAACAGGTGTACAATCTGCGGCGCTCGGCGGCTTTCGGAGAGAGAAGTGAAAAAGCTTACGGCACCTGAGATTCCCAGGCGGTCTTCCATCCAGGTACTAACCAGGCCCTGCTCTGCTTAGCTTCCGAGATCAGACGAGATCGGGCGGAACCAGAGAGGTATGGCCGTAAGCTGCTTTTTATCTTTTTCCTAATCCTTTATAATGCGTCAATGAATTATGACACGCCTGCCGTTGGCATCTTTGTGTGGGTTAAATAAGGGTATGCAAAGAAGGCTGTGACATCCCATGCCGAAAATTGGATGGACTAGAGAAGACCCGCCCAGGAGTCCCAGCCAATCGGTGAATGGCCATTGCAGTCCCCGCCACCTCAAATGGCCTGACGATGGTATGGACGTAAGCCACCTTTCATCTTCTTCCTATTGCATCTCTTCTACAATGTGAATTTTTTTTTACAATTGTGTAGGTGTACAATCTACGGCGCTGGGCGGCTTTCAGAGAGAGAAGTGAAAAAGCTTACGGCACCTGGGATTCCCAGGCGGTCTTCCATCCAGGTACTAACCAGGCCCTGCTCTGCTTAGCTTCCGAGATCAGACGAGATCGGGCGGAACCAGAGAGGTATGGACGTAAGCTGCTTTTCATCTTTTTCCTAATCCTTTAAAACGTGTCAAAGATAATCAGAAGTTTCTTTTTCTAAAATTGAAGCAGTTCTTAGCATTGGCAAGAGAGGTTCCTAAAGCCTGAAGGTAACTTTACTTTTCTTCACTGGCAATTCTAACATGTTGGGTTAGCACCTGTATTTCAACGGCTAAATTACAAACAACAGTATGCCAATGGTAAATGTTGACCAACACTAATTTAGCAATCATGAAACGGAATCATTTTGGATAATATTGTCTAATTTCCTTTCATATCCAACGTTAAAACAGGTGTACAATCTGCGGCGCTCGGCGGCTTTCGGAGAGAGAAGTGAAAAAGCTTACGGCACCTGAGATTCCCAGGCGGTCTTCCATCCAGGTACTAACCAGGCCCTGCTCTGCTTAGCTTCCGAGATCAGACGAGATCGGGCGGAACCAGAGAGGTATGGCCGTAAGCTGCTTTTTATCTTTTTCCTAATCCTTTATAATGCGTCAATGAATTATGACACGCCAGCCGTTGGCATCTTTGAGTGGGTTAAATAAGGGTATGCAAAGAAGGCTGTGACATCCCATGCCGAAAATTGGATGGACTAGAGAAGACCCGCCCAGGAGTCCCAGCCAATCGGTGAATGGCCATTGCAGTCCCCGCCACCTCAAATGGCCTGACGATGGTACGGACGTAAGCCACCTTTCATCTTCTTCCTATTGCATCTCTTCTACAATGTGAAATTTTTTTTACAATTGTGTAGGTGTACAATCTACGGCGCTGGGCGGCTTTCAGAGAGAGAAGTGAAAAAGCTTACGGCACCTGGGATTCCCAGGCGGTCTTCCATCCAGGTACTAACCAGGCCCTGCTCTGCTTAGCTTCCGAGAACAGACGAGATCGGGCGGAACCAGAGAGGTATGGACGTAAGCTGCTTTTCATCTTTTTCCTAATCCTTTAAAACGTGTCAAAGATAATCAGAAGTTTCTTTTTCTAAAATTGAAGCAGTTCTTAGCATTGGCAAGAGAGGTTCCTAAAGCCTGAAGGTAACTTTACTTTTCTTCACTGGCAATTCTAACATGTTGGGTTAGCACCTGTATTTCAACGGCTAAATTACAAACAACAGTATGCCAATCGTAAATGTTGACCAACACTAATTTAGCAATCATGAAACGGAATCATTTTGGATAATATTGTCTAATTTCCTTTCATATCCAACGTTAAAACAGGTGTACAATCTGCGGCGCTCGGCGGCTTTCGGAGAGAGAAGTGAAAAAGCTTACGGCACCTGGGATTCCCAGGCGGTCTTCCATCCAGGTACTAACCAGGCCCTGCTCTGCTTAGCTTCCGAGATCAGACGAGATCGGGCGGAACCAGAGAGGTATGGCCGTAAGCTGCTTTTTATCTTTTTCCTAATCCTTTATAATGCGTCAATGAATTATGACACGCCAGCCGTTGGCATCTTTGAGTGGGTTAAATAAGGGTATGCAAAGAAGGCTGTGACATCCCATGCCGAAAATTGGATGGACTAGAGAAGACCCGCCCAGGAGTCCCAGCCAATCGGTGAATGGCCATTGCAGTCCCCGCCACCTCAAATGGCCTGACGATGGTACGGACGTAAGCCACCTTTCATCTTCTTCCTATTGCATCTCTTCTACAATGTGAAATTTTTTTTACAAATGTGTAGGTGTACAATCTACGGCGCTGGGCGGCTTTCAGAGAGAGAAGTGAAAAAGCTTACGGCACCTGGGATTCCCAGGCGGTCTTCCATCCAGGTACTAACCAGGCCCTGCTCTGCTTAGCTTCCGAGAACAGACGAGATCGGGCGGAACCAGAGAGGTATGGACGTAAGCTGCTTTTCATCTTTTTCCTAATCCTTTAAAACGTGTCAAAGATAATCAGAAGTTTCTTTTTCTAAAATTGAAGCAGTTCTTAGCATTGGCAAGAGAGGTTCCTAAAGCCTGAAGGTAACTTTACTTTTCTTCACTGGCAATTCTAACATGTTGGGTTAGCACCTGTATTTCAACGGCTAAATTACAAACAACAGTATGCCAATCGTAAATGTTGACCAACACTAATTTAGCAATCATGAAACGGAATCATTTTGGATAATATTGTCTAATTTCCTTTCATATCCAACGTTAAAACAGGTGTACAATCTGCGGCGCTCGGCGGCTTTCGGAGAGAGAAGTGAAAAAGCTTACGGCACCTGGGATTCCCAGGCGGTCTTCCATCCAGGTACTAACCAGGCCCTGCTCTGCTTAGCTTCCGAGATCAGACGAGATCGGGCGGAACCAGAGAGGTATGGCCGTAAGCTGCTTTTTATCTTTTTCCTAATCCTTTATAATGCGTCAATGAATTATGACACGCCAGCCGTTGGCATCTTTGTGTGGGTTAAATAAGGGTATGCAAAGAAGGCTGTGACATCCCAAGCCGAAAATTGGATGGACTAGAGAAGACCCGCCCAGGAGTCCCAGCCAATCGGTGAATGGCCATTGCAGTCCCCGCCACCTCAAATGGCCTGACGATGGTACGGACGTAAGCCACCTTTCATCTTCTTCCTATTGCATCTCTTCTACAATGTGAAATTTTTTTTACAATTGTGTAGGTGTACAATCTACGGCGCTGGGCGGCTTTCAGAGAGAGAAGTGAAAAAGCTTACGGCACCTGGGATTCCCAGGCGGTCTTCCATCCAGGTACTAACCAGGCCCTGCTCTGCTTAGCTTCCGAGAACAGACGAGATCGGGCGGAACCAGAGAGGTATGGACGTAAGCTGCTTTTCATCTTTTTCCTAATCCTTTAAAACGTGTCAAAGATAATCAGAAGTTTCTTTTTCTAAAATTGAAGCAGTTCTTAGCATTGGCAAGAGAGGTTCCTAAAGCCTGAAGGTAACTTTACTTTTCTTCACTGGCAATTCTAACATGTTGGGTTAGCACCTGTATTTCAACGGCTAAATTACAAACAACAGTATGCCAATCGTAAATGTTGACCAACACTAATTTAGCAATCATGAAACCGAATCATTTTGGATAATATTGTCTAATTTCCTTTCATATCCAACGTTAAAACAGGTGTACAATCTGCGGCGCTCGGCGGCTTTCGGAGAGAGAAGTGAAAAAGCTTACGGCACCTGGGATTCCCAGGCGGTCTTCCATCCAGGTACTAACCAGGCCCTGCTCTGCTTAGCTTCCGAGATCAGACGAGATCGGGCGGAACCAGAGAGGTATGGCCGTAAGCTGCTTTTTATCTTTTTCCTAATCCTTTATAATGCGTCAATGAATTATGACACGCCTGCCGTTGGCATCTTTGTGTGGGTTAAATAAGGGTATGCAAAGAAGGCTGTGACATCCCATGCCGAAAATTGGATGGACTAGAGAAGACCCGCCCAGGAGTCCCAGCCAATCGGTGAATGGCCATTGCAGTCCCCGCCACCTCAAATGGCCTGACGATGGTACGGACGTAAGCCACCTTTCATCTTCTTCCTATTGCATCTCTTCTACAATGTGAAATTTTTTTTACAATTGTGTAGGTGTACAATCTACGGCGCTGGGCGGCTTTCAGAGAGAGAAGTGAAAAAGCTTACGGCACCTGGGATTCCCAGGCGGTCTTCCATCCAGGTACTAACCAGGCCCTGCTCTGCTTAGCTTCCGAGAACAGACGAGATCGGGCGGAACCAGAGAGGTATGGACGTAAGCTGCTTTTCATCTTTTTCCTAATCCTTTAAAACGTGTCAAAGATAATCAGAAGTTTCTTTTTCTAAAATTGAAGCAGTTCTTAGCATTGGCAAGAGAGGTTCCTAAAGCCTGAAGGTAACTTTACTTTTCTTCACTGGCAATTCTAACATGTTGGGTTAGCACCTGTATTTCAACGGCTAAATTACAAACAACAGTATGCCAATCGTAAATGTTGACCAACACTAATTTAGCAATCATGAAACGGAATCATTTTGGATAATATTGTCTAATTTCCTTTCATATCCAACGTTAAAACAGGTGTACAATCTGCGGCGCTCGGCGGCTTTCGGAGAGAGAAGTGAAAAAGCTTACGGCACCTGGGATTCCCAGGCGGTCTTCCATCCAGGTACTAACCAGGCCCTGCTCTGCTTAGCTTCCGAGATCAGACGAGATCGGGCGGAACCAGAGAGGTATGGCCGTAAGCTGCTTTTTATCTTTTTCCTAATCCTTTATAATGCGTCAATGAATTATGACACGCCAGCCGTTGGCATCTTTGTGTGGGTTAAATAAGGGTATGCAAAGAAGGCTGTGACATCCCAAGCCGAAAATTGGATGGACTAGAGAAGACCCGCCCAGGAGTCCCAGCCAATCGGTGAATGGCCATTGCAGTCCCCGCCACCTCAAATGGCCTGACGATGGTACGGACGTAAGCCACCTTTCATCTTCTTCCTATTGCATCTCTTCTACAATGTGAAATTTTTTTTACAATTGTGTAGGTGTACAATCTACGGCTCTGGGCGGCTTTCAGAGAGAGAAGTGAAAAAGCTTACGGCACCTGGGATTCCCAGGCGGTCTTCCATCCAGGTACTAACCAGGCCCTGCTCTGCTTAGCTTCCGAGAACAGACGAGATCGGGCGGAACCAGAGAGGTATGGACGTAAGCTGCTTTTCATCTTTTTCCTAATCCTTTAAAACGTGTCAAAGATAATCAGAAGTTTCTTTTTCTAAAATTGAAGCAGTTCTTAGCATTGGCAAGAGAGGTTCCTAAAGCCTGAAGGTAACTTTACTTTTCTTCACTGGCAATTCTAACATGTTGGGTTAGCACCTGTATTTCAACGGCTAAATTACAAACAACAGTATGCCAATCGTAAATGTTGACCAACACTAATTTAGCAATCATGAAACCGAATCATTTTGGATAATATTGTCTAATTTCCTTTCATATCCAACGTTAAAACAGGTGTACAATCTGCGGCGCTCGGCGGCTTTCGGAGAGAGAAGTGAAAAAGCTTACGGCACCTGGGATTCCCAGGCGGTCTTCCATCCAGGTACTAACCAGGCCCTGCTCTGCTTAGCTTCCGAGATCAGACGAGATCGGGCGGAACCAGAGAGGTATGGCCGTAAGCTGCTTTTTATCTTTTTCCTAATCCTTTATAATGCGTCAAAAAATTATGTCACGCCTGCCGTTGGCATCTTTGTGTGGGTTAAATAAGGGTATGCAAAGAAGGCTGTGACATCCTATGGCGAAAATTGGATGGACTAGAGAAGACCCGCCCAGGAGTCCCAGCCAATCGGTGGATGGCCATTGCAGTCCCCGCCACCTCAAATGGCCTGACGATGGTATGGACGTAAGCCACCTTTCATCTTCTTCCTATTGCATCTCTTCTACAATGTGATCAACTTTTTACAATTGTGTAGGTGTACAAGCTACGGCGCTGGGCGGCTTTCAGAGAGAGAAGTGAAAAAGCTTACGGCACCTGGGATTCCCAGGCGGTCTTCCATCCAGGTACTAACCAGGCCCTGCTCTGCTTAGCTTCCGAGATCAGACGAGATCGGGCGGTACCAGAGAGGTATGGCGGTAAGCTGCTTTTCAACTTTTTCCTAATCCTTTAAAACGTGTCAAAGATAATCAGAAGTTTCTTTTTCTAAAATTGAAGCAGTTCTTAGCATTGGCAAGAGAGGTTCCTAAAACCTAAAGGGAACTTTACTTTTCTTCACTGGTAAATCTAACATGTTTGGTTAGCACCTGTATTTCAACGGCTAAATTACAAACAAAAGTATGCCAATTGTTAAATGTTGATCAACACTAATTTAGCAACCATGAAACGGAATCATATTTGATAATATTGTCTAAATGCCTTTCATATCCAACGTTAAAACAACAATAAACATGCATCTCTTCAACAATGTGATATACTTTTTGTAATTTGTAGGTGTACAATCTGCGGCGCTCTGCAGCTTTCAGAGAGAAGTGAAAAAGCTTACGGCACCTGGGATTCCCAGGCGGTCTTCCATCCAGGTACTAACCAGGCCCTGCTCTGCTTAGCTTCCGAGAACAGACGAGATCGGGCGGAACCAGAGAGGTATGGACGTAAGCTGCTTTTCATCTTTTTCCTAATCCTTTAAAACGTGTCAAAGATAATCAGAAGTTTCTTTTTCTAAAATTGAAGCAGTTCTTAGCATTGGCAAGAGAGGTTCCTAAAGCCTGAAGGTAACTTTACTTTTCTTCACTGGCAATTCTAACATGTTGGGTTAGCACCTGTATTTCAACGGCTAAATTACAAACAACAGTATGCCAATGGTAAATGTTGACCAACACTAATTTAGCAATCATGAAACCGAATCATTTTGGATAATATTGTCTAATTTCCTTTCATATCCAACGTTAAAACAGGTGTACAATCTGCGGCGCTCGGCGGCTTTCGGAGAGAGAAGTGAAAAAGCTTACGGCACCTGGGATTCCCAGGCGGTCTTCCATCCAGGTACTAACCAGGCCCTGCTCTGCTTAGCTTCCGAGATCAGACGAGATCGGGCGGAACCAGAGAGGTATGGCCGTAAGCTGCTTTTTATCTTTTTCCTAATCCTTTATAATGCGTCAATGAATTATGACACGCCTGCCGTTGGCATCTTTGTGTGGGTTAAATAAGGGTATGCAAAGAAGGCTGTGACATCCCATGCCGAAAATTAGATGGACTAGAGAAGACCCGCCCAGGAGTCCCAGCCAATCGGTGAATGGCCATTGCAGTCCCCGCCACCTCAAATGGCCTGACGATGGTATGGACGTAAGCCACCTTTCATCTTCTTCCTATTGCATCTCTTCTACAATGTGAATTTTTTTTTACAATTGTGTAGGTGTACAATCTACGGCGCTGGGCGGCTTTCAGAGAGAGAAGTTAAAAAGCTTACGGCACCTGGGATTCCCAGGCGGTCTTCCATCCAGGTACTAACCAGGCCCTGCTCTGCTTAGCTTCCGAGATCAGACGAGATCGGGCGGAACCAGAGAGGTATGGCCGTAAGCTGCTTTTCATCTTTTTCCTAATCCTTTAAAACGTGTCAAAGATAATCAGAAGTTTCTTTTTCTAAAATTGAAGCAGTTCTTAGCATTGGCAAGAGAGGTTCCTAAAGCCTGAAGGTAACTTTACTTTTCTTCACTGGCAATTCTAACATGTTGGGTTAGCACCTGTATTTCAACGGCTAAATTACAAACAACAGTATGCCAATGGTAAATGTTGACCAACACTAATTTAGCAATCATGAAACGGAATCATTTTGGATAATATTGTCTAATTTCCTTTCATATCCAACGTTAAAACAGGTGTACAATCTGCGGCGCTCGGCGGCTTTCGGAGAGAGAAGTGAAAAAGCTTACGGCACCTGGGATTCCCAGGCGGTCTTCCATCCAGGTACTAACCAGGCCCTGCTCTGCTTAGCTTCCGAGATCAGACGAGATCGGGCGGAACCAGAGAGGTATGGCCGTAAGCTGCTTTTTATCTTTTTCCTAATCCTTTATAATGCGTCAATGAATTATGACACGCCTGCCGTTGGCATCTTTGTGTGGGTTAAATAAGGGTATGCAAAGAAGGCTGTGACATCCCATGCCGAAAATTGGATGGACTAGAGAAGACCCGCCCAGGAGTCCCAGCCAATCGGTGAATGGCCATTGCAGTCCCCGCCACCTCAAATGGCCTGACGATGGTATGGACGTAAGCCACCTTTCATCTTCTTCCTATTGCATCTCTTCTACAATGTGAATTTTTTTTTACAATTGTGTAGGTGTACAATCTACGGCGCTGGGCGGCTTTCAGAGAGAGAAGTTAAAAAGCTTACGGCACCTGGGATTCCCAGGCGGTCTTCCATCCAGGTACTAACCAGGCCCTGCTCTGCTTAGCTTCCGAGATCAGACGAGATCGGGCGGAACCAGAGAGG
This sequence comes from Pungitius pungitius, assembly GCF_949316345.1. Taxonomy (NCBI): domain Eukaryota; kingdom Metazoa; phylum Chordata; class Actinopteri; order Perciformes; family Gasterosteidae; genus Pungitius; species Pungitius pungitius. The sequence continues at coordinate 208,210 of NW_026909895.1, read as the reverse complement.
TATGGCCGTAAGCTGCTTTTCATCTTTTTCCTAATCCTTTAAAACGTGTCAAAGATAATCAGAAGTTTCTTTTTCTAAAATTGAAGCAGTTCTTAGCATTGGCAAGAGAGGTTCCTAAAGCCTGAAGGTAACTTTACTTTTCTTCACTGGCAATTCTAACATGTTGGGTTAGCACCTGTATTTCAACGGCTAAATTACAAACAACAGTATGCCAATGGTAAATGTTGACCAACACTAATTTAGCAATCATGAAACGGAATCATTTTGGATAATATTGTCTAATTTCCTTTCATATCCAACGTTAAAACAGGTGTACAATCTGCGGCGCTCGGCGGCTTTCGGAGAGAGAAGTGAAAAAGCTTACGGCACCTGGGATTCCCAGGCGGTCTTCCATCCAGGTACTAACCAGGCCCTGCTCTGCTTAGCTTCCGAGATCAGACGAGATCGGGCGGAACCAGAGAGGTATGGCCGTAAGCTGCTTTTTATCTTTTTCCTAATCCTTTATAATGCGTCAATGAATTATGACACGCCTGCCGTTGGCATCTTTGTGTGGGTTAAATAAGGGTATGCAAAGAAGGCTGTGACATCCCATGCCGAAAATTGGATGGACTAGAGAAGACCCGCCCAGGAGTCCCAGCCAATCGGTGAATGGCCATTGCAGTCCCCGCCACCTCAAATGGCCTGACGATGGTATGGACGTAAGCCACCTTTCATCTTCTTCCTATTGCATCTCTTCTACAATGTGAATTTTTTTTTACAATTGTGTAGGTGTACAATCTACGGCGCTGGGCGGCTTTCAGAGAGAGAAGTTAAAAAGCTTACGGCACCTGGGATTCCCAGGCGGTCTTCCATCCAGGTACTAACCAGGCCCTGCTCTGCTTAGCTTCCGAGATCAGACGAGATCGGGCGGAACCAGAGAGGTATGGCCGTAAGCTGCTTTTCATCTTTTTCCTAATCCTTTAAAACGTGTCAAAGATAATCAGAAGTTTCTTTTTCTAAAATTGAAGCAGTTCTTAGCATTGGCAAGAGAGGTTCCTAAAGCCTGAAGGTAACTTTACTTTTCTTCACTGGCAATTCTAACATGTTGGGTTAGCACCTGTATTTCAACGGCTAAATTACAAACAACAGTATGCCAATGGTAAATGTTGACCAACACTAATTTAGCAATCATGAAACGGAATCATTTTGGATAATATTGTCTAATTTCCTTTCATATCCAACGTTAAAACAGGTGTACAATCTGCGGCGCTCGGCGGCTTTCGGAGAGAGAAGTGAAAAAGCTTACGGCACCTGGGATTCCCAGGCGGTCTTCCATCCAGGTACTAACCAGGCCCTGCTCTGCTTAGCTTCCGAGATCAGACGAGATCGGGCGGAACCAGAGAGGTATGGCCGTAAGCTGCTTTTTATCTTTTTCCTAATCCTTTATAATGCGTCAATGAATTATGACACGCCTGCCGTTGGCATCTTTGTGTGGGTTAAATAAGGGTATGCAAAGAAGGCTGTGACATCCCATGCCGAAAATTGGATGGACTAGAGAAGACCCGCCCAGGAGTCCCAGCCAATCGGTGAATGGCCATTGCAGTCCCCGCCACCTCAAATGGCCTGACGATGGTATGGACGTAAGCCACCTTTCATCTTCTTCCTATTGCATCTCTTCTACAATGTGAATTTTTTTTTACAATTGTGTAGGTGTACAATCTACGGCGCTGGGCGGCTTTCAGAGAGAGAAGTGAAAAAGCTTACGGCACCTGGGATTCCCAGGCGGTCTTCCATCCAGGTACTAACCAGGCCCTGCTCTGCTTAGCTTCCAAGAACAGACGAGATCGGGCGGAACCAGAGAGGTATGGACGTAAGCTGCTTTTCATCTTTTTCCTAATCCTTTAAAACGTGTCAAAGATAATCAGAAGTTTCTTTTTCTAAAATTGAAGCAGTTCTTAGCATTGGCAAGAGAGGTTCCTAAAGCCTGAAGGTAACTTTACTTTTCTTCACTGGCAATTCTAACATGTTGGGTTAGCACCTGTATTTCAACGGCTAAATTACAAACAACAGTATGCCAATGGTAAATGTTGACCAACACTAATTTAGCAATCATGAAACCGAATCATTTTGGATAATATTGTCTAATTTCCTTTCATATCCAACGTTAAAACAGGTGTACAATCTGCGGCGCTCGGCGGCTTTCGGAGAGAGAAGTGAAAAAGCTTACGGCACCTGGGATTCCCAGGCGGTCTTCCATCCAGGTACTAACCAGGCCCTGCTCTGCTTAGCTTCCGAGATCAGACGAGATCGGGCGGAACCAGAGAGGTATGGCCGTAAGCTGCTTTTTATCTTTTTCCTAATCCTTTATAATGCGTCAATGAATTATGACACGCCTGCCGTTGGCATCTTTGTGTGGGTTAAATAAGGGTATGCAAAGAAGGCTGTGACATCCCATGCCGAAAATTGGATGGACTAGAGAAGACCCGCCCAGGAGTCCCAGCCAATCGGTGAATGGCCATTGCAGTCCCCGCCACCTCAAATGGCCTGACGATGGTATGGACGTAAGCCACCTTTCATCTTCTTCCTATTGCATCTCTTCTACAATGTGAATTTTTTTTTACAATTGTGTAGGTGTACAATCTACGGCGCTGGGCGGCTTTCAGAGAGAGAAGTTAAAAAGCTTACGGCACCTGGGATTCCCAGGCGGTCTTCCATCCAGGTACTAACCAGGCCCTGCTCTGCTTAGCTTCCGAGATCAGACGAGATCGGGCGGAACCAGAGAGGTATGGCCGTAAGCTGCTTTTCATCTTTTTCCTAATCCTTTAAAACGTGTCAAAGATAATCAGAAGTTTCTTTTTCTAAAATTGAAGCAGTTCTTAGCATTGGCAAGAGAGGTTCCTAAAGCCTGAAGGTAACTTTACTTTTCTTCACTGGCAATTCTAACATGTTGGGTTAGCACCTGTATTTCAACGGCTAAATTACAAACAACAGTATGCCAATGGTAAATGTTGACCAACACTAATTTAGCAATCATGAAACGGAATCATTTTGGATAATATTGTCTAATTTCCTTTCATATCCAACGTTAAAACAGGTGTACAATCTGCGGCGCTCGGCGGCTTTCGGAGAGAGAAGTGAAAAAGCTTACGGCACCTGGGATTCCCAGGCGGTCTTCCATCCAGGTACTAACCAGGCCCTGCTCTGCTTAGCTTCCGAGATCAGACGAGATCGGGCGGAACCAGAGAGGTATGGCCGTAAGCTGCTTTTTATCTTTTTCCTAATCCTTTATAATGCGTCAATGAATTATGACACGCCTGCCGTTGGCATCTTTGTGTGGGTTAAATAAGGGTATGCAAAGAAGGCTGTGACATCCCATGCCGAAAATTGGATGGACTAGAGAAGACCCGCCCAGGAGTCCCAGCCAATCGGTGAATGGCCATTGCAGTCCCCGCCACCTCAAATGGCCTGACGATGGTATGGACGTAAGCCACCTTTCATCTTCTTCCTATTGCATCTCTTCTACAATGTGAATTTTTTTTTACAATTGTGTAGGTGTACAATCTACGGCGCTGGGCGGCTTTCAGAGAGAGAAGTTAAAAAGCTTACGGCACCTGGGATTCCCAGGCGGTCTTCCATCCAGGTACTAACCAGGCCCTGCTCTGCTTAGCTTCCGAGATCAGACGAGATCGGGCGGAACCAGAGAGGTATGGCCGTAAGCTGCTTTTCATCTTTTTCCTAATCCTTTAAAACGTGTCAAAGATAATCAGAAGTTTCTTTTTCTAAAATTGAAGCAGTTCTTAGCATTGGCAAGAGAGGTTCCTAAAGCCTGAAGGTAACTTTACTTTTCTTCACTGGCAATTCTAACATGTTGGGTTAGCACCTGTATTTCAACGGCTAAATTACAAACAACAGTATGCCAATGGTAAATGTTGACCAACACTAATTTAGCAATCATGAAACGGAATCATTTTGGATAATATTGTCTAATTTCCTTTCATATCCAACGTTAAAACAGGTGTACAATCTGCGGCGCTCGGCGGCTTTCGGAGAGAGAAGTGAAAAAGCTTACGGCACCTGGGATTCCCAGGCGGTCTTCCATCCAGGTACTAACCAGGCCCTGCTCTGCTTAGCTTCCGAGATCAGACGAGATCGGGCGGAACCAGAGAGGTATGGCCGTAAGCTGCTTTTTATCTTTTTCCTAATCCTTTATAATGCGTCAATGAATTATGACACGCCTGCCGTTGGCATCTTTGTGTGGGTTAAATAAGGGTATGCAAAGAAGGCTGTGACATCCCATGCCGAAAATTGGATGGACTAGAGAAGACCCGCCCAGGAGTCCCAGCCAATCGGTGAATGGCCATTGCAGTCCCCGCCACCTCAAATGGCCTGACGATGGTATGGACGTAAGCCACCTTTCATCTTCTTCCTATTGCATCTCTTCTACAATGTGAATTTTTTTTTACAATTGTGTAGGTGTACAATCTACGGCGCTGGGCGGCTTTCAGAGAGAGAAGTTAAAAAGCTTACGGCACCTGGGATTCCCAGGCGGTCTTCCATCCAGGTACTAACCAGGCCCTGCTCTGCTTAGCTTCCGAGATCAGACGAGATCGGGCGGAACCAGAGAGGTATGGCCGTAAGCTGCTTTTCATCTTTTTCCTAATCCTTTAAAACGTGTCAAAGATAATCAGAAGTTTCTTTTTCTAAAATTGAAGCAGTTCTTAGCATTGGCAAGAGAGGTTCCTAAAGCCTGAAGGTAACTTTACTTTTCTTCACTGGCAATTCTAACATGTTGGGTTAGCACCTGTATTTCAACGGCTAAATTACAAACAACAGTATGCCAATGGTAAATGTTGACCAACACTAATTTAGCAATCATGAAACGGAATCATTTTGGATAATATTGTCTAATTTCCTTTCATATCCAACGTTAAAACAGGTGTACAATCTGCGGCGCTCGGCGGCTTTCGGAGAGAGAAGTGAAAAAGCTTACGGCACCTGGGATTCCCAGGCGGTCTTCCATCCAGGTACTAACCAGGCCCTGCTCTGCTTAGCTTCCGAGATCAGACGAGATCGGGCGGAACCAGAGAGGTATGGCCGTAAGCTGCTTTTTATCTTTTTCCTAATCCTTTATAATGCGTCAATGAATTATGACACGCCTGCCGTTGGCATCTTTGTGTGGGTTAAATAAGGGTATGCAAAGAAGGCTGTGACATCCCATGCCGAAAATTGGATGGACTAGAGAAGACCCGCCCAGGAGTCCCAGCCAATCGGTGAATGGCCATTGCAGTCCCCGCCACCTCAAATGGCCTGACGATGGTATGGACGTAAGCCACCTTTCATCTTCTTCCTATTGCATCTCTTCTACAATGTGAATTTTTTTTTACAATTGTGTAGGTGTACAATCTACGGCGCTGGGCGGCTTTCAGAGAGAGAAGTTAAAAAGCTTACGGCACCTGGGATTCCCAGGCGGTCTTCCATCCAGGTACTAACCAGGCCCTGCTCTGCTTAGCTTCCGAGATCAGACGAGATCGGGCGGAACCAGAGAGGTATGGCCGTAAGCTGCTTTTCATCTTTTTCCTAATCCTTTAAAACGTGTCAAAGATAATCAGAAGTTTCTTTTTCTAAAATTGAAGCAGTTCTTAGCATTGGCAAGAGAGGTTCCTAAAGCCTGAAGGTAACTTTACTTTTCTTCACTGGCAATTCTAACATGTTGGGTTAGCACCTGTATTTCAACGGCTAAATTACAAACAACAGTATGCCAATGGTAAATGTTGACCAACACTAATTTAGCAATCATGAAACGGAATCATTTTGGATAATATTGTCTAATTTCCTTTCATATCCAACGTTAAAACAGGTGTACAATCTGCGGCGCTCGGCGGCTTTCGGAGAGAGAAGTGAAAAAGCTTACGGCACCTGGGATTCCCAGGCGGTCTTCCATCCAGGTACTAACCAGGCCCTGCTCTGCTTAGCTTCCGAGATCAGACGAGATCGGGCGGAACCAGAGAGGTATGGCCGTAAGCTGCTTTTTATCTTTTTCCTAATCCTTTATAATGCGTCAATGAATTATGACACGCCTGCCGTTGGCATCTTTGTGTGGGTTAAATAAGGGTATGCAAAGAAGGCTGTGACATCCCATGCCGAAAATTGGATGGACTAGAGAAGACCCGCCCAGGAGTCCCAGCCAATCGGTGAATGGCCATTGCAGTCCCCGCCACCTCAAATGGCCTGACGATGGTATGGACGTAAGCCACCTTTCATCTTCTTCCTATTGCATCTCTTCTACAATGTGAATTTTTTTTTACAATTGTGTAGGTGTACAATCTACGGCGCTGGGCGGCTTTCAGAGAGAGAAGTTAAAAAGCTTACGGCACCTGGGATTCCCAGGCGGTCTTCCATCCAGGTACTAACCAGGCCCTGCTCTGCTTAGCTTCCGAGATCAGACGAGATCGGGCGGAACCAGAGAGGTATGGCCGTAAGCTGCTTTTCATCTTTTTCCTAATCCTTTAAAACGTGTCAAAGATAATCAGAAGTTTCTTTTTCTAAAATTGAAGCAGTTCTTAGCATTGGCAAGAGAGGTTCCTAAAGCCTGAAGGTAACTTTACTTTTCTTCACTGGCAATTCTAACATGTTGGGTTAGCACCTGTATTTCAACGGCTAAATTACAAACAACAGTATGCCAATGGTAAATGTTGACCAACACTAATTTAGCAATCATGAAACGGAATCATTTTGGATAATATTGTCTAATTTCCTTTCATATCCAACGTTAAAACAGGTGTACAATCTGCGGCGCTCGGCGGCTTTCGGAGAGAGAAGTGAAAAAGCTTACGGCACCTGGGATTCCCAGGCGGTCTTCCATCCAGGTACTAACCAGGCCCTGCTCTGCTTAGCTTCCGAGATCAGACGAGATCGGGCGGAACCAGAGAGGTATGGCCGTAAGCTGCTTTTTATCTTTTTCCTAATCCTTTATAATGCGTCAATGAATTATGACACGCCAGCCGTTGGCATCTTTGAGTGGGTTAAATAAGGGTATGCAAAGAAGGCTGTGACATCCCATGCCGAAAATTGGATGGACTAGAGAAGACCCGCCCAGGAGTCCCAGCCAATCGGTGAATGGCCATTGCAGTCCCCGCCACCTCAAATGGCCTGACGATGGTACGGACGTAAGCCACCTTTCATCTTCTTCCTATTGCATCTCTTCTACAATGTGAAATTTTTTTTACAATTGTGTAGGTGTACAATCTACGGCGCTGGGCGGCTTTCAGAGAGAGAAGTGAAAAAGCTTACGGCACCTGGGATTCCCAGGCGGTCTTCCATCCAGGTACTAACCAGGCCCTGCTCTGCTTAGCTTCCGAGAACAGACGAGATCGGGCGGAACCAGAGAGGTATGGACGTAAGCTGCTTTTCATCTTTTTCCTAATCCTTTAAAACGTGTCAAAGATAATCAGAAGTTTCTTTTTCTAAAATTGAAGCAGTTCTTAGCATTGGCAAGAGAGGTTCCTAAAGCCTGAAGGTAACTTTACTTTTCTTCACTGGCAATTCTAACATGTTGGGTTAGCACCTGTATTTCAACGGCTAAATTACAAACAACAGTATGCCAATGGTAAATGTTGACCAACACTAATTTAGCAATCATGAAACCGAATCATTTTGGATAATATTGTCTAATTTCCTTTCATATCCAACGTTAAAACAGGTGTACAATCTGCGGCGCTCGGCGGCTTTCGGAGAGAGAAGTGAAAAAGCTTACGGCACCTGGGATTCCCAGGCGGTCTTCCATCCAGGTACTAACCAGGCCCTGCTCTGCTTAGCTTCGGAGATCAGACGAGATCGGGCGGAACCAGAGAGGTATGGCCGTAAGCTGCTTTTTATCTTTTTCCTAATCCTTTATAATGCGTCAATGAATTATGACACGCCTGCCGTTGGCATCTTTGTGTGGGTTAAATAAGGGTATGCAAAGAAGGCTGTGACATCCCATGCCGAAAATTGGATGGACTAGAGAAGACCCGCCCAGGAGTCCCAGCCAATCGGTGAATGGCCATTGCAGTCCCCGCCACCTCAAATGGCCTGACGATGGTATGGACGTAAGCCACCTTTCATCTTCTTCCTATTGCATCTCTTCTACAATGTGAATTTTTTTTTACAATTGTGTAGGTGTACAATCTACGGCGCTGGGCGGCTTTTAGAGAGAGAAGTTAAAAAGCTTACGGCACCTGGGATTCCCAGGCGGTCTTCCATCCAGGTACTAACCAGGCCCTGCTCTGCTTAGCTTCCGAGATCAGACGAGATCGGGCGGAACCAGAGAGGTATGGCCGTAAGCTGCTTTTCATCTTTTTCCTAATCCTTTAAAACGTGTCAAAGATAATCAGAAGTTTCTTTTTCTAAAATTGAAGCAGTTCTTAGCATTGGCAAGAGAGGTTCCTAAAGCCTGAAGGTAACTTTACTTTTCTTCACTGGCAATTCTAACATGTTGGGTTAGCACCTGTATTTCAACGGCTAAATTACAAACAACAGTATGCCAATGGTAAATGTTGACCAACACTAATTTAGCAATCATGAAACGGAATCATTTTGGATAATATTGTCTAATTTCCTTTCATATCCAACGTTAAAACAGGTGTACAATCTGCGGCGCTCGGCGGCTTTCGGAGAGAGAAGTGAAAAAGCTTACGGCACCTGGGATTCCCAGGCGGTCTTCCATCCAGGTACTAACCAGGCCCTGCTCTGCTTAGCTTCCGAGATCAGACGAGATCGGGCGGAACCAGAGAGGTATGGCCGTAAGCTGCTTTTTATCTTTTTCCTAATCCTTTATAATGCGTCAATGAATTATGACACGCCTGCCGTTGGCATCTTTGTGTGGGTTAAATAAGGGTATGCAAAGAAGGCTGTGACATCCCATGCCGAAAATTGGATGGACTAGAGAAGACCCGCCCAGGAGTCCCAGCCAATCGGTGAATGGCCATTGCAGTCCCCGCCACCTCAAATGGCCTGACGATGGTATGGACGTAAGCCACCTTTCATCTTCTTCCTATTGCATCTCTTCTACAATGTGAATTTTTTTTTACAATTGTGTAGGTGTACAATCTACGGCGCTGGGCGGCTTTCAGAGAGAGAAGTTAAAAAGCTTACGGCACCTGGGATTCCCAGGCGGTCTTCCATCCAGGTACTAACCAGGCCCTGCTCTGCTTAGCTTCCGAGATCAGACGAGATCGGGCGGAACCAGAGAGGTATGGCCGTAAGCTGCTTTTCATCTTTTTCCTAATCCTTTAAAACGTGTCAAAGATAATCAGAAGTTTCTTTTTCTAAAATTGAAGCAGTTCTTAGCATTGGCAAGAGAGGTTCCTAAAGCCTGAAGGTAACTTTACTTTTCTTCACTGGCAATTCTAACATGTTGGGTTAGCACCTGTATTTCAACGGCTAAATTACAAACAACAGTATGCCAATGGTAAATGTTGACCAACACTAATTTAGCAATCATGAAACGGAATCATTTTGGATAATATTGTCTAATTTCCTTTCATATCCAACGTTAAAACAGGTGTACAATCTGCGGCGCTCGGCGGCTTTCGGAGAGAGAAGTGAAAAAGCTTACGGCACCTGGGATTCCCAGGCGGTCTTCCATCCAGGTACTAACCAGGCCCTGCTCTGCTTAGCTTCCGAGATCAGACGAGATCGGGCGGAACCAGAGAGGTATGGCCGTAAGCTGCTTTTTATCTTTTTCCTAATCCTTTATAATGCGTCAATGAATTATGACACGCCTGCCGTTGGCATCTTTGTGTGGGTTAAATAAGGGTATGCAAAGAAGGCTGTGACATCCCATGCCGAAAATTGGATGGACTAGAGAAGACCCGCCCAGGAGTCCCAGCCAATCGGTGAATGGCCATTGCAGTCCCCGCCACCTCAAATGGCCTGACGATGGTATGGACGTAAGCCACCTTTCATCTTCTTCCTATTGCATCTCTTCTACAATGTGAATTTTTTTTTACAATTGTGTAGGTGTACAATCTACGGCGCTGGGCGGCTTTCAGAGAGAGAAGTTAAAAAGCTTACGGCACCTGGGATTCCCAGGCGGTCTTCCATCCAGGTACTAACCAGGCCCTGCTCTGCTTAGCTTCCGAGATCAGACGAGATCGGGCGGAACCAGAGAGGTATGGCCGTAAGCTGCTTTTCATCTTTTTCCTAATCCTTTAAAACGTGTCAAAGATAATCAGAAGTTTCTTTTTCTAAAATTGAAGCAGTTCTTAGCATTGGCAAGAGAGGTTCCTAAAGCCTGAAGGTAACTTTACTTTTCTTCACTGGCAATTCTAACATGTTGGGTTAGCACCTGTATTTCAACGGCTAAATTACAAACAACAGTATGCCAATGGTAAATGTTGACCAACACTAATTTAGCAATCATGAAACGGAATCATTTTGGATAATATTGTCTAATTTCCTTTCATATCCAACGTTAAAACAGGTGTACAATCTGCGGCGCTCGGCGGCTTTCGGAGAGAGAAGTGAAAAAGCTTACGGCACCTGGGATTCCCAGGCGGTCTTCCATCCAGGTACTAACCAGGCCCTGCTCTGCTTAGCTTCCGAGATCAGACGAGATCGGGCGGAACCAGAGAGGTATGGCCGTAAGCTGCTTTTTATCTTTTTCCTAATCCTTTATAATGCGTCAATGAATTATGACACGCCTGCCGTTGGCATCTTTGTGTGGGTTAAATAAGGGTATGCAAAGAAGGCTGTGACATCCCATGCCGAAAATTGGATGGACTAGAGAAGACCCGCCCAGGAGTCCCAGCCAATCGGTGAATGGCCATTGCAGTCCCCGCCACCTCAAATGGCCTGACGATGGTATGGACGTAAGCCACCTTTCATCTTCTTCCTATTGCATCTCTTCTACAATGTGATAAACTTTTTACAATTGTGTAGGTGTACAAGCTACGGCGCTGGGCGGCTTTCAGAGAGAGAAGTGAAAAAGCTTACGGCACCTGGGATTCCCAGGCGGTCTTCCATCCAGGTACTAACCAGGCCCTGCTCTGCTTAGCTTCCGAGATCAGACGAGATCGGGCGGAACCAGAGAGGTATGGCCGTAAGCTGCTTTTTATCTTTTTCCTAATCCTTTATAATGCGTCAAAGATAATCAGAAGAGTTTCTTTTTCTAAAATTGAAGCAGTTCTTAGGATTGGCAAGAGAGGTTTCTAAAACCTGAAGGTAACTTTACTTTTCTTCACTGGCAATTCTAACATGTTGGGTTAGCACCTGTATTTCAACGGCTAAATTACAAACAAAAGTATGCCAATTGTTAAATGTTGATCAACACTAATTTAGCAACCATGAAACGGAATCATTTTGGATAATATTGTCTAATTGCCTTTCATATCCAACGTTAAAACAACACTAAACATGCATCTCTTCAACAATGTGATATACTTTTTGTAATTTGTAGGTGTTCCCAGGCGGTCTTCCATCCAGGTACTAACCAGGCCCTGCTCTGCTTAGCTTCCGAGATCAGACGAGATCGGGCGGAACCAGAGAGGTATGGCCGTAAGCTGCTTTTTATCTTTTTCCTAATCCTTTATAATGCGTCAATGAATTATGACACGCCTGCCGTTGGCATCTTTGTGTGGGTTAAATAAGGGTATGCAAAGAAGGCTGTGACATCCCATGCCGAAAATTGGATGGACTAGAGAAGACCCGCCCAGGAGTCCCAGCCAATCGGTGAATGGCCATTGCAGTCCCCGCCACCTCAAATGGCCTGACGATGGTATGGACGTAAGCCACCTTTCATCTTCTTCCTATTGCATCTCTTCTACAATGTGATAAACTTTTTACAATTGTGTAGGTGTACAAGCTACGGCGCTGGGCGGCTTTCAGAGAGAGAAGTGAAAAAGCTTACGGCACCTGGGATTCCCAGGCGGTCTTCCATCCAGGTACTAACCAGGCCCTGCTCTGCTTAGCTTCCGAGATCAGACGAGATCGGGCGGAACCAGAGAGGTATGGCCGTAAGCTGCTTTTTATCTTTTTCCTAATCCTTTATAATGCGTCAAAAAATTATGTCACGCCTGCCGTTGGCATCTTTGTGTGGGTTAAATAAGGGTATGCAAAGAAGGCTGTGACATCCTATGGCGAAAATTGGATGGACTAGAGAAGACCCGCCCAGGAGTCCCAGCCAATCGGTGGATGGCCATTGCAGTCCCCGCCACCTCAAATGGCCTGACGATGGTATGGACGTAAGCCACCTTTCATCTTCTTCCTATTGCATCTCTTCTACAATGTGAAATACTTTTTACAATTGTGAAGGTGTACAATCTGCGGCGGTGGGCGGCTTTCGGAGAGAGAAGTGAAAAAGCTTACGGCACCTGGGATTCCCAGGCGGTCTTCCATCCAGGTACTAACCAGGCCCTGCTCTGCTTAGCTTCCGAGATCAGACGAGATCAGGCGGAACCAGAGAGGTATGGCCGTAAGCTGCTTTTTATCTTTTTCCTAATCCTTTATAATGCGTCAATGAATTATGACACGCCAGCCGTTGGCATCTTTGTGTGGGTTAAATAAGGGTATGCAAAGAAGGCTGTGACATCCCATGCCGAAAATTGGATGGACTAGAGAAGACCCGCCCAGGAGTCCCAGCCAATCGGTGAATGGCCATTGCAGTCCCCGCCACCTCAAATGGCCTGACGATGGTATGGACGTAAGCCACCTTTCATCTTCTTCCTATTGCATCTCTTCTACAATGTGAATTTTTTTTTACAATTGTGTAGGTGTACAATCTACGGCGCTGGGCGGCTTTCAGAGAGAGAAGTTAAAAAGCTTACGGCACCTGGGATTCCCAGGCGGTCTTCCATCCAGGTACTAACCAGGCCCTGCTCTGCTTAGCTTCCGAGATCAGACGAGATCGGGCGGAACCAGAGAGGTATGGCCGTAAGCTGCTTTTCATCTTTTTCCTAATCCTTTAAAACGTGTCAAAGATAATCAGAAGTTTCTTTTTCTAAAATTGAAGCAGTTCTTAGCATTGGCAAGAGAGGTTCCTAAAGCCTGAAGGTAACTTTACTTTTCTTCACTGGCAATTCTAACATGTTGGGTTAGCACCTGTATTTCAACGGCTAAATTACAAACAACAGTATGCCAATCGTAAATGTTGACCAACACTAATTTAGCAATCATGAAACGGAATCATTTTGGATAATATTGTCTAATTTCCTTTCATATCCAACGTTAAAACAGGTGTACAATCTGCGGCGCTCGGCGGCTTTCGGAGAGAGAAGTGAAAAAGCTTACGGCACCTGGGATTCCCAGGCGGTCTTCCATCCAGGTACTAACCAGGCCCTGCTCTGCTTAGCTTGCGAGATCAGACGAGATCGGGCGGAACCAGAGAGGTATGGCCGTAAGCTGCTTTTTATCTTTTTCCTAATCCTTTATAATGCGTCAATGAATTATGACACGCCTGCCGTTGGCATCTTTGTGTGGGTTAAATAAGGGTATGCAAAGAAGGCTGTGACATCCCATGCCGAAAATTGGATGGACTAGAGAAGACCCGCCCAGGAGTCCCAGCCAATCGGTGAATGGCCATTGCAGTCCCCGCCACCTCAAATGGCCTGACGATGGTATGGACGTAAGCCACCTTTCATCTTCTTCCTATTGCATCTCTTCTACAATGTGATAAACTTTTTACAATTGTGTAGGTGTACAAGCTACGGCGCTGGGCGGCTTTCAGAGAGAGAAGTGAAAAAGCTTACGGCACCTGGGATTCCCAGGCGGTCTTCCATCCAGGTACTAACCAGGCCCTGCTCTGCTTAGCTTCCGAGATCAGACGAGATCGGGCGGAACCAGAGAGGTATGGCCGTAAGCTGCTTTTTATCTTTTTCCTAATCCTTTATAATGCGTCAAAGATAATCAGAAGAGTTTCTTTTTCTAAAATTGAAGCAGTTCTTAGGATTGGCAAGAGAGGTTTCTAAAACCTGAAGGTAACTTTACTTTTCTTCACTGGCAATTCTAACATGTTGGGTTAGCACCTGTATTTCAACGGCTAAATTACAAACAAAAGTATGCCAATTGTTAAATGTTGATCAACACTAATTTAGCAACCATGAAACGGAATCATTTTGGATAATATTGTCTAATTGCCTTTCATATCCAACGTTAAAACAACACTAAACATGCATCTCTTCAACAATGTGATATACTTTTTGTAATTTGTAGGTGAACAATCTGCGGCGCTCGGCGGCTTTCGGTGAGAGAAGTGAAAAAGCTTACGGCACCTGGGATTCCCAGGCGGTCTTCCATCCAGGTACTAACCAGGCCCCGCTCTGCTTAGCTTCCGAGATCAGACGAGATCGGGCGGAACCAGAGAGGTATGGCTGTAAGCTGCTTTTTATCTTTTTCCTAATCCTTTAAAACGTGTCAAAGATAATCAGAAGTTTCTTTTTCTAAAATTGAAGCAGTTCTTAGCATTGGCAAGAGAGGTTCCTAAAACCTGAAGGTAACTTTACTTTTCTTCACTGGTAAATCTAACATGTTTGGTTAGCACCTGTATTTCAACGGCTAAATTACAAACAATAGTATGCCAATCGTAAAATGTTGATCAACACCAATTTAGCAATCATGAAACGGAATCATTTTGGATAATATTGTCTAATTTCCTTTCATATCCAACGTTAAAACAACACTAAACATGCATCTCTTCAACAATGTGATATACTTTTTGTAATTTGTAGGTGTACAATCTGCGGCGCTCTGCAGCTTTCAGAGAGAAGTGAAAAAGCTTACGGCACCTGGGATTCCCAGGCGGTCTTCCATCCAGGTACTAACCAGGCCCTGCTCTGCTTAGCTTCCGAGATCAGACGAGATCGGGCGGAACCAGAGAGGTATGGCCGTAAGCTGCTTTTTATCTTTTTCCTAATCCTTTATAATGCGTCAATGAATTATGACACGCCAGCCGTTGGCATCTTTGTGTGGGTTAAATAAGGGTATGCAAAGAAGGCTGTGACATCCCAAGCCGAAAATTGGATGGACTAGAGAAGACCCGCCCAGGAGTCCCAGCCAATCGGTGAATGGCCATTGCAGTCCCCGCCACCTCAAATGGCCTGACGATGGTATGGACGTAAGCCACCTTTCATCTTCTTCCTATTGCATCTCTTCTACAATGTGATAAACTTTTTACAATTGTGTAGGTGTACAAGCTACGGCGCTGGGCGGCTTTCAGAGAGAGAAGTGAAAAAGCTTACGGCACCTGGGATTCCCAGGCGGTCTTCCATCCAGGTACTAACCAGGCCCTGCTCTGCTTAGCTTCCGAGATCAGACGAGATCGGGCGGAACCAGAGAGGTATGGCCGTAAGCTGCTTTTTATCTTTTTCCTAATCCTTTATAATGCGTCAAAGATAATCAGAAGAGTTTCTTTTTCTAAAATTGAAGCAGTTCTTAGGATTGGCAAGAGAGGTTTCTAAAACCTGAAGGTAACTTTACTTTTCTTCACTGGCAATTCTAACATGTTGGGTTAGCACCTGTATTTCAACGGCTAAATTACAAACAAAAGTATGCCAATTGTTAAATGTTGATCAACACTAATTTAGCAACCATGAAACGGAATCATTTTGGATAATATTGTCTAATTGCCTTTCATATCCAACGTTAAAACAACACTAAACATGCATCTCTTCAACAATGTGATATACTTTTTGTAATTTGTAGGTGAACAATCTGCGGCGCTCGGCGGCTTTCGGTGAGAGAAGTGAAAAAGCTTACGGCACCTGGGATTCCCAGGCGGTCTTCCATCCAGGTACTAACCAGGCCCCGCTCTGCTTAGCTTCCGAGATCAGACGAGATCGGGCGGAACCAGAGAGGTATGGCTGTAAGCTGCTTTTTATCTTTTTCCTAATCCTTTAAAACGTGTCAAAGATAATCAGAAGTTTCTTTTTCTAAAATTGAAGCAGTTCTTAGCATTGGCAAGAGAGGTTCCTAAAACCTGAAGGTAACTTTACTTTTCTTCACTGGTAAATCTAACATGTTTGGTTAGCACCTGTATTTCAACGGCTAAATTACAAACAATAGTATGCCAATCGTAAAATGTTGATCAACACCAATTTAGCAATCATGAAACGGAATCATTTTGGATAATATTGTCTAATTTCCTTTCATATCCAACGTTAAAACAACACTAAACATGCATCTCTTCAACAATGTGATATACTTTTTGTAATTTGTAGGTGTACAATCTGCGGCGCTCTGCAGCTTTCAGAGAGAAGTGAAAAAGCTTACGGCACCTGGGATTCCCAGGCGGTCTTCCATCCAGGTACTAACCAGGCCCTGCTCTGCTTAGCTTCCGAGATCAGACGAGATCGGGCGGAACCAGAGAGGTATGGCCGTAAGCTGCTTTTTATCTTTTTCCTAATCCTTTATAATGCGTCAATGAATTATGACACGCCAGCCGTTGGCATCTTTGTGTGGGTTAAATAAGGGTATGCAAAGAAGGCTGTGACATCCCAAGCCGAAAATTGGATGGACTAGAGAAGACCCGCCCAGGAGTCCCAGCCAATCGGTGAATGGCCATTGCAGTCCCCGCCACCTCAAATGGCCTGACGATGGTACGGACGTAAGCCACCTTTCATCTTCTTCCTATTGCATCTCTTCTACAATGTGAAATTTTTTTTACAATTGTGTAGGTGTACAATCTACGGCGCTGGGCGGCTTTCAGAGAGAGAAGTGAAAAAGCTTACGGCACCTGGGGTTCCCAGGCGGTCTTCCATCCAGGTACTAACCAGGCCCTGCTCTGCTTAGCTTCCGAGAACAGACGAGATCGGGCGGAACCAGAGAGGTATGGACGTAAGCTGCTTTTCATCTTTTTCCTAATCCTTTAAAACGTGTCAAAGATAATCAGAAGTTTCTTTTTCTAAAATTGAAGCAGTTCTTAGCATTGGCAAGAGAGGTTCCTAAAGCCTGAAGGTAACTTTACTTTTCTTCACTGGCAATTCTAACATGTTGGGTTAGCACCTGTATTTCAACGGCTAAATTACAAACAACAGTATGCCAATCGTAAATGTTGACCAACACTAATTTAGCAATCATGAAACGGAATCATTTTGGATAATATTGTCTAATTTCCTTTCATATCCAACGTTAAAACAGGTGTACAATCTGCGGCGCTCGGCGGCTTTCGGAGAGAGAAGTGAAAAAGCTTACGGCACCTGGGATTCCCAGGCGGTCTTCCATCCAGGTACTAACCAGGCCCTGCTCTGCTTAGCTTCCGAGATCAGACGAGATCGGGCGGAACCAGAGAGGTATGGCCGTAAGCTGCTTTTTATCTTTTTCCTAATCCTTTATAATGCGTCAATGAATTATGACACGCCTGCCGTTGGCATCTTTGTGTGGGTTAAATAAGGGTATGCAAAGAAGGCTGTGACATCCCATGCCGAAAATTGGATGGACTAGAGAAGACCCGCCCAGGGGTCCCAGCCAATCGGTGAATGGCCATTGCAGTCCCCGCCACCTCAAATGGCCTGACGATGGTACGGACGTAAGCCACCTTTCATCTTCTTCCTATTGCATCTCTTCTACAATGTGAAATTTTTTTTACAATTGTGTAGGTGTACAATCTACGGCGCTGGGCGGCTTTCAGAGAGAGAAGTGAAAAAGCTTACGGCACCTGGGGTTCCCAGGCGGTCTTCCATCCAGGTACTAACCAGGCCCTGCTCTGCTTAGCTTCCGAGAACAGACGAGATCGGGCGGAACCAGAGAGGTATGGACGTAAGCTGCTTTTCATCTTTTTCCTAATCCTTTAAAACGTGTCAAAGATAATCAGAAGTTTCTTTTTCTAAAATTGAAGCAGTTCTTAGCATTGGCAAGAGAGGTTCCTAAAGCCTGAAGGTAACTTTACTTTTCTTCACTGGCAATTCTAACATGTTGGGTTAGCACCTGTATTTCAACGGCTAAATTACAAACAACAGTATGCCAATGGTAAATGTTGACCAACACTAATTTAGCAATCATGAAACGGAATCATTTTGGATAATATTGTCTAATTTCCTTTCATATCCAACGTTAAAACAGGTGTACAATCTGCGGCGCTCGGCGGCTTTCGGAGAGAGAAGTGAAAAAGCTTACGGCACCTGGGATTCCCAGGCGGTCTTCCATCCAGGTACTAACCAGGCCCTGCTCTGCTTAGCTTCCGAGATCAGACGAGATCGGGCGGAACCAGAGAGGTATGGCCGTAAGCTGCTTTTTATCTTTTTCCTAATCCTTTATAATGCGTCAATGAATTATGACACGCCTGCCGTTGGCATCTTTGTGTGGGTTAAATAAGGGTATGCAAAGAAGGCTGTGACATCCCATGCCGAAAATTGGATGGACTAGAGAAGACCCGCCCAGGAGTCCCAGCCAATCGGTGAATGGCCATTGCAGTCCCCGCCACCTCAAATGGCCTGACGATGGTATGGACGTAAGCCACCTTTCATCTTCTTCCTATTGCATCCCTTTTACAATGTGATAAACTTTTTACAATTGTGTAGGTGTACAAGCTACGGCGCTGGGCGGCTTTCAGAGAGAGAATTGAAAAAGCTTACGGCACCTGGGATTCCCAGGCGGTCTTCCATCCAGGTACTAACCAGGCCCTGCTCTGCTTAGCTTCCGAGATCAGACGAGATCGGGCGGAACCAGAGAGGTATGGCCGTAAGCTGCTTTTTATCTTTTTCCTAATCCTTTATAATGCGTCAAAGATAATCAGAAGAGTTTCTTTTTCTAAAATTGAAGCAGTTCTTAGGATTGGCAAGAGAGGTTTCTAAAACCTGAAGGTAACTTTACTTTTCTTCACTGGCAATTCTAACATGTTGGGTTAGCACCTGTATTTCAACGGCTAAATTACAAACAAAAGTATGCCAATTGTTAAATGTTGATCAACACTAATTTAGCAACCATGAAACGGAATCATTTTGGATAATATTGTCTAATTGCCTTTCATATCCAACGTTAAAACAACACTAAACATGCATCTCTTCAACAATGTGATATACTTTTTGTAATTTGTAGGTGTTCCCAGGCGGTCTTCCATCCAGGTACTAACCAGGCCCTGCTCTGCTTAGCTTCCGAGATCAGACGAGATCGGGCGGAACCAGAGAGGTATGGCCGTAAGCTGCTTTTTATCTTTTTCCTAATCCTTTATAATGCGTCAATGAATTATGACACGCCTGCCGTTGGCATCTTTGTGTGGGTTAAATAAGGGTATGCAAAGAAGGCTGTGACATCCCATGCCGAAAATTGGATGGACTAGAGAAGACCCGCCCAGGAGTCCCAGCCAATCGGTGAATGGCCATTGCAGTCCCCGCCACCTCAAATGGCCTGACGATGGTATGGACGTAAGCCACCTTTCATCTTCTTCCTATTGCATCTCTTCTACAATGTGATAAACTTTTTACAATTGTGTAGGTGTACAAGCTACGGCGCTGGGCGGCTTTCAGAGAGAGAAGTGAAAAAGCTTACGGCACCTGGGATTCCCAGGCGGTCTTCCATCCAGGTACTAACCAGGCCCTGCTCTGCTTAGCTTCCGAGATCAGACGAGATCGGGCGGAACCAGAGAGGTATGGCCGTAAGCTGCTTTTTATCTTTTTCCTAATCCTTTATAATGCGTCAAAAAATTATGTCACGCCTGCCGTTGGCATCTTTGTGTGGGTTAAATAAGGGTATGCAAAGAAGGCTGTGACATCCTATGGCGAAAATTGGATGGACTAGAGAAGACCCGCCCAGGAGTCCCAGCCAATCGGTGGATGGCCATTGCAGTCCCCGCCACCTCAAATGGCCTGACGATGGTATGGACGTAAGCCACCTTTCATCTTCTTCCTATTGCATCTCTTCTACAATGTGAAATACTTTTTACAATTGTGAAGGTGTACAATCTGCGGCGGTGGGCGGCTTTAGGAGAGAGAAGTGAAAAAGCTTACGGCACCTGGGATTCCCAGGCGGTCTTCCATCCAGGTACTAACCAGGCCCTGCTCTGCTTAGCTTCCGAGATCAGACGAGATCAGGCGGAACCAGAGAGGTATGGCCGTAAGCTGCTTTTTATCTTTTTCCTAATCCTTTATAATGCGTCAATGAATTATGACACGCCAGCCGTTGGCATCTTTGTGTGGGTTAAATAAGGGTATGCAAAGAAGGCTGTGACATCCCATGCCGAAAATTGGATGGACTAGAGAAGACCCGCCCAGGAGTCCCAGCCAATCGGTGAATGGCCATTGCAGTCCCCGCCACCTCAAATGGCCTGACGATGGTATGGACGTAAGCCACCTTTCATCTTCTTCCTATTGCATCTCTTCTACAATGTGAATTTTTTTTTACAATTGTGTAGGTGTACAATCTACGGCGCTGGGCGGCTTTCAGAGAGAGAAGTTAAAAAGCTTACGGCACCTGGGATTCCCAGGCGGTCTTCCATCCAGGTACTAACCAGGCCCTGCTCTGCTTAGCTTCCGAGATCAGACGAGATCGGGCGGAACCAGAGAGGTATGGCCGTAAGCTGCTTTTCATCTTTTTCCTAATCCTTTAAAACGTGTCAAAGATAATCAGAAGTTTCTTTTTCTAAAATTGAAGCAGTTCTTAGCATTGGCAAGAGAGGTTCCTAAAGCCTGAAGGTAACTTTACTTTTCTTCACTGGCAATTCTAACATGTTGGGTTAGCACCTGTATTTCAACGGCTAAATTACAAACAACAGTATGCCAATCGTAAATGTTGACCAACACTAATTTAGCAATCATGAAACGGAATCATTTTGGATAATATTGTCTAATTTCCTTTCATATCCAACGTTAAAACAGGTGTACAATCTGCGGCGCTCGGCGGCTTTCGGAGAGAGAAGTGAAAAAGCTTACGGCACCTGGGATTCCCAGGCGGTCTTCCATCCAGGTACTAACCAGGCCCTGCTCTGCTTAGCTTGCGAGATCAGACGAGATCGGGCGGAACCAGAGAGGTATGGCCGTAAGCTGCTTTTTATCTTTTTCCTAATCCTTTATAATGCGTCAATGAATTATGACACGCCTGCCGTTGGCATCTTTGTGTGGGTTAAATAAGGGTATGCAAAGAAGGCTGTGACATCCCATGCCGAAAATTGGATGGACTAGAGAAGACCCGCCCAGGAGTCCCAGCCAATCGGTGAATGGCCATTGCAGTCCCCGCCACCTCAAATGGCCTGACGATGGTATGGACGTAAGCCACCTTTCATCTTCTTCCTATTGCATCTCTTCTACAATGTGATAAACTTTTTACAATTGTGTAGGTGTACAAGCTACGGCGCTGGGCGGCTTTCAGAGAGAGAAGTGAAAAAGCTTACGGCACCTGGGATTCCCAGGCGGTCTTCCATCCAGGTACTAACCAGGCCCTGCTCTGCTTAGCTTCCGAGATCAGACGAGATCGGGCGGAACCAGAGAGGTATGGCCGTAAGCTGCTTTTTATCTTTTTCCTAATCCTTTATAATGCGTCAAAGATTATCAGAAGAGTTTCTTTTTCTAAAATTGAAGCAGTTCTTAGGATTGGCAAGAGAGGTTTCTAAAACCTGAAGGTAACTTTACTTTTCTTCACTGGCAATTCTAACATGTTGGGTTAGCACCTGTATTTCAACGGCTAAATTACAAACAAAAGTATGCCAATTGTTAAATGTTGATCAACACTAATTTAGCAACCATGAAACGGAATCATTTTGGATAATATTGTCTAATTGCCTTTCATATCCAACGTTAAAACAACACTAAACATGCATCTCTTCAACAATGTGATATACTTTTTGTAATTTGTAGGTGAACAATCTGCGGCGCTCGGCGGCTTTCGGTGAGAGAAGTGAAAAAGCTTACGGCACCTGGGATTCCCAGGCGGTCTTCCATCCAGGTACTAACCAGGCCCCGCTCTGCTTAGCTTCCGAGATCAGACGAGATCGGGCGGAACCAGAGAGGTATGGCTGTAAGCTGCTTTTTATCTTTTTCCTAATCCTTTAAAACGTGTCAAAGATAATCAGAAGTTTCTTTTTCTAAAATTGAAGCAGTTCTTAGCATTGGCAAGAGAGGTTCCTAAAACCTGAAGGTAACTTTACTTTTCTTTACTGGTAAATCTAACATGTTTGGTTAGCACCTGTATTTCAACGGCTAAATTACAAACAATAGTATGCCAATCGTAAAATGTTGATCAACACCAATTTAGCAATCATGAAACGGAATCATTTTGGATAATATTGTCTAATTTCCTTTCATATCCAACGTTAAAACAACACTAAACATGCATCTCTTCAACAATGTGATATACTTTTTGTAATTTGTAGGTGTACAATCTGCGGCGCTCTGCAGCTTTCAGAGAGAAGTGAAAAAGCTTACGGCACCTGGGATTCCCAGGCGGTCTTCCATCCAGGTACTAACCAGGCCTTGCTCTGCTTAGCTTCCGAGATCAGACGAGATCGGGCGGAACCAGAGAGGTATGGCCGTAAGCTGCTTTTTATCTTTTTCCTAATCCTTTATAATGCGTCAATGAATTATGACACGCCAGCCGTTGGCATCTTTGTGTGGGTTAAATAAGGGTATGCAAAGAAGGCTGTGACATCCCAAGCCGAAAATTGGATGGACTAGAGAAGACCCGCCCAGGAGTCCCAGCCAATCGGTGAATGGCCATTGCAGTCCCCGCCACCTCAAATGGCCTGACGATGGTACGGACGTAAGCCACCTTTCATCTTCTTCCTATTGCATCTCTTCTACAATGTGAAATTTTTTTTACAATTGTGTAGGTGTACAATCTACGGCGCTGGGCGGCTTTCAGAGAGAGAAGTGAAAAAGCTTACAGCACCTGGGGTTCCCAGGCGGTCTTCCATCCAGGTACTAACCAGGCCCTGCTCTGCTTAGCTTCCGAGAACAGACGAGATCGGGCGGAACCAGAGAGGTATGGACGTAAGCTGCTTTTCATCTTTTTCCTAATCCTTTAAAACGTGTCAAAGATAATCAGAAGTTTCTTTTTCTAAAATTGAAGCAGTTCTTAGCATTGGCAAGAGAGGTTCCTAAAGCCTGAAGGTAACTTTACTTTTCTTCACTGGCAATTCTAACATGTTGGGTTAGCACCTGTATTTCAACGGCTAAATTACAAACAACAGTATGCCAATCGTAAATGTTGACCAACACTAATTTAGCAATCATGAAACGGAATCATTTTGGATAATATTGTCTAATTTCCTTTCATATCCAACGTTAAAACAGGTGTACAATCTGCGGCGCTCGGCGGCTTTCGGTGAGAGAAGTGAAAAAGCTTACGGCACCTGGGATTCCCAGGCGGTCTTCCATCCAGGTACTAACCAGGCCCCGCTCTGCTTAGCTTCCGAGATCAGACGAGATCGGGCGGAACCAGAGAGGTATGGCTGTAAGCTGCTTTTTATCTTTTTCCTAATCCTTTAAAACGTGTCAAAGATAATCAGAAGTTTCTTTTTCTAAAATTGAAGCAGTTCTTAGCATTGGCAAGAGAGGTTCCTAAAACCTGAAGGTAACTTTACTTTTCTTTACTGGTAAATCTAACATGTTTGGTTAGCACCTGTATTTCAACGGCTAAATTACAAACAATAGTATGCCAATCGTAAAATGTTGATCAACACCAATTTAGCAATCATGAAACGGAATCATTTTGGATAATATTGTCTAATTTCCTTTCATATCCAACGTTAAAACAACACTAAACATGCATCTCTTCAACAATGTGATATACTTTTTGTAATTTGTAGGTGTACAATCTGCGGCGCTCTGCAGCTTTCAGAGAGAAGTGAAAAAGCTTACGGCACCTGGGATTCCCAGGCGGTCTTCCATCCAGGTACTAACCAGGCCCTGCTCTGCTTAGCTTCCGAGATCAGACGAGATCGGGCGGAACCAGAGAGGTATGGCCGTAAGCTGCTTTTTATCTTTTTCCTAATCCTTTATAATGCGTCAATGAATTATGACACGCCAGCCGTTGGCATCTTTGTGTGGGTTAAATAAGGGTATGCAAAGAAGGCTGTGACATCCCAAGCCGAAAATTGGATGGACTAGAGAAGACCCGCCCAGGAGTCCCAGCCAATCGGTGAATGGCCATTGCAGTCCCCGCCACCTCAAATGGCCTGACGATGGTACGGACGTAAGCCACCTTTCATTTTCTTTCTATTGCATCTCTTCTACAATGTGAAATTTTTTTTACAATTGTGTAGGTGTACAATCTACGGCGCTGGGCGGCTTTCAGAGAGAGAAGTGAAAAAGCTTACAGCACCTGGGGTTCCCAGGCGGTCTTCCATCCAGGTACTAACCAGGCCCTGCTCTGCTTAGCTTCCGAGAACAGACGAGATCGGGCGGAACCAGAGAGGTATGGACGTAAGCTGCTTTTCATCTTTTTCCTAATCCTTTAAAACGTGTCAAAGATAATCAGAAGTTTCTTTTTCTAAAATTGAAGCAGTTCTTAGCATTGGCAAGAGAGGTTCCTAAAGCCTGAAGGTAACTTTACTTTTCTTCACTGGCAATTCTAACATGTTGGGTTAGCACCTGTATTTCAACGGCTAAATTACAAACAACAGTATGCCAATCGTAAATGTTGACCAACACTAATTTAGCAATCATGAAACGGAATCATTTTGGATAATATTGTCTAATTTCCTTTCATATCCAACGTTAAAACAGGTGTACAATCTGCGGCGCTCGGCGGCTTTCGGAGAGAGAAGTGAAAAAGCTTACGGCACCTGGGATTCCCAGGCGGTCTTCCATCCAGGTACTAACCAGGCCCTGCTCTGCTTAGCTTCCGAGATCAGACGAGATCGGGCGGAACCAGAGAGGTATGGCCGTAAGCTGCTTTTTATCTTTTTCCTAATCCTTTATAATGCGTCAATGAATTATGACACGCCTGCCGTTGGCATCTTTGTGTGGGTTAAATAAGGGTATGCAAAGAAGGCTGTGACATCCCATGCCGAAAATTGGATGGACTAGAGAAGACCCGCCCAGGGGTCCCAGCCAATCGGTGAATGGCCATTGCAGTCCCCGCCACCTCAAATGGCCTGACGATGGTACGGACGTAAGCCACCTTTCATCTTCTTCCTATTGCATCTCTTCTACAATGTGAAATTTTTTTTACAATTGTGTAGGTGTACAATTTACGGCGCTGGGCGGCTTTCGGAGAGAGAAGTGAAAAAGCTTACGGCACCTGGGATTCCCAGGCGGTCTTCCATCCAGGTACTAACCAGGCCCTGCTCTGCTTAGCTTCCGAGATCAGACGAGATCGGGCGGAACCAGAGAGGTATGGACGTAAGCTGCTTTTCATCTTTTTCCTAATCCTTTATAATGCGTCAAAGATAATCAGAAGAGTTTCTTTTTCTAAAATTGAAGCAGTTCTTAGGATTGGCAAGAGAGGTTTCTAAAACCTGAAGGTAACTTTACTTTTCTTCACTGGCAATTCTAACATGTTGGGTTAGCACCTGTATTTCAACGGCTAAATTACAAACAAAAGTATGCCAATTGTTAAATGTTGATCAACACTAATTTAGCAACCATGAAACGGAATCATTTTGGATAATATTGTCTAATTGCCTTTCATATCCAACGTTAAAACAACACTAAACATGCATCTCTTCAACAATGTGATATACTTTTTGTAATTTGTAGGTGAACAATCTGCGGCGCTCGGCGGCTTTCGGTGAGAGAAGTGAAAAAGCTTACGGCACCTGGGATTCCCAGGCGGTCTTCCATCCAGGTACTAACCAGGCCCCGCTCTGCTTAGCTTCCGAGATCAGACGAGATCGGGCGGAACCAGAGAGGTATGGCTGTAAGCTGCTTTTTATCTTTTTCCTAATCCTTTAAAACGTGTCAAAGATAATCAGAAGTTTCTTTTTCTAAAATTGAAGCAGTTCTTAGCATTGGCAAGAGAGGTTCCTAAAACCTGAAGGTAACTTTACTTTTCTTCACTGGTAAATCTAACATGTTTGGTTAGCACCTGTATTTCAACGGCTAAATTACAAACAATAGTATGCCAATCGTAAAATGTTGATCAACACCAATTTAGCAATCATGAAACGGAATCATTTTGGATAATATTGTCTAATTTCCTTTCATATCCAACGTTAAAACAACACTAAACATGCATCTCTTCAACAATGTGATATACTTTTTGTAATTTGTAGGTGTACAATCTGCGGCGCTCTGCAGCTTTCAGAGAGAAGTGAAAAAGCTTACGGCACCTGGGATTCCCAGGCGGTCTTCCATCCAGGTACTAACCAGGCCCTGCTCTGCTTAGCTTCCGAGATCAGACGAGATCGGGCGGAACCAGAGAGGTATGGCCGTAAGCTGCTTTTTATCTTTTTCCTAATCCTTTATAATGCGTCAATGAATTATGACACGCCAGCCGTTGGCATCTTTGTGTGGGTTAAATAAGGGTATGCAAAGAAGGCTGTGACATCCCAAGCCGAAAATTGGATGGACTAGAGAAGACCCGCCCAGGAGTCCCAGCCAATCGGTGAATGGCCATTGCAGTCCCCGCCACCTCAAATGGCCTGACGATGGTACGGACGTAAGCCACCTTTCATCTTCTTCCTATTGCATCTCTTCTACAATGTGAAATTTTTTTTACAATTGTGTAGGTGTACAATCTACGGCGCTGGGCGGCTTTCAGAGAGAGAAGTGAAAAAGCTTACGGCACCTGGGGTTCCCAGGCGGTCTTCCATCCAGGTACTAACCAGGCCCTGCTCTGCTTAGCTTCCGAGAACAGACGAGATCGGGCGGAACCAGAGAGGTATGGACGTAAGCTGCTTTTCATCTTTTTCCTAATCCTTTAAAACGTGTCAAAGATAATCAGAAGTTTCTTTTTCTAAAATTGAAGCAGTTCTTAGCATTGGCAAGAGAGGTTCCTAAAGCCTGAAGGTAACTTTACTTTTCTTCACTGGCAATTCTAACATGTTGGGTTAGCACCTGTATTTCAACGGCTAAATTACAAACAACAGTATGCCAATCGTAAATGTTGACCAACACTAATTTAGCAATCATGAAACGGAATCATTTTGGATAATATTGTCTAATTTCCTTTCATATCCAACGTTAAAACAGGTGTACAATCTGCGGCGCTCGGCGGCTTTCGGAGAGAGAAGTGAAAAAGCTTACGGCACCTGGGATTCCCAGGCGGTCTTCCATCCAGGTACTAACCAGGCCCTGCTCTGCTTAGCTTCCGAGATCAGACGAGATCGGGCGGAACCAGAGAGGTATGGCCGTAAGCTGCTTTTTATCTTTTTCCTAATCCTTTATAATGCGTCAATGAATTATGACACGCCTGCCGTTGGCATCTTTGTGTGGGTTAAATAAGGGTATGCAAAGAAGGCTGTGACATCCCATGCCGAAAATTGGATGGACTAGAGAAGACCCGCCCAGGGGTCCCAGCCAATCGGTGAATGGCCATTGCAGTCCCCGCCACCTCAAATGGCCTGACGATGGTACGGACGTAAGCCACCTTTCATCTTCTTCCTATTGCATCTCTTCTACAATGTGAAATTTTTTTTACAATTGTGTAGGTGTACAATTTACGGCGCTGGGCGGCTTTCGGAGAGAGAAGTGAAAAAGCTTACGGCACCTGGGATTCCCAGGCGGTCTTCCATCCAGGTACTAACCAGGCCCTGCTCTGCTTAGCTTCCGAGATCAGACGAGATCGGGCGGAACCAGAGAGGTATGGACGTAAGCTGCTTTTCATCTTTTTCCTAATCCTTTAAAACGTGTCAAAGATAATCAGAAGTTTCTTTTTCTAAAATTGAAGCAGTTCTTAGCATTGGCAAGAGAGGTTCCTAAAGCCTGAAGGTAACTTTACTTTTCTTCACTGGCAATTCTAACATGTTGGGTTAGCACCTGTATTTCAACGGCTAAATTACAAACAACAGTATGCCAATCGTAAATGTTGACCAACACTAATTTAGCAATCATGAAACGGAATGATTTTGGATAATATTGTCTAATTTCCTTTCATATCCAACGTTAAAACAGGTGTACAATCTGCGGCGCTCGGCGGCTTTCGGAGAGAGAAGTGAAAAAGCTTACGGCACCTGGGATTCCCAGGCGGTCTTCCATCCAGGTACTAACCAGGCCCTGCTCTGCTTAGCTTCCGAGAACAGACGAGATCGGGCGGAACCAGAGAGGTATGGACGTAAGCTGCTTTTCATCTTTTTCCTAATCCTTTAAAACGTGTCAAAGATAATCAGAAGTTTCTTTTTCTAAAATTGAAGCAGTTCTTAGCATTGGCAAGAGAGGTTCCTAAAGCCTGAAGGTAACTTTACTTTTCTTCACTGGCAATTCTAACATGTTGGGTTAGCACCTGTATTTCAACGGCTAAATTACAAACAACAGTATGCCAATCGTAAATGTTGACCAACACTAATTTAGCAATCATGAAACGGAATCATTTTGGATAATATTGTCTAATTTCCTTTCATATCCAACGTTAAAACAGGTGTACAATCTGCGGCGCTCGGCGGCTTTCGGAGAGAGAAGTGAAAAAGCTTACGGCACCTGGGATTCCCAGGCGGTCTTCCATCCAGGTACTAACCAGGCCCTGCTCTGCTTAGCTTCCGAGATCAGACGAGATCGGGCGGAACCAGAGAGGTATGGCCGTAAGCTGCTTTTTATCTTTTTCCTAATCCTTTATAATGCGTCAATGAATTATGACACGCCAGCCGTTGGCATCTTTGTGTGGGTTAAATAAGGGTATGCAAAGAAGGCTGTGACATCCCATGCCGAAAATTGGATGGACTAGAGAAGACCCGCCCAGGAGTCCCAGCCAATCGGTGAATGGCCATTGCAGTCCCCGCCACCTCAAATGGCCTGACGATGGTATGGACGTAAGCCACCTTTCATCTTCTTCCTATTGCATCTCTTCTACAATGTGAAATTTTTTTTACAATTGTGTAGGTGTACAATCTACGGCGCTGGGCGGCTTTCAGAGAGAGAAGTGAAAAAGCTTACGGCACCTGGGATTCCCAGGCGGTCTTCCATCCAGGTACTAACCAGGCCCTGCTCTGCTTAGGTTCCGAGATCAGACGAGATCGGGCGGAACCAGAGAGGTATGGACGTAAGCTGCTTTTCATCTTTTTCCTAATCCTTTAAAACGTGTCAAAGATAATCAGAAGTTTCTTTTTCTAAAATTGAAGCAGTTCTTAGCATTGGCAAGAGAGGTTCCTAAAGCCTGAAGGTAACTTTACTTTTCTTCACTGGCAATTCTAACATGTTGGGTTAGCACCTGTATTTCAACGGCTAAATTACAAACAACAGTATGCCAATCGTAAATGTTGACCAACACTAATTTAGCAATCATGAAACGGAATCATTTTGGATAATATTGTCT
This sequence comes from Pungitius pungitius, assembly GCF_949316345.1. NCBI lineage: Eukaryota > Metazoa > Chordata > Actinopteri > Perciformes > Gasterosteidae > Pungitius > Pungitius pungitius. The sequence goes on along the minus strand of NW_026909895.1, from coordinate 178,924 downwards.
AATTTCCTTTCATATCCAACGTTAAAACAGGTGTACAATCTGCGGCGCTCGGCGGCTTTCGGAGAGAGAAGTGAAAAAGCTTACGGCACCTGGGATTCCCAGGCGGTCTTCCATCCAGGTACTAACCAGGCCCTGCTCTGCTTAGCTTCCGAGATCAGACGAGATCGGGCGGAACCAGAGAGGTATGGCCGTAAGCTGCTTTTTATCTTTTTCCTAATCCTTTATAATGCGTCAATGAATTATGACACGCCTGCCGTTGGCATCTTTGTGTGGGTTAAATAAGGGTATGCAAAGAAGGCTGTGACATCCCATGCCGAAAATTGGATGGACTAGAGAAGACCCGCCCAGGGGTCCCAGCCAATCGGTGAATGGCCATTGCAGTCCCCGCCACCTCAAATGGCCTGACGATGGTACGGACGTAAGCCACCTTTCATCTTCTTCCTATTGCATCTCTTCTACAATGTGAAATTTTTTTTACAATTGTGTAGGTGTACAATTTACGGCGCTGGGCGGCTTTCGGAGAGAGAAGTGAAAAAGCTTACGGCACCTGGGATTCCCAGGCGGTCTTCCATCCAGGTACTAACCAGGCCCTGCTCTGCTTAGCTTCCGAGATCAGACGAGATCGGGCGGAACCAGAGAGGTATGGACGTAAGCTGCTTTTCATCTTTTTCCTAATCCTTTAAAACGTGTCAAAGATAATCAGAAGTTTCTTTTTCTAAAATTGAAGCAGTTCTTAGCATTGGCAAGAGAGGTTCCTAAAGCCTGAAGGTAACTTTACTTTTCTTCACTGGCAATTCTAACATGTTGGGTTAGCACCTGTATTTCAACGGCTAAATTACAAACAACAGTATGCCAATCGTAAATGTTGACCAACACTAATTTAGCAATCATGAAACGGAATGATTTTGGATAATATTGTCTAATTTCCTTTCATATCCAACGTTAAAACAGGTGTACAATCTGCGGCGCTCGGCGGCTTTCGGAGAGAGAAGTGAAAAAGCTTACGGCACCTGGGATTCCCAGGCGGTCTTCCATCCAGGTACTAACCAGGCCCTGCTCTGCTTAGCTTCCGAGAACAGACGAGATCGGGCGGAACCAGAGAGGTATGGACGTAAGCTGCTTTTCATCTTTTTCCTAATCCTTTAAAACGTGTCAAAGATAATCAGAAGTTTCTTTTTCTAAAATTGAAGCAGTTCTTAGCATTGGCAAGAGAGGTTCCTAAAGCCTGAAGGTAACTTTACTTTTCTTCACTGGCAATTCTAACATGTTGGGTTAGCACCTGTATTTCAACGGCTAAATTACAAACAACAGTATGCCAATGGTAAATGTTGACCAACACTAATTTAGCAATCATGAAACGGAATCATTTTGGATAATATTGTCTAATTTCCTTTCATATCCAACGTTAAAACAGGTGTACAATCTGCGGCGCTCGGCGGCTTTCGGAGAGAGAAGTGAAAAAGCTTACGGCACCTGGGATACCCAGGCGGTCTTCCATCCAGGTACTAACCAGGCCCTGCTCTGCTTAGCTTCCGAGATCAGACGAGATCGGGCGGAACCAGAGAGGTATGGCCGTAAGCTGCTTTTTATCTTTTTCCTAATCCTTTATAATGCGTCAATGAATTATGACACGCCTGCCGTTGGCATCTTTGTGTGGGTTAAATAAGGGTATGCAAAGAAGGCTGTGACATCCCATGCCGAAAATTGGATGGACTAGAGAAGACCCGCCCAGGAGTCCCAGCCAATCGGTGAATGGCCATTGCAGTCCCCGCCACCTCAAATGGCCTGACGATGGTATGGACGTAAGCCACCTTTCATCTTCTTCCTATTGCATCTCTTCTACAATGTGATAAACTTTTTACAATTGTGTAGGTGTACAAGCTACGGCGCTGGGCGGCTTTCAGAGAGAGAAGTGAAAAAGCTTACGGCACCTGGGATTCCCAGGCGGTCTTCCATCCAGGTACTAACCAGGCCCTGCTCTGCTTAGCTTCCGAGATCAGACGAGATCGGGCGGAACCAGAGAGGTATGGCCGTAAGCTGCTTTTTATCTTTTTCCTAATCCTTTATAATGCGTCAAAGATAATCAGAAGAGTTTCTTTTTCTAAAATTGAAGCAGTTCTTAGCATTGGCAAGAGAGGTTCCTAAAGCCTGAAGGTAACTTTACTTTTCTTCACTGGCAATTCTAACATGTTGGGTTAGCACCTGTATTTCAACGGCTAAATTACAAACAACAGTATGCCAATCGTAAATGTTGACCAACACTAATTTAGCAATCATGAAACGGAATCATTTTGGATAATATTGTCTAATTTCCTTTCATATCCAACGTTAAAACAGGTGTACAATCTGCGGCGCTCGGCGGCTTTCGGAGAGAGAAGTGAAAAAGCTTACGGCACCTGGGATTCCCAGGCGGTCTTCCATCCAGGTACTAACCAGGCCCTGCTCTGCTTAGCTTCCGAGATCAGACGAGATCGGGCGGAACCAGAGAGGTATGGCCGTAAGCTGCTTTTTATCTTTTTCCTAATCCTTTATAATGCGTCAATGAATTATGACACGCCTGCCGTTGGCATCTTTGTGTGGGTTAAATAAGGGTATGCAAAGAAGGCTGTGACATCCCATGCCGAAAATTGGATGGACTAGAGAAGACCCGCCCAGGGGTCCCAGCCAATCGGTGAATGGCCATTGCAGTCCCCGCCACCTCAAATGGCCTGACGATGGTACGGACGTAAGCCACCTTTCATCTTCTTCCTATTGCATCTCTTCTACAATGTGAAATTTTTTTTACAATTGTGTAGGTGTACAATTTACGGCGCTGGGCGGCTTTCGGAGAGAGAAGTGAAAAAGCTTACGGCACCTGGGATTCCCAGGCGGTCTTCCATCCAGGTACTAACCAGGCCCTGCTCTGCTTAGCTTTCGAGATCAGACGAGATCGGGCGGAACCAGAGAGGTATGGACGTAAGCTGCTTTTCATCTTTTTCCTAATCCTTTAAAACGTGTCAAAGATAATCAGAAGTTTCTTTTTCTAAAATTGAAGCAGTTCTTAGCATTGGCAAGAGAGGTTCCTAAAGCCTGAAGGTAACTTTACTTTTCTTCACTGGCAATTCTAACATGTTGGGTTAGCACCTGTATTTCAACGGCTAAATTACAAACAACAGTATGCCAATCGTAAATGTTGACCAACACTAATTTAGCAATCATGAAACGGAATGATTTTGGATAATATTGTCTAATTTCCTTTCATATCCAACGTTAAAACAGGTGTACAATCTGCGGCGCTCGGCGGCTTTCGGAGAGAGAAGTGAAAAAGCTTACGGCACCTGGGATTCCCAGGCGGTCTTCCATCCAGGTACTAACCAGGCCCTGCTCTGCTTAGCTTCCGAGAACAGACGAGATCGGGCGGAACCAGAGAGGTATGGACGTAAGCTGCTTTTCATCTTTTTCCTAATCCTTTAAAACGTGTCAAAGATAATCAGAAGTTTCTTTTTCTAAAATTGAAGCAGTTCTTAGCATTGGCAAGAGAGGTTCCTAAAGCCTGAAGGTAACTTTACTTTTCTTCACTGGCAATTCTAACATGTTGGGTTAGCACCTGTATTTCAACGGCTAAATTACAAACAACAGTATGCCAATGGTAAATGTTGACCAACACTAATTTAGCAATCATGAAACGGAATCATTTTGGATAATATTGTCTAATTTCCTTTCATATCCAACGTTAAAACAGGTGTACAATCTGCGGCGCTCGGCGGCTTTCGGAGAGAGAAGTGAAAAAGCTTACGGCACCTGGGATACCCAGGCGGTCTTCCATCCAGGTACTAACCAGGCCCTGCTCTGCTTAGCTTCCGAGATCAGACGAGATCGGGCGGAACCAGAGAGGTATGGCCGTAAGCTGCTTTTTATCTTTTTCCTAATCCTTTATAATGCGTCAATGAATTATGACACGCCTGCCGTTGGCATCTTTGTGTGGGTTAAATAAGGGTATGCAAAGAAGGCTGTGACATCCCATGCCGAAAATTGGATGGACTAGAGAAGACCCGCCCAGGAGTCCCAGCCAATCGGTGAATGGCCATTGCAGTCCCCGCCACCTCAAATGGCCTGACCATGGTATGGACGTAAGCCACCTTTCATCTTCTTCCTATTGCATCTCTTCTACAATGTGATAAACTTTTTACAATTGTGTAGGTGTACAAGCTACGGCGCTGGGCGGCTTTCAGAGAGAGAAGTGAAAAAGCTTACGGCACCTGGGATTCCCAGGCGGTCTTCCATCCAGGTACTAACCAGGCCCTGCTCTGCTTAGCTTCCGAGATCAGACGAGATCGGGCGGAACCAGAGAGGTATGGCCGTAAGCTGCTTTTTATCTTTTTCCTAATCCTTTATAATGCGTCAAAGATAATCAGAAGAGTTTCTTTTTCTAAAATTGAAGCAGTTCTTAGGATTGGCAAGAGAGGTTTCTAAAACCTGAAGGTAACTTTACTTTTCTTCACTGGCAATTCTAACATGTTGGGTTAGCACCTGTATTTCAACGGCTAAATTACAAACAAAAGTATGCCAATTGTTAAATGTTGATCAACACTAATTTAGCAACCATGAAACGGAATCATTTTGGATAATATTGTCTAATTGCCTTTCATATCCAACGTTAAAACAACACTAAACATGCATCTCTTCAACAATGTGATATACTTTTTGTAATTTGTAGGTGTTCCCAGGCGGTCTTCCATCCAGGTACTAACCAGGCCCTGCTCTGCTTAGCTTCCGAGATCAGACGAGATCGGGCGGAACCAGAGAGGTATGGCCGTAAGCTGCTTTTTATCTTTTTCCTAATCCTTTATAATGCGTCAATGAATTATGACACGCCTGCCGTTGGCATCTTTGTGTGGGTTAAATAAGGGTATGCAAAGAAGGCTGTGACATCCCATGCCGAAAATTGGATGGACTAGAGAAGACCCGCCCAGGAGTCCCAGCCAATCGGTGAATGGCCATTGCAGTCCCCGCCACCTCAAATGGCCTGACGATGGTATGGACGTAAGCCACCTTTCATCTTCTTCCTATTGCATCTCTTCTACAATGTGAAATTTTTTTTACAATTGTGTAGGTGTACAATTTACGGCGCTGGGCGGCTTTCGGAGAGAGAAGTGAAAAAGCTTACGGCACCTGGGATTCCCAGGCGGTCTTCCATCCAGGTACTAACCAGGCCCTGCTCTGCTTAGCTTCCGAGATCAGACGAGATCGGGCGGAACCAGAGAGGTATGGACGTAAGCTGCTTTTCATCTTTTTCCTAATCCTTTAAAACGTGTCAAAGATAATCAGAAGTTTCTTTTTCTAAAATTGAAGCAGTTCTTAGCATTGGCAAGAGAGGTTCCTAAAGCCTGAAGGTAACTTTACTTTTCTTCACTGGCAATTCTAACATGTTGGGTTAGCACCTGTATTTCAACGGCTAAATTACAAACAACAGTATGCCAATCGTAAATGTTGACCAACACTAATTTAGCAATCATGAAACGGAATGATTTTGGATAATATTGTCTAATTTCCTTTCATATCCAACGTTAAAACAGGTGTACAATCTGCGGCGCTCGGCGGCTTTCGGAGAGAGAAGTGAAAAAGCTTACGGCACCTGGGATTCCCAGGCGGTCTTCCATCCAGGTACTAACCAGGCCCTGCTCTGCTTAGCTTCCGAGAACAGACGAGATCGGGCGGAACCAGAGAGGTATGGACGTAAGCTGCTTTTCATCTTTTTCCTAATCCTTTAAAACGTGTCAAAGATAATCAGAAGTTTCTTTTTCTAAAATTGAAGCAGTTCTTAGCATTGGCAAGAGAGGTTCCTAAAGCCTGAAGGTAACTTTACTTTTCTTCACTGGCAATTCTAACATGTTGGGTTAGCACCTGTATTTCAACGGCTAAATTACAAACAACAGTATGCCAATCGTAAATGTTGACCAACACTAATTTAGCAATCATGAAACGGAATCATTTTGGATAATATTGTCTAATTTCCTTTCATATCCAACGTTAAAACAGGTGTACAATCTGCGGCGCTCGGCGGCTTTCGGAGAGAGAAGTGAAAAAGCTTACGGCACCTGGGATTCCCAGGCGGTCTTCCATCCAGGTACTAACCAGGCCCTGCTCTGCTTAGCTTCCGAGATCAGACGAGATCGGGCGGAACCAGAGAGGTATGGCCGTAAGCTGCTTTTTATCTTTTTCCTAATCCTTTATAATGCGTCAATGAATTATGACACGCCAGCCGTTGGCATCTTTGTGTGGGTTAAATAAGGGTATGCAAAGAAGGCTGTGACATCCCATGCCGAAAATTGGATGGACTAGAGAAGACCCGCCCAGGAGTCCCAGCCAATCGGTGAATGGCCATTGCAGTCCCCGCCACCTCAAATGGCCTGACGATGGTATGGACGTAAGCCACCTTTCATCTTCTTCCTATTGCATCTCTTCTACAATGTGAAATTTTTTTTACAATTGTGTAGGTGTACAATCTACGGCGCTGGGCGGCTTTCAGAGAGAGAAGTGAAAAAGCTTACGGCACCTGGGATTCCCAGGCGGTCTTCCATCCAGGTACTAACCAGGCCCTGCTCTGCTTAGGTTCCGAGATCAGACGAGATCGGGCGGAACCAGAGAGGTATGGACGTAAGCTGCTTTTCATCTTTTTCCTAATCCTTTAAAACGTGTCAAAGATAATCAGAAGTTTCTTTTTCTAAAATTGAAGCAGTTCTTAGCATTGGCAAGAGAGGTTCCTAAAGCCTGAAGGTAACTTTACTTTTCTTCACTGGCAATTCTAACATGTTGGGTTAGCACCTGTATTTCAACGGCTAAATTACAAACAACAGTATGCCAATCGTAAATGTTGACCAACACTAATTTAGCAATCATGAAACGGAATCATTTTGGATAATATTGTCTAATTTCCTTTCATATCCAACGTTAAAACAGGTGTACAATCTGCGGCGCTCGGCGGCTTTCGGAGAGAGAAGTGAAAAAGCTTACGGCACCTGGGATTCCCAGGCGGTCTTCCATCCAGGTACTAACCAGGCCCTGCTCTGCTTAGCTTCCGAGATCAGACGAGATCGGGCGGAACCAGAGAGGTATGGCCGTAAGCTGCTTTTTATCTTTTTCCTAATCCTTTATAATGCGTCAATGAATTATGACACGCCTGCCGTTGGCATCTTTGTGTGGGTTAAATAAGGGTATGCAAAGAAGGCTGTGACATCCCATGCCGAAAATTGGATGGACTAGAGAAGACCCGCCCAGGGGTCCCAGCCAATCGGTGAATGGCCATTGCAGTCCCCGCCACCTCAAATGGCCTGACGATGGTACGGACGTAAGCCACCTTTCATCTTCTTCCTATTGCATCTCTTCTACAATGTGAAATTTTTTTTACAATTGTGTAGGTGTACAATTTACGGCGCTGGGCGGCTTTCGGAGAGAGAAGTGAAAAAGCTTACGGCACCTGGGATTCCCAGGCGGTCTTCCATCCAGGTACTAACCAGGCCCTGCTCTGCTTAGCTTCCGAGATCAGACGAGATCGGGCGGAACCAGAGAGGTATGGACGTAAGCTGCTTTTCATCTTTTTCCTAATCCTTTAAAACGTGTCAAAGATAATCAGAAGTTTCTTTTTCTAAAATTGAAGCAGTTCTTAGCATTGGCAAGAGAGGTTCCTAAAGCCTGAAGGTAACTTTACTTTTCTTCACTGGCAATTCTAACATGTTGGGTTAGCACCTGTATTTCAACGGCTAAATTACAAACAACAGTATGCCAATCGTAAATGTTGACCAACACTAATTTAGCAATCATGAAACGGAATGATTTTGGATAATATTGTCTAATTTCCTTTCATATCCAACGTTAAAACAGGTGTACAATCTGCGGCGCTCGGCGGCTTTCGGAGAGAGAAGTGAAAAAGCTTACGGCACCTGGGATTCCCAGGCGGTCTTCCATCCAGGTACTAACCAGGCCCTGCTCTGCTTAGCTTCCGAGAACAGACGAGATCGGGCGGAACCAGAGAGGTATGGACGTAAGCTGCTTTTCATCTTTTTCCTAATCCTTTAAAACGTGTCAAAGATAATCAGAAGTTTCTTTTTCTAAAATTGAAGCAGTTCTTAGCATTGGCAAGAGAGGTTCCTAAAGGCTGAAGGTAACTTTACTTTTCTTCACTGGCAATTCTAACATGTTGGGTTAGCACCTGTATTTCAACGGCTAAATTACAAACAACAGTATGCCAATGGTAAATGTTGACCAACACTAATTTAGCAATCATGAAACGGAATCATTTTGGATAATATTGTCTAATTTCCTTTCATATCCAACGTTAAAACAGGTGTACAATCTGCGGCGCTCGGCGGCTTTCGGAGAGAGAAGTGAAAAAGCTTACGGCACCTGGGATACCCAGGCGGTCTTCCATCCAGGTACTAACCAGGCCCTGCTCTGCTTAGCTTCCGAGATCAGACGAGATCGGGCGGAACCAGAGAGGTATGGCCGTAAGCTGCTTTTTATCTTTTTCCTAATCCTTTATAATGCGTCAATGAATTATGACACGCCTGCCGTTGGCATCTTTGTGTGGGTTAAATAAGGGTATGCAAAGAAGGCTGTGACATCCCATGCCGAAAATTGGATGGACTAGAGAAGACCCGCCCAGGAGTCCCAGCCAATCGGTGAATGGCCATTGCAGTCCCCGCCACCTCAAATGGCCTGACGATGGTATGGACGTAAGCCACCTTTCATCTTCTTCCTATTGCATCTCTTCTACAATGTGATAAACTTTTTACAATTGTGTAGGTGTACAAGCTACGGCGCTGGGCGGCTTTCAGAGAGAGAAGTGAAAAAGCTTACGGCACCTGGGATTCCCAGGCGGTCTTCCATCCAGGTACTAACCAGGCCCTGCTCTGCTTAGCTTCCGAGATCAGACGAGATCGGGCGGAACCAGAGAGGTATGGCCGTAAGCTGCTTTTTATCTTTTTCCTAATCCTTTATAATGCGTCAAAGATAATCAGAAGAGTTTCTTTTTCTAAAATTGAAGCAGTTCTTAGCATTGGCAAGAGAGGTTCCTAAAGCCTGAAGGTAACTTTACTTTTCTTCACTGGCAATTCTAACATGTTGGGTTAGCACCTGTATTTCAACGGCTAAATTACAAACAACAGTATGCCAATCGTAAATGTTGACCAACACTAATTTAGCAATCATGAAACGGAATCATTTTGGATAATATTGTCTAATTTCCTTTCATATCCAACGTTAAAACAGGTGTACAATCTGCGGCGCTCGGCGGCTTTCGGAGAGAGAAGTGAAAAAGCTTACGGCACCTGGGATTCCCAGGCGGTCTTCCATCCAGGTACTAACCAGGCCCTGCTCTGCTTAGCTTCCGAGATCAGACGAGATCGGGCGGAACCAGAGAGGTATGGCCGTAAGCTGCTTTTTATCTTTTTCCTAATCCTTTATAATGCGTCAATGAATTATGACACGCCTGCCGTTGGCATCTTTGTGTGGGTTAAATAAGGGTATGCAAAGAAGGCTGTGACATCCCATGCCGAAAATTGGATGGACTAGAGAAGACCCGCCCAGGGGTCCCAGCCAATCGGTGAATGGCCATTGCAGTCCCCGCCACCTCAAATGGCCTGACGATGGTACGGACGTAAGCCACCTTTCATCTTCTTCCTATTGCATCTCTTCTACAATGTGAAATTTTTTTTACAATTGTGTAGGTGTACAATTTACGGCGCTGGGCGGCTTTCGGAGAGAGAAGTGAAAAAGCTTACGGCACCTGGGATTCCCAGGCGGTCTTCCATCCAGGTACTAACCAGGCCCTGCTCTGCTTAGCTTCCGAGATCAGACGAGATCGGGCGGAACCAGAGAGGTATGGACGTAAGCTGCTTTTCATCTTTTTCCTAATCCTTTAAAACGTGTCAAAGATAATCAGAAGTTTCTTTTTCTAAAATTGAAGCAGTTCTTAGCATTGGCAAGAGAGGTTCCTAAAGCCTGAAGGTAACTTTACTTTTCTTCACTGGCAATTCTAACATGTTGGGTTAGCACCTGTATTTCAACGGCTAAATTACAAACAACAGTATGCCAATCGTAAATGTTGACCAACACTAATTTAGCAATCATGAAACGGAATGATTTTGGATAATATTGTCTAATTTCCTTTCATATCCAACGTTAAAACAGGTGTACAATCTGCGGCGCTCGGCGGCTTTCGGAGAGAGAAGTGAAAAAGCTTACGGCACCTGGGATTCCCAGGCGGTCTTCCATCCAGGTACTAACCAGGCCCTGCTCTGCTTAGCTTCCGAGAACAGACGAGATCGGGCGGAACCAGAGAGGTATGGACGTAAGCTGCTTTTCATCTTTTTCCTAATCCTTTAAAACGTGTCAAAGATAATCAGAAGTTTCTTTTTCTAAAATTGAAGCAGTTCTTAGCATTGGCAAGAGAGGTTCCTAAAGCCTGAAGGTAACTTTACTTTTCTTCACTGGCAATTCTAACATGTTGGGTTAGCACCTGTATTTCAACGGCTAAATTACAAACAACAGTATGCCAATGGTAAATGTTGACCAACACTAATTTAGCAATCATGAAACGGAATCATTTTGGATAATATTGTCTAATTTCCTTTCATATCCAACGTTAAAACAGGTGTACAATCTGCGGCGCTCGGCGGCTTTCGGAGAGAGAAGTGAAAAAGCTTACGGCACCTGGGATACCCAGGCGGTCTTCCATCCAGGTACTAACCAGGCCCTGCTCTGCTTAGCTTCCGAGATCAGACGAGATCGGGCGGAACCAGAGAGGTATGGCCGTAAGCTGCTTTTTATCTTTTTCCTAATCCTTTATAATGCGTCAATGAATTATGACACGCCTGCCGTTGGCATCTTTGTGTGGGTTAAATAAGGGTATGCAAAGAAGGCTGTGACATCCCATGCCGAAAATTGGATGGACTAGAGAAGACCCGCCCAGGAGTCCCAGCCAATCGGTGAATGGCCATTGCAGTCCCCGCCACCTCAAATGGCCTGACGATGGTATGGACGTAAGCCACCTTTCATCTTCTTCCTATTGCATCTCTTCTACAATGTGATAAACTTTTTACAATTGTGTAGGTGTACAAGCTACGGCGCTGGGCGGCTTTCAGAGAGAGAAGTGAAAAAGCTTACGGCACCTGGGATTCCCAGGCGGTCTTCCATCCAGGTACTAACCAGGCCCTGCTCTGCTTAGCTTCCGAGATCAGACGAGATCGGGCGGAACCAGAGAGGTATGGCCGTAAGCTGCTTTTTATCTTTTTCCTAATCCTTTATAATGCGTCAAAGATAATCAGAAGAGTTTCTTTTTCTAAAATTGAAGCAGTTCTTAGGATTGGCAAGAGAGGTTTCTAAAACCTGAAGGTAACTTTACTTTTCTTCACTGGCAATTCTAACATGTTGGGTTAGCACCTGTATTTCAACGGCTAAATTACAAACAAAAGTATGCCAATTGTTAAATGTTGATCAACACTAATTTAGCAACCATGAAACGGAATCATTTTGGATAATATTGTCTAATTGCCTTTCATATCCAACGTTAAAACAACACTAAACATGCATCTCTTCAACAATGTGATATACTTTTTGTAATTTGTAGGTGTTCCCAGGCGGTCTTCCATCCAGGTACTAACCAGGCCCTGCTCTGCTTAGCTTCCGAGATCAGACGAGATCGGGCGGAACCAGAGAGGTATGGCCGTAAGCTGCTTTTTATCTTTTTCCTAATCCTTTATAATGCGTCAATGAATTATGACACGCCTGCCGTTGGCATCTTTGTGTGGGTTAAATAAGGGTATGCAAAGAAGGCTGTGACATCCCATGCCGAAAATTGGATGGACTAGAGAAGACCCGCCCAGGAGTCCCAGCCAATCGGTGAATGGCCATTGCAGTCCCCGCCACCTCAAATGGCCTGACGATGGTATGGACGTAAGCCACCTTTCATCTTCTTCCTATTGCATCTCTTCTACAATGTGATAAACTTTTTACAATTGTGTAGGTGTACAAGCTACGGCGCTGGGCGGCTTTCAGAGAGAGAAGTGAAAAAGCTTACGGCACCTGGGATTCCCAGGCGGTCTTCCATCCAGGTACTAACCAGGCCCTGCTCTGCTTAGCTTCCGAGATCAGACGAGATCGGGCGGAACCAGAGAGGTATGGACGTAAGCTGCTTTTCATCTTTTTCCTAATCCTTTAAAACGTGTCAAAGATAATCAGAAGTTTCTTTTTCTAAAATTGAAGCAGTTCTTAGCATTGGCAAGAGAGGTTCCTAAAGCCTGAAGGTAACTTTACTTTTCTTCACTGGCAATTCTAACATGTTGGGTTAGCACCTGTATTTCAACGGCTAAATTACAAACAACAGTATGCCAATCGTAAATGTTGACCAACACTAATTTAGCAATCATGAAACGAAATCATTTTGGATAATATTGTCTAATTTCCTTTCATATCCAACGTTAAAACAGGTGTACAATCTGCGGCGCTCGGCGGCTTTCGGAGAGAGAAGTGAAAAAGCTTACGGCACCTGGGATTCCCAGGCGGTCTTCCATCCAGGTACTAACCAGGCCCTGCTCTGCTTAGCTTCCGAGATCAGACGAGATCGGGCGGAACCAGAGAGGTATGGCCGTAAGCTGCTTTTTATCTTTTTCCTAATCCTTTATAATGCGTCAATGAATTATGACACGCCTGCCGTTGGCATCTTTGTGTGGGTTAAATAAGGGTATGCAAAGAAGGCTGTGACATCCCATGCCGAAAATTGGATGGACTAGAGAAGACCCGCCCAGGGGTCCCAGCCAATCGGTGAATGGCCATTGCAGTCCCCGCCACCTCAAATGGCCTGACGATGGTACGGACGTAAGCCACCTTTCATCTTCTTCCTATTGCATCTCTTCTACAATGTGAAATTTTTTTTACAATTGTGTAGGTGTACAATTTACGGCGCTGGGCGGCTTTCGGAGAGAGAAGTGAAAAAGCTTACGGCACCTGGGATTCCCAGGCGGTCTTCCATCCAGGTACTAACCAGGCCCTGCTCTGCTTAGCTTCCGAGATCAGACGAGATCGGGCGGAACCAGAGAGGTATGGACGTAAGCTGCTTTTCATCTTTTTCCTAATCCTTTAAAACGTGTCAAAGATAATCAGAAGTTTCTTTTTCTAAAATTGAAGCAGTTCTTAGCATTGGCAAGAGAGGTTCCTAAAGCCTGAAGGTAACTTTACTTTTCTTCACTGGCAATTCTAACATGTTGGGTTAGCACCTGTATTTCAACGGCTAAATTACAAACAACAGTATGCCAATCGTAAATGTTGACCAACACTAATTTAGCAATCATGAAACGGAATGATTTTGGATAATATTGTCTAATTTCCTTTCATATCCAACGTTAAAACAGGTGTACAATCTGCGGCGCTCGGCGGCTTTCGGAGAGAGAAGTGAAAAAGCTTACGGCACCTGGGATTCCCAGGCGGTCTTCCATCCAGGTACTAACCAGGCCCTGCTCTGCTTAGCTTCCGAGAACAGACGAGATCGGGCGGAACCAGAGAGGTATGGACGTAAGCTGCTTTTCATCTTTTTCCTAATCCTTTAAAACGTGTCAAAGATAATCAGAAGTTTCTTTTTCTAAAATTGAAGCAGTTCTTAGCATTGGCAAGAGAGGTTCCTAAAGCCTGAAGGTAACTTTACTTTTCTTCACTGGCAATTCTAACATGTTGGGTTAGCACCTGTATTTCAACGGCTAAATTACAAACAACAGTATGCCAATCGTAAATGTTGACCAACACTAATTTAGCAATCATGAAACGGAATCATTTTGGATAATATTGTCTAATTTCCTTTCATATCCAACGTTAAAACAGGTGTACAATCTGCGGCGCTCGGCGGCTTTCGGAGAGAGAAGTGAAAAAGCTTACGGCACCTGGGATTCCCAGGCGGTCTTCCATCCAGGTACTAACCAGGCCCTGCTCTGCTTAGCTTCCGAGATCAGACGAGATCGGGCGGAACCAGAGAGGTATGGACGTAAGCTGCTTTTCATCTTTTTCCTAATCCTTTAAAACGTGTCAAAGATAATCAGAAGTTTCTTTTTCTAAAATTGAAGCAGTTCTTAGCATTGGCAAGAGAGGTTCCTAAAGCCTGAAGGTAACTTTACTTTTCTTCACTGGCAATTCTAACATGTTGGGTTAGCACCTGTATTTCAACGGCTAAATTACAAACAACAGTATGCCAATCGTAAATGTTGACCAACACTAATTTAGCAATCATGAAACGGAATCATTTTGGATAATATTGTCTAATTTCCTTTCATATCCAACGTTAAAACAGGTGTACAATCTGCGGCGCTCGGCGGCTTTCGGAGAGAGAAGTGAAAAAGCTTATGGCACCTGGGATTCCCAGGCGGTCTTCCATCCAGGTACTAACCAGGCCCTGCTCTGCTTAGCTTCCGAGATCAGACGAGATCGGGCGGAACCAGAGAGGTATGGCCGTAAGCTGCTTTTTATCTTTTTCCTAATCCTTTATAATGCGTCAATGAATTATGACACGCCTGCCGTTGGCATCTTTGTGTGGGTTAAATAAGGGTATGCAAAGAAGGCTGTGACATCCCATGCCGAAAATTGGATGGACTAGAGAAGACCCGCCCAGGAGTCCCAGCCAATCGGTGAATGGCCATTGCAGTCCCCGCCACCTCAAATGGCCTGACGATGGTATGGACGTAAGCCACCTTTCATCTTCTTCCTATTGCATCTCTTCTACAATGTGATAAACTTTTTACAATTGTGTAGGTGTACAAGCTACGGCGCTGGGCGGCTTTCAGAGAGAGAAGTGAAAAAGCTTACGGCACCTGGGATTCCCAGGCGGTCTTTCATCCAGGTACTAACCAGGCGCTGCTCTGCTTAGCTTCCGAGATCAGACGAGATCGGGCGGAACCAGAGAGGTATGGCCGTAAGCTGCTTTTTATCTTTTTCCTAATCCTTTATAATGCGTCAAAGATAATCAGAAGAGTTTCTTTTTCTAAAATTGAAGCAGTTCTTAGGATTGGCAAGAGAGGTTTCTAAAACCTGAAGGTAACTTTACTTTTCTTCACTGGCAATTCTAACATGTTGGGTTAGCACCTGTATTTCAACGGCTAAATTACAAACAAAAGTATGCCAATTGTTAAATGTTGATCAACACTAATTTAGCAACCATGAAACGGAATCATTTTGGATAATATTGTCTAATTGCCTTTCATATCCAACGTTAAAACAACACTAAACATGCATCTCTTCAACAATGTGATATACTTTTTGTAATTTGTAGGTGTACAATCTGCGGCGCTCGGCGGCTTTCGGTGAGAGAAGTGAAAAAGCTTACGGCACCTGGGATTCCCAGGCGGTCTTCCATCCAGGTACTAACCAGGCCCCGCTCTGCTTAGCTTCTGAGATCAGACGAGATCGGGCGGAACCAGAGAGGTATGGCTGTAAGCTGCTTTTTATCTTTTTCCTAATCCTTTAAAACGTGTCAAAGATAATCAGAAGTTTCTTTTTCTAAAATTGAAGCAGTTCTTAGCATTGGCAAGAGAGGTTCCTAAAACCTGAAGGTAACTTTACTTTTCTTCACTGGTAAATCTAACATGTTTGGTTAGCACCTGTATTTCAACGGCTAAATTACAAACAATAGTATGCCAATCGTAAAATGTTGATCAACACCAATTTAGCAATCATGAAACGGAATCATTTTGGATAATATTGTCTAATTTCCTTTCATATCCAACGTTAAAACAACACTAAACATGCATCTCTTCAACAATGTGATATACTTTTTGTAATTTGTAGGTGTACAATCTGCGGCGCTCTGCAGCTTTCAGAGAGAAGTGAAAAAGCTTACGG
Source organism: Pungitius pungitius (assembly GCF_949316345.1). Taxonomy (NCBI): domain Eukaryota; kingdom Metazoa; phylum Chordata; class Actinopteri; order Perciformes; family Gasterosteidae; genus Pungitius; species Pungitius pungitius. Next base: position 163,069 of record NW_026909895.1, on the reverse strand, counting down.
CACCTGGGATTCCCAGGCGGTCTTCCATCCAGGTACTAACCAGGCCCTGCTCTGCTTAGCTTCCGAGATCAGACGAGATCGGGCGGAACCAGAGAGGTATGGCCGTAAGCTGCTTTTTATCTTTTTCCTAATCCTTTATAATGCGTCAATGAATTATGACACGCCAGCCGTTGGCATCTTTGTGTGGGTTAAATAAGGGTATGCAAAGAAGGCTGTGACATCCCATGCCGAAAATTGGATGGACTAGAGAAGACCCGCCCAGGAGTCCCAGCCAATCGGTGAATGGCCATTGCAGTCCCCGCCACCTCAAATGGCCTGACGATGGTATGGACGTAAGCCACCTTTCATCTTCTTCCTATTGCATCTCTTCTACAATGTGAATTTTTTTTTACAATTGTGTAGGTGTACAATTTACGGCGCTGGGCGGCTTTCAGAGAGAGAAGTGAAAAAGCTTACGGCACCTGGGATTCCCAGGCGGTCTTCCATCCAGGTACTAACCAGGCCCTGCTCTGCTTAGCTTCCGAGATCAGACGAGATCGGGCGGAACCAGAGAGGTATGGCCGTAAGCTGCTTTTTATCTTTTTCCTAATCCTTTATAATGCGTCAATGAATTATGACACGCCAGCCGTTGGCATCTTTGTGTGGGTTAAATAAGGGTATGCAAAGAAGGCTGTGACATCCCAAGCCGAAAATTGGATGGACTAGAGAAGACCCGCCCAGGAGTCCCAGCCAATCGGTGAATGGCCATTGCAGTCCCCGCCACCTCAAATGGCCTGACGATGGTATGGACGTAAGCCACCTTTCATCTTCTTCCTATTGCATCTCTTCTACAATGTGAAATTTTTTTTACAATTGTGTAGGTGTACAATTTACGGCGCTGGGCGGCTTTCGGAGAGAGAAGTGAAAAAGCTTACGGCACCTGGGATTCCCAGGCGGTCTTCCATCCAGGTACTAACCAGGCCCTGCTCTGCTTAGCTTCCGAGATCAGACGAGATCGGGCGGAACCAGAGAGGTATGGACGTAAGCTGCTTTTCATCTTTTTCCTAATCCTTTAAAACGTGTCAAAGATAATCAGAAGTTTCTTTTTCTAAAATTGAAGCAGTTCTTAGCATTGGCAAGAGAGGTTCCTAAAGCCTGAAGGTAACTTTACTTTTCTTCACTGGCAATTCTAACATGTTGGGTTAGCACCTGTATTTCAACGGCTAAATTACAAACAACAGTATGCCAATCGTAAATGTTGACCAACACTAATTTAGCAATCATGAAACGGAATGATTTTGGATAATATTGTCTAATTTCCTTTCATATCCAACGTTAAAACAGGTGTACAATCTGCGGCGCTCGGCGGCTTTCGGAGAGAGAAGTGAAAAAGCTTACGGCACCTGGGATTCCCAGGCGGTCTTCCATCCAGGTACTAACCAGGCCCTGCTCTGCTTAGCTTCCGAGAACAGACGAGATCGGGCGGAACCAGAGAGGTATGGACGTAAGCTGCTTTTCATCTTTTTCCTAATCCTTTAAAACGTGTCAAAGATAATCAGAAGTTTCTTTTTCTAAAATTGAAGCAGTTCTTAGCATTGGCAAGAGAGGTTCCTAAAGCCTGAAGGTAACTTTACTTTTCTTCACTGGCAATTCTAACATGTTGGGTTAGCACCTGTATTTCAACGGCTAAATTACAAACAACAGTATGCCAATCGTAAATGTTGACCAACACTAATTTAGCAATCATGAAACGGAATCATTTTGGATAATATTGTCTAATTTCCTTTCATATCCAACGTTAAAACAGGTGTACAATCTGCGGCGCTCGGCGGCTTTCGGAGAGAGAAGTGAAAAAGCTTACGGCACCTGGGATTCCCAGGCGGTCTTCCATCCAGGTACTAACCAGGCCCTGCTCTGCTTAGCTTCCGAGATCAGACGAGATCGGGCGGAACCAGAGAGGTATGGACGTAAGCTGCTTTTCATCTTTTTCCTAATCCTTTAAAACGTGTCAAAGATAATCAGAAGTTTCTTTTTCTAAAATTGAAGCAGTTCTTAGCATTGGCAAGAGAGGTTCCTAAAGCCTGAAGGTAACTTTACTTTTCTTCACTGGCAATTCTAACATGTTGGGTTAGCACCTGTATTTCAACGGCTAAATTACAAACAACAGTATGCCAATCGTAAATGTTGACCAACACTAATTTAGCAATCATGAAACGGAATCATTTTGGATAATATTGTCTAATTTCCTTTCATATCCAACGTTAAAACAGGTGTACAATCTGCGGCGCTCGGCGGCTTTCGGAGAGAGAAGTGAAAAAGCTTACGGCACCTGGGATTCCCAGGCGGTCTTCCATCCAGGTACTAACCAGGCCCTGCTCTGCTTAGCTTCCGAGATCAGACGAGATCGGGCGGAACCAGAGAGGTATGGCCGTAAGCTGCTTTTTATCTTTTTCCTAATCCTTTATAATGCGTCAATGAATTATGACACGCCTGCCGTTGGCATCTTTGTGTGGGTTAAATAAGGGTATGCAAAGAAGGCTGTGACATCCCATGCCGAAAATTGGATGGACTAGAGAAGACCCGCCCAGGAGTCCCAGCCAATCGGTGAATGGCCATTGCAGTCCCCGCCACCTCAAATGGCCTGACGATGGTATGGACGTAAGCCACCTTTCATCTTCTTCCTATTGCATCTCTTCTACAATGTGATAAACTTTTTACAATTGTGTAGGTGTACAAGCTACGGCGCTGGGCGGCTTTCAGAGAGAGAAGTGAAAAAGCTTACGGCACCTGGGATTCCCAGGCGGTCTTTCATCCAGGTACTAACCAGGCGCTGCTCTGCTTAGCTTCCGAGATCAGACGAGATCGGGCGGAACCAGAGAGGTATGGCCGTAAGCTGCTTTTTATCTTTTTCCTAATCCTTTATAATGCGTCAAAGATAATCAGAAGAGTTTCTTTTTCTAAAATTGAAGCAGTTCTTAGGATTGGCAAGAGAGGTTTCTAAAACCTGAAGGTAACTTTACTTTTCTTCACTGGCAATTCTAACATGTTGGGTTAGCACCTGTATTTCAACGGCTAAATTACAAACAAAAGTATGCCAATTGTTAAATGTTGATCAACACTAATTTAGCAACCATGAAACGGAATCATTTTGGATAATATTGTCTAATTGCCTTTCATATCCAACGTTAAAACAACACTAAACATGCATCTCTTCAACAATGTGATATACTTTTTGTAATTTGTAGGTGTACAATCTGCGGCGCTCGGCGGCTTTCGGTGAGAGAAGTGAAAAAGCTTACGGCACCTGGGATTCCCAGGCGGTCTTCCATCCAGGTACTAACCAGGCCCCGCTCTGCTTAGCTTCTGAGATCAGACGAGATCGGGCGGAACCAGAGAGGTATGGCTGTAAGCTGCTTTTTATCTTTTTCCTAATCCTTTAAAACGTGTCAAAGATAATCAGAAGTTTCTTTTTCTAAAATTGAAGCAGTTCTTAGCATTGGCAAGAGAGGTTCCTAAAACCTGAAGGTAACTTTACTTTTCTTCACTGGTAAATCTAACATGTTTGGTTAGCACCTGTATTTCAACGGCTAAATTACAAACAATAGTATGCCAATCGTAAAATGTTGATCAACACCAATTTAGCAATCATGAAACGGAATCATTTTGGATAATATTGTCTAATTTCCTTTCATATCCAACGTTAAAACAACACTAAACATGCATCTCTTCAACAATGTGATATACTTTTTGTAATTTGTAGGTGTACAATCTGCGGCGCTCTGCAGCTTTCAGAGAGAAGTGAAAAAGCTTACGGCACCTGGGATTCCCAGGCGGTCTTCCATCCAGGTACTAACCAGGCCCTGCTCTGCTTAGCTTCCGAGATCAGACGAGATCGGGCGGAACCAGAGAGGTATGGCCGTAAGCTGCTTTTTATCTTTTTCCTAATCCTTTATAATGCGTCAATGAATTATGACACGCCAGCCGTTGGCATCTTTGTGTGGGTTAAATAAGGGTATGCAAAGAAGGCTGTGACATCCCATGCCGAAAATTGGATGGACTAGAGAAGACCCGCCCAGGAGTCCCAGCCAATCGGTGAATGGCCATTGCAGTCCCCGCCACCTCAAATGGCCTGACGATGGTATGGACGTAAGCCACCTTTCATCTTCTTCCTATTGCATCTCTTCTACAATGTGAATTTTTTTTTACAATTGTGTAGGTGTACAATTTACGGCGCTGGGCGGCTTTCAGAGAGAGAAGTGAAAAAGCTTACGGCACCTGGGATTCCCAGGCGGTCTTCCATCCAGGTACTAACCAGGCCCTGCTCTGCTTAGCTTCCGAGATCAGACGAGATCGGGCGGAACCAGAGAGGTATGGCCGTAAGCTGCTTTTTATCTTTTTCCTAATCCTTTATAATGCGTCAATGAATTATGACACGCCAGCCGTTGGCATCTTTGTGTGGGTTAAATAAGGGTATGCAAAGAAGGCTGTGACATCCCAAGCCGAAAATTGGATGGACTAGAGAAGACCCGCCCAGGAGTCCCAGCCAATCGGTGAATGGCCATTGCAGTCCCCGCCACCTCAAATGGCCTGACGATGGTACGGACGTAAGCCACCTTTCATCTTCTTCCTATTGCATCTCTTCTACAATGTGAAATTTTTTTTACAATTGTGTAGGTGTACAATCTACGGCGCTGGGCGGCTTTCAGAGAGAGAAGTGAAAAAGCTTACGGCACCTGGGGTTCCCAGGCGGTCTTCCATCCAGGTACTAACCAGGCCCTGCTCTGCTTAGCTTCCGAGAACAGACGAGATCGGGCGGAACCAGAGAGGTATGGACGTAAGCTGCTTTTCATCTTTTTCCTAATCCTTTAAAACGTGTCAAAGATAATCAGAAGTTTCTTTTTCTAAAATTGAAGCAGTTCTTAGCAATGGCAAGAGAGGTTCCTAAAGCCTGAAGGTAACTTTACTTTTCTTCACTGGCAATTCTAACATGTTGGGTTAGCACCTGTATTTCAACGGCTAAATTACAAACAACAGTATGCCAATCGTAAATGTTGACCAACACTAATTTAGCAATCATGAAACGGAATCATTTTGGATAATATTGTCTAATTTCCTTTCATATCCAACGTTAAAACAGGTGTACAATCTGCGGCGCTCGGCGGCTTTCGGAGAGAGAAGTGAAAAAGCTTACGGCACCTGGGATTCCCAGGCGGTCTTCCATCCAGGTACTAACCAGGCCCTGCTCTGCTTAGCTTCCGAGATCAGACGAGATCGGGCGGAACCAGAGAGGTATGGCCGTAAGCTGCTTTTTATCTTTTTCCTAATCCTTTATAATGCGTCAATGAATTATGACACGCCTGCCGTTGGCATCTTTGTGTGGGTTAAATAAGGGTATGCAAAGAAGGCTGTGACATCCCATGCCGAAAATTGGATGGACTAGAGAAGACCCGCCCAGGAGTCCCAGCAAATCGGTGAATGGCCATTGCAGTCCCCGCCACCTCAAATGGCCTGACGATGGTATGGACGTAAGCCACCTTTCATCTTCTTCCTATTGCATCTCTTCTACAATGTGAATTTTTTTTTACAATTGTGTAGGTGTACAATCTACGGCGCTGGGCGGCTTTCAGAGAGAGAAGTGAAAAAGCTTACGGCACCTGGGATTCCCAGGCGGTCTTCCATCCAGGTACTAACCAGTCCCTGCTCTGCTTAGCTTCCGAGATCAGACGAGATCGGGCGGAACCAGAGAGGTATGGACGTAAGCTGCTTTTAATCTTTTTCCTAATCCTTTAAAACGTGTCAAAGATAATCAGAAGTTTCTTTTTCTAAAATTGAAGCAGTTCTTAGCATTGGCAAGAGAGGTTCCTAAAGCCTGAAGGTAACTTTACTTTTCTTCACTGGCAATTCTAACATGTTGGGTTAGCACCTGTATTTCAACGGCTAAATTACAAACAACAGTATGCCAATCGTAAATGTTGACCAACACTAATTTAGCAATCATGAAACGGAATCATTTTGGATAATATTGTCTAATTTCTTTTCATATCCAACGTTAAAACAGGTGTACAATCTGCGGCGCTCGGCGGCTTTCGGAGAGAGAAGTGAAAAAGCTTACGGCACCTGGGATTCCCAGGCGGTCTTCCATCCAGGTACTAACCAGGCCCTGCTCTGCTTAGCTTCCGAGATCAGACGAGATCGGGCGGAACCAGAGAGGTATGGCCGTAAGCTGCTTTTTATCTTTTTCCTAATCCTTTATAATGCGTCAATGAATTATGACACGCCTGCCGTTGGCATCTTTGTGTGGGTTAAATAAGGGTATGCAAAGAAGGCTGTGACATCCCATGCCGAAAATTGGATGGACTAGAGAAGACCCGCCCAGGAGTCCCAGCCAATCGGTGAATGGCCATTGCAGTCCCCGCCACCTCAAATGGCCTGATGATGGTATGGACGTAAGCCACCTTTCATCTTCTTCCTATTGCATCTCTTCTACAATGTGAATTTTTTTTTACAATTGTGTAGGTGTACAATCTACGGCGCTGGGCGGCTTTCAGAGAGAGAAGTTAAAAAGCTTACGGCACCTGGGATTCCCAGGCGGTCTTCCATCCAGGTACTAACCAGGCCCTGCTCTGCTTAGCTTCCGAGATCAGACGAGATCGGGCGGAACCAGAGAGGTATGGCCGTAAGCTGCTTTTCATCTTTTTCCTAATCCTTTAAAACGTGTCAAAGATAATCAGAAGTTTCTTTTTCTAAAATTGAAGCAGTTCTTAGCATTGGCAAGAGAGGTTCCTAAAACCTAAAGGGAACTTTACTTTTCTTCACTGGTAAATCTAACATGTTTGGTTAGCACCTGTATTTCAACGGCTAAATTACAAACAAAAGTATGCCAATTGTTAAATGTTGATCAACACTAATTTAGCAATCATGAAACGGAATCATTTTGGATAATATTGTCTAATTTCCTTTCATATCCAACGTTAAAACAGGTGTACAATCTGCGGCGCTCGGCGGCTTTCGGAGAGAGAAGTGAAAAAGCTTACGGCACCTGAGATTCCCAGGCGGTCTTCCATCCAGGTACTAACCAGGCCCTGCTCTGCTTAGCTTCCGAGATCAGACGAGATCGGGCGGAACCAGAGAGGTATGGCCGTAAGCTGCTTTTTATCTTTTTCCTAATCCTTTATAATGCGTCAATGAATTATGACACGCCTGCCGTTGGCATCTTTGTGTGGGTTAAATAAGGGTATGCAAAGAAGGCTGTGACATCCCATGCCGAAAATTGGATGGACTAGAGAAGACCCGCCCAGGGGTCCCAGCCAATCGGTGAATGGCCATTGCAGTCCCCGCCACCTCAAATGGCCTGACGATGGTACGGACGTAAGCCACCTTTCATCTTCTTCCTATTGCATCTCTTCTACAATGTGAATTTTTTTTTACAATTGTGTAGGTGTACAATTTACGGCGCTGGGCGGCTTTCAGAGAGAGAAGTGAAAAAGCTTACGGCACCTGGGATTCCCAGGCGGTCTTCCATCCAGGTACTAACCAGGCCCTGCTCTGCTTAGCTTCCGAGAACAGACGAGATCGGGCGGAACCAGAGAGGTATGGACGTAAGCTGCTTTTCATCTTTTTCCTAATCCTTTAAAACGTGTCAAAGATAATCAGAAGTTTCTTTTTCTAAAATTGAAGCAGTTCTTAGCATTGGCAAGAGAGGTTCCTAAAGCCTGAAGGTAACTTTACTTTTCTTCACTGGCAATTCTAACATGTTGGGTTAGCACCTGTATTTCAACGGCTAAATTACAAACAAAAGTATGCCAATTGTTAAATGTTGATCAACACTAATTTAGCAATCATGAAACGGAATCATTTTGGATAATATTGTCTAATTTCCTTTCATATCCAACGTTAAAACAGGTGTACAATCTGCGGCGCTCGGCGGCTTTCGGAGAGAGAAGTGAAAAAGCTTACGGCACCTGAGATTCCCAGGCGGTCTTCCATCCAGGTACTAACCAGGCCCTGCTCTGCTTAGCTTCCGAGATCAGACGAGATCGGGCGGAACCAGAGAGGTATGGCCGTAAGCTGCTTTTTATCTTTTTCCTAATCCTTTATAATGCGTCAATGAATTATGACACGCCTGCCGTTGGCATCTTTGTGTGGGTTAAATAAGGGTATGCAAAGAAGGCTGTGACATCCCATGCCGAAAATTGGATGGACTAGAGAAGACCCGCCCAGGGGTCCCAGCCAATCGGTGAATGGCCATTGCAGTCCCCGCCACCTCAAATGGCCTGACGATGGTACGGACGTAAGCCACCTTTCATCTTCTTCCTATTGCATCTCTTCTACAATGTGAATTTTTTTTTACAATTGTGTAGGTGTACAATTTACGGCGCTGGGCGGCTTTCAGAGAGAGAAGTGAAAAAGCTTACGGCACCTGGGATTCCCAGGCGGTCTTCCATCCAGGTACTAACCAGGCCCTGCTCTGCTTAGCTTCCGAGAACAGACGAGATCGGGCGGAACCAGAGAGGTATGGCCGTAAGCTGCTTTTTATCTTTTTCCTAATCCTTTATAATGCGTCAAAGATAATCAGAAGAGTTTCTTTTTCTAAAATTGAAGCAGTTCTTAGGATTGGCAAGAGAGGTTTCTAAAACCTGAAGGTAACTTTACTTTTCTTCACTGGCAATTCTAACATGTTGGGTTAGCACCTGTATTTCAACGGCTAAATTACAAACAAAAGTATGCCAATTGTTAAATGTTGATCAACACTAATTTAGCAACCATGAAACGGAATCATTTTGGATAATATTGTCTAATTGCCTTTCATATCCAACGTTAAAACAACACTAAACATGCATCTCTTCAACAATGTGATATACTTTTTGTAATTTGTAGGTGTACAATCTGCGGCGCTCGGCGGCTTTCGGTGAGAGAAGTGAAAAAGCTTACGGCACCTGGGATTCCCAGGCGGTCTTCCATCCAGGTACTAACCAGGCCCTGCTCTGCTTAGCTTCCGAGATCAGACGAGATCGGGCGGAACCAGAGAGGTATGGCCGTAAGCTGCTTTTTATCTTTTTCCTAATCCTTTATAATGCGTCAATGAATTATGACACGCCAGCCGTTGGCATCTTTGTGTGGGTTAAATAAGGGTATGCAAAGAAGGCTGTGACATCCCAAGCCGAAAATTGGATGGACTAGAGAAGACCCGCCCAGGAGTCCCAGCCAATCGGTGAATGGCCATTGCAGTCCCCGCCACCTCAAATGGCCTGACGATGGTACGGACGTAAGCCACCTTTCATCTTCTTCCTATTGCATCTCTTCTACAATGTGAAATTTTTTTTACAATTGTGTAGGTGTACAATCTACGGCGCTGGGCGGCTTTCAGAGAGAGAAGTGAAAAAGCTTACGGCACCTGGGGTTCCCAGGCGGTCTTCCATCCAGGTACTAACCAGGCCCTGCTCTGCTTAGCTTCCGAGAACAGACGAGATCGGGCGGAACCAGAGAGGTATGGACGTAAGCTGCTTTTCATCTTTTTCCTAATCCTTTAAAACGTGTCAAAGATAATCAGAAGTTTCTTTTTCTAAAATTGAAGCAGTTCTTAGCATTGGCAAGAGAGGTTCCTAAAGCCTGAAGGTAACTTTACTTTTCTTCACTGGCAATTCTAACATGTTGGGTTAGCACCTGTATTTCAACGGCTAAATTACAAACAACAGTATGCCAATCGTAAATGTTGACCAACACTAATTTAGCAATCATGAAACGGAATCATTTTGGATAATATTGTCTAATTTCCTTTCATATCCAACGTTAAAACAGGTGTACAATCTGCGGCGCTCGGCGGCTTTCGGAGAGAGAAGTGAAAAAGCTTACGGCACCTGGGATTCCCAGGCGGTCTTCCATCCAGGTACTAACCAGGCCCTGCTCTGCTTAGCTTCCGAGATCAGACGAGATCGGGCGGAACCAGAGAGGTATGGCCGTAAGCTGCTTTTTATCTTTTTCCTAATCCTTTATAATGCGTCAATGAATTATGACACGCCTGCCGTTGGCATCTTTGTGTGGGTTAAATAAGGGTATGCAAAGAAGGCTGTGACATCCCATGCCGAAAATTGGATGGACTAGAGAAGACCCGCCCAGGAGTCCCAGCAAATCGGTGAATGGCCATTGCAGTCCCCGCCACCTCAAATGGCCTGACGATGGTATGGACGTAAGCCACCTTTCATCTTCTTCCTATTGCATCTCTTCTACAATGTGAATTTTTTTTTACAATTGTGTAGGTGTACAATCTACGGCGCTGGGCGGCTTTCAGAGAGAGAAGTGAAAAAGCTTACGGCACCTGGGATTCCCAGGCGGTCTTCCATCCAGGTACTAACCAGTCCCTGCTCTGCTTAGCTTCCGAGATCAGACGAGATCGGGCGGAACCAGAGAGGTATGGACGTAAGCTGCTTTTCATCTTTTTCCTAATCCTTTAAAACGTGTCAAAGATAATCAGAAGTTTCTTTTTCTAAAATTGAAGCAGTTCTTAGCATTGGCAAGAGAGGTTCCTAAAGCCTGAAGGTAACTTTACTTTTCTTCACTGGCAATTCTAACATGTTGGGTTAGCACCTGTATTTCAACGGCTAAATTACAAACAACAGTATGCCAATCGTAAATGTTGACCAACACTAATTTAGCAATCATGAAACGGAATCATTTTGGATAATATTGTCTAATTTCTTTTCATATCCAACGTTAAAACAGGTGTACAATCTGCGGCGCTCGGCGGCTTTCGGAGAGAGAAGTGAAAAAGCTTACGGCACCTGGGATTCCCAGGCGGTCTTCCATCCAGGTACTAACCAGGCCCTGCTCTGCTTAGCTTCCGAGATCAGACGAGATCGGGCGGAACCAGAGAGGTATGGCCGTAAGCTGCTTTTTATCTTTTTCCTAATCCTTTATAATGCGTCAATGAATTATGACACGCCTGCCGTTGGCATCTTTGTGTGGGTTAAATAAGGGTATGCAAAGAAGGCTGTGACATCCCATGCCGAAAATTGGATGGACTAGAGAAGACCCGCCCAGGAGTCCCAGCCAATCGGTGAATGGCCATTGCAGTCCCCGCCACCTCAAATGGCCTGATGATGGTATGGACGTAAGCCACCTTTCATCTTCTTCCTATTGCATCTCTTCTACAATGTGAATTTTTTTTTACAATTGTGTAGGTGTACAATCTACGGCGCTGGGCGGCTTTCAGAGAGAGAAGTTAAAAAGCTTACGGCACCTGGGATTCCCAGGCGGTCTTCCATCCAGGTACTAACCAGGCCCTGCTCTGCTTAGCTTCCGAGATCAGACGAGATCGGGCGGAACCAGAGAGGTATGGCCGTAAGCTGCTTTTCATCTTTTTCCTAATCCTTTAAAACGTGTCAAAGATAATCAGAAGTTTCTTTTTCTAAAATTGAAGCAGTTCTTAGCATTGGCAAGAGAGGTTCCTAAAACCTAAAGGGAACTTTACTTTTCTTCACTGGTAAATCTAACATGTTTGGTTAGCACCTGTATTTCAACGGCTAAATTACAAACAAAAGTATGCCAATTGTTAAATGTTGATCAACACTAATTTAGCAATCATGAAACGGAATCATTTTGGATAATATTGTCTAATTTCCTTTCATATCCAACGTTAAAACAGGTGTACAATCTGCAGCGCTCGGCGGCTTTCGGAGAGAGAAGTGAAAAAGCTTACGGCACCTGAGATTCCCAGGCGGTCTTCCATCCAGGTACTAACCAGGCCCTGCTCTGCTTAGCTTCCGAGATCAGACGAGATCGGGCGGAACCAGAGAGGTATGGCCGTAAGCTGCTTTTTATCTTTTTCCTAATCCTTTATAATGCGTCAATGAATTATGACACGCCTGCCGTTGGCATCTTTGTGTGGGTTAAATAAGGGTATGCAAAGAAGGCTGTGACATCCCATGCCGAAAATTGGATGGACTAGAGAAGACCCGCCCAGGGGTCCCAGCCAATCGGTGAATGGCCATTGCAGTCCCCGCCACCTCAAATGGCCTGACGATGGTACGGACGTAAGCCACCTTTCATCTTCTTCCTATTGCATCTCTTCTACAATGTGAATTTTTTTTTACAATTGTGTAGGTGTACAATTTACGGCGCTGGGCGGCTTTCAGAGAGAGAAGTGAAAAAGCTTACGGCACCTGGGATTCCCAGGCGGTCTTCCATCCAGGTACTAACCAGGCCCTGCTCTGCTTAGCTTCCGAGAACAGACGAGATCGGGCGGAACCAGAGAGGTATGGACGTAAGCTGCTTTTCATCTTTTTCCTAATCCTTTAAAACGTGTCAAAGATAATCAGAAGTTTCTTTTTCTAAAATTGAAGCAGTTCTTAGCATTGGCAAGAGAGGTTCCTAAAGCCTGAAGGTAACTTTACTTTTCTTCACTGGCAATTCTAACATGTTGGGTTAGCACCTGTATTTCAACGGCTAAATTACAAACAAAAGTATGCCAATTGTTAAATGTTGATCAACACTAATTTAGCAATCATGAAACGGAATCATTTTGGATAATATTGTCTAATTTCCTTTCATATCCAACGTTAAAACAGGTGTACAATCTGCGGCGCTCGGCGGCTTTCGGAGAGAGAAGTGAAAAAGCTTACGGCACCTGAGATTCCCAGGCGGTCTTCCATCCAGGTACTAACCAGGCCCTGCTCTGCTTAGCTTCCGAGATCAGACGAGATCGGGCGGAACCAGAGAGGTATGGCCGTAAGCTGCTTTTTATCTTTTTCCTAATCCTTTATAATGCGTCAATGAATTATGACACGCCTGCCGTTGGCATCTTTGTGTGGGTTAAATAAGGGTATGCAAAGAAGGCTGTGACATCCCATGCCGAAAATTGGATGGACTAGAGAAGACCCGCCCAGGGGTCCCAGCCAATCGGTGAATGGCCATTGCAGTCCCCGCCACCTCAAATGGCCTGACGATGGTACGGACGTAAGCCACCTTTCATCTTCTTCCTATTGCATCTCTTCTACAATGTGAATTTTTTTTTACAATTGTGTAGGTGTACAATTTACGGCGCTGGGCGGCTTTCAGAGAGAGAAGTGAAAAAGCTTACGGCACCTGGGATTCCCAGGCGGTCTTCCATCCAGGTACTAACCAGGCCCTGCTCTGCTTAGCTTCCGAGAACAGACGAGATCGGGCGGAACCAGAGAGGTATGGCCGTAAGCTGCTTTTTATCTTTTTCCTAGTCCTTTATAATGCGTCAAAGATAATCAGAAGAGTTTCTTTTTCTAAAATTGAAGCAGTTCTTAGGATTGGCAAGAGAGGTTTCTAAAACCTGAAGGTAACTTTACTTTTCTTCACTGGCAATTCTAACATGTTGGGTTAGCACCTGTATTTCAACGGCTAAATTACAAACAAAAGTATGCCAATTGTTAAATGTTGATCAACACTAATTTAGCAACCATGAAACGGAATCATTTTGGATAATATTGTCTAATTGCCTTTCATATCCAACGTTAAAACAACACTAAACATGCATCTCTTCAACAATGTGATATACTTTTTGTAATTTGTAGGTGTACAATCTGCGGCGCTCGGCGGCTTTCGGTGAGAGAAGTGAAAAAGCTTACGGCACCTGGGATTCCCAGGCGGTCTTCCATCCAGGTACTAACCAGGCCCTGCTCTGCTTAGCTTCCGAGATCAGACGAGATCGGGCGGAACCAGAGAGGTATGGCCGTAAGCTGCTTTTTATCTTTTTCCTAATCCTTTATAATGCGTCAATGAATTATGACACGCCTGCCGTTGGCATCTTTGTGTGGGTTAAATAAGGGTATGCAAAGAAGGCTGTGACATCCCATGGCGAAAATTGGATGGACTAGAGAAGACCCGCCCAGGAGTCCCAGCCAATCGGTGAATGGCCATTGCAGTCCCCGCCACCTCAAATGGCCTGACGATGGTATGGACGTAAGCCACCTTTCATCTTCTTCCTATTGCATCTCTTCTACAATGTGAATTTTTTTTTACAATTGTGTAGGTGTACAATCTACGGCGCTGGGCGGCTTTCAGAGAGAGAAGTGAAAAAGCTTACGGCACCTGGGATTCCCAGGCGGTCTTCCATCCAGGTACTAACCAGGCCCTGCTCTGCTTAGCTTCCGAGATTTTTTTTTTTTTCCTTTTATTATCAAAAATACAAAAAATACATTACATTTGTTTTTTCACACTCATACACCCACGCAACACATATTTATCATATCATATTACATCATATCATATTACAATTACAGACCCAGGAGTTTAATTCTCAATTAGAAATAGAAGACGAGCCCCTGCCCTTCTACAACTTCACCCATCGCTGTCTTATTTAAAAAATGCTCCGAGACCCATTCTTTCCTACAGACATACAGCAGTCTAATGTGTGCTTTTAACATATTCTTGTACAACTCCAAAATGCTTACAGTCTTTCCTTCGTACAGTGCATAATTTCTCCTCAGGATTACTGCGTGCCTGGCAAATGCAAGGAGTGTATTCACTTGGGCTTCAGCCCCTCCTTTACTTTTTTTGGGCATGCCAAAAAGCCATATCCAGTCCCAGTCTTTCAGACTCTCTTCATTTACACCACATTGATTGCATAACATTCTGCGCACATATATCTGCAAACTTTTTAGGGCTGGACATTCAAGTGTGAGATGTTCCAAAGTCTCGTCCTCTAGCCCACACACCGCACAAGTCCTTTCAAATTTGTCTCTGTATATTTGATGGAGGACGATGCTTGTGAAAATCCGCCTGTGCCTCAGTTTGAATTCTGTGTTGAAAACTGAATGTGGGATAAATGGGACGTTTAGGTTCCCCCAGATTGTCTGGATTTCTTTTTTTGGAAACATGCTTGCCCATCTTGGTTCTGATGCTGGTTTCTTGACCAGTTTTCTAATTAGAATGTTGTAGATTACCTTTGTTTTTATTTGTGTAACTGGGATATTCTTTCCATTGTGGCACAGAATAAAGTTCACCCCGTCGCCCTGCCCTTTGCTGTTACTGCGCATCAATGTTTGCCATTCCTTGCAAATACATTTATTAACTCTCAACCCAATTTCCGCTATCTGTTTCTTCTTAAAAAACACCCCCGCTCTGTTCAAGATCGCTAATGCTTTCCCACAATCAAAACCCAACTTACCCCCTCTCCCGTCGGCCCCCCCCAGTGTCGTCAGGCCTGCCTCACGGAGCGGCTTGGACGCCAGGGGCCTGCCTTTGTGCAAGAAGAAAGGTGAGTTGAGGATCGGTAACAGCATCACCTGCTCTCTGTATTCCATGTCCGGTCTGAGGTGGGGCGGAAACTTGTCCCAGGCCTCCAACATTTCCCGGTAGAAACCTGGAAACCCTCCAGAAACATTTCTTGGAGCAAAAGCAAACAGGTTGTAGTTATTCTTCTCACCGTACTCTGTCAGGAGGGTCGCCAGGTTGTCTTTCCATGGATGTTGCCTTCTCAGGTCAAGAAATTTCCCAATTAGCTTAACCCTCAGAGCATCTCTTTTGGCTCTGAGGTCAATCAGATCTAGACCCCCCTCCCTTTTGCTAGCGATTAGCGTCCTGCGGGCGATCGTATTGCCCTTCCTCTTCCACAAGAATGAGGAAATCACTGCATTAATTGAATCTGAAGCCCAATTCGGCATCTCGCAAGACCCCAAAATGTAGTTAACTTTTGACAATACTAGCGCATTAGATATGATTACCTTCCCTCTTAGGTTCAGGCCCCTGGCGTACCACAGGTTACATATGTTTTTAATTTTCTCAATAATTTCTGTCCAGGTTTTGTCCCTGGCGCCTTCTTCATTTTCCCCTATATATACCCCAAGTACTTTCCTCACGTCTTGTACTATTTTGAACCCCCATTTGTTATCCAGAGCTTCGTCTTTATTAAAAACCATTAATTCAGTTTTTGTCATGTTGATTTTTGCCCCTGAGGCGACTCCGAATTCCTCCATGTGCTCCATGATGTGGTCAATGCTTTTTGTATCCTTAACACAAATGTTGATGTCATCAGCATATTGGATTATTTTAATTTCCCTGCCTTTACTAGTTTTCACTCCATCTATTCTCTTATCCTCCACTAGCATCAATGCCAGGGGTTCTGCCACAAGGCTGTAGAGCATAGCGGACAACGGGCATCCCTGTCTGACCGCCCTTTTCAACTCAACAGGCTCGGTGAGGGCCCCGTTGACCCTGACTCTACTTTTTGCTTCAGCATATAATAATTTCACCCAGTTTATAAATTCCCCCCCGAACCCATACGCCTTTAGTGCTTCCCAAAGGAATCGATGTTCTACCCTGTCAAAGGCCTTTTCCAGATCGATTCCCAGCAGATAGCCCCCTTCTTTTTTCATGATCCTGACTAGGTCTTTTATCAGGATGATGTTGTCATGTATATCTCTACCAGGTATGCTATATGTTTGCGTATCCATAATTATTGTCTTAATCACTTTTTTTAGTCTGTTTGCCAATACTTTTGCTAATATTTTATAATCTGTATTTAAAACACTGATTGGTCTATAATTTCCCAGTTTGTCCCTAGTACCTTTATTTTTATAGATCAAGGTAATTATCCCCTCTGTGAACGTTTCAGGCATGCTTTGGCTTAATTGCATTTCATTATATACAGTTAACAGGACCGGAGCAAACAGGTCAGGGAACCTTTGATATAATTCGGCAGTTAGCCCATCCTTTCCTGGACTCTTGTTCCTGTTTAGATTTTTGATGGCCACTTCTATTTCCTCTACCCGGATTGGCTGCTCACAAAAGGTTTTATCTTCTTCTTGTAGCTGTTTTGTGATATGATTCGTTATTTTTGTAATCTGTGCATTCTGCGGATTTTGGTCAGTATACAATTCTTTGTAGTAATTAAAGACAGTTGCCATAATTTCCTCCTTGTCCTCAATCACAGATTTATTGTCGTTCTCCAGTTGCCTAATATGCTGTCTTTCTTGGGCTGTTTTCTCCAATCCTAAAAAGAACGCTGTGCTCTTTTCTCCTTCTAATAGATGCTGTGCCCTACTCCTAATGGCTGCCCCCTTACATCTTTTTGCTTCCATCTCGTCCAATTTAGCTTTGTAGAGTTCATATTTCTCGCTGGTATGAGTTTCATCGGTTTCTGCCTGTTCTATTTCTATCCTTAACAAGTTGTTTAACATTCTTTCTTCAATCCTTTCTTCCCATCTTTTTTTTTTACAATAATTTATGCTTATTTTTTTAATCCTAAGTTTAGCGTCCTCCCAATAATTTGTCTTTTCTTCTACATATTTAATATCCGTAGCTATATTGTTTAACTCTGTCTCTATTCTTTGTTTGTACTTATCGTCCCGTAGGATGCTATTGTTTAGACACCATAATCCCCTTCCCCTCTCCATTTTGTCCCCAAGTGTCATATTAAGTTGAGCGTGATCACTCAATATATTAAACTTATATTTAATATCTACTATATGTTTAACTCTCCCCGAGGCGACCAGCGCCAGATCTATCCTAGACTGTTTTAATTTGCCCATGACCACTTGCCGCCTCGAAAACCCTCTACTCCTAGGGTTGAAAACCCTCCATGCATCTATCATATTGTTTCCTGTGATTATATTTTTTAAGGTTCTCCTACTCATGTCGCTGTTATATTTATTATTAATTGATACGTCATTGTTAGTTAGGGCGACGTTAAAGTCTCCCATGATTATCGTTTCCACAGTTATCCATTTTTCTAGTTTCTGGAAGAAAGTATTCCTCTCCTCGCCAATATTTGGGGCGTATATATTAATTATTCTGATTGGTTCTCCCTTATAAATCACCTCTATTATAATGCATCTGCCTTCACTATCTTTAAAAATTTCCCTATACCCACTGATGTTTTCTGGGCCGATCAAAATGGCCACCCCACATGACCTTGCGGTCCCCTCACTTGAGAAGACCGTCCCTTTCCATTGCTTTGCACATGTATCTACCCAGTTTGTGTCCCAGTTTGTTTCTTGTAGGCAAACAACATCCACATAACTGTTCTGCATTAGTACCTCATTCATTTTCTGGGTATTCCTACAGCTGTTTATATTTTGTGACGCCAGGGTCAGGGACAGGGAAATCATTATAAAGAGCAGTTGCATTAAATTCCTATTTCTTCTTTGTCATCTTCTTCTTCGCTTTCGTCGACCAAACGTTGTGTCTTTTCCTCACCTCTTTTGCTTCATTTGTAAAGTCCATGTCCGATTCTTCAGATGGCTCCGACAACTGCATTGTCTGCGGCCCCGGCTCGCCTTCTCGCCCCTCCTCCACGTCCAGGGAGGACTCTACCTCCACCTGCCTGGCCGATCTCCTCAGCTTCTGCTGTACCGGCTGGACTGCCTGTGCCGGCTCCGTCTCCGTTTCTCCCACCTGCACCTCATCCACTGCATCTTTCCCCGGTTCACCGCCCGGCTCTCCTATCTCCTCTGGTCCCTCGACCGTCTTCGGCCCACTGGTTGTGGTGGTCTGGTGTCGGTCCTCCTCCACTGGCCCCACCGCGCTGCTCTCCTGGATCACCACCGTGCTGCTGTCACCGTGCTCCTCACCCCCTTGCTCTTCCTTCCTCTCCAGATCCGGTTCGCTTGACCCAGCTTGACTCATCTCCTCTTCACTCACGTTACATATGCATCTTTCTACTTCATTTTTACATAGGGCACACCTTGTCTGTCTCTTTTGTGCACACTCTCTTGCGTAGTGGCCCTGCACACCACACTGGTGGCACATGAATTCTGGGCAGTCTCTGAGAATGTGTCCCGGCTGCATGCACATTCTGCATACTCGAACTTGTTTGTCATGGATGACTCTGAAGTACTCTGCTCCCAACGCCGTGTTAAATTTTGTGGAGTATGGAAGTGACTGAATATGTTGGTTGAACTTCACTCTCACAAACCTTGTCCCATCGGCCACCTTGGTGCCCGGCCACATTCTTCTTTTGATCGGGGACACCGCCGAAACTCCCCATGTTAGCAGTTTGGCTATGATCTCCGAGTCCTCAATGTAATATGGCAGATTTAGGAACGATACTACCAGCTCATCGTTGGTAATTTCACTGACGTGAGCAGTGGCGCCATTAATTTTAAAACCTTCCATGAGTCTCTCTTTTCCCTTCGGGTGGCTCATGGTAGCCTCATATTTGTTGGGGCCTAACACCCGGCAGGCCATAAGACCTCCGCACAGCCCACGGATGCAGCTCATCATTTCCATTATTGGTATGGTATCCTCCCCCTCCATCTCCACTCTCACCGTCAAGCTCTGGTTTCTTTTCCTTTCTTCCTCTCTGGTATTTCTCTCCTCGCTCTCGTTTACGCTTGCCATAAACCTTCTTTTGTCGTCCTCCGTTATCTTGGTCTGTGCTGGTTTGGTCGGCTGGTCTGCCATATTTAATAAAATAAAAATAGACGAAAAACGCCCCTTTCTACCAAAGTGGGGGATATCTAAAAAAGGAGTTTCCCCCCAGGCAGTACAGTACTGCTGGGGGTACTAAACGTCTCAAAGGACAACAAAAAACGCTTAAAGCATCCAAATATAAGCCCAAACAGAGGTGAAAAAGAGAGCCCCTACAAGGAGCCGTGTGGCAAACAAATCTGGTCTACTGGCACTTCCTGCTACCTGCAATGGGCGGAGCCTTCGGTCGTGATCAGACGAGATCGGGCGGAACCAGAGAGGTATGGACGTAAGCTGCTTTTCATCTTTTTCCTAATCCTTTAAAACGTGTCAAAGATAATCAGAAGTTTCTTTTTCTAAAATTGAAGCAGTTCTTAGCATTGGCAAGAGAGGTTCCTAAAGCCTGAAGGTAACTTTACTTTTCTTCACTGGCAATTCTAACATGTTGGGTTAGCACCTGTATTTCAACGGCTAAATTACAAACAACAGTATGCCAATCGTAAATGTTGACCAACACTAATTTAGCAATCATGAAACGGAATCATTTTGGATAATATTGTCTAATTTCCTTTCATATCCAACGTTAAAACAGGTGTACAATCTGCGGCGCTCGGCGGCTTTCGGAGAGAGAAGTGAAAAAGCTTACGGCACCTGGGATTCCCAGGCGGTCTTCCATCCAGGTACTAACCAGGCCCTGCTCTGCTTAGCTTCCGAGATCAGACGAGATCGGGCGGAACCAGAGAGGTATGGCCGTAAGCTGCTTTTTATCTTTTTCCTAATCCTTTATAATGCGTCAATGAATTATGACACGCCTGCCGTTGGCATCTTTGTGTGGGTTAAATAAGGGTATGCAAAGAAGGCTGTGACATCCCATGCCGAAAATTGGATGGACTAGAGAAGACCCGCCCAGGGGTCCCAGCCAATCGGTGAATGGCCATTGCAGTCCCCGCCACCTCAAATGGCCTGACGATGGTACGGACGTAAGCCACCTTTCATCTTCTTCCTATTGCATCTCTTCTACAATGTGAATTTTTTTTTACAATTGTGTAGGTGTACAATTTACGGCGCTGGGCGGCTTTCAGAGAGAGAAGTGAAAAAGCTTACGGCACCTGGGATTCCCAGGCGGTCTTCCATCCAGGTACGAACCAGGCCCTGCTCTGCTTAGCTTCCGAGAACAGACGAGATCGGGCGGAACCAGAGAGGTATGGCCGTAAGCTGCTTTTTATCTTTTTCCTAATCCTTTATAATGCGTCAAAGATAATCAGAAGAGTTTCTTTTTCTAAAATTGAAGCAGTTCTTAGGATTGGCAAGAGAGGTTTCTAAAACCTGAAGGTAACTTTACTTTTCTTCACTGGCAATTCTAACATGTTGGGTTAGCACCTGTATTTCAACGGCTAAATTACAAACAAAAGTATGCCAATTGTTAAATGTTGATCAACACTAATTTAGCAACCATGAAACGGAATCATTTTGGATAATATTGTCTAATTGCCTTTCATATCCAACGTTAAAACAACACTAAACATGCATCTCTTCAACAATGTGATATACTTTTTGTAATTTGTAGGTGTACAATCTGCGGCGCTCGGCGGCTTTCGGTGAGAGAAGTGAAAAAGCTTACGGCACCTGGGATTCCCAGGCGGTCTTCCATCCAGGTACTAACCAGGCCCTGCTCTGCTTAGCTTCCGAGATCAGACGAGATCGGGCGGAACCAGAGAGGTATGGCCGTAAGCTGCTTTTTATCTTTTTCCTAATCCTTTATAATGCGTCAATGAATTATGACACGCCTGCCGTTGGCATCTTTGTGTGGGTTAAATAAGGGTATGCAAAGAAGGCTGTGACATCCCATGGCGAAAATTGGATGGACTAGAGAAGACCCGCCCAGGAGTCCCAGCCAATCGGTGAATGGCCATTGCAGTCCCCGCCACCTCAAATGGCCTGACGATGGTATGGACGTAAGCCACCTTTCATCTTCTTCCTATTGCATCTCTTCTACAATGTGAATTTTTTTTTACAATTGTGTAGGTGTACAATCTACGGCGCTGGGCGGCTTTCAGAGAGAGAAGTTAAAAAGCTTACGGCACCTGGGATTCCCAGGCGGTCTTCCATCCAGGTACTAACCAGGCCCTGCTCTGCTTAGCTTCCGAGATCAGACGAGATCGGGCGGAACCAGAGAGGTATGGCCGTAAGCTGCTTTTCATCTTTTTCCTAATCCTTTAAAACGTGTCAAAGATAATCAGAAGTTTCTTTTTCTAAAATTGAAGCAGTTCTTAGCATTGGCAAGAGAGGTTCCTAAAGCCTGAAGGTAACTTTACTTTTCTTCACTGGCAATTCTAACATGTTGGGTTAGCACCTGTATTTCAACGGCTAAATTACAAACAACAGTATGCCAATGGTAAATGTTGACCAACACTAATTTAGCAATCATGAAACGGAATCATTTTGGATAATATTGTCTAATTTCCTTTCATATCCAACGTTAAAACAGGTGTACAATCTGCGGCGCTCGGCGGCTTTCGGAGAGAGAAGTGAAAAAGCTTACGGCACCTGGGATTCCCAGGCGGTCTTCCATCCAGGTACTAACCAGGCCCTGCTCTGCTTAGCTTCCGAGATCAGACGAGATCGGGCGGAACCAGAGAGGTATGGCCGTAAGCTTCTTTTTATCTTTTTCCTAATCCTTTATAATGCGTCAATGAATTATGACACGCCTGCCGTTGGCATCTTTGTGTGGGTTAAATAAGGGTATGCAAAGAAGGCTGTGACATCCCATGCCGAAAATTGGATGGACTAGAGAAGACCCGCCCAGGAGTCCCAGCCAATCGGTGAATGACCATTGCAGTCCCCGCCACCTCAAATGGCCTGACGATGGTATGGACGTAAGCCACCTTTCATCTTCTTCCTATTGCATCTCTTCTACAATGTGAATTTTTTTTTACAATTGTGTAGGTGTACAATCTACGGCGCTGGGCGGCTTTCAGAGAGAGAAGTTAAAAAGCTTACGGCACCTGGGATTCCCAGGCGGTCTTGCATCCAGGTACTAACCAGGCCCTGCTCTGCTTAGCTTCCGAGAACAGACGAGATCGGGCGGAACCAGAGAGGTATGGCCGTAAGCTGCTTTTCATCTTTTTCCTAATCCTTTAAAACGTGTCAAAGATAATCAGAAGTTTCTTTTTCTAAAATTGAAGCAGTTCTTAGCATTGGCAAGAGAGGTTCCTAAAGCCTGAAGGTAACTTTACTTTTCTTCACTGGCAATTCTAACATGTTGGGTTAGCACCTGTATTTCAACGGCTAAATTACAAACAACAGTATGCCAATGGTAAATGTTGACCAACACTAATTTAGCAATCATGAAACGGAATCATTTTGGATAATATTGTCTAATTTCCTTTCATATCCAACGTTAAAACAGGTGTACAATCTGCGGCGCTCGGCGGCTTTCGGAGAGAGAAGTGAAAAAGCTTACGGCACCTGGGATTCCGAGGCGGTCTTCCATCCAGGTACTAACCAGGCCCTGCTCTGCTTAGCTTCCGAGATCAGACGAGATCGGGCGGAACCAGAGAGGTATGGCCGTAAGCTGCTTTTTATCTTTTTCCTAATCCTTTATAATGCGTCAATGAATTATGACACGCCTGCCGTTGGCATCTTTGTGTGGGTTAAATAAGGGTATGCAAAGAAGGCTGTGACATCCCATGCCGAAAATTGGATGGACTAGAGAAGACCCGCCCAGGAGTCCCAGCCAATCGGTGAATGGCCATTGCAGTCCCCGGCACCTCAAATGGCCTGACGATGGTATGGACGTAAGCCACCTTTCATCTTCTTCCTATTGCATCTCTTCTACAATGTGATAAACTTTTTACAATTGTGTAGGTGTACAAGCTACGGCGCTGGGCGGCTTTCAGAGAGAGAAGTGAAAAAGCTTACGGCACCTGGGATTCCCAGGCGGTCTTCCATCCAGGTACTAACCAGGCCCTGCTCTGCTTAGCTTCCGAGATCAGACGAGATCGGGCGGAACCAGAGAGGTATGGCCGTAAGCTGCTTTTTATCTTTTTCCTAATCCTTTATAATGCGTCAAAGATAATCAGAAGAGTTTCTTTTTCTAAAATTGAAGCAGTTCTTAGGATTGGCAAGAGAGGTTTCTAAAACCTGAAGGTAACTTTACTTTTCTTCACTGGCAATTCTAACATGTTGGGTTAGCACCTGTATTTCAACGGCTAAATTACAAACAAAAGTATGCCAATTGTTAAATGTTGATCAACACTAATTTAGCAACCATGAAACGGAATCATTTTGGATAATATTGTCTAATTGCCTTTCATATCCAACGTTAAAACAACACTAAACATGCATCTCTTCAACAATGTGATATACTTTTTGTAATTTGTAGGTGTACAATCTGCGGCGCTCGGCGGCTTTCGGTGAGAGAAGTGAAAAAGCTTACGGCACCTGGGATTCCCAGGCGGTCTTCCATCCAGGTACTAACCAGGCCCCGCTCTGCTTAGCTTCCGAGATCAGACGAGATCGGGCGGAACCAGAGAGGTATGGCTGTAAGCTGCTTTTTATCTTTTTCCTAATCCTTTAAAACGTGTCAAAGATAATCAGAAGTTTCTTTTTCTAAAATTGAAGCAGTTCTTAGCATTGGCAAGAGAGGTTCCTAAAACCTGAAGGTAACTTTACTTTTCTTCACTGGTAAATCTAACATGTTTGGTTAGCACCTGTATTTCAACGGCTAAATTACAAACAATAGTATGCCAATCGTAAAATGTTGATCAACACCAATTTAGCAATCATGAAACGGAATCATTTTGGATAATATTGTCTAATTTCCTTTCATATCCAACGTTAAAACAACACTAAACATGCATCTCTTCAACAATGTGATATACTTTTTGTAATTTGTAGGTGTTCCCAGGCGGTCTTCCATCCAGGTACTAACCAGGCCCTGCTCTGCTTAGCTTCCGAGATCAGACGAGATCGGGCGGAACCAGAGAGGTATGGCCGTAAGCTGCTTTTTATCTTTTTCCTAATCCTTTATAATGCGTCAATGAATTATGACACGCCTGCCGTTGGCATCTTTGTGTGGGTTAAATAAGGGTATGCAAAGAAGGCTGTGACATCCCATGCCGAAAATTGGATGGACTAGAGAAGACCCGCCCAGGAGTCCCAGCCAATCGGTGAATGGCCATTGCAGTCCCCGCCACCTCAAATGGCCTGACGATGGTATGGACGTAAGCCACCTTTCATCTTCTTCCTATTGCATCTCTTCTACAATGTGATAAACTTTTTACAATTGTGTAGGTGTACAAGCTACGGCGCTGGGCGGCTTTCGGAGAGAGAAGTGAAAAAGCTTACGGC
Organism: Pungitius pungitius; assembly: GCF_949316345.1. Lineage (NCBI taxonomy): Eukaryota > Metazoa > Chordata > Actinopteri > Perciformes > Gasterosteidae > Pungitius > Pungitius pungitius. The sequence goes on along the minus strand of NW_026909895.1, from coordinate 138,364 downwards.
ACCTGGGATTCCCAGGCGGTCTTCCATCCAGGTACTAACCAGGCCCTGCTCTGCTTAGCTTCCGAGATCAGACGAGATCGGGCGGAACCAGAGAGGTATGGCCGTAAGCTGCTTTTTATCTTTTTCCTAATCCTTTATAATGCGTCAATGAATTATGACACGCCTGCCGTTGGCATCTTTGTGTGGGTTAAATAAGGGTATGCAAAGAAGGCTGTGACATCCCATGCCGAAAATTGGATGGACTAGAGAAGACCCGCCCAGGGGTCCCAGCCAATCGGTGAATGGCCATTGCAGTCCCCGCCACCTCAAATGGCCTGACGATGGTACGGACGTAAGCCACCTTTCATCTTCTTCCTATTGCATCTCTTCTACAATGTGAATTTTTTTTTACAATTGTGTAGGTGTACAATTTACGGCGCTGGGCGGCTTTCAGAGAGAGAAGTGAAAAAGCTTACGGCACCTGGGATTCCCAGGCGGTCTTCCATCCAGGTACTAACCAGGCCCTGCTCTGCTTAGCTTCCGAGAACAGACGAGATCGGGCGGAACCAGAGAGGTATGGCCGTAAGCTGCTTTTTATCTTTTTCCTAATCCTTTATAATGCGTCAAAGATAATCAGAAGAGTTTCTTTTTCTAAAATTGAAGCAGTTCTTAGGATTGGCAAGAGAGGTTTCTAAAACCTGAAGGTAACTTTACTTTTCTTCACTGGCAATTCTAACATGTTGGGTTAGCACCTGTATTTCAACGGCTAAATTACAAACAAAAGTATGCCAATTGTTAAATGTTGATCAACACTAATTTAGCAACCATGAAACGGAATCATTTTGGATAATATTGTCTAATTGCCTTTCATATCCAACGTTAAAACAACACTAAACATGCATCTCTTCAACAATGTGATATACTTTTTGTAATTTGTAGGTGTACAATCTGCGGCGCTGGGCGGCTTTCGGTGAGAGAAGTGAAAAAGCTTACGGCACCTGGGATTCCCAGGCGGTCTTCCATCCAGGTACTAACCAGGCCCTGCTCTGCTTAGCTTCCGAGATCAGACGAGATCGGGCGGAACCAGAGAGGTATGGCCGTAAGCTGCTTTTTATCTTTTTCCTAATCCTTTATAATGCGTCAATGAATTATGACACGCCTGCCGTTGGCATCTTTGTGTGGGTTAAATAAGGGTATGCAAAGAAGGCTGTGACATCCCATGGCGAAAATTGGATGGACTAGAGAAGACCCGCCCAGGAGTCCCAGCCAATCGGTGAATGGCCATTGCAGTCCCCGCCACCTCAAATGGCCTGACGATGGTATGGACGTAAGCCACCTTTCATCTTCTTCCTATTGCATCTCTTCTACAATGTGAATTTTTTTTTACAATTGTGTAGGTGTACAATCTACGGCGCTGGGCGGCTTTCAGAGAGAGAAGTGAAAAAGCTTACGGCACCTGGGATTCCCAGGCGGTCTTCCATCCAGGTACTAACCAGGCCCTGCTCTGCTTAGCTTCCGAGATCAGACGAGATCGGGCGGAACCAGAGAGGTATGGACGTAAGCTGCTTTTCATCTTTTTCCTAATCCTTTAAAACGTGTCAAAGATAATCAGAAGTTTCTTTTTCTAAAATTGAAGCAGTTCTTAGCATTGGCAAGAGAGGTTCCTAAAGCCTGAAGGTAACTTTACTTTTCTTCACTGGCAATTCTAACATGTTGGGTTAGCACCTGTATTTCAACGGCTAAATTACAAACAACAGTATGCCAATCGTAAATGTTGACCAACACTAATTTAGCAATCATGAAACGGAATCATTTTGGATAATATTGTCTAATTTCCTTTCATATCCAACGTTAAAACAGGTGTACAATCTGCGGCGCTCGGCGGCTTTCGGAGAGAGAAGTGAAAAAGCTTACGGCACCTGGGATTCCCAGGCGGTCTTCCATCCAGGTACTAACCAGGCCCTGCTCTGCTTAGCTTCCGAGATCAGACGAGATCGGGCGGAACCAGAGAGGTATGGCCGTAAGCTGCTTTTTATCTTTTTCCTAATCCTTTATAATGCGTCAATGAATTATGACACGCCTGCCGTTGGCATCTTTGTGTGGGTTAAATAAGGGTATGCAAAGAAGGCTGTGACATCCCATGCCGAAAATTGGATGGACTAGAGAAGACCCGCCCAGGGGTCCCAGCCAATCGGTGAATGGCCATTGCAGTCCCCGCCACCTCAAATGGCCTGACGATGGTACGGACGTAAGCCACCTTTCATCTTCTTCCTATTGCATCTCTTCTACAATGTGAATTTTTTTTTACAATTGTGTAGGTGTACAATTTACGGCGCTGGGCGGCTTTCAGAGAGAGAAGTGAAAAAGCTTACGGCACCTGGGATTCCCAGGCGGTCTTCCATCCAGGTACTAACCAGGCCCTGCTCTGCTTAGCTTCCGAGATCAGACGAGATCGGGCGGAACCAGAGAGGTATGGCCGTAAGCTGCTTTTCATCTTTTTCCTAATCCTTTAAAACGTGTCAAAGATAATCAGAAGTTTCTTTTTCTAAAATTGAAGCAGTTCTTAGCATTGGCAAGAGAGGTTCCTAAAGCCTGAAGGTAACTTTACTTTTCTTCACTGGCAATTCTAACATGTTGGGTTAGCACCTGTATTTCAACGGCTAAATTACAAACAACAGTATGCCAATCGTAAATGTTGACCAACACTAATTTAGCAATCATGAAACGGAATCATTTTGGATAATATTGTCTAATTTCCTTTCATATCCAACGTTAAAACAGGTGTACAATCTGCGGCGCTCGGCGGCTTTCGGAGAGAGAAGTGAAAAAGCTTACGGCACCTGGGATTCCCAGGCGGTCTTCCATCCAGGTACTAACCAGGCCCTGCTCTGCTTAGCTTCCGAGATCAGACGAGATCGGGCGGAACCAGAGAGGTATGGCCGTAAGCTGCTTTTTATCTTTTTCCTAATCCTTTATAATGCGTCAATGAATTATGACACGCCTGCCGTTGGCATCTTTGTGTGGGTTAAATAAGGGTATGCAAAGAAGGCTGTGACATCCCATGCCGAAAATTGGATGGACTAGAGAAGACCCGCCCAGGAGTCCCAGCCAATCGGTGAATGGCCATTGCAGTCCCCGCCACCTCAAATGGCCTGACGATGGTATGGACGTAAGCCACCTTTCATCTTCTTCCTATTGCATCTCTTCTACAATGTGAATTTTTTTTTACAATTGTGTAGGTGTACAATCTACGGCGCTGGGCGGCTTTCAGAGAGAGAAGTTAAAAAGCTTACGGCACCTGGGATTCCCAGGCGGTCTTCCATCCAGGTACTAACCAGGCCCTGCTCTGCTTAGCTTCCGAGATCAGACGAGATCGGGCGGAACCAGAGAGGTATGGCCGTAAGCTGCTTTTCATCTTTTTCCTAATCCTTTAAAACGTGTCAAAGATAATCAGAAGTTTCTTTTTCTAAAATTGAAGCAGTTCTTAGCATTGGCAAGAGAGGTTCCTAAAGCCTGAAGGTAACTTTACTTTTCTTCACTGGCAATTCTAACATGTTGGGTTAGCACCTGTATTTCAACGGCTAAATTACAAACAACAGTATGCCAATGGTAAATGTTGACCAACACTAATTTAGCAATCATGAAACGGAATCATTTTGGATAATATTGTCTAATTTCCTTTCATATCCAACGTTAAAACAGGTGTACAATCTGCGGCGCTCGGCGGCTTTCGGAGAGAGAAGTGAAAAAGCTTACGGCACCTGGGATTCCCAGGCGGTCTTCCATCCAGGTACTAACCAGGCCCTGCTCTGCTTAGCTTCCGAGATCAGACGAGATCGGGCGGAACCAGAGAGGTATGGCCGTAAGCTGCTTTTCATCTTTTTCCTAATCCTTTAAAACGTGTCAAAGATAATCAGAAGTTTCTTTTTCTAAAATTGAAGCAGTTCTTAGCATTGGCAAGAGAGGTTCCTAAAGCCTGAAGGTAACTTTACTTTTCTTCACTGGCAATTCTAACATGTTGGGTTAGCACCTGTATTTCAACGGCTAAATTACAAACAACAGTATGCCAATGGTAAATGTTGACCAACACTAATTTAGCAATCATGAAACGGAATCATTTTGGATAATATTGTCTAATTTCCTTTCATATCCAACGTTAAAACAGGTGTACAATCTGCGGCGCTCGGCGGCTTTCGGAGAGAGAAGTGAAAAAGCTTACGGCACCTGGGATTCCCAGGCGGTCTTCCATCCAGGTACTAACCAGGCCCTGCTCTGCTTAGCTTCCGAGATCAGACGAGATCGGGCGGAACCAGAGAGGTATGGCCGTAAGCTGCTTTTCATCTTTTTCCTAATCCTTTAAAACGTGTCAAAGATAATCAGAAGTTTCTTTTTCTAAAATTGAAGCAGTTCTTAGCATTGGCAAGAGAGGTTTCTAAAACCTGAAGGTAACTTTACTTTTCTTCACTGGCAATTCTAACATGTTGGGTTAGCACCTGTATTTCAACGGCTAAATTACAAACAAAAGTATGCCAATTGTTAAATGTTGATCAACACTAATTTAGCAACCATGAAACGGAATCATTTTGGATAATATTGTCTAATTGCCTTTCATATCCAACGTTAAAACAACACTAAACATGCATCTCTTCAACAATGTGATATACTTTTTGTAATTTGTAGGTGTACAATCTGCGGCGCTCGGCGGCTTTCGGTGAGAGAAGTGAAAAAGCTTACGGCACCTGGGATTCCCAGGCGGTCTTCCATCCAGGTACTAACCAGGCCCCGCTCTGCTTAGCTTCCGAGATCAGACGAGATCGGGCGGAACCAGAGAGGTATGGCTGTAAGCTGCTTTTTATCTTTTTCCTAATCCTTTAAAACGTGTCAAAGATAATCAGAAGTTTCTTTTTCTAAAATTGAAGCAGTTCTTAGCATTGGCAAGAGAGGTTCCTAAAACCTGAAGGGAACTTTACTTTTCTTCACTGGTAAATCTAACATGTTTGGTTAGCACCTGTATTTCAACGGCTAAATTACAAACAATAGTATGCCAATCGTAAAATGTTGATCAACACTAATTTAGCAATCATGAAACGGAATCATTTTGGATAATATTGTCTAATTTCCTTTCATATCCAACGTTAAAACAACACTAAACATGCATCTCTTCAACAATGTGATATACTTTTTGTAATTTGTAGGTGTACAATCTGCGGCGCTCGGCGGCTTTCGGTGAGAGAAGTGAAAAAGCTTACGGCACCTGGGATTCCCAGGCGGTCTTCCATCCAGGTACTAACCAGGCCCTGCTCTGCTTAGCATCCGAGATCAGACGAGATCGGGCGGAACCAGAGAGGTATGGCCGTAAGCTGCTTTTTATCTTTTTCCTAATCCTTTATAATGCGTCAAAAAATTATGTCACGCCTGCCTTTGGCATCTTTGTGTGGGTTAAATAAGGGTATGCAAAGAAGGCTGTGACATCCTATGGCGAAAATTGGATGGACTAGAGAAGACCCGCCCAGGAGTCCCAGCCAATCGGTGGATGGCCATTGCAGTCCCCGCCACCTCAAATGGCCTGATGATGGTATGGACGTAAGCCACCTTTCATCTTCTTCCTATTGCATCTCTTCTACAATGTGATAAACTTTTTACAATTGTGTAGGTGTACAATTTACGGCGCTGGGCGGCTTTCAGAGAGAGAAGTGAAAAAGCTTACGGCACCTGGGATTCCCAGGCGGTCTTCCATCCAGGTACTAACCAGGCCCTGCTCTGCTTAGCTTCCGAGAACAGACGAGATCGGGCGGAACCAGAGAGGTATGGACGTAAGCTGCTTTTCATCTTTTTCCTAATCCTTTAAAACGTGTCAAAGATAATCAGAAGTTTCTTTTTCTAAAATTGAAGCAGTTCTTAGCATTGGCAAGAGAGGTTCCTAAAGCCTGAAGGTAACTTTACTTTTCTTCACTGGCAATTCTAACATGTTGGGTTAGCACCTGTATTTCAACGGCTAAATTACAAACAACAGTATGCCAATCGTAAATGTTGACCAACACTAATTTAGCAATCATGAAACGGAATCATTTTGGATAATATTGTCTAATTTCCTTTCATATCCAACGTTAAAACAGGTGTACAATCTGCGGCGCTCGGCGGCTTTCGGAGAGAGAAGTGAAAAAGCTTACGGCACCTGGGATTCCCAGGCGGTCTTCCATCCAGGTACTAACCAGGCCCTGCTCTGCTTAGCTTCCGAGATCAGACGAGATCGGGCGGAACCAGAGAGGTATGGCCGTAAGCTGCTTTTTATCTTTTTCCTAATCCTTTATAATGCGTCAATGAATTATGACACGCCTGCCGTTGGCATCTTTGTGTGGGTTAAATAAGGGTATGCAAAGAAGGCTGTGACATCCCATGCCGAAAATTGGATGGACTAGAGAAGACCCGCCCAGGAGTCCCAGCCAATCGGTGAATGGCCATTGCAGTCCCCGCCACCTCAAATGGCCTGACGATGGTATGGACGTAAGCCACCTTTCATCTTCTTCCTATTGCATCTCTTCTACAATGTGAATTTTTTTTTACAATTGTGTAGGTGTACAATCTACGGCGCTGGGCGGCTTTCAGAGAGAGAAGTTAAAAAGCTTACGGCACCTGGGATTCCCAGGCGGTCTTCCATCCAGGTACTAACCAGGCCCTGCTCTGCTTAGCTTCCGAGATCAGACGAGATCGGGCGGAACCAGAGAGGTATGGCCGTAAGCTGCTTTTCATCTTTTTCCTAATCCTTTAAAACGTGTCAAAGATAATCAGAAGTTTCTTTTTCTAAAATTGAAGCAGTTCTTAGCATTGGCAAGAGAGGTTCCTAAAGCCTGAAGGTAACTTTACTTTTCTTCACTGGCAATTCTAACATGTTGGGTTAGCACCTGTATTTCAACGGCTAAATTACAAACAACAGTATGCCAATCGTAAATGTTGACCAACACTAATTTAGCAATCATGAAACGGAATCATTTTGGATAATATTGTCTAATTTCCTTTCATATCCAACGTTAAAACAGGTGTACAATCTGCGGCGCTCGGCGGCTTTCGGAGAGAGAAGTCAAAAAGCTTACGGCACCTGGGATTCCCAGGCGGTCTTCCATCCAGGTACTAACCAGGCCCTGCTCTGCTTAGCTTCCGAGATCAGACGAGATCGGGCGGAACCAGAGAGGTATGGCCGTAAGCTGCTTTTCATCTTTTTCCTAATCCTTTAAAACGTGTCAAAGATAATCAGAAGTTTCTTTTTCTAAAATTGAAGCAGTTCTTAGCATTGGCAAGAGAGGTTCCTAAAGCCTGAAGGTAACTTTACTTTTCTTCACTGGCAATTCTAACATGTTGGGTTAGCACCTGTATTTCAACGGCTAAATTACAAACAACAGTATGCCAATGGTAAATGTTGACCAACACTAATTTAGCAATCATGAAACGGAATCATTTTGGATAATATTGTCTAATTTCCTTTCATATCCAACGTTAAAACAGGTGTACAATCTGCGGCGCTCGGCGGCTTTCAGAGAGAGAAGTTAAAAAGCTTACGGCACCTGGGATTCCCAGGCGGTCTTCCATCCAGGTACTAACCAGGCCCTGCTCTGCTTAGCTTCCGAGATCAGACGAGATCGGGCGGAACCAGAGAGGTATGGCCGTAAGCTGCTTTTCATCTTTTTCCTAATCCTTTAAAACGTGTCAAAGATAATCAGAAGTTTCTTTTTCTAAAATTGAAGCAGTTCTTAGCATTGGCAAGAGAGGTTTCTAAAACCTGAAGGTAACTTTACTTTTCTTCACTGGCAATTCTAACATGTTGGGTTAGCACCTGTATTTCAACGGCTAAATTACAAACAAAAGTATGCCAATTGTTAAATGTTGATCAACACTAATTTAGCAACCATGAAACGGAATCATTTTGGATAATATTGTCTAATTGCCTTTCATATCCAACGTTAAAACAACACTAAACATGCATCTCTTCAACAATGTGATATACTTTTTGTAATTTGTAGGTGTACAATCTGCGGCGCTCGGCGGCTTTCGGTGAGAGAAGTGAAAAAGCTTACGGCACCTGGGATTCCCAGGCGGTCTTCCATCCAGGTACTAACCAGGCCCCGCTCTGCTTAGCTTCCGAGATCAGACGAGATCGGGCGGAACCAGAGAGGTATGGCTGTAAGCTGCTTTTTATCTTTTTCCTAATCCTTTAAAACGTGTCAAAGATAATCAGAAGTTTCTTTTTCTAAAATTGAAGCAGTTCTTAGCATTGGCAAGAGAGGTTCCTAAAACCTGAAGGGAACTTTACTTTTCTTCACTGGTAAATCTAACATGTTTGGTTAGCACCTGTATTTCAACGGCTAAATTACAAACAATAGTATGCCAATCGTAAAATGTTGATCAACACTAATTTAGCAATCATGAAACGGAATCATTTTGGATAATATTGTCTAATTTCCTTTCATATCCAACGTTAAAACAACACTAAACATGCATCTCTTCAACAATGTGATATACTTTTTGTAATTTGTAGGTGTACAATCTGCGGCGCTCGGCGGCTTTCGGTGAGAGAAGTGAAAAAGCTTACGGCACCTGGGATTCCCAGGCGGTCTTCCATCCAGGTACTAACCAGGCCCTGCTCTGCTTAGCATCCGAGATCAGACGAGATCGGGCGGAACCAGAGAGGTATGGCCGTAAGCTGCTTTTTATCTTTTTCCTAATCCTTTATAATGCGTCAAAAAATTATGTCACGCCTGCCTTTGGCATCTTTGTGTGGGTTAAATAAGGGTATGCAAAGAAGGCTGTGACATCCTATGGCGAAAATTGGATGGACTAGAGAAGACCCGCCCAGGAGTCCCAGCCAATCGGTGGATGGCCATTGCAGTCCCCGCCACCTCAAATGGCCTGATGATGGTATGGACGTAAGCCACCTTTCATCTTCTTCCTATTGCATCTCTTCTACAATGTGATAAACTTTTTACAATTGTGTAGGTGTACAATTTACGGCGCTGGGCGGCTTTCAGAGAGAGAAGTGAAAAAGCTTACGGCACCTGGGATTCCCAGGCGGTCTTCCATCCAGGTACTAACCAGGCCCTGCTCTGCTTAGCTTCCGAGAACAGACGAGATCGGGCGGAACCAGAGAGGTATGGACGTAAGCTGCTTTTCATCTTTTTCCTAATCCTTTAAAACGTGTCAAAGATAATCAGAAGTTTCTTTTTCTAAAATTGAAGCAGTTCTTAGCATTGGCAAGAGAGGTTCCTAAAGCCTGAAGGTAACTTTACTTTTCTTCACTGGCAATTCTAACATGTTGGGTTAGCACCTGTATTTCAACGGCTAAATTACAAACAACAGTATGCCAATCGTAAATGTTGACCAACACTAATTTAGCAATCATGAAACGGAATCATTTTGGATAATATTGTCTAATTTCCTTTCATATCCAACGTTAAAACAGGTGTACAATCTGCGGCGCTCGGCGGCTTTCGGAGAGAGAAGTGAAAAAGCTTACGGCACCTGGGATTCCCAGGCGGTCTTCCATCCAGGTACTAACCAGGCCCTGCTCTGCTTAGCTTCCGAGATCAGACGAGATCGGGCGGAACCAGAGAGGTATGGCCGTAAGCTGCTTTTTATCTTTTTCCTAATCCTTTATAATGCGTCAATGAATTATGACACGCCTGCCGTTGGCATCTTTGTGTGGGTTAAATAAGGGTATGCAAAGAAGGCTGTGACATCCCATGCCGAAAATTGGATGGACTAGAGAAGACCCGCCCAGGAGTCCCAGCCAATCGGTGAATGGCCATTGCAGTCCCCGCCACCTCAAATGGCCTGACGATGGTATGGACGTAAGCCACCTTTCATCTTCTTCCTATTGCATCTCTTCTACAATGTGAATTTTTTTTTACAATTGTGTAGGTGTACAATCTACGGCGCTGGGCGGCTTTCAGAGAGAGAAGTTAAAAAGCTTACGGCACCTGGGATTCCCAGGCGGTCTTCCATCCAGGTACTAACCAGGCCCTGCTCTGCTTAGCTTCCGAGATCAGACGAGATCGGGCGGAACCAGAGAGGTATGGCCGTAAGCTGCTTTTCATCTTTTTCCTAATCCTTTAAAACGTGTCAAAGATAATCAGAAGTTTCTTTTTCTAAAATTGAAGCAGTTCTTAGCATTGGCAAGAGAGGTTCCTAAAGCCTGAAGGTAACTTTACTTTTCTTCACTGGCAATTCTAACATGTTGGGTTAGCACCTGTATTTCAACGGCTAAATTACAAACAACAGTATGCCAATCGTAAATGTTGACCAACACTAATTTAGCAATCATGAAACGGAATCATTTTGGATAATATTGTCTAATTTCCTTTCATATCCAACGTTAAAACAGGTGTACAATCTGCGGCGCTCGGCGGCTTTCGGAGAGAGAAGTCAAAAAGCTTACGGCACCTGGGATTCCCAGGCGGTCTTCCATCCAGGTACTAACCAGGCCCTGCTCTGCTTAGCTTCCGAGATCAGACGAGATCGGGCGGAACCAGAGAGGTATGGCCGTAAGCTGCTTTTCATCTTTTTCCTAATCCTTTAAAACGTGTCAAAGATAATCAGAAGTTTCTTTTTCTAAAATTGAAGCAGTTCTTAGCATTGGCAAGAGAGGTTCCTAAAGCCTGAAGGTAACTTTACTTTTCTTCACTGGCAATTCTAACATGTTGGGTTAGCACCTGTATTTCAACGGCTAAATTACAAACAACAGTATGCCAATGGTAAATGTTGACCAACACTAATTTAGCAATCATGAAACGGAATCATTTTGGATAATATTGTCTAATTTCCTTTCATATCCAACGTTAAAACAGGTGTACAATCTGCGGCGCTCGGCGGCTTTCAGAGAGAGAAGTTAAAAAGCTTACGGCACCTGGGATTCCCAGGCGGTCTTCCATCCAGGTACTAACCAGGCCCTGCTCTGCTTAGCTTCCGAGATCAGACGAGATCGGGCGGAACCAGAGAGGTATGGCCGTAAGCTGCTTTTCATCTTTTTCCTAATCCTTTAAAACGTGTCAAAGATAATCAGAAGTTTCTTTTTCTAAAATTGAAGCAGTTCTTAGCATTGGCAAGAGAGGTTTCTAAAACCTGAAGGTAACTTTACTTTTCTTCACTGGCAATTCTAACATGTTGGGTTAGCACCTGTATTTCAACGGCTAAATTACAAACAAAAGTATGCCAATTGTTAAATGTTGATCAACACTAATTTAGCAACCATGAAACGGAATCATTTTGGATAATATTGTCTAATTGCCTTTCATATCCAACGTTAAAACAACACTAAACATGCATCTCTTCAACAATGTGATATACTTTTTGTAATTTGTAGGTGTACAATCTGCGGCGCTCGGCGGCTTTCGGTGAGAGAAGTGAAAAAGCTTACGGCACCTGGGATTCCCAGGCGGTCTTCCATCCAGGTACTAACCAGGCCCCGCTCTGCTTAGCTTCCGAGATCAGACGAGATCGGGCGGAACCAGAGAGGTATGGCTGTAAGCTGCTTTTTATCTTTTTCCTAATCCTTTAAAACGTGTCAAAGATAATCAGAAGTTTCTTTTTCTAAAATTGAAGCAGTTCTTAGCATTGGCAAGAGAGGTTCCTAAAACCTGAAGGGAACTTTACTTTTCTTCACTGGTAAATCTAACATGTTTGGTTAGCACCTGTATTTCAACGGCTAAATTACAAACAATAGTATGCCAATCGTAAAATGTTGATCAACACTAATTTAGCAATCATGAAACGGAATCATTTTGGATAATATTGTCTAATTTCCTTTCATATCCAACGTTAAAACAACACTAAACATGCATCTCTTCAACAATGTGATATACTTTTTGTAATTTGTAGGTGTACAATCTGCGGCGCTCGGCGGCTTTCGGTGAGAGAAGTGAAAAAGCTTACGGCACCTGGGATTCCCAGGCGGTCTTCCATCCAGGTACTAACCAGGCCCTGCTCTGCTTAGCATCCGAGATCAGACGAGATCGGGCGGAACCAGAGAGGTATGGCCGTAAGCTGCTTTTTATCTTTTTCCTAATCCTTTATAATGCGTCAAAAAATTATGTCACGCCTGCCGTTGGCATCTTTGTGTGGGTTAAATAAGGGTATGCAAAGAAGGCTGTGACATCCTATGGCGAAAATTGGATGGACTAGAGAAGACCCGCCCAGGAGTCCCAGCCAATCGGTGGATGGCCATTGCAGTCCCCGCCACCTCAAATGGCCTGATGATGGTATGGACGTAAGCCACCTTTCATCTTCTTCCTATTGCATCTCTTCTACAATGTGATAAACTTTTTACAATTGTGTAGGTGTACAAGCTACGGCGCTGGGCGGCTTTCAGAGAGAGAAGTGAAAAAGCTTACGGCACCTGGGATTCCCAGGCGGTCTTCCATCCAGGTACTAACCAGGCCCTGCTCTGCTTAGCTTCCGAGATCAGACGAGATCGGGCGGAACCAGAGAGGTATGGCCGTAAGCTGCTTTTTATCTTTTTCCTAATCCTTTATAATGCGTCAAAGATAATCAGAAGAGTTTCTTTTTCTAAAATTGAAGCAGTTCTTAGGATTGGCAAGAGAGGTTTCTAAAACCTGAAGGTAACTTTACTTTTCTTCACTGGCAATTCTAACATGTTGGGTTAGCACCTGTATTTCAACGGCTAAATTACAAACAAAAGTATGCCAATTGTTAAATGTTGATCAACACTAATTTAGCAACCATGAAACGGAATCATTTTGGATAATATTGTCTAATTGCCTTTCATATCCAACGTTAAAACAACACTAAACATGCATCTCTTCAACAATGTGATATACTTTTTGTAATTTGTAGGTGTACAATCTGCGGCGCTCGGCGGCTTTCGGTGAGAGAAGTGAAAAAGCTTACGGCACCTGGGATTCCCAGGCGGTCTTCCATCCAGGTACTAACCAGGCCCCGCTCTGCTTAGCTTCCGAGATCAGACGAGATCGGGCGGAACCAGAGAGGTATGGCTGTAAGCTGCTTTTTATCTTTTTCCTAATCCTTTAAAACGTGTCAAAGATAATCAGAAGTTTCTTTTTCTAAAATTGAAGCAGTTCTTAGCATTGGCAAGAGAGGTTCCTAAAACCTGAAGGTAACTTTACTTTTCTTCACTGGCAATTCTAACATGTTGGGTTAGCACCTGTATTTCAACGGCTAAATTACAAACAACAGTATGCCAATCGTAAATGTTGACCAACACTAATTTAGCAATCATGAAACGGAATCATTTTGGATAATATTGTCTAATTTCCTTTCATATCCAACGTTAAAACAGGTGTACAATCTGCGGCGCTCGGCGGCTTTCGGAGAGAGAAGTGAAAAAGCTTACGGCACCTGGGATTCCCAGGCGGTCTTCCATCCAGGTACTAACCAGGCCCTGCTCTGCTTAGCTTCCGAGATCAGACGAGATCGGGCGGAACCAGAGAGGTATGGCCGTAAGCTGCTTTTTATCTTTTTCCTAATCCTTTATAATGCGTCAATGAATTATGACACGCCTGCCGTTGGCATCTTTGTGTGGGTTAAATAAGGGTATGCAAAGAAGGCTGTGACATCCCATGCCGAAAATTGGATGGACTAGAGAAGACCCGCCCAGGAGTCCCAGCCAATCGGTGAATGGCCATTGCAGTCCCCGCCACCTCAAATGGCCTGACGATGGTATGGACGTAAGCCACCTTTCATCTTCTTCCTATTGCATCTCTTCTACAATGTGAATTTTTTTTTACAATTGTGTAGGTGTACAATCTACGGCGCTGGGCGGCTTTCAGAGAGAGAAGTTAAAAAGCTTACGGCACCTGGGATTCCCAGGCGGTCTTCCATCCAGGTACTAACCAGGCCCTGCTCTGCTTAGCTTCCGAGATCAGACGAGATCGGGCGGAACCAGAGAGGTATGGCCGTAAGCTGCTTTTCATCTTTTTCCTAATCCTTTAAAACGTGTCAAAGATAATCAGAAGTTTCTTTTTCTAAAATTGAAGCAGTTCTTAGCATTGGCAAGAGAGGTTCCTAAAGCCTGAAGGTAACTTTACTTTTCTTCACTGGCAATTCTAACATGTTGGGTTAGCACCTGTATTTCAACGGCTAAATTACAAACAACAGTATGCCAATCGTAAATGTTGACCAACACTAATTTAGCAATCATGAAACGGAATCATTTTGGATAATATTGTCTAATTTCCTTTCATATCCAACGTTAAAACAGGTGTACAATCTGCGGCGCTCGGCGGCTTTCGGAGAGAGAAGTCAAAAAGCTTACGGCACCTGGGATTCCCAGGCGGTCTTCCATCCAGGTACTAACCAGGCCCTGCTCTGCTTAGCTTCCGAGATCAGACGAGATCGGGCGGAACCAGAGAGGTATGGCCGTAAGCTGCTTTTCATCTTTTTCCTAATCCTTTAAAACGTGTCAAAGATAATCAGAAGTTTCTTTTTCTAAAATTGAAGCAGTTCTTAGCATTGGCAAGAGAGGTTCCTAAAGCCTGAAGGTAACTTTACTTTTCTTCACTGGCAATTCTAACATGTTGGGTTAGCACCTGTATTTCAACGGCTAAATTACAAACAACAGTATGCCAATGGTAAATGTTGACCAACACTAATTTAGCAATCATGAAACGGAATCATTTTGGATAATATTGTCTAATTTCCTTTCATATCCAACGTTAAAACAGGTGTACAATCTGCGGCGCTCGGCGGCTTTCAGAGAGAGAAGTTAAAAAGCTTACGGCACCTGGGATTCCCAGGCGGTCTTCCATCCAGGTACTAACCAGGCCCTGCTCTGCTTAGCTTCCGAGATCAGACGAGATCGGGCGGAACCAGAGAGGTATGGCCGTAAGCTGCTTTTCATCTTTTTCCTAATCCTTTAAAACGTGTCAAAGATAATCAGAAGTTTCTTTTTCTAAAATTGAAGCAGTTCTTAGCATTGGCAAGAGAGGTTTCTAAAACCTGAAGGTAACTTTACTTTTCTTCACTGGCAATTCTAACATGTTGGGTTAGCACCTGTATTTCAACGGCTAAATTACAAACAAAAGTATGCCAATTGTTAAATGTTGATCAACACTAATTTAGCAACCATGAAACGGAATCATTTTGGATAATATTGTCTAATTGCCTTTCATATCCAACGTTAAAACAACACTAAACATGCATCTCTTCAACAATGTGATATACTTTTTGTAATTTGTAGGTGTACAATCTGCGGCGCTCGGCGGCTTTCGGTGAGAGAAGTGAAAAAGCTTACGGCACCTGGGATTCCCAGGCGGTCTTCCATCCAGGTACTAACCAGGCCCCGCTCTGCTTAGCTTCCGAGATCAGACGAGATCGGGCGGAACCAGAGAGGTATGGCTGTAAGCTGCTTTTTATCTTTTTCCTAATCCTTTAAAACGTGTCAAAGATAATCAGAAGTTTCTTTTTCTAAAATTGAAGCAGTTCTTAGCATTGGCAAGAGAGGTTCCTAAAACCTGAAGGGAACTTTACTTTTCTTCACTGGTAAATCTAACATGTTTGGTTAGCACCTGTATTTCAACGGCTAAATTACAAACAATAGTATGCCAATCGTAAAATGTTGATCAACACTAATTTAGCAATCATGAAACGGAATCATTTTGGATAATATTGTCTAATTTCCTTTCATATCCAACGTTAAAACAACACTAAACATGCATCTCTTCAACAATGTGATATACTTTTTGTAATTTGTAGGTGTACAATCTGCGGCGCTCGGCGGCTTTCGGTGAGAGAAGTGAAAAAGCTTACGGCACCTGGGATTCCCAGGCGGTCTTCCATCCAGGTACTAACCAGGCCCTGCTCTGCTTAGCATCCGAGATCAGACGAGATCGGGCGGAACCAGAGAGGTATGGCCGTAAGCTGCTTTTTATCTTTTTCCTAATCCTTTATAATGCGTCAAAAAATTATGTCACGCCTGCCGTTGGCATCTTTGTGTGGGTTAAATAAGGGTATGCAAAGAAGGCTGTGACATCCTATGGCGAAAATTGGATGGACTAGAGAAGACCCGCCCAGGAGTCCCAGCCAATCGGTGGATGGCCATTGCAGTCCCCGCCACCTCAAATGGCCTGATGATGGTATGGACGTAAGCCACCTTTCATCTTCTTCCTATTGCATCTCTTCTACAATGTGATAAACTTTTTACAATTGTGTAGGTGTACAAGCTACGGCGCTGGGCGGCTTTCAGAGAGAGAAGTGAAAAAGCTTACGGCACCTGGGATTCCCAGGCGGTCTTCCATCCAGGTACTAACCAGGCCCTGCTCTGCTTAGCTTCCGAGATCAGACGAGATCGGGCGGAACCAGAGAGGTATGGCCGTAAGCTGCTTTTTATCTTTTTCCTAATCCTTTATAATGCGTCAAAGATAATCAGAAGAGTTTCTTTTTCTAAAATTGAAGCAGTTCTTAGGATTGGCAAGAGAGGTTTCTAAAACCTGAAGGTAACTTTACTTTTCTTCACTGGCAATTCTAACATGTTGGGTTAGCACCTGTATTTCAACGGCTAAATTACAAACAAAAGTATGCCAATTGTTAAATGTTGATCAACACTAATTTAGCAACCATGAAACGGAATCATTTTGGATAATATTGTCTAATTGCCTTTCATATCCAACGTTAAAACAACACTAAACATGCATCTCTTCAACAATGTGATATACTTTTTGTAATTTGTAGGTGTACAATCTGCGGCGCTCGGCGGCTTTCGGTGAGAGAAGTGAAAAAGCTTACGGCACCTGGGATTCCCAGGCGGTCTTCCATCCAGGTACTAACCAGGCCCTGCTCTGCTTAGCTTCCGAGATCAGACGAGATCGGGCGGAACCAGAGAGGTATGGCCGTAAGCTGCTTTTTATCTTTTTCCTAATCCTTTATAATGCGTCAATGAATTATGACACGCCTGCCGTTGGCATCTTTGTGTGGGTTAAATAAGGGTATGCAAAGAAGGCTGTGACATCCCATGCCGAAAATTGGATGGACTAGAGAAGACCCGCCCAGGAGTCCCAGCCAATCGGTGAATGGCCATTGCAGTCCCCGCCACCTCAAATGGCCTGACGATGGTATGGACGTAAGCCACCTTTCATCTTCTTCCTATTGCATCTCTTCTACAATGTGAATTTTTTTTTACAATTGTGTAGGTGTACAATTTACGGCGCTGGGCGGCTTTCAGAGAGAGAAGTGAAAAAGCTTACGGCACCTGGGATTCCCAGGCGGTCTTCCATCCAGGTACTAACCAGGCCCTGCTCTGCTTAGCTTCCGAGAACAGACGAGATCGGGCGGAACCAGAGAGGTATGGACGTAAGCTGCTTTTCATCTTTTTCCTAATCCTTTAAAACGTGTCAAAGATAATCAGAAGTTTCTTTTTCTAAAATTGAAGCAGTTCTTAGCATTGGCAAGAGAGGTTCCTAAAGCCTGAAGGTAACTTTACTTTTCTTCACTGGCAATTCTAACATGTTGGGTTAGCACCTGTATTTCAACGGCTAAATTACAAACAACAGTATGCCAATCGTAAATGTTGACCAACACTAATTTAGCAATCATGAAACGGAATCATTTTGGATAATATTGTCTAATTTCCTTTCATATCCAACGTTAAAACAGGTGTACAATCTGCGGCGCTCGGCGGCTTTCGGAGAGAGAAGTGAAAAAGCTTACGGCACCTGGGATTCCCAGGCGGTCTTCCATCCAGGTACTAACCAGGCCCTGCTCTGCTTAGCTTCCGAGATCAGACGAGATCGGGCGGAACCAGAGAGGTATGGCCGTAAGCTGCTTTTTATCTTTTTCCTAATCCTTTATAATGCGTCAATGAATTATGACACGCCTGCCGTTGGCATCTTTGTGTGGGTTAAATAAGGGTATGCAAAGAAGGCTGTGACATCCCATGCCAAAAATTGGATGGACTAGAGAAGACCTGCCCAGGAGTCCCAGCCAATCGGTGAATGGCCATTGCAGTCCCCGCCACCTCAAATGGCCTGACGATGGTATGGACGTAAGCCACCTTTCATCTTCTTCCTATTGCATCTCTTCTACAATGTGAATTTTTTTTTACAATTGTGTAGGTGTACAATCTACGGCGCTGGGCGGCTTTCAGAGAGAGAAGTTAAAAAGCTTACGGCACCTGGGATTCCCAGGCGGTCTTCCATCCAGGTACTAACCAGGCCCTGCTCTGCTTAGCTTCCGAGATCAGACGAGATCGGGCGGAACCAGAGAGGTATGGCCGTAAGCTGCTTTTCATCTTTTTCCTAATCCTTTAAAACGTGTCAAAGATAATCAGAAGTTTCTTTTTCTAAAATTGAAGCAGTTCTTAGCATTGGCAAGAGAGGTTCCTAAAGCCTGAAGGTAACTTTACTTTTCTTCACTGGCAATTCTAACATGTTGGGTTAGCACCTGTATTTCAACGGCTAAATTACAAACAACAGTATGCCAATGGTAAATGTTGACCAACACTAATTTAGCAATCATGAAACGGAATCATTTTGGATAATATTGTCTAATTTCCTTTCATATCCAACGTTAAAACAGGTGTACAATCTGCGGCGCTCGGCGGCTTTCGGAGAGAGAAGTGAAAAAGCTTACGGCACCTGGGATTCCCAGGCGGTCTTCCATCCAGGTACTAACCAGGCCCTGCTCTGCTTAGCTTCCGAGATCAGACGAGATCGGGCGGAACCAGAGAGGTATGGCCGTAAGCTGCTTTTTATCTTTTTCCTAATCCTTTATAATGCGTCAATGAATTATGACACGCCTGCCGTTGGCATCTTTGTGTGGGTTAAATAAGGGTATGCAAAGAAGGCTGTGACATCCCATGCCAAAAATTGGATGGACTAGAGAAGACCTGCCCAGGAGTCCCAGCCAATCGGTGAATGGCCATTGCAGTCCCCGCCACCTCAAATGGCCTGACGATGGTATGGACGTAAGCCACCTTTCATCTTCTTCCTATTGCATCTCTTCTACAATGTGAATTTTTTTTTACAATTGTGTAGGTGTACAATCTGCGGCGCTCGGCGGCTTTCGGTGAGAGAAGTGAAAAAGCTTACGGCACCTGGGATTCCCAGGCGGTCTTCCATCCAGGTACTAACCAGGCCCTGCTCTGCTTAGCATCCGAGATCAGACGAGATCGGGCGGAACCAGAGAGGTATGGCCGTAAGCTGCTTTTTATCTTTTTCCTAATCCTTTATAATGCGTCAAAAAATTATGTCACGCCTGCCGTTGGCATCTTTGTGTGGGTTAAATAAGGGTATGCAAAGAAGGCTGTGACATCCTATGGCGAAAATTGGATGGACTAGAGAAGACCCGCCCAGGAGTCCCAGCCAATCGGTGGATGGCCATTGCAGTCCCCGCCACCTCAAATGGCCTGATGATGGTATGGACGTAAGCCACCTTTCATCTTCTTCCTATTGCATCTCTTCTACAATGTGATAAACTTTTTACAATTGTGTAGGTGTACAAGCTACGGCGCTGGGCGGCTTTCAGAGAGAGAAGTGAAAAAGCTTACGGCACCTGGGATTCCCAGGCGGTCTTCCATCCAGGTACTAACCAGGCCCTGCTCTGCTTAGCTTCCGAGATCAGACGAGATCGGGCGGAACCAGAGAGGTATGGCCGTAAGCTGCTTTTTATCTTTTTCCTAATCCTTTATAATGCGTCAAAGATAATCAGAAGAGTTTCTTTTTCTAAAATTGAAGCAGTTCTTAGGATTGGCAAGAGAGGTTTCTAAAACCTGAAGGTAACTTTACTTTTCTTCACTGGCAATTCTAACATGTTGGGTTAGCACCTGTATTTCAACGGCTAAATTACAAACAAAAGTATGCCAATTGTTAAATGTTGATCAACACTAATTTAGCAACCATGAAACGGAATCATTTTGGATAATATTGTCTAATTGCCTTTCATATCCAACGTTAAAACAACACTAAACATGCATCTCTTCAACAATGTGATATACTTTTTGTAATTTGTAGGTGTACAATCTGCGGCGCTCGGCGGCTTTCGGTGAGAGAAGTGAAAAAGCTTACGGCACCTGGGATTCCCAGGCGGTCTTCCATCCAGGTACTAACCAGGCCCTGCTCTGCTTAGCTTCCGAGATCAGACGAGATCGGGCGGAACCAGAGAGGTATGGCCGTAAGCTGCTTTTTATCTTTTTCCTAATCCTTTATAATGCGTCAATGAATTATGACACGCCTGCCGTTGGCATCTTTGTGTGGGTTAAATAAGGGTATGCAAAGAAGGCTGTGACATCCCATGCCGAAAATTGGATGGACTAGAGAAGACCCGCCCAGGAGTCCCAGCCAATCGGTGAATGGCCATTGCAGTCCCCGCCACCTCAAATGGCCTGACGATGGTATGGACGTAAGCCACCTTTCATCTTCTTCCTATTGCATCTCTTCTACAATGTGAATTTTTTTTTACAATTGTGTAGGTGTACAATTTACGGCGCTGGGCGGCTTTCAGAGAGAGAAGTGAAAAAGCTTACGGCACCTGGGATTCCCAGGCGGTCTTCCATCCAGGTACTAACCAGGCCCTGCTCTGCTTAGCTTCCGAGAACAGACGAGATCGGGCGGAACCAGAGAGGTATGGCCGTAAGCTGCTTTTCATCTTTTTCCTAATCCTTTAAAACGTGTCAAAGATAATCAGAAGTTTCTTTTTCTAAAATTGAAGCAGTTCTTAGCATTGGCAAGAGAGGTTCCTAAAGCCTGAAGGTAACTTTACTTTTCTTCACTGGCAATTCTAACATGTTGGGTTAGCACCTGTATTTCAACGGCTAAATTACAAACAACAGTATGCCAATCGTAAATGTTGACCAACACTAATTTAGCAATCATGAAACGGAATCATTTTGGATAATATTGTCTAATTTCCTTTCATATCCAACGTTAAAACAGGTGTACAATCTGCGGCGCTCGGCGGCTTTCGGAGAGAGAAGTGAAAAAGCTTACGGCACCTGGGATTCCCAGGCGGTCTTCCATCCAGGTACTAACCAGGCCCTGCTCTGCTTAGCTTCCGAGATCAGACGAGATCGGGCGGAACCAGAGAGGTATGGCCGTAAGCTGCTTTTCATCTTTTTCCTAATCCTTTAAAACGTGTCAAAGATAATCAGAAGTTTCTTTTTCTAAAATTGAAGCAGTTCTTAGCATTGGCAAGAGAGGTTCCTAAAGCCTGAAGGTAACTTTACTTTTCTTCACTGGCAATTCTAACATGTTGGGTTAGCACCTGTATTTCAACGGCTAAATTACAAACAACAGTATGCCAATGGTAAATGTTGACCAACACTAATTTAGCAATCATGAAACGGAATCATTTTGGATAATATTGTCTAATTTCCTTTCATATCCAACGTTAAAACAGGTGTACAATCTGCGGCGCTCGGCGGCTTTCGGAGAGAGAAGTGAAAAAGCTTACGGCACCTGGGATTCCCAGGCGGTCTTCCATCCAGGTACTAACCAGGCCCTGCTCTGCTTAGCTTCCGAGATCAGACGAGATCGGGCGGAACCAGAGAGGTATGGCCGTAAGCTGCTTTTTATCTTTTTCCTAATCCTTTATAATGCGTCAATGAATTATGACACGCCTGCCGTTGGCATCTTTGTGTGGGTTAAATAAGGGTATGCAAAGAAGGCTGTGACATCCCATGCCGAAAATTGGATGGACTAGAGAAGACCCGCCCAGGAGTCCCAGCCAATCGGTGAATGGCCATTGCAGTCCCCGCCACCTCAAATGGCCTGACGATGGTATGGACGTAAGCCACCTTTCATCTTCTTCCTATTGCATCTCTTCTACAATGTGAATTTTTTTTTACAATTGTGTAGGTGTACAATCTACGGCGCTGGGCGGCTTTCAGAGAGAGAAGTTAAAAAGCTTACGGCACCTGGGATTCCCAGGCGGTCTTCCATCCAGGTACTAACCAGGCCCTGCTCTGCTTAGCTTCCGAGATCAGACGAGATCGGGCGGAACCAGAGAGGTATGGCCGTAAGCTGCTTTTCATCTTTTTCCTAATCCTTTAAAACGTGTCAAAGATAATCAGAAGTTTCTTTTTCTAAAATTGAAGCAGTTCTTAGCATTGGCAAGAGAGGTTTCTAAAACCTGAAGGTAACTTTACTTTTCTTCACTGGCAATTCTAACATGTTGGGTTAGCACCTGTATTTCAACGGCTAAATTACAAACAAAAGTATGCCAATTGTTAAATGTTGATCAACACTAATTTAGCAACCATGAAACGGAATCATTTTGGATAATATTGTCTAATTGCCTTTCATATCCAACGTTAAAACAACACTAAACATGCATCTCTTCAACAATGTGATATACTTTTTGTAATTTGTAGGTGTACAATCTGCGGCGCTCGGCGGCTTTCGGTGAGAGAAGTGAAAAAGCTTACGGCACCTGGGATTCCCAGGCGGTCTTCCATCCAGGTACTAACCAGGCCCCGCTCTGCTTAGCTTCCAAGATCAGACGAGATCGGGCGGAACCAGAGAGGTATGGCTGTAAGCTGCTTTTTATCTTTTTCCTAATCCTTTAAAACGTGTCAAAGATAATCAGAAGTTTCTTTTTCTAAAATTGAAGCAGTTCTTAGCATTGGCAAGAGAGGTTCCTAAAACCTGAAGGGAACTTTACTTTTCTTCACTGGTAAATCTAACATGTTTGGTTAGCACCTGTATTTTAACGGCTAAATTACAAACAATAGTATGCCAATCGTAAAATGTTGATCAACACTAATTTAGCAATCATGAAACGGAATCATTTTGGATAATATTGTCTAATTTCCTTTCATATCCAACGTTAAAACAACACTAAACATGCATCTCTTCAACAATGTGATATACTTTTTGTAATTTGTAGGTGTACAATCTGCGGCGCTCGGCGGCTTTCGGTGAGAGAAGTGAAAAAGCTTACGGCACCTGGGATTCCCAGGCGGTCTTCCATCCAGGTACTAACCAGGCCCTGCTCTGCTTAGCATCCGAGATCAGACGAGATCGGGCGGAACCAGAGAGGTATGGCCGTAAGCTGCTTTTTATCTTTTTCCTAATCCTTTATAATGCGTCAAAAAATTATGTCACGCCTGCCGTTGGCATCTTTGTGTGGGTTAAATAAGGGTATGCAAAGAAGGCTGTGACATCCTATGGCGAAAATTGGATGGACTAGAGAAGACCCGCCCAGGAGTCCCAGCCAATCGGTGGATGGCCATTGCAGTCCCCGCCACCTCAAATGGCCTGATGATGGTATGGACGTAAGCCACCTTTCATCTTCTTCCTATTGCATCTCTTCTACAATGTGATAAACTTTTTACAATTGTGTAGGTGTACAAGCTACGGCGCTGGGCGGCTTTCAGAGAGAGAAGTGAAAAAGCTTACGGCACCTGGGATTCCCAGGCGGTCTTCCATCCAGGTACTAACCAGGCCCTGCTCTGCTTAGCTTCCGAGATCAGACGAGATCGGGCGGAACCAGAGAGGTATGGCCGTAAGCTGCTTTTCATCTTTTTCCTAATCCTTTAAAACGTGTCAAAGATAATCAGAAGTTTCTTTTTCTAAAATTGAAGCAGTTCTTAGCATTGGCAAGAGAGGTTCCTAAAGCCTGAAGGTAACTTTACTTTTCTTCACTGGCAATTCTAACATGTTGGGTTAGCACCTGTATTTCAACGGCTAAATTACAAACAACAGTATGCCAATGGTAAATGTTGACCAACACTAATTTAGCAATCATGAAACGGAATCATTTTGGATAATATTGTCTAATTTCCTTTCATATCCAACGTTAAAACAGGTGTACAATCTGCGGCGCTCGGCGGCTTTCGGAGAGAGAAGTGAAAAAGCTTACGGCACCTGGGATTCCCAGGCGGTCTTCCATCCAGGTACTAACCAGGACCTGCTCTGCTTAGCTTCCGAGATCAGACGAGATCGGGCGGAACCAGAGAGGTATGGCCGTAAGCTGCTTTTTATCTTTTTCCTAATCCTTTATAATGCGTCAATGAATTATGACACGCCTGCCGTTGGCATCTTTGTGTGGGTTAAATAAGGGTATGCAAAGAAGGCTGTGACATCCCATGCCGAAAATTGGATGGACTAGAGAAGACCCGCCCAGGAGTCCCAGCCAATCGGTGAATGGCCATTGCAGTCCCCGCCACCTCAAATGGCCTGACGATGGTATGGACGTAAGCCACCTTTCATCTTCTTCCTATTGCATCTCTTCTACAATGTGAATTTTTTTTTACAATTGTGTAGGTGTACAATCTACGGCGCTGGGCGGCTTTCAGAGAGAGAAGTTAAAAAGCTTACGGCACCTGGGATTCCCAGGCGGTCTTCCATCCAGGTACTAACCAGGCCCTGCTCTGCTTAGCTTCCGAGATCAGACGAGATCGGGCGGAACCAGAGAGGTATGGCCGTAAGCTGCTTTTCATCTTTTTCCTAATCCTTTAAAACGTGTCAAAGATAATCAGAAGTTTCTTTTTCTAAAATTGAAGCAGTTCTTAGCATTGGCAAGAGAGGTTTCTAAAACCTGAAGGTAACTTTACTTTTCTTCACTGGCAATTCTAACATGTTGGGTTAGCACCTGTATTTCAACGGCTAAATTACAAACAAAAGTATGCCAATTGTTAAATGTTGATCAACACTAATTTAGCAACCATGAAACGGAATCATTTTGGATAATATTGTCTAATTGCCTTTCATATCCAACGTTAAAACAACACTAAACATGCATCTCTTCAACAATGTGATATACTTTTTGTAATTTGTAGGTGTACAATCTGCGGCGCTCGGCGGCTTTCGGTGAGAGAAGTGAAAAAGCTTACGGCACCTGGGATTCCCAGGCGGTCTTCCATCCAGGTACTAACCAGGCCCCGCTCTGCTTAGCTTCCAAGATCAGACGAGATCGGGCGGAACCAGAGAGGTATGGCTGTAAGCTGCTTTTTATCTTTTTCCTAATCCTTTAAAACGTTTCAAAGATAATCAGAAGTTTCTTTTTCTAAAATTGAAGCAGTTCTTAGCATTGGCAAGAGAGGTTCCTAAAACCTGAAGGGAACTTTACTTTTCTTCACTGGTAAATCTAACATGTTTGGTTAGCACCTGTATTTCAACGGCTAAATTACAAACAAAAGTATGCCAATTGTTAAATGTTGATCAACACTAATTTAGCAACCATGAAACGGAATCATTTTGGATAATATTGTCTAATTGCCTTTCATATCCAACGTTAAAACAGGTGTACAATCTGCGGCGCTCGGCGGCTTTCGGAGAGAGAAGTGAAAAAGCTTACGGCACCTGGGATTCCCAGGCGGTCTTCCATCCAGGTACTAACCAGGCCCTGCTCTGCTTAGCTTCCGAGATCAGACGAGATCGGGCGGAACCAGAGAGGTATGGCCGTAAGCTGCTTTTTATCTTTTTCCTAATCCTTTATAATGCGTCAATGAATTATGACACGCCTGCCGTTGGCATCTTTGTGTGGGTTAAATAAGGGTATGCAAAGAAGGCTGTGACATCCCATGCCGAAAATTGGATGGACTAGAGAAGACCCGCCCAGGAGTCCCAGCCAATCGGTGAATGGCCATTGCAGTCCCCGCCACCTCAAATGGCCTGACGATGGTATGGACGTAAGCCACCTTTCATCTTCTTCCTATTGCATCTCTTCTACAATGTGAATTTTTTTTTACAATTGTGTAGGTGTACAATCTACGGCGCTGGGCGGCTTTCAGAGAGAGAAGTTAAAAAGCGTACGGCACCTGGGATTCCCAGGCGGTCTTCCATCCAGGTACTAACCAGGCCCTGCTCTGCTTAGCTTCCGAGATCAGACGAGATCGGGCGGAACCAGAGAGGTATGGCCGTAAGCTGCTTTTCATCTTTTTCCTAATCCTTTAAAACGTGTCAAAGATAATCAGAAGTTTCTTTTTCTAAAATTGAAGCAGTTCTTAGCATTGGCAAGAGAGGTTTCTAAAACCTGAAGGTAACTTTACTTTTCTTCACTGGCAATTCTAACATGTTGGGTTAGCACCTGTATTTCAACGGCTAAATTACAAACAAAAGTATGCCAATTGTTAAATGTTGATCAACACTAATTTAGCAACCATGAAACGGAATCATTTTGGATAATATTGTCTAATTGCCTTTCATATCCAACGTTAAAACAACACTAAACATGCATCTCTTCAACAATGTGATATACTTTTTGTAATTTGTAGGTGTACAATCTGCGGCGCTCGGCGGCTTTCGGTGAGAGAAGTGAAAAAGCTTACGGCACCTGGGATTCCCAGGCGGTCTTCCATCCAGGTACTAACCAGGCCCCGCTCTGCTTAGCTTCCAAGATCAGACGAGATCGGGCGGAACCAGAGAGGTATGGCTGTAAGCTGCTTTTTATCTTTTTCCTAATCCTTTAAAACGTGTCAAAGATAATCAGAAGTTTCTTTTTCTAAAATTGAAGCAGTTCTTAGCATTGGCAAGAGAGGTTCCTAAAACCTGAAGGGAACTTTACTTTTCTTCACTGGTAAATCTAACATGTTTGGTTAGCACCTGTATTTCAACGGCTAAATTACAAACAATAGTATGCCAATCGTAAAATGTTGATCAACACTAATTTAGCAATCATGAAACGGAATCATTTTGGATAATATTGTCTAATTTCCTTTCATATCCAACGTTAAAACAACACTAAACATGCATCTCTTCAACAATGTGATATACTTTTTGTAATTTGTAGGTGTACAATCTGCGGCGCTCGGCGGCTTTCGGTGAGAGAAGTGAAAAAGCTTACGGCACCTGGGATTCCCAGGCGGTCTTCCATCCAGGTACTAACCAGGCCCTGCTCTGCTTAGCATCCGAGATCAGACGAGATCGGGCGGAACCAGAGAGGTATGGCCGTAAGCTGCTTTTTATCTTTTTCCTAATCCTTTATAATGCGTCAAAAAATTATGTCACGCCTGCCGTTGGCATCTTTGTGTGGGTTAAATAAGGGTATGCAAAGAAGGCTGTGACATCCTATGGCGAAAATTGGATGGACTAGAGAAGACCCGCCCAGGAGTCCCAGCCAATCGGTGGATGGCCATTGCAGTCCCCGCCACCTCAAATGGCCTGATGATGGTATGGACGTAAGCCACCTTTCATCTTCTTCCTATTGCATCTCTTCTACAATGTGATCAACTTTTTACAATTGTGTAGGTGTACAAGCTACGGCGCTGGGCGGCTTTCAGAGAGAGAAGTGAAAAAGCTTACGGCACCTGGGATTCCCAGGCGGTCTTCCATCCAGGTACTAACCAGGCCCTGCTCTGCTTAGCTTCCGAGATCAGACGAGATCGGGCGGAACCAGAGAGGTATGGCCGTAAGCTGCTTTTTATCTTTTTCCTAATCCTTTATAATGCGTCAAAGATAATCAGAAGAGTTTCTTTTTCTAAAATTGAAGCAGTTCTTAGGATTGGCAAGAGAGGTTTCTAAAACCTGAAGGTAACTTTACTTTTCTTCACTGGCAATTCTAACATGTTGGGTTAGCACCTGTATTTCAACGGCTAAATTACAAACAAAAGTATGCCAATTGTTAAATGTTGATCAACACTAATTTAGCAACCATGAAACGGAATCATTTTGGATAATATTGTCTAATTGCCTTTCATATCCAACGTTAAAACAACACTAAACATGCATCTCTTCAACAATGTGATATACTTTTTGTAATTTGTAGGTGTACAATCTGCGGCGCTCGGCGGCTTTCGGTGAGAGAAGTGAAAAAGCTTACGGCACCTGGGATTCCCAGGCGGTCTTCCATCCAGGTACTAACCAGGCCCTGCTCTGCTTAGCATCCGAGATCAGACGAGATCGGGCGGAACCAGAGAGGTATGGCCGTAAGCTGCTTTTTATCTTTTTCCTAATCCTTTATAATGCGTCAAAAAATTATGTCACGCCTGCCGTTGGCATCTTTGTGTGGGTTAAATAAGGGTATGCAAAGAAGGCTGTGACATCCTATGGCGAAAATTGGATGGACTAGAGAAGACCCGCCCAGGAGTCCCAGCCAATCGGTGGATGGCCATTGCAGTCCCCGCCACCTTAAATGGCCTGATGATGGTATGGACGTAAGCCACCTTTCATCTTCTTCCTATTGCATCTCTTCTACAATGTGATAAACTTTTTACAATTGTGTAGGTGTACAAGCTACGGCGCTGGGCGGCTTTCAGAGAGAGAAGTGAAAAAGCTTACGGCACCTGGGATTCCCAGGCGGTCTTCCATCCAGGTACTAACCAGGCCCTGCTCTGCTTAGCTTCCGAGATCAGACGAGATCGGGCGGAACCAGAGAGGTATGGCCGTAAGCTGCTTTTCATCTTTTTCCTAATCCTTTAAAACGTGTCAAAGATAATCAGAAGTTTCTTTTTCTAAAATTGAAGCAGTTCTTAGCATTGGCAAGAGAGGTTCCTAAAGCCTGAAGGTAACTTTACTTTTCTTCACTGGCAATTCTAACATGTTGGGTTAGCACCTGTATTTCAACGGCTAAATTACAAACAACAGTATGCCAATCGTAAATGTTGACCAACACTAATTTAGCAATCATGAAACGGAATCATTTTGGATAATATTGTCTAATTTCCTTTCATATCCAACGTTAAAACAGGTGTACAATCTGCGGCGCTCGGCGGCTTTCGGAGAGAGAAGTGAAAAAGCTTACGGCACCTGGGATTCCCAGGCGGTCTTCCATCCAGGTACTAACCAGGCCCTGCTCTGCTTAGCTTCCGAGATCAGACGAGATCGGGCGGAACCAGAGAGGTATGGCCGTAAGCTGCTTTTCATCTTTTTCCTAATCCTTTAAAACGTGTCAAAGATAATCAGAAGTTTCTTTTTCTAAAATTGAAGCAGTTCTTAGCATTGGCAAGAGAGGTTCCTAAAGCCTGAAGGTAACTTTACTTTTCTTCACTGGCAATTCTAACATGTTGGGTTAGCACCTGTATTTCAACGGCTAAATTACAAACAACAGTATGCCAATGGTAAATGTTGACCAACACTAATTTAGCAATCATGAAACGGA
This sequence comes from Pungitius pungitius, assembly GCF_949316345.1. Classification (NCBI taxonomy): domain Eukaryota; kingdom Metazoa; phylum Chordata; class Actinopteri; order Perciformes; family Gasterosteidae; genus Pungitius; species Pungitius pungitius. The sequence continues at coordinate 109,393 of NW_026909895.1, read as the reverse complement.
ATCATTTTGGATAATATTGTCTAATTTCCTTTCATATCCAACGTTAAAACAGGTGTACAATCTGCGGCGCTCGGCGGCTTTCGGAGAGAGAAGTGAAAAAGCTTACGGCACCTGGGATTCCCAGGCGGTCTTCCATCCAGGTACTAACCAGGCCCTGCTCTGCTTAGCTTCCGAGATCAGACGAGATCGGGCGGAACCAGAGAGGTATGGCCGTAAGCTGCTTTTTATCTTTTTCCTAATCCTTTATAATGCGTCAATGAATTATGACACGCCTGCCGTTGGCATCTTTGTGTGGGTTAAATAAGGGTATGCAAAGAAGGCTGTGACATCCCATGCCGAAAATTGGATGGACTAGAGAAGACCCGCCCAGGAGTCCCAGCCAATCGGTGAATGGCCATTGCAGTCCCCGCCACCTCAAATGGCCTGACGATGGTATGGACGTAAGCCACCTTTCATCTTCTTCCTATTGCATCTCTTCTACAATGTGAATTTTTTTTTACAATTGTGTAGGTGTACAATCTACGGCGCTGGGCGGCTTTCAGAGAGAGAAGTTAAAAAGCTTACGGCACCTGGGATTCCCAGGCGGTCTTCCATCCAGGTACTAACCAGGCCCTGCTCTGCTTAGCTTCCGAGATCAGACGAGATCGGGCGGAACCAGAGAGGTATGGCCGTAAGCTGCTTTTCATCTTTTTCCTAATCCTTTAAAACGTGTCAAAGATAATCAGAAGTTTCTTTTTCTAAAATTGAAGCAGTTCTTAGCATTGGCAAGAGAGGTTTCTAAAACCTGAAGGTAACTTTACTTTTCTTCACTGGCAATTCTAACATGTTGGGTTAGCACCTGTATTTCAACGGCTAAATTACAAACAAAAGTATGCCAATTGTTAAATGTTGATCAACACTAATTTAGCAACCATGAAACGGAATCATTTTGGATAATATTGTCTAATTGCCTTTCATATCCAACGTTAAAACAACACTAAACATGCATCTCTTCAACAATGTGATATACTTTTTGTAATTTGTAGGTGTACAATCTGCGGCGCTCGGCGGCTTTCGGTGAGAGAAGTGAAAAAGCTTACGGCACCTGGGATTCCCAGGCGGTCTTCCATCCAGGTACTAACCAGGCCCCGCTCTGCTTAGCTTCCAAGATCAGACGAGATCGGGCGGAACCAGAGAGGTATGGCTGTAAGCTGCTTTTTATCTTTTTCCTAATCCTTTAAAACGTGTCAAAGATAATCAGAAGTTTCTTTTTCTAAAATTGAAGCAGTTCTTAGCATTGGCAAGAGAGGTTCCTAAAACCTGAAGGGAACTTTACTTTTCTTCACTGGTAAATCTAACATGTTTGGTTAGCACCTGTATTTCAACGGCTAAATTACAAACAATAGTATGCCAATCGTAAAATGTTGATCAACACTAATTTAGCAATCATGAAACGGAATCATTTTGGATAATATTGTCTAATTTCCTTTCATATCCAACGTTAAAACAACACTAAACATGCATCTCTTCAACAATGTGATATACTTTTTGTAATTTGTAGGTGTACAATCTGCGGCGCTCGGCGGCTTTCGGTGAGAGAAGTGAAAAAGCTTACGGCACCTGGGATTCCCAGGCGGTCTTCCATCCAGGTACTAACCAGGCCCTGCTCTGCTTAGCATCCGAGATCAGACGAGATCGGGCGGAACCAGAGAGGTATGGCCGTAAGCTGCTTTTTATCTTTTTCCTAATCCTTTATAATGCGTCAAAAAATTATGTCACGCCTGCCGTTGGCATCTTTGTGTGGGTTAAATAAGGGTATGCAAAGAAGGCTGTGACATCCTATGGCGAAAATTGGATGGACTAGAGAAGACCCGCCCAGGAGTCCCAGCCAATCGGTGGATGGCCATTGCAGTCCCCGCCACCTCAAATGGCCTGATGATGGTATGGACGTAAGCCACCTTTCATCTTCTTCCTATTGCATCTCTTCTACAATGTGATAAACTTTTTACAATTGTGTAGGTGTACAAGCTACGGCGCTGGGCGGCTTTCAGAGAGAGAAGTGAAAAAGCTTACGGCACCTGGGATTCCCAGGCGGTCTTCCATCCAGGTACTAACCAGGCCCTGCTCTGCTTAGCTTCCGAGATCAGACGAGATCGGGCGGAACCAGAGAGGTATGGCCGTAAGCTGCTTTTTATCTTTTTCCTAATCCTTTATAATGCGTCAAAGATAATCAGAAGAGTTTCTTTTTCTAAAATTGAAGCAGTTCTTAGGATTGGCAAGAGAGGTTTCTAAAACCTGAAGGTAACTTTACTTTTCTTCACTGGCAATTCTAACATGTTGGGTTAGCACCTGTATTTCAACGGCTAAATTACAAACAAAAGTATGCCAATTGTTAAATGTTGATCAACACTAATTTAGCAACCATGAAACGGAATCATTTTGGATAATATTGTCTAATTGCCTTTCATATCCAACGTTAAAACAACACTAAACATGCATCTCTTCAACAATGTGATATACTTTTTGTAATTTGTAGGTGTACAATCTGCGGCGCTCGGCGGCTTTCGGAGAGAGAAGTGAAAAAGCTTACGGCACCTGGGATTCCCAGGCGGTCTTCCATCCAGGTACTAACCAGGCCCTGCTCTGCTTAGCTTCCGAGATCAGACGAGATCGGGCGGAACCAGAGAGGTATGGCCGTAAGCTGCTTTTTATCTTTTTCCTAATCCTTTATAATGCGTCAATGAATTATGACACGCCTGCCGTTGGCATCTTTGTGTGGGTTAAATAAGGGTATGCAAAGAAGGCTGTGACATCCCATGCCGAAAATTGGATGGACTAGAGAAGACCCGCCCAGGAGTCCCAGCCAATCGGTGAATGGCCATTGCAGTCCCCGCCACCTCAAATGGCCTGACGATGGTATGGACGTAAGCCACCTTTCATCTTCTTCCTATTGCATCTCTTCTACAATGTGAATTTTTTTTTACAATTGTGTAGGTGTACAATCTACGGCGCTGGGCGGCTTTCAGAGAGAGAAGTGAAAAAGCTTACGGCACCTGGGATTCCCAGGCGGTCTTCCATCCAGGTACTAACCAGGCCCTGCTCTGCTTAGCTTCCGAGATCAGACGAGATCGGGCGGAACCAGAGAGGTATGGACGTAAGCTGCTTTTCATCTTTTTCCTAATCCTTTAAAACGTGTCAAAGATAATCAGAAGTTTCTTTTTCTAAAATTGAAGCAGTTCTTAGCATTGGCAAGAGAGGTTCCTAAAGCCTGAAGGTAACTTTACTTTTCTTCACTGGCAATTCTAACATGTTGGGTTAGCACCTGTATTTCAACGGCTAAATTACAAACAACAGTATGCCAATGGTAAATGTTGACCAACACTAATTTAGCAATCATGAAACGGAATCATTTTGGATAATATTGTCTAATTTCCTTTCATATCCAACGTTAAAACAGGTGTACAATCTGCGGCGCTCGGCGGCTTTCGGAGAGAGAAGTGAAAAAGCTTACGGCACCTGGGATTCCCAGGCGGTCTTCCATCCAGGTACTAACCAGGCCCTGCTCTGCTTAGCTTCCGAGATCAGACGAGATCGGGCGGAACCAGAGAGGTATGGCCGTAAGCTGCTTTTTATCTTTTTCCTAATCCTTTATAATGCGTCAATGAATTATGACACGCCTGCCGTTGGCATCTTTGTGTGGGTTAAATAAGGGTATGCAAAGAAGGCTGTGACATCCCATGCCGAAAATTGGATGGACTAGAGAAGACCCGCCCAGGAGTCCCAGCCAATCGGTGAATGGCCATTGCAGTCCCCGCCACCTCAAATGGCCTGACGATGGTATGGACGTAAGCCACCTTTCATCTTCTTCCTATTGCATCTCTTCTACAATGTGAATTTTTTTTTACAATTGTGTAGGTGTACAATCTACGGCGCTGGGCGGCTTTCAGAGAGAGAAGTGAAAAAGCTTACGGCACCTGGGATTCCCAGGCGGTCTTCCATCCAGGTACTAACCAGGCCCTGCTCTGCTTAGCTTCCGAGATCAGACGAGATCGGGCGGAACCAGAGAGGTATGGCCGTAAGCTGCTTTTCATCTTTTTCCTAATCCTTTAAAACGTGTCAAAGATAATCAGAAGTTTCTTTTTCTAAAATTGAAGCAGTTCTTAGCATTGGCAAGAGAGGTTCCTAAAGCCTGAAGGTAACTTTACTTTTCTTCACTGGCAATTCTAACATGTTGGGTTAGCACCTGTATTTCAACGGCTAAATTACAAACAACAGTATGCCAATCGTAAATGTTGACCAACACTAATTTAGCAATCATGAAACGGAATCATTTTGGATAATATTGTCTAATTTCCTTTCATATCCAACGTTAAAACAGGTGTACAATCTGCGGCGCTCGGCGGCTTTCGGAGAGAGAAGTGAAAAAGCTTACGGCACCTGAGATTCCCAGGCGGTCTTCCATACAGGTACTAACCAGGCCCTGCTCTGCTTAGCTTCCGAGATCAGACGAGATCGGGCGGAACCAGAGAGGTATGGCCGTAAGCTGCTTTTTATCTTTTTCCTAATCCTTTATAATGCGTCAATGAATTATGACACGCCTGCCGTTGGCATCTTTGTGTGGGTTAAATAAGGGTATGCAAAGAAGGCTGTGACATCCCATGCCGAAAATTGGATGGACTAGAGAAGACCCGCCCAGGAGTCCCAGCCAATCGGTGAATGGCCATTGCAGTCCCCGCCACCTCAAATGGCCTGACGATGGTATGGACGTAAGCCACCTTTCATCTTCTTCCTATTGCATCTCTTCTACAATGTGAATTTTTTTTTACAATTGTGTAGGTGTACAATTTACGGCGCTGGGCGGCTTTCAGAGAGAGAAGTGAAAAAGCTTACGGCACCTGGGATTCCCAGGCGGTCTTCCATCCAGGTACTAACCAGGCCCTGCTCTGCTTAGCTTCCGAGAACAGACGAGATCGGGCGGAACCAGAGAGGTATGGACGTAAGCTGCTTTTCATCTTTTTCCTAATCCTTTAAAACGTGTCAAAGATAATCAGAAGTTTCTTTTTCTAAAATTGAAGCAGTTCTTAGCATTGGCAAGAGAGGTTCCTAAAGCCTGAAGGTAACTTTACTTTTCTTCACTGGCAATTCTAACATGTTGGGTTAGCACCTGTATTTCAACGGCTAAATTACAAACAACAGTATGCCAATCGTAAATGTTGACCAACACTAATTTAGCAATCATGAAACGGAATCATTTTGGATAATATTGTCTAATTTCCTTTCATATCCAACGTTAAAACAGGTGTACAATTGCGGCGCTCGGCGGCTTTCGGAGAGAGAAGTGAAAAAGCTTACGGCACCTGGGATTCCCAGGCGGTCTTCCATCCAGGTACTAACCAGGCCCTGCTCTGCTTAGCTTCCGAGATCAGACGAGATCGGGCGGAACCAGAGAGGTATGGCCGTAAGCTGCTTTTCATCTTTTTCCTAATCCTTTAAAACGTGTCAAAGATAATCAGAAGTTTCTTTTTCTAAAATTGAAGCAGTTCTTAGCATTGGCAAGAGAGGTTCCTAAAGCCTGAAGGTAACTTTACTTTTCTTCACTGGCAATTCTAACATGTTGGGTTAGCACCTGTATTTCAACGGCTAAATTACAAACAACAGTATGCCAATGGTAAATGTTGACCAACACTAATTTAGCAATCATGAAACGGAATCATTTTGGATAATATTGTCTAATTTCCTTTCATATCCAACGTTAAAACAGGTGTACAATCTGCGGCGCTCGGCGGCTTTCGGAGAGAGAAGTGAAAAAGCTTACGGCACCTGGGATTCCCAGGCGGTCTTCCATCCAGGTACTAACCAGGCCCTGCTCTGCTTAGCTTCCGAGATCAGACGAGATCGGGCGGAACCAGAGAGGTATGGCCGTAAGCTGCTTTTTATCTTTTTCCTAATCCTTTATAATGCGTCAATGAATTATGACACGCCTGCCGTTGGCATCTTTGTGTGGGTTAAATAAGGGTATGCAAAGAAGGCTGTGACATCCCATGCCGAAAATTGGATGGACTAGAGAAGACCCGCCCAGGGGTCCCAGCCAATCGGTGAATGGCCATTGCAGTCCCCGCCATCTCAAATGGCCTGACGATGGTACGGACGTAAGCCACCTTTCATCTTCTTCCTATTGCATCTCTTCTACAATGTGAATTTTTTTTTACAATTGTGTAGGTGTACAATTTACGGCGCTGGGCGGCTTTCAGAGAGAGAAGTGAAAAAGCTTACGGCACCTGGGATTCCCAGGCGGTCTTCCATCCAGGTACTAACCAGGCCCTGCTCTGCTTAGCTTCCGAGAACAGACGAGATCGGGCGGAACCAGAGAGGTATGGACGTAAGCTGCTTTTCATCTTTTTCCTAATCCTTTAAAACGTGTCAAAGATAATCAGAAGTTTCTTTTTCTAAAATTGAAGCAGTTCTTAGCATTGGCAAGAGAGGTTCCTAAAGCCTGAAGGTAACTTTACTTTTCTTCACTGGCAATTCTAACATGTTGGGTTAGCACCTGTATTTCAACGGCTAAATTACAAACAACAGTATGCCAATCGTAAATGTTGACCAACACTAATTTAGCAATCATGAAACGGAATCATTTTGGATAATATTGTCTAATTTCCTTTCATATCCAACGTTAAAACAGGTGTACAATCTGCGGCGCTCGGCGGCTTTCGGAGAGAGAAGTGAAAAAGCTTACGGCACCTGGGATTCCCAGGCGGTCTTCCATCCAGGTACTAACCAGGCCCTGCTCTGCTTAGCTTCCGAGATCAGACGAGATCGGGCGGAACCAGAGAGGTATGGCCGTAAGCTGCTTTTTATCTTTTTCCTAATCCTTTATAATGCGTCAATGAATTATGACACGCCTGCCGTTGGCATCTTTGTGTGGGTTAAATAAGGGTATGCAAAGAAGGCTGTGACATCCCATGCCGAAAATTGGATGGACTAGAGAAGACCCGCCCAGGAGTCCCAGCCAATCGGTGAATGGCCATTGCAGTCCCCGCCACCTCAAATGGCCTGACGATGGTATGGACGTAAGCCACCTTTCATCTTCTTCCTATTGCATCTCTTCTACAATGTGAATTTTTTTTTACAATTGTGTAGGTGTACAATCTACGGCGCTGGGCGGCTTTCAGAGAGAGAAGTTAAAAAGCTTACGGCACCTGGGATTCCCAGGCGGTCTTCCATCCAGGTACTAACCAGGCCCTGCTCTGCTTAGCTTCCGAGATCAGACGAGATCGGGCGGAACCAGAGAGGTATGGCCGTAAGCTGCTTTTCATCTTTTTCCTAATCCTTTAAAACGTGTCAAAGATAATCAGAAGTTTCTTTTTCTAAAATTGAAGCAGTTCTTAGCATTGGCAAGAGAGGTTCCTAAAGCCTGAAGGTAACTTTACTTTTCTTCACTGGCAATTCTAACATGTTGGGTTAGCACCTGTATTTCAACGGCTAAATTACAAACAACAGTATGCCAATCGTAAATGTTGACCAACACTAATTTAGCAATCATGAAACGGAATCATTTTGGATAATATTGTCTAATTTCCTTTCATATCCAACGTTAAAACAGGTGTACAATCTGCGGCGCTCGGCGGCTTTCGGAGAGAGAAGTGAAAAAGCTTACGGCACCTGGGATTCCCAGGCGGTCTTCCATCCAGGTACTAACCAGGCCCTGCTCTGCTTAGCTTCCGAGATCAGACGAGATCGGGCGGAACCAGAGAGGTATGGACGTAAGCTGCTTTTCATCTTTTTCCTAATCCTTTAAAACGTGTCAAAGATAATCAGAAGTTTCTTTTTCTAAAATTGAAGCAGTTCTTAGCATTGGCAAGAGAGGTTCCTAAAGCCTGAAGGTAACTTTACTTTTCTTCACTGGCAATTCTAACATGTTGGGTTAGCACCTGTATTTCAACGGCTAAATTACAAACAACAGTATGCCAATGGTAAATGTTGACCAACACTAATTTAGCAATCATGAAACGGAATCATTTTGGATAATATTGTCTAATTTCCTTTCATATCCAACGTTAAAACAGGTGTACAATCTGCGGCGCTCGGCGGCTTTCGGAGAGAGAAGTGAAAAAGCTTACGGCACCTGGGATTCCCAGGCGGTCTTCCATCCAGGTACTAACCAGGCCCTGCTCTGCTTAGCTTCCGAGATCAGACGAGATCGGGCGGAACCAGAGAGGTATGGCCGTAAGCTGCTTTTTATCTTTTTCCTAATCCTTTATAATGCGTCAATGAATTATGACACGCCTGCCGTTGGCATCTTTGTGTGGGTTAAATAAGGGTATGCAAAGAAGGCTGTGACATCCCATGCCGAAAATTGGATGGACTAGAGAAGACCCGCCCAGGGGTCCCAGCCAATCGGTGAATGGCCATTGCAGTCCCCGCCATCTCAAATGGCCTGACGATGGTACGGACGTAAGCCACCTTTCATCTTCTTCCTATTGCATCTCTTCTACAATGTGAATTTTTTTTTACAATTGTGTAGGTGTACAATCTACGGCGCTGGGCGGCTTTCAGAGAGAGAAGTTAAAAAGCTTACGGCACCTGGGATTCCCAGGCGGTCTTCCATCCAGGTACTAACCAGGCCCTGCTCTGCTTAGCTTCCGAGATCAGACGAGATCGGGCGGAACCAGAGAGGTATGGCCGTAAGCTGCTTTTCATCTTTTTCCTAATCCTTTAAAACGTGTCAAAGATAATCAGAAGTTTCTTTTTCTAAAATTGAAGCAGTTCTTAGCATTGGCAAGAGAGGTTCCTAAAGCCTGAAGGTAACTTTACTTTTCTTCACTGGCAATTCTAACATGTTGGGTTAGCACCTGTATTTCAACGGCTAAATTACAAACAACAGTATGCCAATCGTAAATGTTGACCAACACTAATTTAGCAATCATGAAACGGAATCATTTTGGATAATATTGTCTAATTTCCTTTCATATCCAACGTTAAAACAGGTGTACAATCTGCGGCGCTCGGCGGCTTTCGGAGAGAGAAGTGAAAAAGCTTACGGCACCTGGGATTCCCAGGCGGTCTTCCATCCAGGTACTAACCAGGCCCTGCTCTGCTTAGCTTCCGAGATCAGACGAGATCGGGCGGAACCAGAGAGGTATGGCCGTAAGCTGCTTTTTATCTTTTTCCTAATCCTTTATAATGCGTCAATGAATTATGACACGCCTGCCGTTGGCATCTTTGTGTGGGTTAAATAAGGGTATGCAAAGAAGGCTGTGACATCCCATGCCGAAAATTGGATGGACTAGAGAAGACCCGCCCAGGAGTCCCAGCCAATCGGTGAATGGCCATTGCAGTCCCCGCCACCTCAAATGGCCTGACGATGGTATGGACGTAAGCCACCTTTCATCTTCTTCCTATTGCATCTCTTCTACAATGTGAATTTTTTTTTACAATTGTGTAGGTGTACAAGCTACGGCGCTGGGCGGCTTTCAGAGAGAGAAGTGAAAAAGCTTACGGCACCTGGGATTCCCAGGCGGTCTTCCATCCAGGTACTAACCAGGCCCTGCTCTGCTTAGCTTCCGAGATCAGACGAGATCGGGCGGAACCAGAGAGGTATGGCCGTAAGCTGCTTTTTATCTTTTTCCTAATCCTTTATAATGCGTCAAAGATAATCAGAAGAGTTTCTTTTTCTAAAATTGAAGCAGTTCTTAGGATTGGCAAGAGAGGTTTCTAAAACCTGAAGGTAACTTTACTTTTCTTCACTGGCAATTCTAACATGTTGGGTTAGCACCTGTATTTCAACGGCTAAATTACAAACAAAAGTATGCCAATTGTTAAATGTTGATCAACACTAATTTAGCAACCATGAAACGGAATCATTTTGGATAATATTGTCTAATTGCCTTTCATATCCAACGTTAAAACAACACTAAACATGCATCTCTTCAACAATGTGATATACTTTTTGTAATTTGTAGGTGTACAATCTGCGGCGCTCGGCGGCTTTCGGTGAGAGAAGTGAAAAAGCTTACGGCACCTGGGATTCCCAGGCGGTCTTCCATCCAGGTACTAACCAGGCCCTGCTCTGCTTAGCTTCCGAGATCAGACGAGATCGGGCGGAACCAGAGAGGTATGGCCGTAAGCTGCTTTTTATTTTTTTCCTAATCCTTTATAATGCGTCAATGAATTATGACACGCCTGCCGTTGGCATCTTTGTGTGGGTTAAATAAGGGTATGCAAAGAAGGCTGTGACATCCCATGCCGAAAATTGGATGGACTAGAGAAGACCCGCCCAGGAGTCCCAGCCAATCGGTGAATGGCCATTGCAGTCCCCGCCACCTCAAATGGCCTGACGATGGTATGGACGTAAGCCACCTTTCATCTTCTTCCTATTGCATCTCTTCTACAATGTGAATTTTTTTTTACAATTGTGTAGGTGTACAAGCTACGGCGCTGGGCGGCTTTCAGAGAGAGAAGTGAAAAAGCTTACGGCACCTGGGATTCCCAGGCGGTCTTCCATCCAGGTACTAACCAGGCCCTGCTCTGCTTAGCTTCCGAGATCAGACGAGATCGGGCGGAACCAGAGAGGTATGGCCGTAAGCTGCTTTTTATCTTTTTCCTAATCCTTTATAATGCGTCAAAGATAATCAGAAGAGTTTCTTTTTCTAAAATTGAAGCAGTTCTTAGGATTGGCAAGAGAGGTTTCTAAAACCTGAAGGTAACTTTACTTTTCTTCACTGGCAATTCTAACATGTTGGGTTAGCACCTGTATTTCAACGGCTAAATTACAAACAAAAGTATGCCAATTGTTAAATGTTGATCAACACTAATTTAGCAACCATGAAACGGAATCATTTTGGATAATATTGTCTAATTGCCTTTCATATCCAACGTTAAAACAACACTAAACATGCATCTCTTCAACAATGTGATATACTTTTTGTAATTTGTAGGTGTACAATCTGCGGCGCTCGGCGGCTTTCGGTGAGAGAAGTGAAAAAGCTTACGGCACCTGGGATTCCCAGGCGGTCTTCCATCCAGGTACTAACCAGGCCCTGCTCTGCTTAGCTTCCGAGATCAGACGAGATCGGGCGGAACCAGAGAGGTATGGCCGTAAGCTGCTTTTTATTTTTTTCCTAATCCTTTATAATGCGTCAATGAATTATGACACGCCTGCCGTTGGCATCTTTGTGTGGGTTAAATAAGGGTATGCAAAGAAGGCTGTGACATCCCATGCCGAAAATTGGATGGACTAGAGAAGACCCGCCCAGGAGTCCCAGCCAATCGGTGAATGGCCATTGCAGTCCCCGCCACCTCAAATGGCCTGACGATGGTATGGACGTAAGCCACCTTTCATCTTCTTCCTATTGCATCTCTTCTACAATGTGAATTTTTTTTTACAATTGTGTAGGTGTACAATCTACGGCGCTGGGCGGCTTTCAGAGAGAGAAGTGAAAAAGCTTACGGCACCTGGGATTCCCAGGCGGTCTTCCATCCAGGTACTAACCAGGCCCTGCTCTGCTTAGCTTCCGAGATCAGACGAGATCGGGCGGAACCAGAGAGGTATGGACGTAAGCTGCTTTTCATCTTTTTCCTAATCCTTTAAAACGTGTCAAAGATAATCAGAAGTTTCTTTTTCTAAAATTGAAGCAGTTCTTAGCATTGGCAAGAGAGGTTCCTAAAGCCTGAAGGTAACTTTACTTTTCTTCACTGGCAATTCTAACATGTTGGGTTAGCACCTGTATTTCAACGGCTAAATTACAAACAACAGTATGCCAATGGTAAATGTTGACCAACACTAATTTAGCAATCATGAAACGGAATCATTTTGGATAATATTGTCTAATTTCCTTTCATATCCAACGTTAAAACAGGTGTACAATCTGCGGCGCTCGGCGGCTTTCGGAGAGAGAAGTGAAAAAGCTTACGGCACCTGGGATTCCCAGGCGGTCTTCCATCCAGGTACTAACCAGGCCCTGCTCTGCTTAGCTTCCGAGATCAGACGAGATCGGGCGGAACCAGAGAGGTATGGCCGTAAGCTGCTTTTTATCTTTTTCCTAATCCTTTATAATGCGTCAATGAATTATGACACGCCTGCCGTTGGCATCTTTGTGTGGGTTAAATAAGGGTATGCAAAGAAGGCTGTGACATCCCATGCCGAAAATTGGATGGACTAGAGAAGACCCGCCCAGGAGTCCCAGCCAATCGGTGAATGGCCATTGCAGTCCCCGCCACCTCAAATGGCCTGACGATGGTATGGACGTAAGCCACCTTTCATCTTCTTCCTATTGCATCTCTTCTACAATGTGAATTTTTTTTTACAATTGTGTAGGTGTACAATCTACGGCGCTGGGCGGCTTTCAGAGAGAGAAGTGAAAAAGCTTACGGCACCTGGGATTCCCAGGCGGTCTTCCATCCAGGTACTAACCAGGCCCTGCTCTGCTTAGCTTCCGAGATCAGACGAGATCGGGCGGAACCAGAGAGGTATGGCCGTAAGCTGCTTTTCATCTTTTTCCTAATCCTTTAAAACGTGTCAAAGATAATCAGAAGTTTCTTTTTCTAAAATTGAAGCAGTTCTTAGCATTGGCAAGAGAGGTTCCTAAAGCCTGAAGGTAACTTTACTTTTCTTCACTGGCAATTCTAACATGTTGGGTTAGCACCTGTATTTCAACGGCTAAATTACAAACAACAGTATGCCAATCGTAAATGTTGACCAACACTAATTTAGCAATCATGAAACGGAATCATTTTGGATAATATTGTCTAATTTCCTTTCATATCCAACGTTAAAACAGGTGTACAATCTGCGGCGCTCGGCGGCTTTCGGAGAGAGAAGTGAAAAAGCTTACGGCACCTGAGATTCCCAGGCGGTCTTCCATACAGGTACTAACCAGGCCCTGCTCTGCTTAGCTTCCGAGATCAGACGAGATCGGGCGGAACCAGAGAGGTATGGCCGTAAGCTGCTTTTTATCTTTTTCCTAATCCTTTATAATGCGTCAATGAATTATGACACGCCTGCCGTTGGCATCTTTGTGTGGGTTAAATAAGGGTATGCAAAGAAGGCTGTGACATCCCATGCCGAAAATTGGATGGACTAGAGAAGACCCGCCCAGGAGTCCCAGCCAATCGGTGAATGGCCATTGCAGTCCCCGCCACCTCAAATGGCCTGACGATGGTATGGACGTAAGCCACCTTTCATCTTCTTCCTATTGCATCTCTTCTACAATGTGAATTTTTTTTTACAATTGTGTAGGTGTACAATTTACGGCGCTGGGCGGCTTTCAGAGAGAGAAGTGAAAAAGCTTACGGCACCTGGGATTCCCAGGCGGTCTTCCATCCAGGTACTAACCAGGCCCTGCTCTGCTTAGCTTCCGAGAACAGACGAGATCGGGCGGAACCAGAGAGGTATGGACGTAAGCTGCTTTTCATCTTTTTCCTAATCCTTTAAAACGTGTCAAAGATAATCAGAAGTTTCTTTTTCTAAAATTGAAGCAGTTCTTAGCATTGGCAAGAGAGGTTCCTAAAGCCTGAAGGTAACTTTACTTTTCTTCACTGGCAATTCTAACATGTTGGGTTAGCACCTGTATTTCAACGGCTAAATTACAAACAACAGTATGCCAATCGTAAATGTTGACCAACACTAATTTAGCAATCATGAAACGGAATCATTTTGGATAATATTGTCTAATTTCCTTTCATATCCAACGTTAAAACAGGTGTACAATTGCGGCGCTCTGCGGCTTTCGGAGAGAGAAGTGAAAAAGCTTACGGCACCTGGGATTCCCAGGCGGTCTTCCATCCAGGTACTAACCAGGCCCTGCTCTGCTTAGCTTCCGAGATCAGACGAGATCGGGCGGAACCAGAGAGGTATGGCCGTAAGCTGCTTTTCATCTTTTTCCTAATCCTTTAAAACGTGTCAAAGATAATCAGAAGTTTCTTTTTCTAAAATTGAAGCAGTTCTTAGCATTGGCAAGAGAGGTTCCTAAAGCCTGAAGGTAACTTTACTTTTCTTCACTGGCAATTCTAACATGTTGGGTTAGCACCTGTATTTCAACGGCTAAATTACAAACAACAGTATGCCAATGGTAAATGTTGACCAACACTAATTTAGCAATCATGAAACGGAATCATTTTGGATAATATTGTCTAATTTCCTTTCATATCCAACGTTAAAACAGGTGTACAATCTGCGGCGCTCGGCGGCTTTCGGAGAGAGAAGTGAAAAAGCTTACGGCACCTGGGATTCCCAGGCGGTCTTCCATCCAGGTACTAACCAGGCCCTGCTCTGCTTAGCTTCCGAGATCAGACGAGATCGGGCGGAACCAGAGAGGTATGGCCGTAAGCTGCTTTTTATCTTTTTCCTAATCCTTTATAATGCGTCAATGAATTATGACACGCCTGCCGTTGGCATCTTTGTGTGGGTTAAATAAGGGTATGCAAAGAAGGCTGTGACATCCCATGCCGAAAATTGGATGGACTAGAGAAGACCCGCCCAGGAGTCCCAGCCAATCGGTGAATGGCCATTGCAGTCCCCGCCACCTCAAATGGCCTGACGATGGTATGGACGTAAGCCACCTTTCATCTTCTTCCTATTGCATCTCTTCTACAATGTGAATTTTTTTTTACAATTGTGTAGGTGTACAATCTACGGCGCTGGGCGGCTTTCAGAGAGAGAAGTGAAAAAGCTTACGGCACCTGGGATTCCCAGGCGGTCTTCCATCCAGGTACTAACCAGGCCCTGCTCTGCTTAGCTTCCGAGATCAGACGAGATCGGGCGGAACCAGAGAGGTATGGCCGTAAGCTGCTTTTCATCTTTTTCCTAATCCTTTAAAACGTGTCAAAGATAATCAGAAGTTTCTTTTTCTAAAATTGAAGCAGTTCTTAGCATTGGCAAGAGAGGTTCCTAAAGCCTGAAGGTAACTTTACTTTTCTTCACTGGCAATTCTAACATGTTGGGTTAGCACCTGTATTTCAACGGCTAAATTACAAACAACAGTATGCCAATCGTAAATGTTGACCAACACTAATTTAGCAATCATGAAACGGAATCATTTTGGATAATATTGTCTAATTTCCTTTCATATCCAACGTTAAAACAGGTGTACAATCTGCGGCGCTCGGCGGCTTTCGGAGAGAGAAGTGAAAAAGCTTACGGCACCTGAGATTCCCAGGCGGTCTTCCATACAGGTACTAACCAGGCCCTGCTCTGCTTAGCTTCCGAGATCAGACGAGATCGGGCGGAACCAGAGAGGTATGGCCGTAAGCTGCTTTTTATCTTTTTCCTAATCCTTTATAATGCGTCAATGAATTATGACACGCCTGCCGTTGGCATCTTTGTGTGGGTTAAATAAGGGTATGCAAAGAAGGCTGTGACATCCCATGCCGAAAATTGGATGGACTAGAGAAGACCCGCCCAGGAGTCCCAGCCAATCGGTGAATGGCCATTGCAGTCCCCGCCACCTCAAATGGCCTGACGATGGTATGGACGTAAGCCACCTTTCATCTTCTTCCTATTGCATCTCTTCTACAATGTGAATTTTTTTTTACAATTGTGTAGGTGTACAATTTACGGCGCTGGGCGGCTTTCAGAGAGAGAAGTGAAAAAGCTTACGGCACCTGGGATTCCCAGGCGGTCTTCCATCCAGGTACTAACCAGGCCCTGCTCTGCTTAGCTTCCGAGAACAGACGAGATCGGGCGGAACCAGAGAGGTATGGACGTAAGCTGCTTTTCATCTTTTTCCTAATCCTTTAAAACGTGTCAAAGATAATCAGAAGTTTCTTTTTCTAAAATTGAAGCAGTTCTTAGCATTGGCAAGAGAGGTTCCTAAAGCCTGAAGGTAACTTTACTTTTCTTCACTGGCAATTCTAACATGTTGGGTTAGCACCTGTATTTCAACGGCTAAATTACAAACAACAGTATGCCAATCGTAAATGTTGACCAACACTAATTTAGCAATCATGAAACGGAATCATTTTGGATAATATTGTCTAATTTCCTTTCATATCCAACGTTAAAACAGGTGTACAATTGCGGCGCTCGGCGGCTTTCGGAGAGAGAAGTGAAAAAGCTTACGGCACCTGGGATTCCCAGGCGGTCTTCCATCCAGGTACTAACCAGGCCCTGCTCTGCTTAGCTTCCGAGATCAGACGAGATCGGGCGGAACCAGAGAGGTATGGCCGTAAGCTGCTTTTCATCTTTTTCCTAATCCTTTAAAACGTGTCAAAGATAATCAGAAGTTTCTTTTTCTAAAATTGAAGCAGTTCTTAGCATTGGCAAGAGAGGTTCCTAAAGCCTGAAGGTAACTTTACTTTTCTTCACTGGCAATTCTAACATGTTGGGTTAGCACCTGTATTTCAACGGCTAAATTACAAACAACAGTATGCCAATGGTAAATGTTGACCAACACTAATTTAGCAATCATGAAACGGAATCATTTTGGATAATATTGTCTAATTTCCTTTCATATCCAACGTTAAAACAGGTGTACAATCTGCGGCGCTCGGCGGCTTTCGGAGAGAGAAGTGAAAAAGCTTACGGCACCTGGGATTCCCAGGCGGTCTTCCATCCAGGTACTAACCAGGCCCTGCTCTGCTTAGCTTCCGAGATCAGACGAGATCGGGCGGAACCAGAGAGGTATGGCCGTAAGCTGCTTTTTATCTTTTTCCTAATCCTTTATAATGCGTCAATGAATTATGACACGCCTGCCGTTGGCATCTTTGTGTGGGTTAAATAAGGGTATGCAAAGAAGGCTGTGACATCCCATGCCGAAAATTGGATGGACTAGAGAAGACCCGCCCAGGGGTCCCAGCCAATCGGTGAATGGCCATTGCAGTCCCCGCCATCTCAAATGGCCTGACGATGGTACGGACGTAAGCCACCTTTCATCTTCTTCCTATTGCATCTCTTCTACAATGTGAATTTTTTTTTACAATTGTGTAGGTGTACAATTTACGGCGCTGGGCGGCTTTCAGAGAGAGAAGTGAAAAAGCTTACGGCACCTGGGATTCCCAGGCGGTCTTCCATCCAGGTACTAACCAGGCCCTGCTCTGCTTAGCTTCCGAGAACAGACGAGATCGGGCGGAACCAGAGAGGTATGGACGTAAGCTGCTTTTCATCTTTTTCCTAATCCTTTAAAACGTGTCAAAGATAATCAGAAGTTTCTTTTTCTAAAATTGAAGCAGTTCTTAGCATTGGCAAGAGAGGTTCCTAAAGCCTGAAGGTAACTTTACTTTTCTTCACTGGCAATTCTAACATGTTGGGTTAGCACCTGTATTTCAACGGCTAAATTACAAACAACAGTATGCCAATGGTAAATGTTGACCAACACTAATTTAGCAATCATGAAACGGAATCATTTTGGATAATATTGTCTAATTTCCTTTCATATCCAACGTTAAAACAGGTGTACAATCTGCGGCGCTCGGCGGCTTTCGGAGAGAGAAGTGAAAAAGCTTACGGCACCTGGGATTCCCAGGCGGTCTTCCATCCAGGTACTAACCAGGCCCTGCTCTGCTTAGCTTCCGAGATCAGACGAGATCGGGCGGAACCAGAGAGGTATGGCCGTAAGCTGCTTTTTATCTTTTTCCTAATCCTTTATAATGCGTCAATGAATTATGACACGCCTGCCGTTGGCATCTTTGTGTGGGTTAAATAAGGGTATGCAAAGAAGGCTGTGACATCCCATGCCGAAAATTGGATGGACTAGAGAAGACCCGCCCAGGGGTCCCAGCCAATCGGTGAATGGCCATTGCAGTCCCCGCCATCTCAAATGGCCTGACGATGGTACGGACGTAAGCCACCTTTCATCTTCTTCCTATTGCATCTCTTCTACAATGTGAATTTTTTTTTACAATTGTGTAGGTGTACAATCTACGGCGCTGGGCGGCTTTCAGAGAGAGAAGTTAAAAAGCTTACGGCACCTGGGATTCCCAGGCGGTCTTCCATCCAGGTACTAACCAGGCCCTGCTCTGCTTAGCTTCCGAGATCAGACGAGATCGGGCGGAACCAGAGAGGTATGGCCGTAAGCTGCTTTTCATCTTTTTCCTAATCCTTTAAAACGTGTCAAAGATAATCAGAAGTTTCTTTTTCTAAAATTGAAGCAGTTCTTAGCATTGGCAAGAGAGGTTCCTAAAGCCTGAAGGTAACTTTACTTTTCTTCACTGGCAATTCTAACATGTTGGGTTAGCACCTGTATTTCAACGGCTAAATTACAAACAACAGTATGCCAATCGTAAATGTTGACCAACACTAATTTAGCAATCATGAAACGGAATCATTTTGGATAATATTGTCTAATTTCCTTTCATATCCAACGTTAAAACAGGTGTACAATCTGCGGCGCTCGGCGGCTTTCGGAGAGAGAAGTGAAAAAGCTTACGGCACCTGGGATTCCCAGGCGGTCTTCCATCCAGGTACTAACCAGGCCCTGCTCTGCTTAGCTTCCGAGATCAGACGAGATCGGGCGGAACCAGAGAGGTATGGCCGTAAGCTGCTTTTTATCTTTTTCCTAATCCTTTATAATGCGTCAATGAATTATGACACGCCTGCCGTTGGCATCTTTGTGTGGGTTAAATAAGGGTATGCAAAGAAGGCTGTGACATCCCATGCCGAAAATTGGATGGACTAGAGAAGACCCGCCCAGGAGTCCCAGCCAATCGGTGAATGGCCATTGCAGTCCCCGCCACCTCAAATGGCCTGACGATGGTATGGACGTAAGCCACCTTTCATCTTCTTCCTATTGCATCTCTTCTACAATGTGAATTTTTTTTTACAATTGTGTAGGTGTACAAGCTACGGCGCTGGGCGGCTTTCAGAGAGAGAAGTGAAAAAGCTTACGGCACCTGGGATTCCCAGGCGGTCTTCCATCCAGGTACTAACCAGGCCCTGCTCTGCTTAGCTTCCGAGATCAGACGAGATCGGGCGGAACCAGAGAGGTATGGCCGTAAGCTGCTTTTTATCTTTTTCCTAATCCTTTATAATGCGTCAAAGATAATCAGAAGAGTTTCTTTTTCTAAAATTGAAGCAGTTCTTAGGATTGGCAAGAGAGGTTTCTAAAACCTGAAGGTAACTTTACTTTTCTTCACTGGCAATTCTAACATGTTGGGTTAGCACCTGTATTTCAACGGCTAAATTACAAACAAAAGTATGCCAATTGTTAAATGTTGATCAACACTAATTTAGCAACCATGAAACGGAATCATTTTGGATAATATTGTCTAATTGCCTTTCATATCCAACGTTAAAACAACACTAAACATGCATCTCTTCAACAATGTGATATACTTTTTGTAATTTGTAGGTGTACAATCTGCGGCGCTCGGCGGCTTTCGGTGAGAGAAGTGAAAAAGCTTACGGCACCTGGGATTCCCAGGCGGTCTTCCATCCAGGTACTAACCAGGCCCTGCTCTGCTTAGCTTCCGAGATCAGACGAGATCGGGCGGAACCAGAGAGGTATGGCCGTAAGCTGCTTTTTATTTTTTTCCTAATCCTTTATAATGCGTCAATGAATTATGACACGCCTGCCGTTGGCATCTTTGTGTGGGTTAAATAAGGGTATGCAAAGAAGGCTGTGACATCCCATGCCGAAAATTGGATGGACTAGAGAAGACCCGCCCAGGAGTCCCAGCCAATCGGTGAATGGCCATTGCAGTCCCCGCCACCTCAAATGGCCTGACGATGGTATGGACGTAAGCCACCTTTCATCTTCTTCCTATTGCATCTCTTCTACAATGTGAATTTTTTTTTACAATTGTGTAGGTGTACAATCTACGGCGCTGGGCGGCTTTCAGAGAGAGAAGTGAAAAAGCTTACGGCACCTGGGATTCCCAGGCGGTCTTCCATCCAGGTACTAACCAGGCCCTGCTCTGCTTAGCTTCCGAGATCAGACGAGATCGGGCGGAACCAGAGAGGTATGGACGTAAGCTGCTTTTCATCTTTTTCCTAATCCTTTAAAACGTGTCAAAGATAATCAGAAGTTTCTTTTTCTAAAATTGAAGCAGTTCTTAGCATTGGCAAGAGAGGTTCCTAAAGCCTGAAGGTAACTTTACTTTTCTTCACTGGCAATTCTAACATGTTGGGTTAGCACCTGTATTTCAACGGCTAAATTACAAACAACAGTATGCCAATGGTAAATGTTGACCAACACTAATTTAGCAATCATGAAACGGAATCATTTTGGATAATATTGTCTAATTTCCTTTCATATCCAACGTTAAAACAGGTGTACAATCTGCGGCGCTCGGCGGCTTTCGGAGAGAGAAGTGAAAAAGCTTACGGCACCTGGGATTCCCAGGCGGTCTTCCATCCAGGTACTAACCAGGCCCTGCTCTGCTTAGCTTCCGAGATCAGACGAGATCGGGCGGAACCAGAGAGGTATGGCCGTAAGCTGCTTTTTATCTTTTTCCTAATCCTTTATAATGCGTCAATGAATTATGACACGCCTGCCGTTGGCATCTTTGTGTGGGTTAAATAAGGGTATGCAAAGAAGGCTGTGACATCCCATGCCGAAAATTGGATGGACTAGAGAAGACCCGCCCAGGAGTCCCAGCCAATCGGTGAATGGCCATTGCAGTCCCCGCCACCTCAAATGGCCTGACGATGGTATGGACGTAAGCCACCTTTCATCTTCTTCCTATTGCATCTCTTCTACAATGTGAATTTTTTTTTACAATTGTGTAGGTGTACAATCTACGGCGCTGGGCGGCTTTCAGAGAGAGAAGTGAAAAAGCTTACGGCACCTGGGATTCCCAGGCGGTCTTCCATCCAGGTACTAACCAGGCCCTGCTCTGCTTAGCTTCCGAGATCAGACGAGATCGGGCGGAACCAGAGAGGTATGGCCGTAAGCTGCTTTTCATCTTTTTCCTAATCCTTTAAAACGTGTCAAAGATAATCAGAAGTTTCTTTTTCTAAAATTGAAGCAGTTCTTAGCATTGGCAAGAGAGGTTCCTAAAGCCTGAAGGTAACTTTACTTTTCTTCACTGGCAATTCTAACATGTTGGGTTAGCACCTGTATTTCAACGGCTAAATTACAAACAACAGTATGCCAATCGTAAATGTTGACCAACACTAATTTAGCAATCATGAAACGGAATCATTTTGGATAATATTGTCTAATTTCCTTTCATATCCAACGTTAAAACAGGTGTACAATCTGCGGCGCTCGGCGGCTTTCGGAGAGAGAAGTGAAAAAGCTTACGGCACCTGAGATTCCCAGGCGGTCTTCCATACAGGTACTAACCAGGCCCTGCTCTGCTTAGCTTCCGAGATCAGACGAGATCGGGCGGAACCAGAGAGGTATGGCCGTAAGCTGCTTTTTATCTTTTTCCTAATCCTTTATAATGCGTCAATGAATTATGACACGCCTGCCGTTGGCATCTTTGTGTGGGTTAAATAAGGGTATGCAAAGAAGGCTGTGACATCCCATGCCGAAAATTGGATGGACTAGAGAAGACCCGCCCAGGAGTCCCAGCCAATCGGTGAATGGCCATTGCAGTCCCCGCCACCTCAAATGGCCTGACGATGGTATGGACGTAAGCCACCTTTCATCTTCTTCCTATTGCATCTCTTCTACAATGTGAATTTTTTTTTACAATTGTGTAGGTGTACAATTTACGGCGCTGGGCGGCTTTCAGAGAGAGAAGTGAAAAAGCTTACGGCACCTGGGATTCCCAGGCGGTCTTCCATCCAGGTACTAACCAGGCCCTGCTCTGCTTAGCTTCCGAGAACAGACGAGATCGGGCGGAACCAGAGAGGTATGGACGTAAGCTGCTTTTCATCTTTTTCCTAATCCTTTAAAACGTGTCAAAGATAATCAGAAGTTTCTTTTTCTAAAATTGAAGCAGTTCTTAGCATTGGCAAGAGAGGTTCCTAAAGCCTGAAGGTAACTTTACTTTTCTTCACTGGCAATTCTAACATGTTGGGTTAGCACCTGTATTTCAACGGCTAAATTACAAACAACAGTATGCCAATCGTAAATGTTGACCAACACTAATTTAGCAATCATGAAACGGAATCATTTTGGATAATATTGTCTAATTTCCTTTCATATCCAACGTTAAAACAGGTGTACAATTGCGGCGCTCGGCGGCTTTCGGAGAGAGAAGTGAAAAAGCTTACGGCACCTGGGATTCCCAGGCGGTCTTCCATCCAGGTACTAACCAGGCCCTGCTCTGCTTAGCTTCCGAGATCAGACGAGATCGGGCGGAACCAGAGAGGTATGGCCGTAAGCTGCTTTTCATCTTTTTCCTAATCCTTTAAAACGTGTCAAAGATAATCAGAAGTTTCTTTTTCTAAAATTGAAGCAGTTCTTAGCATTGGCAAGAGAGGTTCCTAAAGCCTGAAGGTAACTTTACTTTTCTTCACTGGCAATTCTAACATGTTGGGTTAGCACCTGTATTTCAACGGCTAAATTACAAACAACAGTATGCCAATGGTAAATGTTGACCAACACTAATTTAGCAATCATGAAACGGAATCATTTTGGATAATATTGTCTAATTTCCTTTCATATCCAACGTTAAAACAGGTGTACAATCTGCGGCGCTCGGCGGCTTTCGGAGAGAGAAGTGAAAAAGCTTACGGCACCTGGGATTCCCAGGCGGTCTTCCATCCAGGTACTAACCAGGCCCTGCTCTGCTTAGCTTCCGAGATCAGACGAGATCGGGCGGAACCAGAGAGGTATGGCCGTAAGCTGCTTTTTATCTTTTTCCTAATCCTTTATAATGCGTCAATGAATTATGACACGCCTGCCGTTGGCATCTTTGTGTGGGTTAAATAAGGGTATGCAAAGAAGGCTGTGACATCCCATGCCGAAAATTGGATGGACTAGAGAAGACCCGCCCAGGAGTCCCAGCCAATCGGTGAATGGCCATTGCAGTCCCCGCCACCTCAAATGGCCTGACGATGGTATGGACGTAAGCCACCTTTCATCTTCTTCCTATTGCATCTCTTCTACAATGTGAATTTTTTTTTACAATTGTGTAGGTGTACAATCTACGGCGCTGGGCGGCTTTCAGAGAGAGAAGTGAAAAAGCTTACGGCACCTGGGATTCCCAGGCGGTCTTCCATCCAGGTACTAACCAGGCCCTGCTCTGCTTAGCTTCCGAGATCAGACGAGATCGGGCGGAACCAGAGAGGTATGGCCGTAAGCTGCTTTTCATCTTTTTCCTAATCCTTTAAAACGTGTCAAAGATAATCAGAAGTTTCTTTTTCTAAAATTGAAGCAGTTCTTAGCATTGGCAAGAGAGGTTCCTAAAGCCTGAAGGTAACTTTACTTTTCTTCACTGGCAATTCTAACATGTTGGGTTAGCACCTGTATTTCAACGGCTAAATTACAAACAACAGTATGCCAATCGTAAATGTTGACCAACACTAATTTAGCAATCATGAAACGGAATCATTTTGGATAATATTGTCTAATTTCCTTTCATATCCAACGTTAAAACAGGTGTACAATCTGCGGCGCTCGGCGGCTTTCGGAGAGAGAAGTGAAAAAGCTTACGGCACCTGAGATTCCCAGGCGGTCTTCCATACAGGTACTAACCAGGCCCTGCTCTGCTTAGCTTCCGAGATCAGACGAGATCGGGCGGAACCAGAGAGGTATGGCCGTAAGCTGCTTTTTATCTTTTTCCTAATCCTTTATAATGCGTCAATGAATTATGACACGCCTGCCGTTGGCATCTTTGTGTGGGTTAAATAAGGGTATGCAAAGAAGGCTGTGACATCCCATGCCGAAAATTGGATGGACTAGAGAAGACCCGCCCAGGAGTCCCAGCCAATCGGTGAATGGCCATTGCAGTCCCCGCCACCTCAAATGGCCTGACGATGGTATGGACGTAAGCCACCTTTCATCTTCTTCCTATTGCATCTCTTCTACAATGTGAATTTTTTTTTACAATTGTGTAGGTGTACAATTTACGGCGCTGGGCGGCTTTCAGAGAGAGAAGTGAAAAAGCTTACGGCACCTGGGATTCCCAGGCGGTCTTCCATCCAGGTACTAACCAGGCCCTGCTCTGCTTAGCTTCCGAGAACAGACGAGATCGGGCGGAACCAGAGAGGTATGGACGTAAGCTGCTTTTCATCTTTTTCCTAATCCTTTAAAACGTGTCAAAGATAATCAGAAGTTTCTTTTTCTAAAATTGAAGCAGTTCTTAGCATTGGCAAGAGAGGTTCCTAAAGCCTGAAGGTAACTTTACTTTTCTTCACTGGCAATTCTAACATGTTGGGTTAGCACCTGTATTTCAACGGCTAAATTACAAACAACAGTATGCCAATCGTAAATGTTGACCAACACTAATTTAGCAATCATGAAACGGAATCATTTTGGATAATATTGTCTAATTTCCTTTCATATCCAACGTTAAAACAGGTGTACAATTGCGGCGCTCGGCGGCTTTCGGAGAGAGAAGTGAAAAAGCTTACGGCACCTGGGATTCCCAGGCGGTCTTCCATCCAGGTACTAACCAGGCCCTGCTCTGCTTAGCTTCCGAGATCAGACGAGATCGGGCGGAACCAGAGAGGTATGGCCGTAAGCTGCTTTTCATCTTTTTCCTAATCCTTTAAAACGTGTCAAAGATAATCAGAAGTTTCTTTTTCTAAAATTGAAGCAGTTCTTAGCATTGGCAAGAGAGGTTCCTAAAGCCTGAAGGTAACTTTACTTTTCTTCACTGGCAATTCTAACATGTTGGGTTAGCACCTGTATTTCAACGGCTAAATTACAAACAACAGTATGCCAATGGTAAATGTTGACCAACACTAATTTAGCAATCATGAAACGGAATCATTTTGGATAATATTGTCTAATTTCCTTTCATATCCAACGTTAAAACAGGTGTACAATCTGCGGCGCTCGGCGGCTTTCGGAGAGAGAAGTGAAAAAGCTTACGGCACCTGGGATTCCCAGGCGGTCTTCCATCCAGGTACTAACCAGGCCCTGCTCTGCTTAGCTTCCGAGATCAGACGAGATCGGGCGGAACCAGAGAGGTATGGCCGTAAGCTGCTTTTTATCTTTTTCCTAATCCTTTATAATGCGTCAATGAATTATGACACGCCTGCCGTTGGCATCTTTGTGTGGGTTAAATAAGGGTATGCAAAGAAGGCTGTGACATCCCATGCCGAAAATTGGATGGACTAGAGAAGACCCGCCCAGGGGTCCCAGCCAATCGGTGAATGGCCATTGCAGTCCCCGCCATCTCAAATGGCCTGACGATGGTACGGACGTAAGCCACCTTTCATCTTCTTCCTATTGCATCTCTTCTACAATGTGAATTTTTTTTTACAATTGTGTAGGTGTACAATTTACGGCGCTGGGCGGCTTTCAGAGAGAGAAGTGAAAAAGCTTACGGCACCTGGGATTCCCAGGCGGTCTTCCATCCAGGTACTAACCAGGCCCTGCTCTGCTTAGCTTCCGAGAACAGACGAGATCGGGCGGAACCAGAGAGGTATGGACGTAAGCTGCTTTTCATCTTTTTCCTAATCCTTTAAAACGTGTCAAAGATAATCAGAAGTTTCTTTTTCTAAAATTGAAGCAGTTCTTAGCATTGGCAAGAGAGGTTCCTAAAGCCTGAAGGTAACTTTACTTTTCTTCACTGGCAATTCTAACATGTTGGGTTAGCACCTGTATTTCAACGGCTAAATTACAAACAACAGTATGCCAATCGTAAATGTTGACCAACACTAATTTAGCAATCATGAAACGGAATCATTTTGGATAATATTGTCTAATTTCCTTTCATATCCAACGTTAAAACAGGTGTACAATCTGCGGCGCTCGGCGGCTTTCGGAGAGAGAAGTGAAAAAGCTTACGGCACCTGGGATTCCCAGGCGGTCTTCCATCCAGGTACTAACCAGGCCCTGCTCTGCTTAGCTTCCGAGATCAGACGAGATCGGGCGGAACCAGAGAGGTATGGCCGTAAGCTGCTTTTTATCTTTTTCCTAATCCTTTATAATGCGTCAATGAATTATGACACGCCTGCCCTTGGCATCTTTGTGTGGGTTAAATAAGGGTATGCAAAGAAGGCTGTGACATCCCATGCCGAAAATTGGATGGACTAGAGAAGACCCGCCCAGGAGTCCCAGCCAATCGGTGAATGGCCATTGCAGTCCCCGCCACCTCAAATGGCCTGACGATGGTATGGACGTAAGCCACCTTTCATCTTCTTCCTATTGCATCTCTTCTACAATGTGAATTTTTTTTTACAATTGTGTAGGTGTACAATCTACGGCGCTGGGCGGCTTTCAGAGAGAGAAGTTAAAAAGCTTACGGCACCTGGGATTCCCAGGCGGTCTTCCATCCAGGTACTAACCAGGCCCTGCTCTGCTTAGCTTCCGAGATCAGACGAGATCGGGCGGAACCAGAGAGGTATGGCCGTAAGCTGCTTTTCATCTTTTTCCTAATCCTTTAAAACGTGTCAAAGATAATCAGAAGTTTCTTTTTCTAAAATTGAAGCAGTTCTTAGCATTGGCAAGAGAGGTTCCTAAAGCCTGAAGGTAACTTTACTTTTCTTCACTGGCAATTCTAACATGTTGGGTTAGCACCTGTATTTCAACGGCTAAATTACAAACAACAGTATGCCAATCGTAAATGTTGACCAACACTAATTTAGCAATCATGAAACGGAATCATTTTGGATAATATTGTCTAATTTCCTTTCATATCCAACGTTAAAACAGGTGTACAATCTGCGGCGCTCGGCGGCTTTCGGAGAGAGAAGTGAAAAAGCTTACGGCACCTGGGATTCCCAGGCGGTCTTCCATCCAGGTACTAACCAGGCCCTGCTCTGCTTAGCTTCCGAGATCAGACGAGATCGGGCGGAACCAGAGAGGTATGGACGTAAGCTGCTTTTCATCTTTTTCCTAATCCTTTAAAACGTGTCAAAGATAATCAGAAGTTTCTTTTTCTAAAATTGAAGCAGTTCTTAGCATTGGCAAGAGAGGTTCCTAAAGCCTGAAGGTAACTTTACTTTTCTTCACTGGCAATTCTAACATGTTGGGTTAGCACCTGTATTTCAACGGCTAAATTACAAACAACAGTATGCCAATGGTAAATGTTGACCAACACTAATTTAGCAATCATGAAACGGAATCATTTTGGATAATATTGTCTAATTTCCTTTCATATCCAACGTTAAAACAGGTGTACAATCTGCGGCGCTCGGCGGCTTTCGGAGAGAGAAGTGAAAAAGCTTACGGCACCTGGGATTCCCAGGCGGTCTTCCATCCAGGTACTAACCAGGCCCTGCTCTGCTTAGCTTCCGAGATCAGACGAGATCGGGCGGAACCAGAGAGGTATGGCCGTAAGCTGCTTTTTATCTTTTTCCTAATCCTTTATAATGCGTCAATGAATTATGACACGCCTGCCGTTGGCATCTTTGTGTGGGTTAAATAAGGGTATGCAAAGAAGGCTGTGACATCCCATGCCGAAATTTGGATGGACTAGAGAAGACCCGCCCAGGAGTCCCAGCCAATCGGTGAATGGCCATTGCAGTCCCCGCCACCTCAAATGGCCTGACGATGGTATGGACGTAAGCCACCTTTCATCTTCTTCCTATTGCATCTCTTCTACAATGTGAATTTTTTTTTACAATTGTGTAGGTGTACAATCTACGGCGCTGGGCGGCTTTCAGAGAGAGAAGTTAAAAAGCTTACGGCACCTGGGATTCCCAGGCGGTCTTCCATCCAGGTACTAACCAGGCCCTGCTCTGCTTAGCTTCCGAGATCAGACGAGATCGGGCGGAACCAGAGAGGTATGGCCGTAAGCTGCTTTTCATCTTTTTCCTAATCCTTTAAAACGTGTCAAAGATAATCAGAAGTTTCTTTTTCTAAAATTGAAGCAGTTCTTAGCATTGGCAAGAGAGGTTTCTAAAACCTGAAGGTAACTTTACTTTTCTTCACTGGCAATTCTAACATGTTGGGTTAGCACCTGTATTTCAACGGCTAAATTACAAACAAAAGTATGCCAATTGTTAAATGTTGATCAACACTAATTTAGCAACCATGAAACGGAATCATTTTGGATAATATTGTCTAATTGCCTTTCATATCCAACGTTAAAACAACACTAAACATGCATCTCTTCAACAATGTGATATACTTTTTGTAATTTGTAGGTGTACAATCTGCGGCGCTCGGCGGCTTTCGGTGAGAGAAGTGAAAAAGCTTACGGCACCTGGGATTCCCAGGCGGTCTTCCATCCAGGTACTAACCAGGCCCTGCTCTGCTTAGCATCCGAGATCAGACGAGATCGGGCGGAACCAGAGAGGTATGGCCGTAAGCTGCTTTTTATCTTTTTCCTAATCCTTTATAATGCGTCAAAAAATTATGTCACGCCTGCCGTTGGCATCTTTGTGTGGGTTAAATAAGGGTATGCAAAGAAGGCTGTGACATCCTATGGCGAAAATTGGATGGACTAGAGAAGACCCGCCCAGGAGTCCCAGCCAATCGGTGGATGGCCATTGCAGTCCCCGCCACCTCAAATGGCCTGATGATGGTATGGACGTAAGCCACCTTTCATCTTCTTCCTATTGCATCTCTTCTACAATGTGATAAACTTTTTACAATTGTGTAGGTGTACAAGCTACGGCGCTGGGCGGCTTTCAGAGAGAGAAGTGAAAAAGCTTACGGCACCTGGGATTCCCAGGCGGTCTTCCATCCAGGTACTAACCAGGCCCTGCTCTGCTTAGCTTCCGAGATCAGACGAGATCGGGCGGAACCAGAGAGGTATGGCCGTAAGCTGCTTTTTATCTTTTTCCTAATCCTTTATAATGCGTCAAAGATAATCAGAAGAGTTTCTTTTTCTAAAATTGAAGCAGTTCTTAGGATTGGCAAGAGAGGTTTCTAAAACCTGAAGGTAACTTTACTTTTCTTCACTGGCAATTCTAACATGTTGGGTTAGCACCTGTATTTCAACGGCTAAATTACAAACAAAAGTATGCCAATTGTTAAATGTTGATCAACACTAATTTAGCAACCATGAAACGGAATCATTTTGGATAATATTGTCTAATTGCCTTTCATATCCAACGTTAAAACAACACTAAACATGCATCTCTTCAACAATGTGATATACTTTTTGTAATTTGTAGGTGTACAATCTGCGGCGCTCGGCGGCTTTCGGTGAGAGAAGTGAAAAAGCTTACGGCACCTGGGATTCCCAGGCGGTCTTCCATCCAGGTACTAACCAGGCCCTGCTCTGCTTAGCTTCCGAGATCAGACGAGATCGGGCGGAACCAGAGAGGTATGGCCGTAAGCTGCTTTTTATCTTTTTCCTAATCCTTTATAATGCGTCAATGAATTATGACACGCCTGCCGTTGGCATCTTTGTGTGGGTTAAATAAGGGTATGCAAAGAAGGCTGTGACATCCCATGCCGAAAATTGGATGGACTAGAGAAGACCCGCCCAGGAGTCCCAGCCAATCGGTGAATGGCCATTGCAGTCCCCGCCACCTCAAATGGCCTGACGATGGTATGGACGTAAGCCACCTTTCATCTTCTTCCTATTGCATCTCTTCTACAATGTGAATTTTTTTTTACAATTGTGTAGGTGTACAATTTACGGCGCTGGGCGGCTTTCAGAGAGAGAAGTGAAAAAGCTTACGGCACCTGGGATTCCCAGGCGGTCTTCCATCCAGGTACTAACCAGGCCCTGCTCTGCTTAGCTTCCGAGAACAGACGAGATCGGGCGGAACCAGAGAGGTATGGACGTAAGCTGCTTTTCATCTTTTTCCTAATCCTTTAAAACGTGTCAAAGATAATCAGAAGTTTCTTTTTCTAAAATTGAAGCAGTTCTTAGCATTGGCAAGAGAGGTTCCTAAAGCCTGAAGGTAACTTTACTTTTCTTCACTGGCAATTCTAACATGTTGGGTTAGCACCTGTATTTCAACGGCTAAATTACAAACAACAGTATGCCAATCGTAAATGTTGACCAACACTAATTTAGCAATCATGAAACGGAATCATTTTGGATAATATTGTCTAATTTCCTTTCATATCCAACGTTAAAACAGGTGTACAATTGCGGCGCTCGGCGGCTTTCGGAGAGAGAAGTGAAAAAGCTTACGGCACCTGGGATTCCCAGGCGGTCTTCCATCCAGGTACTAACCAGGCCCTGCTCTGCTTAGCTTCCGAGATCAGACGAGATCGGGCGGAACCAGAGAGGTATGGCCGTAAGCTGCTTTTCATCTTTTTCCTAATCCTTTAAAACGTGTCAAAGATAATCAGAAGTTTCTTTTTCTAAAATTGAAGCAGTTCTTAGCATTGGCAAGAGAGGTTCCTAAAGCCTGAAGGTAACTTTACTTTTCTTCACTGGCAATTCTAACATGTTGGGTTAGCACCTGTATTTCAACGGCTAAATTACAAACAACAGTATGCCAATGGTAAATGTTGACCAACACTAATTTAGCAATCATGAAACGGAATCATTTTGGATAATATTGTCTAATTTCCTTTCATATCCAACGTTAAAACAGGTGTACAATCTGCGGCGCTCGGCGGCTTTCGGAGAGAGAAGTGAAAAAGCTTACGGCACCTGGGATTCCCAGGCGGTCTTCCATCCAGGTACTAACCAGGCCCTGCTCTGCTTAGCTTCCGAGATCAGACGAGATCGGGCGGAACCAGAGAGGTATGGCCGTAAGCTGCTTTTTATCTTTTTCCTAATCCTTTATAATGCGTCAAAGATAATCAGAAGAGTTTCTTTTTCTAAAATTGAAGCAGTTCTTAGGATTGGCAAGAGAGGTTTCTAAAGCCTGAAGGTAACTTTACTTTTCTTCACTGGCAATTCTAACATGTTGGGTTAGCACCTGTATTTCAACGGCTAAATTACAAACAAAAGTATGCCAATTGTTAAATGTTGATCAACACTAATTTAGCAACCATGAAACGGAATCATTTTGGATAATATTGTCTAATTGCCTTTCATATCCAACGTTAAAACAACACTAAACATGCATCTCTTCAACAATGTGATATACTTTTTGTAATTTGTAGGTGTACAATCTGCGGCGCTCGGCGGCTTTCGGTGAGAGAAGTGAAAAAGCTTACGGCACCTGGGATTCCCAGGCGGTCTTCCATCCAGGTACTAACCAGGCCCTGCTCTGCTTAGCTTCCGAGATCAGACGAGATCGGGCGGAACCAGAGAGGTATGGCCGTAAGCTGCTTTTTATCTTTTTCCTAATCCTTTATAATGCGTCAATGAATTATGACACGCCTGCCGTTGGCATCTTTGTGTGGGTTAAATAAGGGTATGCAAAGAAGGCTGTGACATCCCATGCCGAAAATTGGATGGACTAGAGAAGACCCGCCCAGGAGTCCCAGCCAATCGGTGAATGGCCATTGCAGTCCCCGCCACCTCAAATGGCCTGACGATGGTATGGACGTAAGCCACCTTTCATCTTCTTCCTATTGCATCTCTTCTACAATGTGAATTTTTTTTTACAATTGTGTAGGTGTACAATCTACGGCGCTGGGCGGCTTTCAGAGAGAGAAGTTAAAAAGCTTACGGCACCTGGGATTCCCAGGCGGTCTTCCATCCAGGTACTAACCAGGCCCTGCTCTGCTTAGCTTCCGAGATCAGACGAGATCGGGCGGAACCAGAGAGGTATGGCCGTAAGCTGCTTTTCATCTTTTTCCTAATCCTTTAAAACGTGTCAAAGATAATCAGAAGTTTCTTTTTCTAAAATTGAAGCAGTTCTTAGCATTGGCAAGAGAGGTTCCTAAAGCCTGAAGGTAACTTTACTTTTCTTCACTGGCAATTCTAACATGTTGGGTTAGCACCTGTATTTCAACGGCTAAATTACAAACAACAGTATGCCAATCGTAAATGTTGACCAACACTAATTTAGCAATCATGAAACGGAATCATTTTGGATAATATTGTCTAATTTCCTTTCATATCCAACGTTAAAACAGGTGTACAATCTGCGGCGCTCGGCGGCTTTCGGAGAGAGAAGTGAAAAAGCTTACGGCACCTGGGATTCCCAGGCGGTCTTCCATCCAGGTACTAACCAGGCCCTGCTCTGCTTAGCTTCCGAGATCAGACGAGATCGGGCGGAACCAGAGAGGTATGGACGTAAGCTGCTTTTCATCTTTTTCCTAATCCTTTAAAACGTGTCAAAGATAATCAGAAGTTTCTTTTTCTAAAATTGAAGCAGTTCTTAGCATTGGCAAGAGAGGTTCCTAAAGCCTGAAGGTAACTTTACTTTTCTTCACTGGCAATTCTAACATGTTGGGTTAGCACCTGTATTTCAACGGCTAAATTACAAACAACAGTATGCCAATGGTAAATGTTGACCAACACTAATTTAGCAATCATGAAACGGAATCATTTTGGATAATATTGTCTAATTTCCTTTCATATCCAACGTTAAAACAGGTGTACAATCTGCGGCGCTCGGCGGCTTTCGGAGAGAGAAGTGAAAAAGCTTACGGCACCTGGGATTCCCAGGCGGTCTTCCATCCAGGTACTAACCAGGCCCTGCTCTGCTTAGCTTCCGAGATCAGACGAGATCGGGCGGAACCAGAGAGGTATGGCCGTAAGCTGCTTTTTATCTTTTTCCTAATCCTTTATAATGCGTCAATGAATTATGACACGCCTGCCGTTGGCATCTTTGTGTGGGTTAAATAAGGGTATGCAAAGAAGGCTGTGACATCCCATGCCGAAAATTGGATGGACTAGAGAAGACCCGCCCAGGAGTCCCAGCCAATCGGTGAATGGCCATTGCAGTCCCCGCCACCTCAAATGGCCTGACGATGGTATGGACGTAAGCCACCTTTCATCTTCTTCCTATTGCATCTCTTCTACAATGTGAATTTTTTTTTACAATTGTGTAGGTGTACAATCTACGGCGCTGGGCGGCTTTCAGAGAGAGAAGTTAAAAAGCTTACGGCACCTGGGATTCCCAGGCGGTCTTCCATCCAGGTACTAACCAGGCCCTGCTCTGCTTAGCTTCCGAGATCAGACGAGATCGGGCGGAACCAGAGAGGTATGGCCGTAAGCTGCTTTTCATCTTTTTCCTAATCCTTTAAAACGTGTCAAAGATAATCAGAAGTTTCTTTTTCTAAAATTGAAGCAGTTCTTAGCATTGGCAAGAGAGGTTTCTAAAACCTGAAGGTAACTTTACTTTTCTTCACTGGCAATTCTAACATGTTGGGTTAGCACCTGTATTTCAACGGCTAAATTACAAACAAAAGTATGCCAATTGTTAAATGTTGATCAACACTAATTTAGCAACCATGAAACGGAATCATTTTGGATAATATTGTCTAATTGCCTTTCATATCCAACGTTAAAACAACACTAAACATGCATCTCTTCAACAATGTGATATACTTTTTGTAATTTGTAGGTGTACAATCTGCGGCGCTCGGCGGCTTTCGGTGAGAGAAGTGAAAAAGCTTACGGCACCTGGGATTCCCAGGCGGTCTTCCATCCAGGTACTAACCAGGCCCTGCTCTGCTTAGCTTCCGAGAACAGACGAGATCGGGCGGAACCAGAGAGGTATGGACGTAAGCTGCTTTTCATCTTTTTCCTAATCCTTTAAAACGTGTCAAAGATAATCAGAAGTTTCTTTTTCTAAAATTGAAGCAGTTCTTAGCATTGGCAAGAGAGGTTCCTAAAGCCTGAAGGTAACTTTACTTTTCTTCACTGGCAATTCTAACATGTTGGGTTAGCACCTGTATTTCAACGGCTAAATTACAAACAACAGTATGCCAATCGTAAATGTTGACCAACACTAATTTAGCAATCATGAAACGGAATCATTTTGGATAATATTGTCTAATTTCCTTTCATATCCAACGTTAAAACAGGTGTACAATCTGCGGCGCTCTGCAGCTTTCAGAGAGAAGTGAAAAAGCTTACGGCACCTGGGATTCCCAGGCGGTCTTCCATCCAGGTACTAACCAGGCCCTGCTCTGCTTAGCTTCCGAGATCAGACGAGATCGGGCGGAACCAGAGAGGTATGGCCGTAAGCTGCTTTTCATCTTTTTCCTAATCCTTTAAAACGTGTCAAAGATAATCAGAAGTTTCTTTTTCTAAAATTGAAGCAGTTCTTAGCATTGGCAAGAGAGGTTTCTAAAACCTGAAGGTAACTTTACTTTTCTTCACTGGCAATTCTAACATGTTGGGTTAGCACCTGTATTTCAACGGCTAAATTACAAACAAAAGTATGCCAATTGTTAAATGTTGATCAACACTAATTTAGCAACCATGAAACGGAATCATTTTGGATAATATTGTCTAATTGCCTTTCATATCCAACGTTAAAACAACACTAAACATGCATCTCTTCAACAATGTGATATACTTTTTGTAATTTGTAGGTGTACAATCTGCGGCGCTCGGCGGCTTTCGGTGAGAGAAGTGAAAAAGCTTACGGCACCTGGGATTCCCAGGCGGTCTTCCATCCAGGTACTAACCAGGCCCTGCTCTGCTTAGCTTCCGAGAACAGACGAGATCGGGCGGAACCAGAGAGGTATGGACGTAAGCTGCTTTTCATCTTTTTCCTAATCCTTTAAAACGTGTCAAAGATAATCAGAAGTTTCTTTTTCTAAAATTGAAGCAGTTCTTAGCATTGGCAAGAGAGGTTCCTAAAGCCTGAAGGTAACTTTACTTTTCTTCACTGGCAATTCTAACATGTTGGGTTAGCACCTGTATTTCAACGGCTAAATTACAAACAACAGTATGCCAATCGTAAATGTTGACCAACACTAATTTAGCAATCATGAAACGGAATCATTTTGGATAATATTGTCTAATTTCCTTTCATATCCAACGTTAAAACAGGTGTACAATCTGCGGCGCTCTGCAGCTTTCAGAGAGAAGTGAAAAAGCTTACGGCACCTGGGATTCCCAGGCGGTCTTCCATCCAGGTACTAACCAGGCCCTGCTCTGCTTAGCTTCCGAGATCAGACGAGATCGGGCGGAACCAGAGAGGTATGGCCGTAAGCTGCTTTTTATCTTTTTCCTAATCCTTTATAATGCGTCAATGAATTATGACACGCCAGCCGTTGGCATCTTTGTGTGGGTTAAATAAGGGTATGCAAAGAAGGCTGTGACATCCCAAGCCGAAAATTGGATGGACTAGAGAAGACCCGCCCAGGAGTCCCAGCCAATCGGTGAATGGCCATTGCAGTCCCCGCCACCTCAAATGGCCTGACGATGGTACGGACGTAAGCCACCTTTCATCTTCTTCCTATTGCATCTCTTCTACAATGTGAAATTTTTTTTACAATTGTGTAGGTGTACAATCTACGGCGCTGGGCGGCTTTCAGAGAGAGAAGTGAAAAAGCTTACGGCACCTGGGGTTCCCAGGCGGTCTTCCATCCAGGTACTAACCAGGCCCTGCTCTGCTTAGCTTCCGAGAACAGACGAGATCGGGCGGAACCAGAGAGGTATGGACGTAAGCTGCTTTTCATCTTTTTCCTAATCCTTTAAAACGTGTCAAAGATAATCAGAAGTTTCTTTTTCTAAAATTGAAGCAGTTCTTAGCATTGGCAAGAGAGGTTCCTAAAGCCTGAAGGTAACTTTACTTTTCTTCACTGGCAATTCTAACATGTTGGGTTAGCACCTGTATTTCAACGGCTAAATTACAAACAACAGTATGCCAATGGTAAATGTTGACCAACACTAATTTAGCAATCATGAAACGGAATCATTTTGGATAATATTGTCTAATTTCCTTTCATATCCAACGTTAAAACAGGTGTACAATCTGCGGCGCTCGGCGGCTTTCGGAGAGAGAAGTGAAAAAGCTTACGGCACCTGGGATTCCCAGGCGGTCTTCCATCCAGGTACTAACCAGGCCCTGCTCTGCTTAGCTTCCGAGATCAGACGAGATCGGGCGGAACCAGAGAGGTATGGCCGTAAGCTGCTTTTTATCTTTTTCCTAATCCTTTATAATGCGTCAATGAATTATGACACGCCTGCCGTTGGCATCTTTGTGTGGGTTAAATAAGGGTATGCAAAGAAGGCTGTGACATCCCATGCCGAAAATTGGATGGACTAGAGAAGACCCGCCCAGGAGTCCCAGCCAATCGGTGAATGGCCATTGCAGTCCCCGCCACCTCAAATGGCCTGACGATGGTATGGACGTAAGCCACCTTTCATCTTCTTCCTATTGCATCTCTTCTACAATGTGAATTTTTTTTTACAATTGTGTAGGTGTACAATCTACGGCGCTGGGCGGCTTTCAGAGAGAGAAGTTAAAAAGCTTACGGCACCTGGGATTCCCAGGCGGTCTTCCATCCAGGTACTAACCAGGCCCTGCTCTGCTTAGCTTCCGAGATCAGACGAGATCGGGCGGAACCAGAGAGGTATGGCCGTAAGCTGCTTTTCATCTTTTTCCTAATCCTTTAAAACGTGTCAAAGATAATCAGAAGTTTCTTTTTCTAAAATTGAAGCAGTTCTTAGCATTGGCAAGAGAGGTTCCTAAAGCCTGAAGGTAACTTTACTTTTCTTCACTGGCAATTCTAACATGTTGGGTTAGCACCTGTATTTCAACGGCTAAATTACAAACAACAGTATGCCAATGGTAAATGTTGACCAACACTAATTTAGCAATCATGAAACGGAATCATTTTGGATAATATTGTCTAATTTCCTTTCATATCCAACGTTAAAACAGGTGTACAATCTGCGGCGCTCGGCGGCTTTCGGAGAGAGAAGTGAAAAAGCTTACGGCACCTGGGATTCCCAGGCGGTCTTCCATCCAGGTACTAACCAGGCCCTGCTCTGCTTAGCTTCCGAGATCAGACGAGATCGGGCGGAACCAGAGAGGTATGGCCGTAAGCTGCTTTTTATCTTTTTCCTAATCCTTTATAATGCGTCAATGAATTATGACACGCCTGCCGTTGGCATCTTTGTGTGGGTTAAATAAGGGTATGCAAAGAAGGCTGTGACATCCCATGCCGAAAATTGGATGGACTAGAGAAGACCCGCCCAGGAGTCCCAGCCAATCGGTGAATGGCCATTGCAGTCCCCGCCACCTCAAATGGCCTGACGATGGTATGGACGTAAGCCACCTTTCATCTTCTTCCTATTGCATCTCTTCTACAATGTGAATTTTTTTTTACAATTGTGTAGGTGTACAATCTACGGCGCTGGGCGGCTTTCAGAGAGAGAAGTTAAAAAGCTTACGGCACCTGGGATTCCCAGGCGGTCTTCCATCCAGGTACTAACCAGGCCCTGCTCTGCTTAGCTTCCGAGATCAGACGAGATCGGGCGGAACCAGAGAGGTATGGCCGTAAGCTGCTTTTCATCTTTTTCCTAATCCTTTAAAACGTGTCAAAGATAATCAGAAGTTTCTTTTTCTAAAATTGAAGCAGTTCTTAGCATTGGCAAGAGAGGTTTCTAAAACCTGAAGGTAACTTTACTTTTCTTCACTGGCAATTCTAACATGTTGGGTTAGCACCTGTATTTCAACGGCTAAATTACAAACAAAAGTATGCCAATTGTTAAATGTTGATCAACACTAATTTAGCAACCATGAAACGGAATCATTTTGGATAATATTGTCTAATTGCCTTTCATATCCAACGTTAAAACAACACTAAACATGCATCTCTTCAACAATGTGATATACTTTTTGTAATTTGTAGGTGTACAATCTGCGGCGCTCGGCGGCTTTCGGTGAGAGAAGTGAAAAAGCTTACGGCACCTGGGATTCCCAGGCGGTCTTCCATCCAGGTACTAACCAGGCCCTGCTCTGCTTAGCTTCCGAGATCAGACGAGATCGGGCGGAACCAGAGAGGTATGGCCGTAAGCTGCTTTTCATCTTTTTCCTAATCCTTTAAAACGTGTCAAAGATAATCAGAAGTTTCTTTTTCTAAAATTGAAGCAGTTCTTAGCATTGGCAAGAGAGGTTCCTAAAGCCTGAAGGTAACTTTACTTTTCTTCACTGGCAATTCTAACATGTTGGGTTAGCACCTGTATTTCAACGGCTAAATTACAAACAACAGTATGCCAATCGTAAATGTTGACCAACACTAATTTAGCAATCATGAAACGGAATCATTTTGGATAATATTGTCTAATTTCCTTTCATATCCAACGTTAAAACAGGTGTACAATCTGCGGCGCTCGGCGGCTTTCGGAGAGAGAAGTGAAAAAGCTTACGGCACCTGGGATTCCCAGGCGGTCTTCCATCCAGGTACTAACCAGGCCCTGCTCTGCTTAGCTTCCGAGATCAGACGAGATCGGGCGGAACCAGAGAGGTATGGCCGTAAGCTGCTTTTTATCTTTTTCCTAATCCTTTATAATGCGTCAATGAATTATGACACGCCAGCCGTTGGCATCTTTGTGTGGGTTAAATAAGGGTATGCAAAGAAGGCTGTGACATCCCAAGCCGAAAATTGGATGGACTAGAGAAGACCCGCCCAGGAGTCCCAGCCAATCGGTGAATGGCCATTGCAGTCCCCGCCACCTCAAATGGCCTGACGATGGTATGGACGTAAGCCACCTTTCATCTTCTTCCTATTGCATCTCTTCTACAATGTGAATTTTTTTTTACAATTGTGTAGGTGTACAATCTACGGCGCTGGGCGGCTTTCAGAGAGAGAAGTTAAAAAGCTTACGGCACCTGGGATTCCCAGGCGGTCTTCCATCCAGGTACTAACCAGGCCCTGCTCTGCTTAGCTTCCGAGATCAGACGAGATCGGGCGGAACCAGAGAGGTATGGCCGTAAGCTGCTTTTCATCTTTTTCCTAATCCTTTAAAACGTGTCAAAGATAATCAGAAGTTTCTTTTTCTAAAATTGAAGCAGTTCTTAGCATTGGCAAGAGAGGTTCCTAAAGCCTGAAGGTAACTTTACTTTTCTTCACTGGCAATTCTAACATGTTGGGTTAGCACCTGTATTTCAACGGCTAAATTACAAACAACAGTATGCCAATGGTAAATGTTGACCAACACTAATTTAGCAATCATGAAACGGAATCATTTTGGATAATATTGTCTAATTTCCTTTCATATCCAACGTTAAAACAGGTGTACAATCTGCGGCGCTCGGCGGCTTTCGGAGAGAGAAGTGAAAAAGCTTACGGCACCTGGGATTCCCAGGCGGTCTTCCATCCAGGTACTAACCAGGCCCTGCTCTGCTTAGCTTCCGAGATCAGACGAGATCGGGCGGAACCAGAGAGGTATGGCCGTAAGCTGCTTTTTATCTTTTTCCTAATCCTTTATAATGCGTCAATGAATTATGACACGCCTGCCGTTGGCATCTTTGTGTGGGTTAAATAAGGGTATGCAAAGAAGGCTGTGACATCCCATGCCGAAAATTGGATGGACTAGAGAAGACCCGCCCAGGAGTCCCAGCCAATCGGTGAATGGCCATTGCAGTCCCCGCCACCTCAAATGGCCTGACGATGGTATGGACGTAAGCCACCTTTCATCTTCTTCCTATTGCATCTCTTCTACAATGTGAATTTTTTTTTACAATTGTGTAGGTGTACAATCTACGGCGCTGGGCGGCTTTCAGAGAGAGAAGTTAAAAAGCTTACGGCACCTGGGATTCCCAGGCGGTCTTCCATCCAGGTACTAACCAGGCCCTGCTCTGCTTAGCTTCCGAGATCAGACGAGATCGGGCGGAACCAGAGAGGTATGGCCGTAAGCTGCTTTTCATCTTTTTCCTAATCCTTTAAAACGTGTCAAAGATAATCAGAAGTTTCTTTTTCTAAAATTGAAGCAGTTCTTAGCATTGGCAAGAGAGGTTTCTAAAACCTGAAGGTAACTTTACTTTTCTTCACTGGCAATTCTAACATGTTGGGTTAGCACCTGTATTTCAACGGCTAAATTACAAACAAAAGTATGCCAATTGTTAAATGTTGATCAACACTAATTTAGCAACCATGAAACGGAATCATTTTGGATAATATTGTCTAATTGCCTTTCATATCCAACGTTAAAACAACACTAAACATGCATCTCTTCAACAATGTGATATACTTTTTGTAATTTGTAGGTGTACAATCTGCGGCGCTCGGCGGCTTTCGGTGAGAGAAGTGAAAAAGCTTACGGCACCTGGGATTCCCAGGCGGTCTTCCATCCAGGTACTAACCAGGCCCCGCTCTGCTTAGCTTCCGAGATCAGACGAGATCGGGCGGAACCAGAGAGGTATGGCTGTAAGCTGCTTTTTATCTTTTTCCTAATCCTTTAAAACGTGTCAAAGATAATCAGAAGTTTCTTTTTCTAAAATTGAAGCAGTTCTTAGCATTGGCAAGAGAGGTTCCTAAAACCTGAAGGGAACTTTACTTTTCTTCACTGGTAAATCTAACATGTTTGGTTAGCACCTGTATTTCAACGGCTAAATTACAAACAATAGTATGCCAATCGTAAAATGTTGATCAACACTAATTTAGCAATCATGAAACGGAATCATTTTGGATAATATTGTCTAATTTCCTTTCATATCCAACGTTAAAACAACACTAAACATGCATCTCTTCAACAATGTGATATACTTTTTGTAATTTGTAGGTGTACAATCTGCGGCGCTCGGCGGCTTTCGGTGAGAGAAGTGAAAAAGCTTACGGCACCTGGGATTCCCAGGCGGTCTTCCATCCAGGTACTAACCAGGCCCTGCTCTGCTTAGCATCCGAGATCAGACGAGATCGGGCGGAACCAGAGAGGTATGGCCGTAAGCTGCTTTTAATCTTTTTCCTAATCCTTTATAATGCGTCAAAGATAATCAGAAGAGTTTCTTTTTCTAAAATTGAAGCAGTTCTTAGGATTGGCAAGAGAGGTTTCTAAAACCTGAAGGTAACTTTACTTTTCTTCACTGGCAATTCTAACATGTTGGGTTAGCACCTGTATTTCAACGGCTAAATTACAAACAAAAGTATGCCAATTGTTAAATGTTGATCAACACTAATTTAGCAACCATGAAACGGAATCATTTTGGATAATATTGTCTAATTGCCTTTCATATCCAACGTTAAAACAACACTAAACATGCATCTCTTCAACAATGTGATATACTTTTTGTAATTTGTAGGTGTACAATCTGCGGCGCTCGGCGGCTTTCGGTGAGAGAAGGTAAAAAGCTTACGGCACCTGGGATTCCCAGGCGGTCTTCCATCCAGGTACTAACCAGGCCCTGCTCTGCTTAGCTTCCGAGATCAGACGAGATCGGGCGGAACCAGAGAGGTATGGCCGTAAGCTGCTTTTTATCTTTTTCCTAATCCTTTATAATGCGTCAATGAATTATGACACGCCTGCCGTTGGCATCTTTGTGTGGGTTAAATAAGGGTATGCAAAGAAGGCTGTGACATCCCATGCCGAAAATTGGATGGACTAGAGAAGACCCGCCCAGGAGTCCCAGCCAATCGGTGAATGGCCATTGCAGTCCCCGCCACCTCAAATGGCCTGACGATGGTATGGACGTAAGCCACCTTTCATCTTCTTCCTATTGCATCTCTTCTACAATGTGAATTTTTTTTTACAATTGTGTAGGTGTACAATCTACGGCGCTGGGCGGCTTTCAGAGAGAGAAGTTAAAAAGCTTACGGCACCTGGGATTCCCAGGCGGTCTTCCATCCAGGTACTAACCAGGCCCTGCTCTGCTTAGCTTCCGAGATCAGACGAGATCGGGCGGAACCAGAGAGGTATGGCCGTAAGCTGCTTTTCATCTTTTTCCTAATCCTTTAAAACGTGTCAAAGATAATCAGAAGTTTCTTTTTCTAAAATTGAAGCAGTTCTTAGCATTGGCAAGAGAGGTTCCTAAAGCCTGAAGGTAACTTTACTTTTCTTCACTGGCAATTCTAACATGTTGGGTTAGCACCTGTATTTCAACGGCTAAATTACAAACAACAGTATGCCAATGGTAAATGTTGACCAACACTAATTTAGCAATCATGAAACGGAATCATTTTGGATAATATTGTCTAATTTCCTTTCATATCCAACGTTAAAACAGGTGTACAATCTGCGGCGCTCGGCGGCTTTCGGAGAGAGAAGTGAAAAAGCTTACGGCACCTGGGATTCCCAGGCGGTCTTCCATCCAGGTACTAACCAGGCCCTGCTCTGCTTAGCTTCCGAGATCAGACGAGATCGGGCGGAACCAGAGAGGTATGGCCGTAAGCTGCTTTTTATCTTTTTCCTAATCCTTTATAATGCGTCAATGAATTATGACACGCCAGCCGTTGGCATCTTTGTGTGGGTTAAATAAGGGTATGCAAAGAAGGCTGTGACATCCCAAGCCGAAAATTGGATGGACTAGAGAAGACCCGCCCAGGAGTCCCAGCCAATCGGTGAATGGCCATTGCAGTCCCCGCCACCTCAAATGGCCTGACGATGGTATGGACGTAAGCCACCTTTCATCTTCTTCCTATTGCATCTCTTCTACAATGTGAATTTTTTTTTACAATTGTGTAGGTGTACAATCTACGGCGCTGGGCGGCTTTCAGAGAGAGAAGTTAAAAAGCTTACGGCACCTGGGATTCCCAGGCGGTCTTCCATCCAGGTACTAACCAGGCCCTGCTCTGCTTAGCTTCCGAGATCAGACGAGATCGGGCGGAACCAGAGAGGTATGGCCGTAAGCTGCTTTTCATCTTTTTCCTAATCCTTTAAAACGTGTCAAAGATAATCAGAAGTTTCTTTTTCTAAAATTGAAGCAGTTCTTAGCATTGGCAAGAGAGGTTCCTAAAGCCTGAAGGTAACTTTACTTTTCTTCACTGGCAATTCTAACAAGTTGGGTTAGCACCTGTATTTCAACGGCTAAATTACAAACAACAGTATGCCAATGGTAAATGTTGACCAACACTAATTTAGCAATCATGAAACGGAATCATTTTGGATAATATTGTCTAATTTCCTTTCATATCCAACGTTAAAACAGGTGTACAATCTGCGGCGCTCGGCGGCTTTCGGAGAGAGAAGTGAAAAAGCTTACGGCACCTGGGATTCCCAGGCGGTCTTCCATCCAGGTACTAACCAGGCCCTGCTCTGCTTAGCTTCCGAGATCAGACGAGATCGGGCGGAACCAGAGAGGTATGGCCGTAAGCTGCTTTTTATTTTTTTCCTAATCCTTTATAATGCGTCAATGAATTATGACACGCCTGCCGTTGGCATCTTTGTGTGGGTTAAATAAGGGTATGCAAAGAAGGCTGTGACATCCCATGCCGAAAATTGGATGGACTAGAGAAGACCCGCCCAGGAGTCCCAGCCAATCGGTGAATGGCCATTGCAGTCCCCGCCACCTCAAATGGCCTGACGATGGTATGGACGTAAGCCACCTTTCATCTTCTTCCTATTGCATCTCTTCTACAATGTGAATTTTTTTTTTACAATTGTGTAGGTGTACAATCTACGGCGCTGGGCGGCTTTCAGAGAGAGAAGTTAAAAAGCTTACGGCACCTGGGATTCCCAGGCGGTCTTCCATCCAGGTACTAACCAGGCCCTGCTCTGCT
Source organism: Pungitius pungitius (assembly GCF_949316345.1). Taxonomy (NCBI): domain Eukaryota; kingdom Metazoa; phylum Chordata; class Actinopteri; order Perciformes; family Gasterosteidae; genus Pungitius; species Pungitius pungitius. The sequence goes on along the minus strand of NW_026909895.1, from coordinate 66,038 downwards.
TAGCTTCCGAGATCAGACGAGATCGGGCGGAACCAGAGAGGTATGGCCGTAAGCTGCTTTTCATCTTTTTCCTAATCCTTTAAAACGTGTCAAAGATAATCAGAAGTTTCTTTTTCTAAAATTGAAGCAGTTCTTAGCATTGGCAAGAGAGGTTCCTAAAGCCTGAAGGTAACTTTACTTTTCTTCACTGGCAATTCTAACATGTTGGGTTAGCACCTGTATTTCAACGGCTAAATTACAAACAACAGTATGCCAATGGTAAATGTTGACCAACACTAATTTAGCAATCATGAAACGGAATCATTTTGGATAATATTGTCTAATTTCCTTTCATATCCAACGTTAAAACAGGTGTACAATCTGCGGCGCTCGGCGGCTTTCGGAGAGAGAAGTGAAAAAGCTTACGGCACCTGGGATTCCCAGGCGGTCTTCCATCCAGGTACTAACCAGGCCCTGCTCTGCTTAGCTTCCGAGATCAGACGAGATCGGGCGGAACCAGAGAGGTATGGCCGTAAGCTGCTTTTTATCTTTTTCCTAATCCTTTATAATGCGTCAATGAATTATGACACGCCTGCCGTTGGCATCTTTGTGTGGGTTAAATAAGGGTATGCAAAGAAGGCTGTGACATCCCATGCCGAAAATTGGATGGACTAGAGAAGACCCGCCCAGGAGTCCCAGCCAATCGGTGAATGGCCATTGCAGTCCCCGCCACCTCAAATGGCCTGACGATGGTATGGACGTAAGCCACCTTTCATCTTCTTCCTATTGCATCTCTTCTACAATGTGAATTTTTTTTTACAATTGTGTAGGTGTACAATCTACGGCGCTGGGCGGCTTTCAGAGAGAGAAGTTAAAAAGCTTACGGCACCTGGGATTCCCAGGCGGTCTTCCATCCAGGTACTAACCAGGCCCTGCTCTGCTTAGCTTCCGAGATCAGACGAGATCGGGCGGAACCAGAGAGGTATGGCCGTAAGCTGCTTTTCATCTTTTTCCTAATCCTTTAAAACGTGTCAAAGATAATCAGAAGTTTCTTTTTCTAAAATTGAAGCAGTTCTTAGCATTGGCAAGAGAGGTTTCTAAAACCTGAAGGTAACTTTACTTTTCTTCACTGGCAATTCTAACATGTTGGGTTAGCACCTGTATTTCAACGGCTAAATTACAAACAAAAGTATGCCAATTGTTAAATGTTGATCAACACTAATTTAGCAACCATGAAACGGAATCATTTTGGATAATATTGTCTAATTGCCTTTCATATCCAACGTTAAAACAACACTAAACATGCATCTCTTCAACAATGTGATATACTTTTTGTAATTTGTAGGTGTACAATCTGCGGCGCTCGGCGGCTTTCGGTGAGAGAAGTGAAAAAGCTTACGGCACCTGGGATTCCCAGGCGGTCTTCCATCCAGGTACTAACCAGGCCCCGCTCTGCTTAGCTTCCGAGATCAGACGAGATCGGGCGGAACCAGAGAGGTATGGCCGTAAGCTGCTTTTTATCTTTTTCCTAATCCTTTAAAACGTGTCAAAGATAATCAGAAGTTTCTTTTTCTAAAATTGAAGCAGTTCTTAGCATTGGCAAGAGAGGTTCCTAAAACCTGAAGGGAACTTTACTTTTCTTCACTGGTAAATCTAACATGTTTGGTTAGCACCTGTATTTCAACGGCTAAATTACAAACAATAGTATGCCAATCGTAAAATGTTGATCAACACTAATTTAGCAATCATGAAACGGAATCATTTTGGATAATATTGTCTAATTTCCTTTCATATCCAACGTTAAAACAACACTAAACATGCATCTCTTCAACAATGTGATATACTTTTTGTAATTTGTAGGTGTACAATCTGCGGCGCTCGGCGGCTTTCGGTGAGAGAAGTGAAAAAGCTTACGGCACCTGGGATTCCCAGGCGGTCTTCCATCCAGGTACTAACCAGGCCCTGCTCTGCTTAGCATCCGAGATCAGACGAGATCGGGCGGAACCAGAGAGGTATGGCCGTAAGCTGCTTTTTATCTTTTTCCTAATCCTTTATAATGCGTCAATGAATTATGACACGCCTGCCGTTGGCATCTTTGTGTGGGTTAAATAAGGGTATGCAAAGAAGGCTGTGACATCCCATGCCGAAAATTGGATGGACTAGAGAACACCCGCCCAGGAGTCCCAGCCAATCGGTGAATGGCCATTGCAGTCCCCGCCACCTCAAATGGCCTGACGATGGTATGGACGTAAGCCACCTTTCATCTTCTTCCTATTGCATCTCTTCTACAATGTGAATTTTTTTTTACAATTGTGTAGGTGTACAATCTACGGCGCTGGGCGGCTTTCAGAGAGAGAAGTTAAAAAGCTTACGGCACCTGGGATTCCCAGGCGGTCTTCCATCCAGGTACTAACCAGGCCCTGCTCTGCTTAGCTTCCGAGATCAGACGAGATCGGGCGGAACCAGAGAGGTATGGCCGTAAGCTGCTTTTCATCTTTTTCCTAATCCTTTAAAACGTGTCAAAGATAATCAGAAGTTTCTTTTTCTAAAATTGAAGCAGTTCTTAGCATTGGCAAGAGAGGTTCCTAAAGCCTGAAGGTAACTTTACTTTTCTTCACTGGCAATTCTAACATGTTGGGTTAGCACCTGTATTTCAACGGCTAAATTACAAACAACAGTATGCCAATGGTAAATGTTGACCAACACTAATTTAGCAATCATGAAACGGAATCATTTTGGATAATATTGTCTAATTTCCTTTCATATCCAACGTTAAAACAGGTGTACAATCTGCGGCGCTCGGCGGCTTTCGGAGAGAGAAGTGAAAAAGCTTACGGCACCTGGGATTCCCAGGCGGTCTTCCATCCAGGTACTAACCAGGCCCTGCTCTGCTTAGCTTCCGAGATCAGACGAGATCGGGCGGAACCAGAGAGGTATGGCCGTAAGCTGCTTTTTATCTTTTTCCTAATCCTTTATAATGCGTCAATGAATTATGACACGCCTGCCGTTGGCATCTTTGTGTGGGTTAAATAAGGGTATGCAAAGAAGGCTGTGACATCCCATGCCGAAAATTGGATGGACTAGAGAAGACCCGCCCAGGAGTCCCAGCCAATCGGTGAATGGCCATTGCAGTCCCCGCCACCTCAAATGGCCTGACGATGGTATGGACGTAAGCCACCTTTCATCTTCTTCCTATTGCATCTCTTCTACAATGTGAATTTTTTTTTACAATTGTGTAGGTGTACAATCTACGGCGCTGGGCGGCTTTCAGAGAGAGAAGTTAAAAAGCTTACGGCACCTGGGATTCCCAGGCGGTCTTCCATCCAGGTACTAACCAGGCCCTGCTCTGCTTAGCTTCCGAGATCAGACGAGATCGGGCGGAACCAGAGAGGTATGGCCGTAAGCTGCTTTTCATCTTTTTCCTAATCCTTTAAAACGTGTCAAAGATAATCAGAAGTTTCTTTTTCTAAAATTGAAGCAGTTCTTAGCATTGGCAAGAGAGGTTCCTAAAGCCTGAAGGTAACTTTACTTTTCTTCACTGGCAATTCTAACATGTTGGGTTAGCACCTGTATTTCAACGGCTAAATTACAATAAACAGTATGCCAATGGTAAATGTTGACCAACACTAATTTAGCAATCATGAAACGGAATCATTTTGGATAATATTGTCTAATTTCCTTTCATATCCAACGTTAAAACAGGTGTACAATCTGCGGCGCTCGGCGGCTTTCGGAGAGAGAAGTGAAAAAGCTTACGGCACCTGGGATTCCCAGGCGGTCTTCCATCCAGGTACTAACCAGGCCCTGCTCTGCTTAGCTTCCGAGATCAGACGAGATCGGGCGGAACCAGAGAGGTATGGCCGTAAGCTGCTTTTTATCTTTTTCCTAATCCTTTATAATGCGTCAATGAATTATGACACGCCTGCCGTTGGCATCTTTGTGTGGGTTAAATAAGGGTATGCAAAGAAGGCTGTGACATCCCATGCCGAAAATTGGATGGACTAGAGAAGACCCGCCCAGGAGTCCCAGCCAATCGGTGAATGGCCATTGCAGTCCCCGCCACCTCAAATGGCCTGACGATGGTATGGACGTAAGCCACCTTTCATCTTCTTCCTATTGCATCTCTTCTACAATGTGAATTTTTTTTTACAATTGTGTAGGTGTACAATCTACGGCGCTGGGCGGCTTTCAGAGAGAGAAGTTAAAAAGCTTACGGCACCTGGGATTCCCAGGCGGTCTTCCATCCAGGTACTAACCAGGCCCTGCTCTGCTTAGCTTCCGAGATCAGACGAGATCGGGCGGAACCAGAGAGGTATGGCCGTAAGCTGCTTTTCATCTTTTTCCTAATCCTTTAAAACGTGTCAAAGATAATCAGAAGTTTCTTTTTCTAAAATTGAAGCAGTTCTTAGCATTGGCAAGAGAGGTTCCTAAAGCCTGAAGGTAACTTTACTTTTCTTCACTGGCAATTCTAACATGTTGGGTTAGCACCTGTATTTCAACGGCTAAATTACAAACAACAGTATGCCAATGGTAAATGTTGACCAACACTAATTTAGCAATCATGAAACGGAATGATTTTGGATAATATTGTCTAATTTCCTTTCATATCCAACGTTAAAACAGGTGTACAATCTGCGGCGCTCGGCGGCTTTCGGAGAGAGAAGTGAAAAAGCTTACGGCACCTGGGATTCCCAGGCGGTCTTCCATCCAGGTACTAACCAGGCCCTGCTCTGCTTAGCTTCCGAGATCAGACGAGATCGGGCGGAACCAGAGAGGTATGGCCGTAAGCTGCTTTTTATCTTTTTCCTAATCCTTTATAATGCGTCAATGAATTATGACACGCCTGCCGTTGGCATCTTTGTGTGGGTTAAATAAGGGTATGCAAAGAAGGCTGTGACATCCCATGCCGAAAATTGGATGGACTAGAGAACACCCGCCCAGGAGTCCCAGCCAATCGGTGAATGGCCATTGCAGTCCCCGCCACCTCAAATGGCCTGACGATGGTATGGACGTAAGCCACCTTTCATCTTCTTCCTATTGCATCTCTTCTACAATGTGAATTTTTTTTTACAATTGTGTAGGTGTACAATCTACGGCGCTGGGCGGCTTTCAGAGAGAGAAGTTAAAAAGCTTACGGCACCTGGGATTCCCAGGCGGTCTTCCATCCAGGTACTAACCAGGCCCTGCTCTGCTTAGCTTCCGAGATCAGACGAGATCGGGCGGAACCAGAGAGGTATGGCCGTAAGCTGCTTTTCATCTTTTTCCTAATCCTTTAAAACGTGTCAAAGATAATCAGAAGTTTCTTTTTCTAAAATTGAAGCAGTTCTTAGCATTGGCAAGAGAGGTTCCTAAAGCCTGAAGGTAACTTTACTTTTCTTCACTGGCAATTCTAACATGTTGGGTTAGCACCTGTATTTCAACGGCTAAATTACAAACAACAGTATGCCAATGGTAAATGTTGACCAACACTAATTTAGCAATCATGAAACGGAATCATTTTGGATAATATTGTCTAATTTCCTTTCATATCCAACGTTAAAACAGGTGTACAATCTGCGGCGCTCGGCGGCTTTCGGAGAGAGAAGTGAAAAAGCTTACGGCACCTGGGATTCCCAGGCGGTCTTCCATCCAGGTACTAACCAGGCCCTGCTCTGCTTAGCTTCCGAGATCAGACGAGATCGGGCGGAACCAGAGAGGTATGGCCGTAAGCTGCTTTTTATCTTTTTCCTAATCCTTTATAATGCGTCAATGAATTATGACACGCCTGCCGTTGGCATCTTTGTGTGGGTTAAATAAGGGTATGCAAAGAAGGCTGTGACATCCCATGCCGAAAATTGGATGGACTAGAGAAGACCCGCCCAGGAGTCCCAGCCAATCGGTGAATGGCCATTGCAGTCCCCGCCACCTCAAATGGCCTGACGATGGTATGGACGTAAGCCACCTTTCATCTTCTTCCTATTGCATCTCTTCTACAATGTGAATTTTTTTTTACAATTGTGTAGGTGTACAATCTACGGCGCTGGGCGGCTTTCAGAGAGAGAAGTTAAAAAGCTTACGGCACCTGGGATTCCCAGGCGGTCTTCCATCCAGGTACTAACCAGGCCCTGCTCTGCTTAGCTTCCGAGATCAGACGAGATCGGGCGGAACCAGAGAGGTATGGCCGTAAGCTGCTTTTCATCTTTTTCCTAATCCTTTAAAACGTGTCAAAGATAATCAGAAGTTTCTTTTTCTAAAATTGAAGCAGTTCTTAGCATTGGCAAGAGAGGTTCCTAAAGCCTGAAGGTAACTTTACTTTTCTTCACTGGCAATTCTAACATGTTGGGTTAGCACCTGTATTTCAACGGCTAAATTACAATAAACAGTATGCCAATGGTAAATGTTGACCAACACTAATTTAGCAATCATGAAACGGAATCATTTTGGATAATATTGTCTAATTTCCTTTCATATCCAACGTTAAAACAGGTGTACAATCTGCGGCGCTCGGCGGCTTTCGGAGAGAGAAGTGAAAAAGCTTACGGCACCTGGGATTCCCAGGCGGTCTTCCATCCAGGTACTAACCAGGCCCTGCTCTGCTTAGCTTCCGAGATCAGACGAGATCGGGCGGAACCAGAGAGGTATGGCCGTAAGCTGCTTTTTATCTTTTTCCTAATCCTTTATAATGCGTCAATGAATTATGACACGCCTGCCGTTGGCATCTTTGTGTGGGTTAAATAAGGGTATGCAAAGAAGGCTGTGACATCCCATGCCGAAAATTGGATGGACTAGAGAAGACCCGCCCAGGAGTCCCAGCCAATCGGTGAATGGCCATTGCAGTCCCCGCCACCTCAAATGGCCTGACGATGGTATGGACGTAAGCCACCTTTCATCTTCTTCCTATTGCATCTCTTCTACAATGTGAATTTTTTTTTACAATTGTGTAGGTGTACAATCTACGGCGCTGGGCGGCTTTCAGAGAGAGAAGTTAAAAAGCTTACGGCACCTGGGATTCCCAGGCGGTCTTCCATCCAGGTACTAACCAGGCCCTGCTCTGCTTAGCTTCCGAGATCAGACGAGATCGGGCGGAACCAGAGAGGTATGGCCGTAAGCTGCTTTTCATCTTTTTCCTAATCCTTTAAAACGTGTCAAAGATAATCAGAAGTTTCTTTTTCTAAAATTGAAGCAGTTCTTAGCATTGGCAAGAGAGGTTTCTAAAACCTGAAGGTAACTTTACTTTTCTTCACTGGCAATTCTAACATGTTGGGTTAGCACCTGTATTTCAACGGCTAAATTACAAACAAAAGTATGCCAATTGTTAAATGTTGATCAACACTAATTTAGCAACCATGAAACGGAATCATTTTGGATAATATTGTCTAATTGCCTTTCATATCCAACGTTAAAACAACACTAAACATGCATCTCTTCAACAATGTGATATACTTTTTGTAATTTGTAGGTGTACAATCTGCGGCGCTCGGCGGCTTTCGGTGAGAGAAGTGAAAAAGCTTACGGCACCTGGGATTCCCAGGCGGTCTTCCATCCAGGTACTAACCAGGCCCCGCTCTGCTTAGCTTCCGAGATCAGACGAGATCGGGCGGAACCAGAGAGGTATGGCTGTAAGCTGCTTTTTATCTTTTTCCTAATCCTTTAAAACGTGTCAAAGATAATCAGAAGTTTCTTTTTCTAAAATTGAAGCAGTTCTTAGCATTGGCAAGAGAGGTTCCTAAAACCTGAAGGTAACTTTACTTTTCTTCACTGGTAAATCTAACATGTTTGGTTAGCACCTGTATTTCAACGGCTAAATTACAAACAATAGTATGCCAATCGTAAAATGTTGATCAACACCAATTTAGCAATCATGAAACGGAATCATTTTGGATAATATTGTCTAATTTCCTTTCATATCCAACGTTAAAACAACACTAAACATGCATCTCTTCAACAATGTGATATACTTTTTGTAATTTGTAGGTGTACAATCTGCGGCGCTCTGCAGCTTTCAGAGAGAAGTGAAAAAGCTTACGGCACCTGGGATTCCCAGGCGGTCTTCCATCCAGGTACTAACCAGGCCCTGCTCTGCTTAGCTTCCGAGATCAGACGAGATCGGGCGGAACCAGAGAGGTATGGCCGTAAGCTGCTTTTTATCTTTTTCCTAATCCTTTATAATGCGTCAAAGATAATCAGAAGAGTTTCTTTTTCTAAAATTGAAGCAGTTCTTAGGATTGGCAAGAGAGGTTTCTAAAGCCTGAAGGTAACTTTACTTTTCTTCACTGGCAATTCTAACATGTTGGGTTAGCACCTGTATTTCAACGGCTAAATTACAAACAAAAGTATGCCAATTGTTAAATGTTGATCAACACTAATTTAGCAACCATGAAACGGAATCATTTTGGATAATATTGTCTAATTGCCTTTCATATCCAACGTTAAAACAACACTAAACATGCATCTCTTCAACAATGTGATATACTTTTTGTAATTTGTAGGTGTACAATCTGCGGCGCTCGGCGGCTTTCGGTGAGAGAAGTGAAAAAGCTTACGGCACCTGGGATTCCCAGGCGGTCTTCCATCCAGGTACTAACCAGGCCCTGCTCTGCTTAGCTTCCGAGAACAGACGAGATCGGGCGGAACCAGAGAGGTATGGACGTAAGCTGCTTTTCATCTTTTTCCTAATCCTTTAAAACGTGTCAAAGATAATCAGAAGTTTCTTTTTCTAAAATTGAAGCAGTTCTTAGCATTGGCAAGAGAGGTTCCTAAAGCCTGAAGGTAACTTTACTTTTCTTCACTGGCAATTCTAACATGTTGGGTTAGCACCTGTATTTCAACGGCTAAATTACAAACAACAGTATGCCAATCGTAAATGTTGACCAACACTAATTTAGCAATCATGAAACGGAATCATTTTGGATAATATTGTCTAATTTCCTTTCATATCCAACGTTAAAACAGGTGTACAATCTGCGGCGCTCGGCGGCTTTCGGAGAGAGAAGTGAAAAAGCTTACGGCACCTGGGATTCCCAGGCGGTCTTCCATCCAGGTACTAACCAGGCCCTGCTCTGCTTAGCTTCCGAGATCAGACGAGATCGGGCGGAACCAGAGAGGTATGGCCGTAAGCTGCTTTTTATCTTTTTCCTAATCCTTTATAATGCGTCAATGAATTATGACACGCCTGCCGTTGGCATCTTTGTGTGGGTTAAATAAGGGTATGCAAAGAAGGCTGTGACATCCCATGCCGAAAATTGGATGGACTAGAGAACACCCGCCCAGGAGTCCCAGCCAATCGGTGAATGGCCATTGCAGTCCCCGCCACCTCAAATGGCCTGACGATGGTATGGACGTAAGCCACCTTTCATCTTCTTCCTATTGCATCTCTTCTACAATGTGAATTTTTTTTTACAATTGTGTAGGTGTACAATCTACGGCGCTGGGCGGCTTTCAGAGAGAGAAGTTAAAAAGCTTACGGCACCTGGGATTCCCAGGCGGTCTTCCATCCAGGTACTAACCAGGCCCTGCTCTGCTTAGCTTCCGAGATCAGACGAGATCGGGCGGAACCAGAGAGGTATGGCCGTAAGCTGCTTTTCATCTTTTTCCTAATCCTTTAAAACGTGTCAAAGATAATCAGAAGTTTCTTTTTCTAAAATTGAAGCAGTTCTTAGCATTGGCAAGAGAGGTTCCTAAAGCCTGAAGGTAACTTTACTTTTCTTCACTGGCAATTCTAACATGTTGGGTTAGCACCTGTATTTCAACGGCTAAATTACAAACAACAGTATGCCAATGGTAAATGTTGACCAACACTAATTTAGCAATCATGAAACGGAATCATTTTGGATAATATTGTCTAATTTCCTTTCATATCCAACGTTAAAACAGGTGTACAATCTGCGGCGCTCGGCGGCTTTCGGAGAGAGAAGTGAAAAAGCTTACGGCACCTGGGATTCCCAGGCGGTCTTCCATCCAGGTACTAACCAGGCCCTGCTCTGCTTAGCTTCCGAGATCAGACGAGATCGGGCGGAACCAGAGAGGTATGGCCGTAAGCTGCTTTTTATCTTTTTCCTAATCCTTTATAATGCGTCAATGAATTATGACACGCCTGCCGTTGGCATCTTTGTGTGGGTTAAATAAGGGTATGCAAAGAAGGCTGTGACATCCCATGCCGAAAATTGGATGGACTAGAGAAGACCCGCCCAGGAGTCCCAGCCAATCGGTGAATGGCCATTGCAGTCCCCGCCACCTCAAATGGCCTGACGATGGTATGGACGTAAGCCACCTTTCATCTTCTTCCTATTGCATCTCTTCTACAATGTGAATTTTTTTTTACAATTGTGTAGGTGTACAATCTACGGCGCTGGGCGGCTTTCAGAGAGAGAAGTTAAAAAGCTTACGGCACCTGGGATTCCCAGGCGGTCTTCCATCCAGGTACTAACCAGGCCCTGCTCTGCTTAGCTTCCGAGATCAGACGAGATCGGGCGGAACCAGAGAGGTATGGCCGTAAGCTGCTTTTCATCTTTTTCCTAATCCTTTAAAACGTGTCAAAGATAATCAGAAGTTTCTTTTTCTAAAATTGAAGCAGTTCTTAGCATTGGCAAGAGAGGTTCCTAAAGCCTGAAGGTAACTTTACTTTTCTTCACTGGCAATTCTAACATGTTGGGTTAGCACCTGTATTTCAACGGCTAAATTACAATAAACAGTATGCCAATGGTAAATGTTGACCAACACTAATTTAGCAATCATGAAACGGAATCATTTTGGATAATATTGTCTAATTTCCTTTCATATCCAACGTTAAAACAGGTGTACAATCTGCGGCGCTCGGCGGCTTTCGGAGAGAGAAGTGAAAAAGCTTACGGCACCTGGGATTCCCAGGCGGTCTTCCATCCAGGTACTAACCAGGCCCTGCTCTGCTTAGCTTCCGAGATCAGACGAGATCGGGCGGAACCAGAGAGGTATGGCCGTAAGCTGCTTTTTATCTTTTTCCTAATCCTTTATAATGCGTCAATGAATTATGACACGCCTGCCGTTGGCATCTTTGTGTGGGTTAAATAAGGGTATGCAAAGAAGGCTGTGACATCCCATGCCGAAAATTGGATGGACTAGAGAAGACCCGCCCAGGAGTCCCAGCCAATCGGTGAATGGCCATTGCAGTCCCCGCCACCTCAAATGGCCTGACGATGGTATGGACGTAAGCCACCTTTCATCTTCTTCCTATTGCATCTCTTCTACAATGTGAATTTTTTTTTACAATTGTGTAGGTGTACAATCTACGGCGCTGGGCGGCTTTCAGAGAGAGAAGTTAAAAAGCTTACGGCACCTGGGATTCCCAGGCGGTCTTCCATCCAGGTACTAACCAGGCCCTGCTCTGCTTAGCTTCCGAGATCAGACGAGATCGGGCGGAACCAGAGAGGTATGGCCGTAAGCTGCTTTTCATCTTTTTCCTAATCCTTTAAAACGTGTCAAAGATAATCAGAAGTTTCTTTTTCTAAAATTGAAGCAGTTCTTAGCATTGGCAAGAGAGGTTTCTAAAACCTGAAGGTAACTTTACTTTTCTTCACTGGCAATTCTAACATGTTGGGTTAGCACCTGTATTTCAACGGCTAAATTACAAACAAAAGTATGCCAATTGTTAAATGTTGATCAACACTAATTTAGCAACCATGAAACGGAATCATTTTGGATAATATTGTCTAATTGCCTTTCATATCCAACGTTAAAACAACACTAAACATGCATCTCTTCAACAATGTGATATACTTTTTGTAATTTGTAGGTGTACAATCTGCGGCGCTCGGCGGCTTTCGGTGAGAGAAGTGAAAAAGCTTACGGCACCTGGGATTCCCAGGCGGTCTTCCATCCAGGTACTAACCAGGCCCCGCTCTGCTTAGCTTCCGAGATCAGACGAGATCGGGCGGAACCAGAGAGGTATGGCTGTAAGCTGCTTTTTATCTTTTTCCTAATCCTTTAAAACGTGTCAAAGATAATCAGAAGTTTCTTTTTCTAAAATTGAAGCAGTTCTTAGCATTGGCAAGAGAGGTTCCTAAAACCTGAAGGTAACTTTACTTTTCTTCACTGGTAAATCTAACATGTTTGGTTAGCACCTGTATTTCAACGGCTAAATTACAAACAATAGTATGCCAATCGTAAAATGTTGATCAACACCAATTTAGCAATCATGAAACGGAATCATTTTGGATAATATTGTCTAATTTCCTTTCATATCCAACGTTAAAACAACACTAAACATGCATCTCTTCAACAATGTGATATACTTTTTGTAATTTGTAGGTGTACAATCTGCGGCGCTCTGCAGCTTTCAGAGAGAAGTGAAAAAGCTTACGGCACCTGGGATTCCCAGGCGGTCTTCCATCCAGGTACTAACCAGGCCCTGCTCTGCTTAGCTTCCGAGATCAGACGAGATCGGGCGGAACCAGAGAGGTATGGCCGTAAGCTGCTTTTTATCTTTTTCCTAATCCTTTATAATGCGTCAAAGATAATCAGAAGAGTTTCTTTTTCTAAAATTGAAGCAGTTCTTAGGATTGGCAAGAGAGGTTTCTAAAGCCTGAAGGTAACTTTACTTTTCTTCACTGGCAATTCTAACATGTTGGGTTAGCACCTGTATTTCAACGGCTAAATTACAAACAAAAGTATGCCAATTGTTAAATGTTGATCAACACTAATTTAGCAACCATGAAACGGAATCATTTTGGATAATATTGTCTAATTGCCTTTCATATCCAACGTTAAAACAACACTAAACATGCATCTCTTCAACAATGTGATATACTTTTTGTAATTTGTAGGTGTACAATCTGCGGCGCTCGGCGGCTTTCGGTGAGAGAAGTGAAAAAGCTTACGGCACCTGGGATTCCCAGGCGGTCTTCCATCCAGGTACTAACCAGGCCCTGCTCTGCTTAGCTTCCGAGAACAGACGAGATCGGGCGGAACCAGAGAGGTATGGACGTAAGCTGCTTTTCATCTTTTTCCTAATCCTTTAAAACGTGTCAAAGATAATCAGAAGTTTCTTTTTCTAAAATTGAAGCAGTTCTTAGCATTGGCAAGAGAGGTTCCTAAAGCCTGAAGGTAACTTTACTTTTCTTCACTGGCAATTCTAACATGTTGGGTTAGCACCTGTATTTCAACGGCTAAATTACAAACAACAGTATGCCAATCGTAAATGTTGACCAACACTAATTTAGCAATCATGAAACGGAATCATTTTGGATAATATTGTCTAATTTCCTTTCATATCCAACGTTAAAACAGGTGTACAATCTGCGGCGCTCGGCGGCTTTCGGAGAGAGAAGTGAAAAAGCTTACGGCACCTGGGATTCCCAGGCGGTCTTCCATCCAGGTACTAACCAGGCCCTGCTCTGCTTAGCTTCCGAGATCAGACGAGATCGGGCGGAACCAGAGAGGTATGGCCGTAAGCTGCTTTTTATCTTTTTCCTAATCCTTTATAATGCGTCAATGAATTATGACACGCCTGCCGTTGGCATCTTTGTGTGGGTTAAATAAGGGTATGCAAAGAAGGCTGTGACATCCCATGCCGAAAATTGGATGGACTAGAGAAGACCCGCCCAGGAGTCCCAGCCAATCGGTGAATGGCCATTGCAGTCCCCGCCACCTCAAATGGCCTGACGATGGTATGGACGTAAGCCACCTTTCATCTTCTTCCTATTGCATCTCTTCTACAATGTGAATTTTTTTTTACAATTGTGTAGGTGTACAATCTACGGCGCTGGGCGGCTTTCAGAGAGAGAAGTTAAAAAGCTTACGGCACCTGGGATTCCCAGGCGGTCTTCCATCCAGGTACTAACCAGGCCCTGCTCTGCTTAGCTTCCGAGATCAGACGAGATCGGGCGGAACCAGAGAGGTATGGCCGTAAGCTGCTTTTCATCTTTTTCCTAATCCTTTAAAACGTGTCAAAGATAATCAGAAGTTTCTTTTTCTAAAATTGAAGCAGTTCTTAGCATTGGCAAGAGAGGTTCCTAAAGCCTGAAGGTAACTTTACTTTTCTTCACTGGCAATTCTAACATGTTGGGTTAGCACCTGTATTTCAACGGCTAAATTACAAACAACAGTATGCCAATGGTAAATGTTGACCAACACTAATTTAGCAATCATGAAACGGAATCATTTTGGATAATATTGTCTAATTTCCTTTCATATCCAACGTTAAAACAGGTGTACAATCTGCGGCGCTCGGCGGCTTTCGGAGAGAGAAGTGAAAAAGCTTACGGCACCTGGGATTCCCAGGCGGTCTTCCATCCAGGTACTAACCAGGCCCTGCTCTGCTTAGCTTCCGAGATCAGACGAGATCGGGCGGAACCAGAGAGGTATGGCCGTAAGCTGCTTTTTATCTTTTTCCTAATCCTTTATAATGCGTCAATGAATTATGACACGCCTGCCGTTGGCATCTTTGTGTGGGTTAAATAAGGGTATGCAAAGAAGGCTGTGACATCCCATGCCGAAAATTGGATGGACTAGAGAAGACCCGCCCAGGAGTCCCAGCCAATCGGTGAATGGCCATTGCAGTCCCCGCCACCTCAAATGGCCTGACGATGGTATGGACGTAAGCCACCTTTCATCTTCTTCCTATTGCATCTCTTCTACAATGTAAATTTTTTTTTACAATTGTGTAGGTGTACAATCTACGGCGCTGGGCGGCTTTCAGAGAGAGAAGTTAAAAAGCTTACGGCACCTGGGATTCCCAAGCGGTCTTCCATCCAGGTACTAACCAGGCCCTGCTCTGCTTAGCTTCCGAGATCAGACGAGATCGGGCGGAACCAGAGAGGTATGGCCGTAAGCTGCTTTTCATCTTTTTCCTAATCCTTTAAAACGTGTCAAAGATAATCAGAAGTTTCTTTTTCTAAAATTGAAGCAGTTCTTAGCATTGGCAAGAGAGGTTTCTAAAACCTGAAGGTAACTTTACTTTTCTTCACTGGCAATTTTAACATGTTGGGTTAGCACCTGTATTTCAACGGCTAAATTACAAACAAAAGTATGCCAATTGTTAAATGTTGATCAACACTAATTTAGCAACCATGAAACGGAATCATTTTGGATAATATTGTCTAATTGCCTTTCATATCCAACGTTAAAACAACACTAAACATGCATCTCTTCAACAATGTGATATACTTTTTGTAATTTGTAGGTGTACAATCTGCGGCGCTCGGCGGCTTTCGGTGAGAGAAGTGAAAAAGCTTACGGCACCTGGGATTCCCAGGCGGTCTTCCATCCAGGTACTAACCAGGCCCCGCTCTGCTTAGCTTCCGAGATCAGACGAGATCGGGCGGAACCAGAGAGGTATGGCTGTAAGCTGCTTTTTATCTTTTTCCTAATCCTTTAAAACGTGTCAAAGATAATCAGAAGTTTCTTTTTCTAAAATTGAAGCAGTTCTTAGCATTGGCAAGAGAGGTTCCTAAAGCCTGAAGGTAACTTTACTTTTCTTCACTGGCAATTCTAACATGTTGGGTTAGCACCTGTATTTCAACGGCTAAATTACAAACAAAAGTATGCCAATTGTTAAATGTTGATCAACACTAATTTAGCAACCATGAAACGGAATCATTTTGGATAATATTGTCTAATTGCCTTTCATATCCAACGTTAAAACAACACTAAACATGCATCTCTTCAACAATGTGATATACTTTTTGTAATTTGTAGGTGTACAATCTGCGGCGCTCGGCGGCTTTCGGTGAGAGAAGTGAAAAAGCTTACGGCACCTGGGATTCCCAGGCGGTCTTCCATCCAGGTACTAACCAGGCCCCGCTCTGCTTAGCTTCCGAGATCAGACGAGATCGGGCGGAACCAGAGAGGTATGGCTGTAAGCTGCTTTTTATCTTTTTCCTAATCCTTTAAAACGTGTCAAAGATAATCAGAAGTTTCTTTTTCTAAAATTGAAGCAGTTCTTAGCATTGGCAAGAGAGGTTCCTAAAACCTGAAGGTAACTTTACTTTTCTTCACTGGTAAATCTAACATGTTTGGTTAGCACCTGTATTTCAACGGCTAAATTACAAACAATAGTATGCCAATCGTAAAATGTTGATCAACACCAATTTAGCAATCATGAAACGGAATCATTTTGGATAATATTGTCTAATTTCCTTTCATATCCAACGTTAAAACAACACTAAACATGCATCTCTTCAACAATGTGATATACTTTTTGTAATTTGTAGGTGTACAATCTGCGGCGCTCTGCAGCTTTCAGAGAGAAGTGAAAAAGCTTACGGCACCTGGGATTCCCAGGCGGTCTTCCATCCAGGTACTAACCAGGCCCTGCTCTGCTTAGCTTCCGAGATCAGACGAGATCGGGCGGAACCAGAGAGGTATGGCCGTAAGCTGCTTTTTATCTTTTTCCTAATCCTTTATAATGCGTCAAAGATAATCAGAAGAGTTTCTTTTTCTAAAATTGAAGCAGTTCTTAGCATTGGCAAGAGAGGTTCCTAAAGCCTGAAGGTAACTTTACTTTTCTTCACTGGCAATTCTAACATGTTGGGTTAGCACCTGTATTTCAACGGCTAAATTACAAACAACAGTATGCCAATCGTAAATGTTGACCAACACTAATTTAGCAATCATGAAACGGAATCATTTTGGATAATATTGTCTAATTTCCTTTCATATCCAACGTTAAAACAGGTGTACAATCTGCGGCGCTCGGCGGCTTTCGGAGAGAGAAGTGAAAAAGCTTACGGCACCTGGGATTCCCAGGCGGTCTTCCATCCAGGTACTAACCAGGCCCTGCTCTGCTTAGCTTCCGAGATCAGACGAGATCGGGCGGAACCAGAGAGTTATGGCCGTAAGCTGCTTTTTATCTTTTTCCTAATCCTTTATAATGCGTCAATGAATTATGACACGCCTGCCGTTGGCATCTTTGTGTGGGTTAAATAAGGGTATGCAAAGAAGGCTGTGACATCCCATGCCGAAAATTGGATGGACTAGAGAAGACCCGCCCAGGAGTCCCAGCCAATCGGTGAATGGCCATTGCAGTCCCCGCCACCTCAAATGGCCTGACGATGGTATGGACGTAAGCCACCTTTCATCTTCTTCCTATTGCATCTCTTCTACAATGTGAATTTTTTTTTACAATTGTGTAGGTGTACAATCTACGGCGCTGGGCGGCTTTCAGAGAGAGAAGTGAAAAAGCTTACGGCACCTGGGATTCCCAGGCGGTCTTCCATCCAGGTACTAACCAGGCCCTGCTCTGCTTAGCTTCCGAGATCAGACGAGATCGGGCGGAACCAGAGAGGTATGGACGTAAGCTGCTTTTCATCTTTTTCCTAATCCTTTAAAACGTGTCAAAGATAATCAGAAGTTTCTTTTTCTAAAATTGAAGCAGTTCTTAGCATTGGCAAGAGAGGTTCCTAAAGCCTGAAGGTAACTTTACTTTTCTTCACTGGCAATTCTAACATGTTGGGTTAGCACCTGTATTTCAACGGCTAAATTACAAACAACAGTATGCCAATGGTAAATGTTGACCAACACTAATTTAGCAATCATGAAACGGAATCATTTTGGATAATATTGTCTAATTTCCTTTCATATCCAACGTTAAAACAGGTGTACAATCTGCGGCGCTCGGCGGCTTTCGGAGAGAGAAGTGAAAAAGCTTACGGCACCTGGGATTCCCAGGCGGTCTTCCATCCAGGTACTAACCAGGCCCTGCTCTGCTTAGCTTCCGAGATCAGACGAGATCGGGCGGAACCAGAGAGGTATGGCCGTAAGCTGCTTTTTATCTTTTTCCTAATCCTTTATAATGCGTCAATGAATTATGACACGCCTGCCGTTGGCATCTTTGTGTGGGTTAAATAAGGGTATGCAAAGAAGGCTGTGACATCCCATGCCGAAAATTGGATGGACTAGAGAAGACCCGCCCAGGAGTCCCAGCCAATCGGTGAATGGCCATTGCAGTCCCCGCCACCTCAAATGGCCTGACGATGGTATGGACGTAAGCCACCTTTCATCTTCTTCCTATTGCATCTCTTCTACAATGTGAATTTTTTTTTACAATTGTGTAGGTGTACAATCTACGGCGCTGGGCGGCTTTCAGAGAGAGAAGTTAAAAAGCTTACGGCACCTGGGATTCCCAAGCGGTCTTCCATCCAGGTACTAACCAGGCCCTGCTCTGCTTAGCTTCCGAGATCAGACGAGATCGGGCGGAACCAGAGAGGTATGGCCGTAAGCTGCTTTTCATCTTTTTCCTAATCCTTTAAAACGTGTCAAAGATAATCAGAAGTTTCTTTTTCTAAAATTGAAGCAGTTCTTAGCATTGGCAAGAGAGGTTCCTAAAGCCTGAAGGTAACTTTACTTTTCTTCACTGGCAATTCTAACATGTTGGGTTAGCACCTGTATTTCAACGGCTAAATTACAAACAACAGTATGCCAATGGTAAATGTTGACCAACACTAATTTAGCAATCATGAAACGGAATCATTTTGGATAATATTGTCTAATTTCCTTTCATATCCAACGTTAAAACAGGTGTACAATCTGCGGCGCTCGGCGGCTTTCGGAGAGAGAAGTGAAAAAGCTTACGGCACCTGGGATTCCCAGGCGGTCTTCCATCCAGGTACTAACCAGGCCCTGCTCTGCTTAGCTTCCGAGATCAGACGAGATCGGGCGGAACCAGAGAGGTATGGCCGTAAGCTGCTTTTTATCTTTTTCCTAATCCTTTATAATGCGTCAATGAATTATGACACGCCTGCCGTTGGCATCTTTGTGTGGGTTAAATAAGGGTATGCAAAGAAGGCTGTGACATCCCATGCCGAAAATTGGATGGACTAGAGAAGACCCGCCCAGGAGTCCCAGCCAATCGGTGAATGGCCATTGCAGTCCCCGCCACCTCAAATGGCCTGACGATGGTATGGACGTAAGCCACCTTTCATCTTCTTCCTATTGCATCTCTTCTACAATGTGAATTTTTTTTTACAATTGTGTAGGTGTACAATCTACGGCGCTGGGCGGCTTTCAGAGAGAGAAGTTAAAAAGCTTACGGCACCTGGGATTCCCAGGCGGTCTTCCATCCAGGTACTAACCAGGCCCTGCTCTGCTTAGCTTCCGAGATCAGACGAGATCGGGCGGAACCAGAGAGGTATGGCCGTAAGCTGCTTTTCATCTTTTTCCTAATCCTTTAAAACGTGTCAAAGATAATCAGAAGTTTCTTTTTCTAAAATTGAAGCAGTTCTTAGCATTGGCAAGAGAGGTTCCTAAAGCCTGAAGGTAACTTTACTTTTCTTCACTGGCAATTCTAACATGTTGGGTTAGCACCTGTATTTCAACGGCTAAATTACAAACAACAGTATGCCAATGGTAAATGTTGACCAACACTAATTTAGCAATCATGAAACGGAATCATTTTGGATAATATTGTCTAATTTCCTTTCATATCCAACGTTAAAACAGGTGTACAATCTGCGGCGCTCGGCGGCTTTCGGAGAGAGAAGTGAAAAAGCTTACGGCACCTGGGATTCCCAGGCGGTCTTCCATCCAGGTACTAACCAGGCCCTGCTCTGCTTAGCTTCCGAGATCAGACGAGATCGGGCGGAACCAGAGAGGTATGGCCGTAAGCTGCTTTTTATCTTTTTCCTAATCCTTTATAATGCGTCAATGAATTATGACACGCCTGCCGTTGGCATCTTTGTGTGGGTTAAATAAGGGTATGCAAAGAAGGCTGTGACATCCCATGCCGAAAATTGGATGGACTAGAGAAGACCCGCCCAGGAGTCCCAGCCAATCGGTGAATGGCCATTGCAGTCCCCGCCACCTCAAATGGCCTGACGATGGTATGGACGTAAGCCACCTTTCATCTTCTTCCTATTGCATCTCTTCTACAATGTGAATTTTTTTTTACAATTGTGTAGGTGTACAATCTACGGCGCTGGGCGGCTTTCAGAGAGAGAAGTTAAAAAGCTTACGGCACCTGGGATTCCCAGGCGGTCTTCCATCCAGGTACTAACCAGGCCCTGCTCTGCTTAGCTTCCGAGATCAGACGAGATCGGGCGGAACCAGAGAGGTATGGCCGTAAGCTGCTTTTCATCTTTTTCCTAATCCTTTAAAACGTGTCAAAGATAATCAGAAGTTTCTTTTTCTAAAATTGAAGCAGTTCTTAGCATTGGCAAGAGAGGTTTCTAAAACCTGAAGGTAACTTTACTTTTCTTCACTGGCAATTTTAACATGTTGGGTTAGCACCTGTATTTCAACGGCTAAATTACAAACAAAAGTATGCCAATTGTTAAATGTTGATCAACACTAATTTAGCAACCATGAAACGGAATCATTTTGGATAATATTGTCTAATTGCCTTTCATATCCAACGTTAAAACAACACTAAACATGCATCTCTTCAACAATGTGATATACTTTTTGTAATTTGTAGGTGTACAATCTGCGGCGCTCGGCGGCTTTCGGTGAGAGAAGTGAAAAAGCTTACGGCACCTGGGATTCCCAGGCGGTCTTCCATCCAGGTACTAACCAGGCCCCGCTCTGCTTAGCTTCCGAGATCAGACGAGATCGGGCGGAACCAGAGAGGTATGGCTGTAAGCTGCTTTTTATCTTTTTCCTAATCCTTTAAAACGTGTCAAAGATAATCAGAAGTTTCTTTTTCTAAAATTGAAGCAGTTCTTAGCATTGGCAAGAGAGGTTCCTAAAGCCTGAAGGTAACTTTACTTTTCTTCACTGGCAATTCTAACATGTTGGGTTAGCACCTGTATTTCAACGGCTAAATTACAAACAAAAGTATGCCAATTGTTAAATGTTGATCAACACTAATTTAGCAACCATGAAACGGAATCATTTTGGATAATATTGTCTAATTGCCTTTCATATCCAACGTTAAAACAACACTAAACATGCATCTCTTCAACAATGTGATATACTTTTTGTAATTTGTAGGTGTACAATCTGCGGCGCTCGGCGGCTTTCGGTGAGAGAAGTGAAAAAGCTTACGGCACCTGGGATTCCCAGGCGGTCTTCCATCCAGGTACTAACCAGGCCCCGCTCTGCTTAGCTTCCGAGATCAGACGAGATCGGGCGGAACCAGAGAGGTATGGCTGTAAGCTGCTTTTTATCTTTTTCCTAATCCTTTAAAACGTGTCAAAGATAATCAGAAGTTTCTTTTTCTAAAATTGAAGCAGTTCTTAGCATTGGCAAGAGAGGTTCCTAAAACCTGAAGGTAACTTTACTTTTCTTCACTGGTAAATCTAACATGTTTGGTTAGCACCTGTATTTCAACGGCTAAATTACAAACAATAGTATGCCAATCGTAAAATGTTGATCAACACCAATTTAGCAATCATGAAACGGAATCATTTTGGATAATATTGTCTAATTTCCTTTCATATCCAACGTTAAAACAACACTAAACATGCATCTCTTCAACAATGTGATATACTTTTTGTAATTTGTAGGTGTACAATCTGCGGCGCTCTGCAGCTTTCAGAGAGAAGTGAAAAAGCTTACGGCACCTGGGATTCCCAGGCGGTCTTCCATCCAGGTACTAACCAGGCCCTGCTCTGCTTAGCTTCCGAGATCAGACGAGATCGGGCGGAACCAGAGAGGTATGGCCGTAAGCTGCTTTTTATCTTTTTCCTAATCCTTTATAATGCGTCAAAGATAATCAGAAGAGTTTCTTTTTCTAAAATTGAAGCAGTTCTTAGCATTGGCAAGAGAGGTTCCTAAAGCCTGAAGGTAACTTTACTTTTCTTCACTGGCAATTCTAACATGTTGGGTTAGCACCTGTATTTCAACGGCTAAATTACAAACAACAGTATGCCAATCGTAAATGTTGACCAACACTAATTTAGCAATCATGAAACGGAATCATTTTGGATAATATTGTCTAATTTCCTTTCATATCCAACGTTAAAACAGGTGTACAATCTGCGGCGCTCGGCGGCTTTCGGAGAGAGAAGTGAAAAAGCTTACGGCACCTGGGATTCCCAGGCGGTCTTCCATCCAGGTACTAACCAGGCCCTGCTCTGCTTAGCTTCCGAGATCAGACGAGATCGGGCGGAACCAGAGAGTTATGGCCGTAAGCTGCTTTTTATCTTTTTCCTAATCCTTTATAATGCGTCAATGAATTATGACAC
Organism: Pungitius pungitius; assembly: GCF_949316345.1. Lineage (NCBI taxonomy): Eukaryota > Metazoa > Chordata > Actinopteri > Perciformes > Gasterosteidae > Pungitius > Pungitius pungitius. The sequence continues at coordinate 43,986 of NW_026909895.1, read as the reverse complement.
GCCTGCCGTTGGCATCTTTGTGTGGGTTAAATAAGGGTATGCAAAGAAGGCTGTGACATCCCATGCCGAAAATTGGATGGACTAGAGAAGACCCGCCCAGGAGTCCCAGCCAATCGGTGAATGGCCATTGCAGTCCCCGCCACCTCAAATGGCCTGACGATGGTATGGACGTAAGCCACCTTTCATCTTCTTCCTATTGCATCTCTTCTACAATGTGAATTTTTTTTTACAATTGTGTAGGTGTACAATCTACGGCGCTGGGCGGCTTTCAGAGAGAGAAGTGAAAAAGCTTACGGCACCTGGGATTCCCAGGCGGTCTTCCATCCAGGTACTAACCAGGCCCTGCTCTGCTTAGCTTCCGAGATCAGACGAGATCGGGCGGAACCAGAGAGGTATGGACGTAAGCTGCTTTTCATCTTTTTCCTAATCCTTTAAAACGTGTCAAAGATAATCAGAAGTTTCTTTTTCTAAAATTGAAGCAGTTCTTAGCATTGGCAAGAGAGGTTCCTAAAGCCTGAAGGTAACTTTACTTTTCTTCACTGGCAATTCTAACATGTTGGGTTAGCACCTGTATTTCAACGGCTAAATTACAAACAACAGTATGCCAATGGTAAATGTTGACCAACACTAATTTAGCAATCATGAAACGGAATCATTTTGGATAATATTGTCTAATTTCCTTTCATATCCAACGTTAAAACAGGTGTACAATCTGCGGCGCTCGGCGGCTTTCGGAGAGAGAAGTGAAAAAGCTTACGGCACCTGGGATTCCCAGGCGGTCTTCCATCCAGGTACTAACCAGGCCCTGCTCTGCTTAGCTTCCGAGATCAGACGAGATCGGGCGGAACCAGAGAGGTATGGCCGTAAGCTGCTTTTTATCTTTTTCCTAATCCTTTATAATGCGTCAATGAATTATGACACGCCTGCCGTTGGCATCTTTGTGTGGGTTAAATAAGGGTATGCAAAGAAGGCTGTGACATCCCATGCCGAAAATTGGATGGACTAGAGAAGACCCGCCCAGGAGTCCCAGCCAATCGGTGAATGGCCATTGCAGTCCCCGCCACCTCAAATGGCCTGACGATGGTATGGACGTAAGCCACCTTTCATCTTCTTCCTATTGCATCTCTTCTACAATGTGAATTTTTTTTTACAATTGTGTAGGTGTACAATCTACGGCGCTGGGCGGCTTTCAGAGAGAGAAGTTAAAAAGCTTACGGCACCTGGGATTCCCAAGCGGTCTTCCATCCAGGTACTAACCAGGCCCTGCTCTGCTTAGCTTCCGAGATCAGACGAGATCGGGCGGAACCAGAGAGGTATGGCCGTAAGCTGCTTTTCATCTTTTTCCTAATCCTTTAAAACGTGTCAAAGATAATCAGAAGTTTCTTTTTCTAAAATTGAAGCAGTTCTTAGCATTGGCAAGAGAGGTTCCTAAAGCCTGAAGGTAACTTTACTTTTCTTCACTGGCAATTCTAACATGTTGGGTTAGCACCTGTATTTCAACGGCTAAATTACAAACAACAGTATGCCAATGGTAAATGTTGACCAACACTAATTTAGCAATCATGAAACGGAATCATTTTGGATAATATTGTCTAATTTCCTTTCATATCCAACGTTAAAACAGGTGTACAATCTGCGGCGCTCGGCGGCTTTCGGAGAGAGAAGTGAAAAAGCTTACGGCACCTGGGATTCCCAGGCGGTCTTCCATCCAGGTACTAACCAGGCCCTGCTCTGCTTAGCTTCCGAGATCAGACGAGATCGGGCGGAACCAGAGAGGTATGGCCGTAAGCTGCTTTTTATCTTTTTCCTAATCCTTTATAATGCGTCAATGAATTATGACACGCCTGCCGTTGGCATCTTTGTGTGGGTTAAATAAGGGTATGCAAAGAAGGCTGTGACATCCCATGCCGAAAATTGGATGGACTAGAGAAGACCCGCCCAGGAGTCCCAGCCAATCGGTGAATGGCCATTGCAGTCCCCGCCACCTCAAATGGCCTGACGATGGTATGGACGTAAGCCACCTTTCATCTTCTTCCTATTGCATCTCTTCTACAATGTGAATTTTTTTTTACAATTGTGTAGGTGTACAATCTACGGCGCTGGGCGGCTTTCAGAGAGAGAAGTTAAAAAGCTTACGGCACCTGGGATTCCCAGGCGGTCTTCCATCCAGGTACTAACCAGGCCCTGCTCTGCTTAGCTTCCGAGATCAGACGAGATCGGGCGGAACCAGAGAGGTATGGCCGTAAGCTGCTTTTCATCTTTTTCCTAATCCTTTAAAACGTGTCAAAGATAATCAGAAGTTTCTTTTTCTAAAATTGAAGCAGTTCTTAGCATTGGCAAGAGAGGTTCCTAAAGCCTGAAGGTAACTTTACTTTTCTTCACTGGCAATTCTAACATGTTGGGTTAGCACCTGTATTTCAACGGCTAAATTACAAACAACAGTATGCCAATGGTAAATGTTGACCAACACTAATTTAGCAATCATGAAACGGAATCATTTTGGATAATATTGTCTAATTTCCTTTCATATCCAACGTTAAAACAGGTGTACAATCTGCGGCGCTCGGCGGCTTTCGGAGAGAGAAGTGAAAAAGCTTACGGCACCTGGGATTCCCAGGCGGTCTTCCATCCAGGTACTAACCAGGCCCTGCTCTGCTTAGCTTCCGAGATCAGACGAGATCGGGCGGAACCAGAGAGGTATGGCCGTAAGCTGCTTTTTATCTTTTTCCTAATCCTTTATAATGCGTCAATGAATTATGACACGCCTGCCGTTGGCATCTTTGTGTGGGTTAAATAAGGGTATGCAAAGAAGGCTGTGACATCCCATGCCGAAAATTGGATGGACTAGAGAAGACCCGCCCAGGAGTCCCAGCCAATCGGTGAATGGCCATTGCAGTCCCCGCCACCTCAAATGGCCTGACGATGGTATGGACGTAAGCCACCTTTCATCTTCTTCCTATTGCATCTCTTCTACAATGTGAATTTTTTTTTACAATTGTGTAGGTGTACAATCTACGGCGCTGGGCGGCTTTCAGAGAGAGAAGTTAAAAAGCTTACGGCACCTGGGATTCCCAGGCGGTCTTCCATCCAGGTACTAACCAGGCCCTGCTCTGCTTAGCTTCCGAGATCAGACGAGATCGGGCGGAACCAGAGAGGTATGGCCGTAAGCTGCTTTTCATCTTTTTCCTAATCCTTTAAAACGTGTCAAAGATAATCAGAAGTTTCTTTTTCTAAAATTGAAGCAGTTCTTAGCATTGGCAAGAGAGGTTTCTAAAACCTGAAGGTAACTTTACTTTTCTTCACTGGCAATTCTAACATGTTGGGTTAGCACCTGTATTTCAACGGCTAAATTACAAACAAAAGTATGCCAATTGTTAAATGTTGATCAACACTAATTTAGCAACCATGAAACGGAATCATTTTGGATAATATTGTCTAATTGCCTTTCATATCCAACGTTAAAACAACACTAAACATGCATCTCTTCAACAATGTGATATACTTTTTGTAATTTGTAGGTGTACAATCTGCGGCGCTCGGCGGCTTTCGGTGAGAGAAGTGAAAAAGCTTACGGCACCTGGGATTCCCAGGCGGTCTTCCATCCAGGTACTAACCAGGCCCCGCTCTGCTTAGCTTCCGAGATCAGACGAGATCGGGCGGAACCAGAGAGGTATGGCTGTAAGCTGCTTTTTATCTTTTTCCTAATCCTTTAAAACGTGTCAAAGATAATCAGAAGTTTCTTTTTCTAAAATTGAAGCAGTTCTTAGCATTGGCAAGAGAGGTTCCTAAAGCCTGAAGGTAACTTTACTTTTCTTCACTGGCAATTCTAACATGTTGGGTTAGCACCTGTATTTCAACGGCTAAATTACAAACAAAAGTATGCCAATTGTTAAATGTTGATCAACACTAATTTAGCAACCATGAAACGGAATCATTTTGGATAATATTGTCTAATTGCCTTTCATATCCAACGTTAAAACAACACTAAACATGCATCTCTTCAACAATGTGATATACTTTTTGTAATTTGTAGGTGTACAATCTGCGGCGCTCGGCGGCTTTCGGTGAGAGAAGTGAAAAAGCTTACGGCACCTGGGATTCCCAGGCGGTCTTCCATCCAGGTACTAACCAGGCCCCGCTCTGCTTAGCTTCCGAGATCAGACGAGATCGGGCGGAACCAGAGAGGTATGGCTGTAAGCTGCTTTTTATCTTTTTCCTAATCCTTTAAAACGTGTCAAAGATAATCAGAAGTTTCTTTTTCTAAAATTGAAGCAGTTCTTAGCATTGGCAAGAGAGGTTCCTAAAACCTGAAGGTAACTTTACTTTTCTTCACTGGTAAATCTAACATGTTTGGTTAGCACCTGTATTTCAACGGCTAAATTACAAACAATAGTATGCCAATCGTAAAATGTTGATCAACACCAATTTAGCAATCATGAAACGGAATCATTTTGGATAATATTGTCTAATTTCCTTTCATATCCAACGTTAAAACAACACTAAACATGCATCTCTTCAACAATGTGATATACTTTTTGTAATTTGTAGGTGTACAATCTGCGGCGCTCTGCAGCTTTCAGAGAGAAGTGAAAAAGCTTACGGCACCTGGGATTCCCTAGGCGGTCTTCCATCCAGGTACTAACCAGGCCCTGCTCTGCTTAGCTTCCGAGATCAGACGAGATCGGGCGGAACCAGAGAGGTATGGCCGTAAGCTGCTTTTTATCTTTTTCCTAATCCTTTATAATGCGTCAAAGATAATCAGAAGAGTTTCTTTTTCTAAAATTGAAGCAGTTCTTAGGATTGGCAAGAGAGGTTTCTAAAGCCTGAAGGTAACTTTACTTTTCTTCACTGGCAATTCTAACATGTTGGGTTAGCACCTGTATTTCAACGGCTAAATTACAAACAAAAGTATGCCAATTGTTAAATGTTGATCAACACTAATTTAGCAACCATGAAACGGAATCATTTTGGATAATATTGTCTAATTGCCTTTCATATCCAACGTTAAAACAACACTAAACATGCATCTCTTCAACAATGTGATATACTTTTTGTAATTTGTAGGTGTACAATCTGCGGCGCTCGGCGGCTTTCGGTGAGAGAAGTGAAAAAGCTTACGGCACCTGGGATTCCCAGGCGGTCTTCCATCCAGGTACTAACCAGGCCCTGCTCTGCTTAGCTTCCGAGAACAGACGAGATCGGGCGGAACCAGAGAGGTATGGACGTAAGCTGCTTTTCATCTTTTTCCTAATCCTTTAAAACGTGTCAAAGATAATCAGAAGTTTCTTTTTCTAAAATTGAAGCAGTTCTTAGCATTGGCAAGAGAGGTTCCTAAAGCCTGAAGGTAACTTTACTTTTCTTCACTGGCAATTCTAACATGTTGGGTTAGCACCTGTATTTCAACGGCTAAATTACAAACAACAGTATGCCAATCGTAAATGTTGACCAACACTAATTTAGCAATCATGAAACGGAATCATTTTGGATAATATTGTCTAATTTCCTTTCATATCCAACGTTAAAACAGGTGTACAATCTGCGGCGCTCGGCGGCTTTCGGAGAGAGAAGTGAAAAAGCTTACGGCACCTGGGATTCCCAGGCGGTCTTCCATCCAGGTACTAACCAGGCCCTGCTCTGCTTAGCTTCCGAGATCAGACGAGATCGGGCGGAACCAGAGAGGTATGGCCGTAAGCTGCTTTTTATCTTTTTCCTAATCCTTTATAATGCGTCAATGAATTATGACACGCCTGCCGTTGGCATCTTTGTGTGGGTTAAATAAGGGTATGCAAAGAAGGCTGTGACATCCCATGCCGAAAATTGGATGGACTAGAGAAGACCCGCCCAGGAGTCCCAGCCAATCGGTGAATGGCCATTGCAGTCCCCGCCACCTCAAATGGCCTGACGATGGTATGGACGTAAGCCACCTTTCATCTTCTTCCTATTGCATCTCTTCTACAATGTGAATTTTTTTTTACAATTGTGTAGGTGTACAATCTACGGCGCTGGGCGGCTTTCAGAGAGAGAAGTGAAAAAGCTTACGGTACCTGGGATTCCCAGGCGGTCTTCCATCCAGGTACTAACCAGGCCCTGCTCTGCTTAGCTTCCGAGATCAGACGAGATCGGGCGGAACCAGAGAGGTATGGACGTAAGCTGCTTTTCATCTTTTTCCTAATCCTTTAAAACGTGTCAAAGATAATCAGAAGTTTCTTTTTCTAAAATTGAAGCAGTTCTTAGCATTGGCAAGAGAGGTTCCTAAAGCCTGAAGGTAACTTTACTTTTCTTCACTGGCAATTCTAACATGTTGGGTTAGCACCTGTATTTCAACGGCTAAATTACAAACAACAGTATGCCAATGGTAAATGTTGACCAACACTAATTTAGCAATCATGAAACGGAATCATTTTGGATAATATTGTCTAATTTCCTTTCATATCCAACGTTAAAACAGGTGTACAATCTGCGGCGCTCGGCGGCTTTCGGAGAGAGAAGTGAAAAAGCTTACGGCACCTGGGATTCCCAGGCGGTCTTCCATCCAGGTACTAACCAGGCCCTGCTCTGCTTAGCTTCCGAGATCAGACGAGATCGGGCGGAACCAGAGAGGTATGGCCGTAAGCTGCTTTTTATCTTTTTCCTAATCCTTTATAATGCGTCAATGAATTATGACACGCCTGCCGTTGGCATCTTTGTGTGGGTTAAATAAGGGTATGCAAAGAAGGCTGTGACATCCCATGCCGAAAATTGGATGGACTAGAGAAGACCCGCCCAGGAGTCCCAGCCAATCGGTGAATGGCCATTGCAGTCCCCGCCACCTCAAATGGCCTGACGATGGTATGGACGTAAGCCACCTTTCATCTTCTTCCTATTGCATCTCTTCTACAATGTGAATTTTTTTTTACAATTGTGTAGGTGTACAATCTACGGCGCTGGGCGGCTTTCAGAGAGAGAAGTTAAAAAGCTTACGGCACCTGGGATTCCCAAGCGGTCTTCCATCCAGGTACTAACCAGGCCCTGCTCTGCTTAGCTTCCGAGATCAGACGAGATCGGGCGGAACCAGAGAGGTATGGCCGTAAGCTGCTTTTCATCTTTTTCCTAATCCTTTAAAACGTGTCAAAGATAATCAGAAGTTTCTTTTTCTAAAATTGAAGCAGTTCTTAGCATTGGCAAGAGAGGTTCCTAAAGCCTGAAGGTAACTTTACTTTTCTTCACTGGCAATTCTAACATGTTGGGTTAGCACCTGTATTTCAACGGCTAAATTACAAACAACAGTATGCCAATGGTAAATGTTGACCAACACTAATTTAGCAATCATGAAACGGAATCATTTTGGATAATATTGTCTAATTTCCTTTCATATCCAACGTTAAAACAGGTGTACAATCTGCGGCGCTCGGCGGCTTTCGGAGAGAGAAGTGAAAAAGCTTACGGCACCTGGGATTCCCAGGCGGTCTTCCATCCAGGTACTAACCAGGCCCTGCTCTGCTTAGCTTCCGAGATCAGACGAGATCGGGCGGAACCAGAGAGGTATGGCCGTAAGCTGCTTTTTATCTTTTTCCTAATCCTTTATAATGCGTCAATGAATTATGACACGCCTGCCGTTGGCATCTTTGTGTGGGTTAAATAAGGGTATGCAAAGAAGGCTGTGACATCCCATGCCGAAAATTGGATGGACTAGAGAAGACCCGCCCAGGAGTCCCAGCCAATCGGTGAATGGCCATTGCAGTCCCCGCCACCTCAAATGGCCTGACGATGGTATGGACGTAAGCCACCTTTCATCTTCTTCCTATTGCATCTCTTCTACAATGTGAATTTTTTTTTACAATTGTGTAGGTGTACAATCTACGGCGCTGGGCGGCTTTCAGAGAGAGAAGTTAAAAAGCTTACGGCACCTGGGATTCCCAGGCGGTCTTCCATCCAGGTACTAACCAGGCCCTGCTCTGCTTAGCTTCCGAGATCAGACGAGATCGGGCGGAACCAGAGAGGTATGGCCGTAAGCTGCTTTTCATCTTTTTCCTAATCCTTTAAAACGTGTCAAAGATAATCAGAAGTTTCTTTTTCTAAAATTGAAGCAGTTCTTAGCATTGGCAAGAGAGGTTTCTAAAACCTGAAGGTAACTTTACTTTTCTTCACTGGCAATTCTAACATGTTGGGTTAGCACCTGTATTTCAACGGCTAAATTACAAACAAAAGTATGCCAATTGTTAAATGTTGATCAACACTAATTTAGCAACCATGAAACGGAATCATTTTGGATAATATTGTCTAATTGCCTTTCATATCCAACGTTAAAACAACACTAAACATGCATCTCTTCAACAATGTGATATACTTTTTGTAATTTGTAGGTGTACAATCTGCGGCGCTCGGCGGCTTTCGGTGAGAGAAGTGAAAAAGCTTACGGCACCTGGGATTCCCAGGCGGTCTTCCATCCAGGTACTAACCAGGCCCCGCTCTGCTTAGCTTCCGAGATCAGACGAGATCGGGCGGAACCAGAGAGGTATGGCTGTAAGCTGCTTTTTATCTTTTTCCTAATCCTTTAAAACGTGTCAAAGATAATCAGAAGTTTCTTTTTCTAAAATTGAAGCAGTTCTTAGCATTGGCAAGAGAGGTTCCTAAAGCCTGAAGGTAACTTTACTTTTCTTCACTGGCAATTCTAACATGTTGGGTTAGCACCTGTATTTCAACGGCTAAATTACAAACAAAAGTATGCCAATTGTTAAATGTTGATCAACACTAATTTAGCAACCATGAAACGGAATCATTTTGGATAATATTGTCTAATTGCCTTTCATATCCAACGTTAAAACAACACTAAACATGCATCTCTTCAACAATGTGATATACTTTTTGTAATTTGTAGGTGTACAATCTGCGGCGCTCGGCGGCTTTCGGTGAGAGAAGTGAAAAAGCTTACGGCACCTGGGATTCCCAGGCGGTCTTCCATCCAGGTACTAACCAGGCCCCGCTCTGCTTAGCTTCCGAGATCAGACGAGATCGGGCGGAACCAGAGAGGTATGGCTGTAAGCTGCTTTTTATCTTTTTCCTAATCCTTTAAAACGTGTCAAAGATAATCAGAAGTTTCTTTTTCTAAAATTGAAGCAGTTCTTAGCATTGGCAAGAGAGGTTCCTAAAACCTGAAGGTAACTTTACTTTTCTTCACTGGTAAATCTAACATGTTTGGTTAGCACCTGTATTTCAACGGCTAAATTACAAACAATAGTATGCCAATCGTAAAATGTTGATCAACACCAATTTAGCAATCATGAAACGGAATCATTTTGGATAATATTGTCTAATTTCCTTTCATATCCAACGTTAAAACAACACTAAACATGCATCTCTTCAACAATGTGATATACTTTTTGTAATTTGTAGGTGTACAATCTGCGGCGCTCTGCAGCTTTCAGAGAGAAGTGAAAAAGCTTACGGCACCTGGGATTCCCAGGCGGTCTTCCATCCAGGTACTAACCAGGCCCTGCTCTGCTTAGCTTCCGAGATCAGACGAGATCGGGCGGAACCAGAGAGGTATGGCCGTAAGCTGCTTTTTATCTTTTTCCTAATCCTTTATAATGCGTCAAAGATAATCAGAAGAGTTTCTTTTTCTAAAATTGAAGCAGTTCTTAGGATTGGCAAGAGAGGTTTCTAAAGCCTGAAGGTAACTTTACTTTTCTTCACTGGCAATTCTAACATGTTGGGTTAGCACCTGTATTTCAACGGCTAAATTACAAACAAAAGTATGCCAATTGTTAAATGTTGATCAACACTAATTTAGCAACCATGAAACGGAATCATTTTGGATAATATTGTCTAATTGCCTTTCATATCCAACGTTAAAACAACACTAAACATGCATCTCTTCAACAATGTGATATACTTTTTGTAATTTGTAGGTGTACAATCTGCGGCGCTCGGCGGCTTTCGGTGAGAGAAGTGAAAAAGCTTACGGCACCTGGGATTCCCAGGCGGTCTTCCATCCAGGTACTAACCAGGCCCTGCTCTGCTTAGCTTCCGAGAACAGACGAGATCGGGCGGAACCAGAGAGGTATGGACGTAAGCTGCTTTTCATCTTTTTCCTAATCCTTTAAAACGTGTCAAAGATAATCAGAAGTTTCTTTTTCTAAAATTGAAGCAGTTCTTAGCATTGGCAAGAGAGGTTCCTAAAGCCTGAAGGTAACTTTACTTTTCTTCACTGGCAATTCTAACATGTTGGGTTAGCACCTGTATTTCAACGGCTAAATTACAAACAACAGTATGCCAATCGTAAATGTTGACCAACACTAATTTAGCAATCATGAAACGGAATCATTTTGGATAATATTGTCTAATTTCCTTTCATATCCAACGTTAAAACAGGTGTACAATCTGCGGCGCTCGGCGGCTTTCGGAGAGAGAAGTGAAAAAGCTTACGGCACCTGGGATTCCCAGGCGGTCTTCCATCCAGGTACTAACCAGGCCCTGCTCTGCTTAGCTTCCGAGATCAGACGAGATCGGGCGGAACCAGAGAGTTATGGCCGTAAGCTGCTTTTTATCTTTTTCCTAATCCTTTATAATGCGTCAATGAATTATGACACGCCTGCCGTTGGCATCTTTGTGTGGGTTAAATAAGGGTATGCAAAGAAGGCTGTGACATCCCATGCCGAAAATTGGATGGACTAGAGAAGACCCGCCCAGGAGTCCCAGCCAATCGGTGAATGGCCATTGCAGTCCCCGCCACCTCAAATGGCCTGACGATGGTATGGACGTAAGCCACCTTTCATCTTCTTCCTATTGCATCTCTTCTACAATGTGAATTTTTTTTTACAATTGTGTAGGTGTACAATCTACGGCGCTGGGCGGCTTTCAGAGAGAGAAGTGAAAAAGCTTACGGCACCTGGGATTCCCAGGCGGTCTTCCATCCAGGTACTAACCAGGCCCTGCTCTGCTTAGCTTCCGAGATCAGACGAGATCGGGCGGAACCAGAGAGGTATGGACGTAAGCTGCTTTTCATCTTTTTCCTAATCCTTTAAAACGTGTCAAAGATAATCAGAAGTTTCTTTTTCTAAAATTGAAGCAGTTCTTAGCATTGGCAAGAGAGGTTCCTAAAGCCTGAAGGTAACTTTACTTTTCTTCACTGGCAATTCTAACATGTTGGGTTAGCACCTGTATTTCAACGGCTAAATTACAAACAACAGTATGCCAATGGTAAATGTTGACCAACACTAATTTAGCAATCATGAAACGGAATCATTTTGGATAATATTGTCTAATTTCCTTTCATATCCAACGTTAAAACAGGTGTACAATCTGCGGCGCTCGGCGGCTTTCGGAGAGAGAAGTGAAAAAGCTTACGGCACCTGGGATTCCCAGGCGGTCTTCCATCCAGGTACTAACCAGGCCCTGCTCTGCTTAGCTTCCGAGATCAGACGAGATCGGGCGGAACCAGAGAGGTATGGCCGTAAGCTGCTTTTTATCTTTTTCCTAATCCTTTATAATGCGTCAATGAATTATGACACGCCTGCCGTTGGCATCTTTGTGTGGGTTAAATAAGGGTATGCAAAGAAGGCTGTGACATCCCATGCCGAAAATTGGATGGACTAGAGAAGACCCGCCCAGGAGTCCCAGCCAATCGGTGAATGGCCATTGCAGTCCCCGCCACCTCAAATGGCCTGACGATGGTATGGACGTAAGCCACCTTTCATCTTCTTCCTATTGCATCTCTTCTACAATGTGAATTTTTTTTTACAATTGTGTAGGTGTACAATCTACGGCGCTGGGCGGCTTTCAGAGAGAGAAGTTAAAAAGCTTACGGCACCTGGGATTCCCAGGCGGTCTTCCATCCAGGTACTAACCAGGCCCTGCTCTGCTTAGCTTCCGAGATCAGACGAGATCGGGCGGAACCAGAGAGGTATGGCCGTAAGCTGCTTTTCATCTTTTTCCTAATCCTTTAAAACGTGTCAAAGATAATCAGAAGTTTCTTTTTCTAAAATTGAAGCAGTTCTTAGCATTGGCAAGAGAGGTTCCTAAAGCCTGAAGGTAACTTTACTTTTCTTCACTGGCAATTCTAACATGTTGGGTTAGCACCTGTATTTCAACGGCTAAATTACAAACAACAGTATGCCAATGGTAAATGTTGACCAACACTAATTTAGCAATCATGAAACGGAATCATTTTGGATAATATTGTCTAATTTCCTTTCATATCCAACGTTAAAACAGGTGTACAATCTGCGGCGCTCGGCGGCTTTCGGAGAGAGAAGTGAAAAAGCTTACGGCACCTGGGATTCCCAGGCGGTCTTCCATCCAGGTACTAACCAGGCCCTGCTCTGCTTAGCTTCCGAGATCAGACGAGATCGGGCGGAACCAGAGAGGTATGGCCGTAAGCTGCTTTTTATCTTTTTCCTAATCCTTTATAATGCGTCAATGAATTATGACACGCCTGCCGTTGGCATCTTTGTGTGGGTTAAATAAGGGTATGCAAAGAAGGCTGTGACATCCCATGCCGAAAATTGGATGGACTAGAGAAGACCCGCCCAGGAGTCCCAGCCAATCGGTGAATGGCCATTGCAGTCCCCGCCACCTCAAATGGCCTGACGATGGTATGGACGTAAGCCACCTTTCATCTTCTTCCTATTGCATCTCTTCTACAATGTGAATTTTTTTTTACAATTGTGTAGGTGTACAATCTACGGCGCTGGGCGGCTTTCAGAGAGAGAAGTTAAAAAGCTTACGGCACCTGGGATTCCCAGGCGGTCTTCCATCCAGGTACTAACCAGGCCCTGCTCTGCTTAGCTTCCGAGATCAGACGAGATCGGGCGGAACCAGAGAGGTATGGCCGTAAGCTGCTTTTCATCTTTTTCCTAATCCTTTAAAACGTGTCAAAGATAATCAGAAGTTTCTTTTTCTAAAATTGAAGCAGTTCTTAGCATTGGCAAGAGAGGTTTCTAAAACCTGAAGGTAACTTTACTTTTCTTCACTGGCAATTCTAACATGTTGGGTTAGCACCTGTATTTCAACGGCTAAATTACAAACAAAAGTATGCCAATTGTTAAATGTTGATCAACACTAATTTAGCAACCATGAAACGGAATCATTTTGGATAATATTGTCTAATTGCCTTTCATATCCAACGTTAAAACAACACTAAACATGCATCTCTTCAACAATGTGATATACTTTTTGTAATTTGTAGGTGTACAATCTGCGGCGCTCGGCGGCTTTCGGTGAGAGAAGTGAAAAAGCTTACGGCACCTGGGATTCCCAGGCGGTCTTCCATCCAGGTACTAACCAGGCCCCGCTCTGCTTAGCTTCCGAGATCAGACGAGATCGGGCGGAACCAGAGAGGTATGGCTGTAAGCTGCTTTTTATCTTTTTCCTAATCCTTTAAAACGTGTCAAAGATAATCAGAAGTTTCTTTTTCTAAAATTGAAGCAGTTCTTAGCATTGGCAAGAGAGGTTCCTAAAGCCTGAAGGTAACTTTACTTTTCTTCACTGGCAATTCTAACATGTTGGGTTAGCACCTGTATTTCAACGGCTAAATTACAAACAAAAGTATGCCAATTGTTAAATGTTGATCAACACTAATTTAGCAACCATGAAACGGAATCATTTTGGATAATATTGTCTAATTGCCTTTCATATCCAACGTTAAAACAACACTAAACATGCATCTCTTCAACAATGTGATATACTTTTTGTAATTTGTAGGTGTACAATCTGCGGCGCTCGGCGGCTTTCGGTGAGAGAAGTGAAAAAGCTTACGGCACCTGGGATTCCCAGGCGGTCTTCCATCCAGGTACTAACCAGGCCCCGCTCTGCTTAGCTTCCGAGATCAGACGAGATCGGGCGGAACCAGAGAGGTATGGCTGTAAGCTGCTTTTTATCTTTTTCCTAATCCTTTAAAACGTGTCAAAGATAATCAGAAGTTTCTTTTTCTAAAATTGAAGCAGTTCTTAGCATTGGCAAGAGAGGTTCCTAAAACCTGAAGGTAACTTTACTTTTCTTCACTGGTAAATCTAACATGTTTGGTTAGCACCTGTATTTCAACGGCTAAATTACAAACAATAGTATGCCAATCGTAAAATGTTGATCAACACCAATTTAGCAATCATGAAACGGAATCATTTTGGATAATATTGTCTAATTTCCTTTCATATCCAACGTTAAAACAACACTAAACATGCATCTCTTCAACAATGTGATATACTTTTTGTAATTTGTAGGTGTACAATCTGCGGCGCTCTGCAGCTTTCAGAGAGAAGTGAAAAAGCTTACGGCACCTGGGATTCCCTAGGCGGTCTTCCATCCAGGTACTAACCAGGCCCTGCTCTGCTTAGCTTCCGAGATCAGACGAGATCGGGCGGAACCAGAGAGGTATGGCCGTAAGCTGCTTTTTATCTTTTTCCTAATCCTTTATAATGCGTCAAAGATAATCAGAAGAGTTTCTTTTTCTAAAATTGAAGCAGTTCTTAGGATTGGCAAGAGAGGTTTCTAAAGCCTGAAGGTAACTTTACTTTTCTTCACTGGCAATTCTAACATGTTGGGTTAGCACCTGTATTTCAACGGCTAAATTACAAACAAAAGTATGCCAATTGTTAAATGTTGATCAACACTAATTTAGCAACCATGAAACGGAATCATTTTGGATAATATTGTCTAATTGCCTTTCATATCCAACGTTAAAACAACACTAAACATGCATCTCTTCAACAATGTGATATACTTTTTGTAATTTGTAGGTGTACAATCTGCGGCGCTCGGCGGCTTTCGGTGAGAGAAGTGAAAAAGCTTACGGCACCTGGGATTCCCAGGCGGTCTTCCATCCAGGTACTAACCAGGCCCTGCTCTGCTTAGCTTCCGAGATCAGACGAGATCGGGCGGAACCAGAGAGGTATGGCCGTAAGCTGCTTTTTATCTTTTTCCTAATCCTTTATAATGCGTCAATGAATTATGACACGCCTGCCGTTGGCATCTTTGTGTGGGTTAAATAAGGGTATGCAAAGAAGGCTGTGACATCCCATGCCGAAAATTGGATGGACTAGAGAAGACCCGCCCAGGAGTCCCAGCCAATCGGTGAATGGCCATTGCAGTCCCCGCCACCTCAAATGGCCTGACGATGGTATGGACGTAAGCCACCTTTCATCTTCTTCCTATTGCATCTCTTCTACAATGTGAATTTTTTTTTACAATTGTGTAGGTGTACAATCTACGGCGCTGGGCGGCTTTCAGAGAGAGAAGTTAAAAAGCTTACGGCACCTGGGATTCCCAAGCGGTCTTCCATCCAGGTACTAACCAGGCCCTGCTCTGCTTAGCTTCCGAGATCAGACGAGATCGGGCGGAACCAGAGAGGTATGGCCGTAAGCTGCTTTTCATCTTTTTCCTAATCCTTTAAAACGTGTCAAAGATAATCAGAAGTTTCTTTTTCTAAAATTGAAGCAGTTCTTAGCATTGGCAAGAGAGGTTCCTAAAGCCTGAAGGTAACTTTACTTTTCTTCACTGGCAATTCTAACATGTTGGGTTAGCACCTGTATTTCAACGGCTAAATTACAAACAACAGTATGCCAATGGTAAATGTTGACCAACACTAATTTAGCAATCATGAAACGGAATCATTTTGGATAATATTGTCTAATTTCCTTTCATATCCAACGTTAAAACAGGTGTACAATCTGCGGCGCTCGGCGGCTTTCGGAGAGAGAAGTGAAAAAGCTTACGGCACCTGGGATTCCCAGGCGGTCTTCCATCCAGGTACTAACCAGGCCCTGCTCTGCTTAGCTTCCGAGATCAGACGAGATCGGGCGGAACCAGAGAGGTATGGCCGTAAGCTGCTTTTTATCTTTTTCCTAATCCTTTATAATGCGTCAATGAATTATGACACGCCTGCCGTTGGCATCTTTGTGTGGGTTAAATAAGGGTATGCAAAGAAGGCTGTGACATCCCATGCCGAAAATTGGATGGACTAGAGAAGACCCGCCCAGGAGTCCCAGCCAATCGGTGAATGGCCATTGCAGTCCCCGCCACCTCAAATGGCCTGACGATGGTATGGACGTAAGCCACCTTTCATCTTCTTCCTATTGCATCTCTTCTACAATGTGAATTTTTTTTTACAATTGTGTAGGTGTACAATCTACGGCGCTGGGCGGCTTTCAGAGAGAGAAGTTAAAAAGCTTACGGCACCTGGGATTCCCAGGCGGTCTTCCATCCAGGTACTAACCAGGCCCTGCTCTGCTTAGCTTCCGAGATCAGACGAGATCGGGCGGAACCAGAGAGGTATGGCCGTAAGCTGCTTTTCATCTTTTTCCTAATCCTTTAAAACGTGTCAAAGATAATCAGAAGTTTCTTTTTCTAAAATTGAAGCAGTTCTTAGCATTGGCAAGAGAGGTTTCTAAAACCTGAAGGTAACTTTACTTTTCTTCACTGGCAATTCTAACATGTTGGGTTAGCACCTGTATTTCAACGGCTAAATTACAAACAAAAGTATGCCAATTGTTAAATGTTGATCAACACTAATTTAGCAACCATGAAACGGAATCATTTTGGATAATATTGTCTAATTGCCTTTCATATCCAACGTTAAAACAACACTAAACATGCATCTCTTCTACAATGTGATATACTTTTTGTAATTTGTAGGTGTACAATCTGCGGCGCTCGGCGGCTTTCGGTGAGAGAAGTGAAAAAGCTTACGGCACCTGGGATTCCCAGGCGGTCTTCCATCCAGGTACTAACCAGGCCCCGCTCTGCTTAGCTTCCGAGATCAGACGAGATCGGGCGGAACCAGAGAGGTATGGCTGTAAGCTGCTTTTTATCTTTTTCCTAATCCTTTAAAACGTGTCAAAGATAATCAGAAGTTTCTTTTTCTAAAATTGAAGCAGTTCTTAGCATTGGCAAGAGAGGTTCCTAAAGCCTGAAGGTAACTTTACTTTTCTTCACTGGCAATTCTAACATGTTGGGTTAGCACCTGTATTTCAACGGCTAAATTACAAACAAAAGTATGCCAATTGTTAAATGTTGATCAACACTAATTTAGCAACCATGAAACGGAATCATTTTGGATAATATTGTCTAATTGCCTTTCATATCCAACGTTAAAACAACACTAAACATGCATCTCTTCAACAATGTGATATACTTTTTGTAATTTGTAGGTGTACAATCTGCGGCGCTCGGCGGCTTTCGGTGAGAGAAGTGAAAAAGCTTACGGCACCTGGGATTCCCAGGCGGTCTTCCATCCAGGTACTAACCAGGCCCCGCTCTGCTTAGCTTCCGAGATCAGACGAGATCGGGCGGAACCAGAGAGGTATGGCTGTAAGCTGCTTTTTATCTTTTTCCTAATCCTTTAAAACGTGTCAAAGATAATCAGAAGTTTCTTTTTCTAAAATTGAAGCAGTTCTTAGCATTGGCAAGAGAGGTTCCTAAAACCTGAAGGTAACTTTACTTTTCTTCACTGGTAAATCTAACATGTTTGGTTAGCACCTGTATTTCAACGGCTAAATTACAAACAATAGTATGCCAATCGTAAAATGTTGATCAACACCAATTTAGCAATCATGAAACGGAATCATTTTGGATAATATTGTCTAATTTCCTTTCATATCCAACGTTAAAACAACACTAAACATGCATCTCTTCAACAATGTGATATACTTTTTGTAATTTGTAGGTGTACAATCTGCGGCGCTCTGCAGCTTTCAGAGAGAAGTGAAAAAGCTTACGGCACCTGGGATTCCCAGGCGGTCTTCCATCCAGGTACTAACCAGGCCCTGCTCTGCTTAGCTTCCGAGATCAGACGAGATCGGGCGGAACCAGAGAGGTATGGCCGTAAGCTGCTTTTTATCTTTTTCCTAATCCTTTATAATGCGTCAAAGATAATCAGAAGAGTTTCTTTTTCTAAAATTGAAGCAGTTCTTAGGATTGGCAAGAGAGGTTTCTAAAGCCTGAAGGTAACTTTACTTTTCTTCACTGGCAATTCTAACATGTTGGGTTAGCACCTGTATTTCAACGGCTAAATTACAAACAAAAGTATGCCAATTGTTAAATGTTGATCAACACTAATTTAGCAACCATGAAACGGAATCATTTTGGATAATATTGTCTAATTGCCTTTCATATCCAACGTTAAAACAACACTAAACATGCATCTCTTCAACAATGTGATATACTTTTTGTAATTTGTAGGTGTACAATCTGCGGCGCTCGGCGGCTTTCGGTGAGAGAAGTGAAAAAGCTTACGGCACCTGGGATTCCCAGGCGGTCTTCCATCCAGGTACTAACCAGGCCCTGCTCTGCTTAGCTTCCGAGAACAGACGAGATCGGGCGGAACCAGAGAGGTATGGACGTAAGCTGCTTTTCATCTTTTTCCTAATCCTTTAAAACGTGTCAAAGATAATCAGAAGTTTCTTTTTCTAAAATTGAAGCAGTTCTTAGCATTGGCAAGAGAGGTTCCTAAAGCCTGAAGGTAACTTTACTTTTCTTCACTGGCAATTCTAACATGTTGGGTTAGCACCTGTATTTCAACGGCTAAATTACAAACAACAGTATGCCAATCGTAAATGTTGACCAACACTAATTTAGCAATCATGAAACGGAATCATTTTGGATAATATTGTCTAATTTCCTTTCATATCCAACGTTAAAACAGGTGTACAATCTGCGGCGCTCGGCGGCTTTCGGAGAGAGAAGTGAAAAAGCTTACGGCACCTGGGATTCCCAGGCGGTCTTCCATCCAGGTACTAACCAGGCCCTGCTCTGCTTAGCTTCCGAGATCAGACGAGATCGGGCGGAACCAGAGAGGTATGGCCGTAAGCTGCTTTTTATCTTTTTCCTAATCCTTTATAATGCGTCAATGAATTATGACACGCCTGCCGTTGGCATCTTTGTGTGGGTTAAATAAGGGTATGCAAAGAAGGCTGTGACATCCCATGCCGAAAATTGGATGGACTAGAGAAGACCCGCCCAGGAGTCCCAGCCAATCGGTGAATGGCCATTGCAGTCCCCGCCACCTCAAATGGCCTGACGATGGTATGGACGTAAGCCACCTTTCATCTTCTTCCTATTGCATCTCTTCTACAATGTGAATTTTTTTTTACAATTGTGTAGGTGTACAATCTACGGCGCTGGGCGGCTTTCAGAGAGAGAAGTGAAAAAGCTTACGGCACCTGGGATTCCCAGGCGGTCTTCCATCCAGGTACTAACCAGGCCCTGCTCTGCTTAGCTTCCGAGATCAGACGAGATCGGGCGGAACCAGAGAGGTATGGACGTAAGCTGCTTTTCATCTTTTTCCTAATCCTTTAAAACGTGTCAAAGATAATCAGAAGTTTCTTTTTCTAAAATTGAAGCAGTTCTTAGCATTGGCAAGAGAGGTTCCTAAAGCCTGAAGGTAACTTTACTTTTCTTCACTGGCAATTCTAACATGTTGGGTTAGCACCTGTATTTCAACGGCTAAATTACAAACAACAGTATGCCAATCGTAAATGTTGACCAACACTAATTTAGCAATCATGAAACGGAATCATTTTGGATAATATTGTCTAATTTCCTTTCATATCCAACGTTAAAACAGGTGTACAATCTGCGGCGCTCGGCGGCTTTCGGAGAGAGAAGTGAAAAAGCTTACGGCACCTGGGATTCCCAGGCGGTCTTCCATCCAGGTACTAACCAGGCCCTGCTCTGCTTAGCTTCCGAGATCAGACGAGATCGGGCGGAACCAGAGAGGTATGGCCGTAAGCTGCTTTTTATCTTTTTCCTAATCCTTTATAATGCGTCAAAGATAATCAGAAGAGTTTCTTTTTCTAAAATTGAAGCAGTTCTTAGGATTGGCAAGAGAGGTTTCTAAAGCCTGAAGGTAACTTTACTTTTCTTCACTGGCAATTCTAACATGTTGGGTTAGCACCTGTATTTCAACGGCTAAATTACAAACAAAAGTATGCCAATTGTTAAATGTTGATCAACACTAATTTAGCAACCATGAAACGGAATCATTTTGGATAATATTGTCTAATTGCCTTTCATATCCAACGTTAAAACAACACTAAACATGCATCTCTTCAACAATGTGATATACTTTTTGTAATTTGTAGGTGTACAATCTGCGGCGCTCGGCGGCTTTCGGTGAGAGAAGTGAAAAAGCTTACGGCACCTGGGATTCCCAGGCGGTCTTCCATCCAGGTACTAACCAGGCCCTGCTCTGCTTAGCTTCCGAGAACAGACGAGATCGGGCGGAACCAGAGAGGTATGGACGTAAGCTGCTTTTCATCTTTTTCCTAATCCTTTAAAACGTGTCAAAGATAATCAGAAGTTTCTTTTTCTAAAATTGAAGCAGTTCTTAGCATTGGCAAGAGAGGTTCCTAAAGCCTGAAGGTAACTTTACTTTTCTTCACTGGCAATTCTAACATGTTGGGTTAGCACCTGTATTTCAACGGCTAAATTACAAACAACAGTATGCCAATCGTAAATGTTGACCAACACTAATTTAGCAATCATGAAACGGAATCATTTTGGATAATATTGTCTAATTTCCTTTCATATCCAACGTTAAAACAGGTGTACAATCTGCGGCGCTCGGCGGCTTTCGGAGAGAGAAGTGAAAAAGCTTACGGCACCTGGGATTCCCAGGCGGTCTTCCATCCAGGTACTAACCAGGCCCTGCTCTGCTTAGCTTCCGAGATCAGACGAGATCGGGCGGAACCAGAGAGGTATGGCCGTAAGCTGCTTTTTATCTTTTTCCTAATCCTTTATAATGCGTCAATGAATTATGACACGCCTGCCGTTGGCATCTTTGTGTGGGTTAAATAAGGGTATGCAAAGAAGGCTGTGACATCCCATGCCGAAAATTGGATGGACTAGAGAAGACCCGCCCAGGAGTCCCAGCCAATCGGTGAATGGCCATTGCAGTCCCCGCCACCTCAAATGGCCTGACGATGGTATGGACGTAAGCCACCTTTCATCTTCTTCCTATTGCATCTCTTCTACAATGTGAATTTTTTTTTACAATTGTGTAGGTGTACAATCTACGGCGCTGGGCGGCTTTCAGAGAGAGAAGTGAAAAAGCTTACGGCACCTGGGATTCCCAGGCGGTCTTCCATCCAGGTACTAACCAGGCCCTGCTCTGCTTAGCTTCCGAGATCAGACGAGATCGGGCGGAACCAGAGAGGTATGGACGTAAGCTGCTTTTCATCTTTTTCCTAATCCTTTAAAACGTGTCAAAGATAATCAGAAGTTTCTTTTTCTAAAATTGAAGCAGTTCTTAGCATTGGCAAGAGAGGTTTCTAAAACCTGAAGGTAACTTTACTTTTCTTCACTGGCAATTCTAACATGTTGGGTTAGCACCTGTATTTCAACGGCTAAATTACAAACAAAAGTATGCCAATTGTTAAATGTTGATCAACACTAATTTAGCAACCATGAAACGGAATCATTTTGGATAATATTGTCTAATTGCCTTTCATATCCAACGTTAAAACAACACTAAACATGCATCTCTTCAACAATGTGATATACTTTTTGTAATTTGTAGGTGTACAATCTGCGGCGCTCGGCGGCTTTCGGTGAGAGAAGTGAAAAAGCTTACGGCACCTGGGATTCCCAGGCGGTCTTCCATCCAGGTACTAACCAGGCCCCGCTCTGCTTAGCTTCCGAGATCAGACGAGATCGGGCGGAACCAGAGAGGTATGGCTGTAAGCTGCTTTTTATCTTTTTCCTAATCCTTTAAAACGTGTCAAAGATAATCAGAAGTTTCTTTTTCTAAAATTGAAGCAGTTCTTAGCATTGGCAAGAGAGGTTCCTAAAACCTGAAGGTAACTTTACTTTTCTTCACTGGTAAATCTAACATGTTTGGTTAGCACCTGTATTTCAACGGCTAAATTACAAACAATAGTATGCCAATCGTAAAATGTTGATCAACACCAATTTAGCAATCATGAAACGGAATCATTTTGGATAATATTGTCTAATTTCCTTTCATATCCAACGTTAAAACAACACTAAACATGCATCTCTTCAACAATGTGATATACTTTTTGTAATTTGTAGGTGTACAATCTGCTGCGCTCTGCAGCTTTCAGAGAGAAGTGAAAAAGCTTACGGCACCTGGGATTCCCAGGCGGTCTTCCATCCAGGTACTAACCAGGCCCTGCTCTGCTTAGCTTCCGAGATCAGACGAGATCGGGCGGAACCAGAGAGGTATGGCCGTAAGCTGCTTTTTATCTTTTTCCTAATCCTTTATAATGCGTCAAAGATAATCAGAAGAGTTTCTTTTTCTAAAATTGAAGCAGTTCTTAGGATTGGCAAGAGAGGTTTCTAAAGCCTGAAGGTAACTTTACTTTTCTTCACTGGCAATTCTAACATGTTGGGTTAGCACCTGTATTTCAACGGCTAAATTACAAACAAAAGTATGCCAATTGTTAAATGTTGATCAACACTAATTTAGCAACCATGAAACGGAATCATTTTGGATAATATTGTCTAATTGCCTTTCATATCCAACGTTAAAACAACACTAAACATGCATCTCTTCAACAATGTGATATACTTTTTGTAATTTGTAGGTGTACAATCTGCGGCGCTCGGCGGCTTTCGGTGAGAGAAGTGAAAAAGCTTACGGCACCTGGGATTCCCAGGCGGTCTTCCATCCAGGTACTAACCAGGCCCTGCTCTGCTTAGCTTCCGAGAACAGACGAGATCGGGCGGAACCAGAGAGGTATGGACGTAAGCTGCTTTTCATCTTTTTCCTAATCCTTTAAAACGTGTCAAAGATAATCAGAAGTTTCTTTTTCTAAAATTGAAGCAGTTCTTAGCATTGGCAAGAGAGGTTCCTAAAGCCTGAAGGTAACTTTACTTTTCTTCACTGGCAATTCTAACATGTTGGGTTAGCACCTGTATTTCAACGGCTAAATTACAAACAACAGTATGCCAATCGTAAATGTTGACCAACACTAATTTAGCAATCATGAAACGGAATCATTTTGGATAATATTGTCTAATTTCCTTTCATATCCAACGTTAAAACAGGTGTACAATCTGCGGCGCTCGGCGGCTTTCGGAGAGAGAAGTGAAAAAGCTTACGGCACCTGGGATTCCCAGGCGGTCTTCCATCCAGGTACTAACCAGGCCCTGCTCTGCTTAGCTTCCGAGATCAGACGAGATCGGGCGGAACCAGAGAGGTATGGCCGTAAGCTGCTTTTTATCTTTTTCCTAATCCTTTATAATGCGTCAATGAATTATGACACGCCTGCCGTTGGCATCTTTGTGTGGGTTAAATAAGGGTATGCAAAGAAGGCTGTGACATCCCATGCCGAAAATTGGATGGACTAGAGAAGACCCGCCCAGGAGTCCCAGCCAATCGGTGAATGGCCATTGCAGTCCCCGCCACCTCAAATGGCCTGACGATGGTATGGACGTAAGCCACCTTTCATCTTCTTCCTATTGCATCTCTTCTACAATGTGAATTTTTTTTTACAATTGTGTAGGTGTACAATCTACGGCGCTGGGCGGCTTTCAGAGAGAGAAGTGAAAAAGCTTACGGCACCTGGGATTCCCAGGCGGTCTTCCATCCAGGTACTAACCAGGCCCTGCTCTGCTTAGCTTCCGAGATCAGACGAGATCGGGCGGAACCAGAGAGGTATGGACGTAAGCTGCTTTTCATCTTTTTCCTAATCCTTTAAAACGTGTCAAAGATAATCAGAAGTTTCTTTTTCTAAAATTGAAGCAGTTCTTAGCATTGGCAAGAGAGGTTCCTAAAGCCTGAAGGTAACTTTACTTTTCTTCACTGGCAATTCTAACATGTTGGGTTAGCACCTGTATTTCAACGGCTAAATTACAAACAACAGTATGCCAATCGTAAATGTTGACCAACACTAATTTAGCAATCATGAAACGGAATCATTTTGGATAATATTGTCTAATTTCCTTTCATATCCAACGTTAAAACAGGTGTACAATCTGCGGCGCTCGGCGGCTTTCGGAGAGAGAAGTGAAAAAGCTTACGGCACCTGGGATTCCCAGGCGGTCTTCCATCCAGGTACTAACCAGGCCCTGCTCTGCTTAGCTTCCGAGATCAGACGAGATCGGGCGGAACCAGAGAGGTATGGCCGTAAGCTGCTTTTTATCTTTTTCCTAATCCTTTATAATGCGTCAAAGATAATCAGAAGAGTTTCTTTTTCTAAAATTGAAGCAGTTCTTAGGATTGGCAAGAGAGGTTTCTAAAGCCTGAAGGTAACTTTACTTTTCTTCACTGGCAATTCTAACATGTTGGGTTAGCACCTGTATTTCAACGGCTAAATTACAAACAAAAGTATGCCAATTGTTAAATGTTGATCAACACTAATTTAGCAACCATGAAACGGAATCATTTTGGATAATATTGTCTAATTGCCTTTCATATCCAACGTTAAAACAACACTAAACATGCATCTCTTCAACAATGTGATATACTTTTTGTAATTTGTAGGTGTACAATCTGCGGCGCTCGGCGGCTTTCGGTGAGAGAAGTGAAAAAGCTTACGGCACCTGGGATTCCCAGGCGGTCTTCCATCCAGGTACTAACCAGGCCCTGCTCTGCTTAGCTTCCGAGAACAGACGAGATCGGGCGGAACCAGAGAGGTATGGACGTAAGCTGCTTTTCATCTTTTTCCTAATCCTTTAAAACGTGTCAAAGATAATCAGAAGTTTCTTTTTCTAAAATTGAAGCAGTTCTTAGCATTGGCAAGAGAGGTTCCTAAAGCCTGAAGGTAACTTTACTTTTCTTCACTGGCAATTCTAACATGTTGGGTTAGCACCTGTATTTCAACGGCTAAATTACAAACAACAGTATGCCAATCGTAAATGTTGACCAACACTAATTTAGCAATCATGAAACGGAATCATTTTGGATAATATTGTCTAATTTCCTTTCATATCCAACGTTAAAACAGGTGTACAATCTGCGGCGCTCGGCGGCTTTCGGAGAGAGAAGTGAAAAAGCTTACGGCACCTGGGATTCCCAGGCGGTCTTCCATCCAGGTACTAACCAGGCCCTGCTCTGCTTAGCTTCCGAGATCAGACGAGATCGGGCGGAACCAGAGAGGTATGGCCGTAAGCTGCTTTTTATCTTTTTCCTAATCCTTTATAATGCGTCAATGAATTATGACACGCCTGCCGTTGGCATCTTTGTGTGGGTTAAATAAGGGTATGCAAAGAAGGCTGTGACATCCCATGCCGAAAATTGGATGGACTAGAGAAGACCCGCCCAGGAGTCCCAGCCAATCGGTGAATGGCCATTGCAGTCCCCGCCACCTCAAATGGCCTGACGATGGTATGGACGTAAGCCACCTTTCATCTTCTTCCTATTGCATCTCTTCTACAATGTGAATTTTTTTTTACAATTGTGTAGGTGTACAATCTACGGCGCTGGGCGGCTTTCAGAGAGAGAAGTGAAAAAGCTTACGGCACCTGGGATTCCCAGGCGGTCTTCCATCCAGGTACTAACCAGGCCCTGCTCTGCTTAGCTTCCGAGATCAGACGAGATCGGGCGGAACCAGAGAGGTATGGACGTAAGCTGCTTTTCATCTTTTTCCTAATCCTTTAAAACGTGTCAAAGATAATCAGAAGTTTCTTTTTCTAAAATTGAAGCAGTTCTTAGCATTGGCAAGAGAGGTTCCTAAAGCCTGAAGGTAACTTTACTTTTCTTCACTGGCAATTCTAACATGTTGGGTTAGCACCTGTATTTCAACGGCTAAATTACAAACAACAGTATGCCAATCGTAAATGTTGACCAACACTAATTTAGCAATCATGAAACGGAATCATTTTGGATAATATTGTCTAATTTCCTTTCATATCCAACGTTAAAACAGGTGTACAATCTGCGGCGCTCGGCGGCTTTCGGAGAGAGAAGTGAAAAAGCTTACGGCACCTGGGATTCCCAGGCGGTCTTCCATCCAGGTACTAACCAGGCCCTGCTCTGCTTAGCTTCCGAGATCAGACGAGATCGGGCGGAACCAGAGAGGTATGGCCGTAAGCTGCTTTTTATCTTTTTCCTAATCCTTTATAATGCGTCAATGAATTATGACACGCCTGCCGTTGGCATCTTTGTGTGGGTTAAATAAGGGTATGCAAAGAAGGCTGTGACATCCCATGCCGAAAATTGGATGGACTAGAGAAGACCCGCCCAGGAGTCCCAGCCAATCGGTGAATGGCCATTGCAGTCCCCGCCACCTCAAATGGCCTGACGATGGTATGGACGTAAGCCACCTTTCATCTTCTTCCTATTGCATCTCTTCTACAATGTGAATTTTTTTTTACAATTGTGTAGGTGTACAATCTACGGCGCTGGGCGGCTTTCAGAGAGAGAAGTGAAAAAGCTTACGGCACCTGGGATTCCCAGGCGGTCTTCCATCCAGGTACTAACCAGGCCCTGCTCTGCTTAGCTTCCGAGATCAGACGAGATCGGGCGGAACCAGAGAGGTATGGACGTAAGCTGCTTTTCATCTTTTTCCTAATCCTTTAAAACGTGTCAAAGATAATCAGAAGTTTCTTTTTCTAAAATTGAAGCAGTTCTTAGCATTGGCAAGAGAGGTTCCTAAAGCCTGAAGGTAACTTTACTTTTCTTCACTGGCAATTCTAACATGTTGGGTTAGCACCTGTATTTCAACGGCTAAATTACAAACAACAGTATGCCAATCGTAAATGTTGACCAACACTAATTTAGCAATCATGAAACGGAATCATTTTGGATAATATTGTCTAATTTCCTTTCATATCCAACGTTAAAACAGGTGTACAATCTGCGGCGCTCGGCGGCTTTCGGAGAGAGAAGTGAAAAAGCTTACGGCACCTGGGATTCCCAGGCGGTCTTCCATCCAGGTACTAACCAGGCCCTGCTCTGCTTAGCTTCCGAGATCAGACGAGATCGGGCGGAACCAGAGAGGTATGGCCGTAAGCTGCTTTTTATCTTTTTCCTAATCCTTTATAATGCGTCAAAGATAATCAGAAGAGTTTCTTTTTCTAAAATTGAAGCAGTTCTTAGGATTGGCAAGAGAGGTTTCTAAAGCCTGAAGGTAACTTTACTTTTCTTCACTGGCAATTCTAACATGTTGGGTTAGCACCTGTATTTCAACGGCTAAATTACAAACAAAAGTATGCCAATTGTTAAATGTTGATCAACACTAATTTAGCAACCATGAAACGGAATCATTTTGGATAATATTGTCTAATTGCCTTTCATATCCAACGTTAAAACAACACTAAACATGCATCTCTTCAACAATGTGATATACTTTTTGTAATTTGTAGGTGTACAATCTGCGGCGCTCGGCGGCTTTCGGTGAGAGAAGTGAAAAAGCTTACGGCACCTGGGATTCCCAGGCGGTCTTCCATCCAGGTACTAACCAGGCCCTGCTCTGCTTAGCTTCCGAGAACAGACGAGATCGGGCGGAACCAGAGAGGTATGGACGTAAGCTGCTTTTCATCTTTTTCCTAATCCTTTAAAACGTGTCAAAGATAATCAGAAGTTTCTTTTTCTAAAATTGAAGCAGTTCTTAGCATTGGCAAGAGAGGTTCCTAAAGCCTGAAGGTAACTTTACTTTTCTTCACTGGCAATTCTAACATGTTGGGTTAGCACCTGTATTTCAACGGCTAAATTACAAACAACAGTATGCCAATCGTAAATGTTGACCAACACTAATTTAGCAATCATGAAACGGAATCATTTTGGATAATATTGTCTAATTTCCTTTCATATCCAACGTTAAAACAGGTGTACAATCTGCGGCGCTCGGCGGCTTTCGGAGAGAGAAGTGAAAAAGCTTACGGCACCTGGGATTCCCAGGCGGTCTTCCATCCAGGTACTAAACAGGCCCTGCTCTGCTTAGCTTCCGAGATCAGACGAGATCGGGCGGAACCAGAGAGGTATGGCCGTAAGCTGCTTTTTATCTTTTTCCTAATCCTTTATAATGCGTCAATGAATTATGACACGCCTGCCGTTGGCATCTTTGTGTGGGTTAAATAAGGGTATGCAAAGAAGGCTGTGACATCCCATGCCGAAAATTGGATGGACTAGAGAAGACCCGCCCAGGAGTCCCAGCCAATCGGTGAATGGCCATTGCAGTCCCCGCCACCTCAAATGGCCTGACGATGGTATGGACGTAAGCCACCTTTCATCTTCTTCCTATTGCATCTCTTCTACAATGTGAATTTTTTTTTACAATTGTGTAGGTGTACAATCTACGGCGCTGGGCGGCTTTCAGAGAGAGAAGTGAAAAAGCTTACGGCACCTGGGATTCCCAGGCGGTCTTCCATCCAGGTACTAACCAGGCCCTGCTCTGCTTAGCTTCCGAGATCAGACGAGATCGGGCGGAACCAGAGAGGTATGGACGTAAGCTGCTTTTCATCTTTTTCCTAATCCTTTATAATGCGTCAAAGATAATCAGAAGAGTTTCTTTTTCTAAAATTGAAGCAGTTCTTAGGATTGGCAAGAGAGGTTTCTAAAGCCTGAAGGTAACTTTACTTTTCTTCACTGGCAATTCTAACATGTTGGGTTAGCACCTGTATTTCAACGGCTAAATTACAAACAAAAGTATGCCAATTGTTAAATGTTGATCAACACTAATTTAGCAACCATGAAACGGAATCATTTTGGATAATATTGTCTAATTGCCTTTCATATCCAACGTTAAAACAACACTAAACATGCATCTCTTCAACAATGTGATATACTTTTTGTAATTT
Source organism: Pungitius pungitius (assembly GCF_949316345.1). NCBI lineage: Eukaryota > Metazoa > Chordata > Actinopteri > Perciformes > Gasterosteidae > Pungitius > Pungitius pungitius. Next base: position 15,312 of record NW_026909895.1, on the reverse strand, counting down.
GTAGGTGTACAATCTGCGGCGCTCGGCGGCTTTCGGTGAGAGAAGTGAAAAAGCTTACGGCACCTGGGATTCCCAGGCGGTCTTCCATCCAGGTACTAACCAGGCCCTGCTCTGCTTAGCTTCCGAGAACAGACGAGATCGGGCGGAACCAGAGAGGTATGGACGTAAGCTGCTTTTCATCTTTTTCCTAATCCTTTAAAACGTGTCAAAGATAATCAGAAGTTTCTTTTTCTAAAATTGAAGCAGTTCTTAGCATTGGCAAGAGAGGTTCCTAAAGCCTGAAGGTAACTTTACTTTTCTTCACTGGCAATTCTAACATGTTGGGTTAGCACCTGTATTTCAACGGCTAAATTACAAACAACAGTATGCCAATCGTAAATGTTGACCAACACTAATTTAGCAATCATGAAACGGAATCATTTTGGATAATATTGTCTAATTTCCTTTCATATCCAACGTTAAAACAGGTGTACAATCTGCGGCGCTCGGCGGCTTTCGGAGAGAGAAGTGAAAAAGCTTACGGCACCTGGGATTCCCAGGCGGTCTTCCATCCAGGTACTAACCAGGCCCTGCTCTGCTTAGCTTCCGAGATCAGACGAGATCGGGCGGAACCAGAGAGGTATGGCCGTAAGCTGCTTTTTATCTTTTTCCTAATCCTTTATAATGCGTCAATGAATTATGACACGCCTGCCGTTGGCATCTTTGTGTGGGTTAAATAAGGGTATGCAAAGAAGGCTGTGACATCCCATGCCGAAAATTGGATGGACTAGAGAAGACCCGCCCAGGAGTCCCAGCCAATCGGTGAATGGCCATTGCAGTCCCCGCCACCTCAAATGGCCTGACGATGGTATGGACGTAAGCCACCTTTCATCTTCTTCCTATTGCATCTCTTCTACAATGTGAATTTTTTTTTACAATTGTGTAGGTGTACAATCTACGGCGCTGGGCGGCTTTCAGAGAGAGAAGTGAAAAAGCTTACGGCACCTGGGATTCCCAGGCGGTCTTCCATCCAGGTACTAACCAGGCCCTGCTCTGCTTAGCTTCCGAGATCAGACGAGATCGGGCGGAACCAGAGAGGTATGGCCGTAAGCTGCTTTTCATCTTTTTCCTAATCCTTTAAAACGTGTCAAAGATAATCAGAAGTTTCTTTTTCTAAAATTGAAGCAGTTCTTAGCATTGGCAAGAGAGGTTTCTAAAACCTGAAGGTAACTTTACTTTTCTTCACTGGCAATTCTAACATGTTGGGTTAGCACCTGTATTTCAACGGCTAAATTACAAACAAAAGTATGCCAATTGTTAAATGTTGATCAACACTAATTTAGCAACCATGAAACGGAATCATTTTGGATAATATTGTCTAATTGCCTTTCATATCCAACGTTAAAACAACACTAAACATGCATCTCTTCAACAATGTGATATACTTTTTGTAATTTGTAGGTGTACAATCTGCGGCGCTCGGCGGCTTTCGGTGAGAGAAGTGAAAAAGCTTACGGCACCTGGGATTCCCAGGCGGTCTTCCATCCAGGTACTAACCAGGCCCCGCTCTGCTTAGCTTCCGAGATCAGACGAGATCGGGCGGAACCAGAGAGGTATGGCTGTAAGCTGCTTTTTATCTTTTTCCTAATCCTTTAAAACGTGTCAAAGATAATCAGAAGTTTCTTTTTCTAAAATTGAAGCAGTTCTTAGCATTGGCAAGAGAGGTTCCTAAAACCTGAAGGTAACTTTACTTTTCTTCACTGGTAAATCTAACATGTTTGGTTAGCACCTGTATTTCAACGGCTAAATTACAAACAATAGTATGCCAATCGTAAAATGTTGATCAACACCAATTTAGCAATCATGAAACGGAATCATTTTGGATAATATTGTCTAATTTCCTTTCATATCCAACGTTAAAACAACACTAAACATGCATCTCTTCAACAATGTGATATACTTTTTGTAATTTGTAGGTGTACAATCTGCTGCGCTCTGCAGCTTTCAGAGAGAAGTGAAAAAGCTTACGGCACCTGGGATTCCCAGGCGGTCTTCCATCCAGGTACTAACCAGGCCCTGCTCTGCTTAGCTTCCGAGATCAGACGAGATCGGGCGGAACCAGAGAGGTATGGCCGTAAGCTGCTTTTTATCTTTTTCCTAATCCTTTATAATGCGTCAAAGATAATCAGAAGAGTTTCTTTTTCTAAAATTGAAGCAGTTCTTAGGATTGGCAAGAGAGGTTTCTAAAGCCTGAAGGTAACTTTACTTTTCTTCACTGGCAATTCTAACATGTTGGGTTAGCACCTGTATTTCAACGGCTAAATTACAAACAAAAGTATGCCAATTGTTAAATGTTGATCAACACTAATTTAGCAACCATGAAACGGAATCATTTTGGATAATATTGTCTAATTGCCTTTCATATCCAACGTTAAAACAACACTAAACATGCATCTCTTCAACAATGTGATATACTTTTTGTAATTTGTAGGTGTACAATCTGCGGCGCTCGGCGGCTTTCGGTGAGAGAAGTGAAAAAGCTTACGGCACCTGGGATTCCCAGGCGGTCTTCCATCCAGGTACTAACCAGGCCCTGCTCTGCTTAGCTTCCGAGAACAGACGAGATCGGGCGGAACCAGAGAGGTATGGACGTAAGCTGCTTTTCATCTTTTTCCTAATCCTTTAAAACGTGTCAAAGATAATCAGAAGTTTCTTTTTCTAAAATTGAAGCAGTTCTTAGCATTGGCAAGAGAGGTTCCTAAAGCCTGAAGGTAACTTTACTTTTCTTCACTGGCAATTCTAACATGTTGGGTTAGCACCTGTATTTCAACGGCTAAATTACAAACAACAGTATGCCAATCGTAAATGTTGACCAACACTAATTTAGCAATCATGAAACGGAATCATTTTGGATAATATTGTCTAATTTCCTTTCATATCCAACGTTAAAACAGGTGTACAATCTGCGGCGCTCGGCGGCTTTCGGAGAGAGAAGTGAAAAAGCTTACGGCACCTGGGATTCCCAGGCGGTCTTCCATCCAGGTACTAACCAGGCCCTGCTCTGCTTAGCTTCCGAGATCAGACGAGATCGGGCGGAACCAGAGAGGTATGGCCGTAAGCTGCTTTTTATCTTTTTCCTAATCCTTTATAATGCGTCAATGAATTATGACACGCCTGCCGTTGGCATCTTTGTGTGGGTTAAATAAGGGTATGCAAAGAAGGCTGTGACATCCCATGCCGAAAATTGGATGGACTAGAGAAGACCCGCCCAGGAGTCCCAGCCAATCGGTGAATGGCCATTGCAGTCCCCGCCACCTCAAATGGCCTGACGATGGTATGGACGTAAGCCACCTTTCATCTTCTTCCTATTGCATCTCTTCTACAATGTGAATTTTTTTTTACAATTGTGTAGGTGTACAATCTACGGCGCTGGGCGGCTTTCAGAGAGAGAAGTGAAAAAGCTTACGGCACCTGGGATTCCCAGGCGGTCTTCCATCCAGGTACTAACCAGGCCCTGCTCTGCTTAGCTTCCGAGATCAGACGAGATCGGGCGGAACCAGAGAGGTATGGACGTAAGCTGCTTTTCATCTTTTTCCTAATCCTTTAAAACGTGTCAAAGATAATCAGAAGTTTCTTTTTCTAAAATTGAAGCAGTTCTTAGCATTGGCAAGAGAGGTTCCTAAAGCCTGAAGGTAACTTTACTTTTCTTCACTGGCAATTCTAACATGTTGGGTTAGCACCTGTATTTCAACGGCTAAATTACAAACAACAGTATGCCAATCGTAAATGTTGACCAACACTAATTTAGCAATCATGAAACGGAATCATTTTGGATAATATTGTCTAATTTCCTTTCATATCCAACGTTAAAACAGGTGTACAATCTGCGGCGCTCGGCGGCTTTCGGAGAGAGAAGTGAAAAAGCTTACGGCACCTGGGATTCCCAGGCGGTCTTCCATCCAGGTACTAACCAGGCCCTGCTCTGCTTAGCTTCCGAGATCAGACGAGATCGGGCGGAACCAGAGAGGTATGGCCGTAAGCTGCTTTTTATCTTTTTCCTAATCCTTTATAATGCGTCAAAGATAATCAGAAGAGTTTCTTTTTCTAAAATTGAAGCAGTTCTTAGGATTGGCAAGAGAGGTTTCTAAAGCCTGAAGGTAACTTTACTTTTCTTCACTGGCAATTCTAACATGTTGGGTTAGCACCTGTATTTCAACGGCTAAATTACAAACAAAAGTATGCCAATTGTTAAATGTTGATCAACACTAATTTAGCAACCATGAAACGGAATCATTTTGGATAATATTGTCTAATTGCCTTTCATATCCAACGTTAAAACAACACTAAACATGCATCTCTTCAACAATGTGATATACTTTTTGTAATTTGTAGGTGTACAATCTGCGGCGCTCGGCGGCTTTCGGTGAGAGAAGTGAAAAAGCTTACGGCACCTGGGATTCCCAGGCGGTCTTCCATCCAGGTACTAACCAGGCCCTGCTCTGCTTAGCTTCCGAGAACAGACGAGATCGGGCGGAACCAGAGAGGTATGGACGTAAGCTGCTTTTCATCTTTTTCCTAATCCTTTAAAACGTGTCAAAGATAATCAGAAGTTTCTTTTTCTAAAATTGAAGCAGTTCTTAGCATTGGCAAGAGAGGTTCCTAAAGCCTGAAGGTAACTTTACTTTTCTTCACTGGCAATTCTAACATGTTGGGTTAGCACCTGTATTTCAACGGCTAAATTACAAACAACAGTATGCCAATCGTAAATGTTGACCAACACTAATTTAGCAATCATGAAACGGAATCATTTTGGATAATATTGTCTAATTTCCTTTCATATCCAACGTTAAAACAGGTGTACAATCTGCGGCGCTCGGCGGCTTTCGGAGAGAGAAGTGAAAAAGCTTACGGCACCTGGGATTCCCAGGCGGTCTTCCATCCAGGTACTAACCAGGCCCTGCTCTGCTTAGCTTCCGAGATCAGACGAGATCGGGCGGAACCAGAGAGGTATGGCCGTAAGCTGCTTTTTATCTTTTTCCTAATCCTTTATAATGCGTCAATGAATTATGACACGCCTGCCGTTGGCATCTTTGTGTGGGTTAAATAAGGGTATGCAAAGAAGGCTGTGACATCCCATGCCGAAAATTGGATGGACTAGAGAAGACCCGCCCAGGAGTCCCAGCCAATCGGTGAATGGCCATTGCAGTCCCCGCCACCTCAAATGGCCTGACGATGGTATGGACGTAAGCCACCTTTCATCTTCTTCCTATTGCATCTCTTCTACAATGTGAATTTTTTTTTACAATTGTGTAGGTGTACAATCTACGGCGCTGGGCGGCTTTCAGAGAGAGAAGTGAAAAAGCTTACGGCACCTGGGATTCCCAGGCGGTCTTCCATCCAGGTACTAACCAGGCCCTGCTCTGCTTAGCTTCCGAGATCAGACGAGATCGGGCGGAACCAGAGAGGTATGGACGTAAGCTGCTTTTCATCTTTTTCCTAATCCTTTAAAACGTGTCAAAGATAATCAGAAGTTTCTTTTTCTAAAATTGAAGCAGTTCTTAGCATTGGCAAGAGAGGTTCCTAAAGCCTGAAGGTAACTTTACTTTTCTTCACTGGCAATTCTAACATGTTGGGTTAGCACCTGTATTTCAACGGCTAAATTACAAACAACAGTATGCCAATCGTAAATGTTGACCAACACTAATTTAGCAATCATGAAACGGAATCATTTTGGATAATATTGTCTAATTTCCTTTCATATCCAACGTTAAAACAGGTGTACAATCTGCGGCGCTCGGCGGCTTTCGGAGAGAGAAGTGAAAAAGCTTACGGCACCTGGGATTCCCAGGCGGTCTTCCATCCAGGTACTAACCAGGCCCTGCTCTGCTTAGCTTCCGAGATCAGACGAGATCGGGCGGAACCAGAGAGGTATGGCCGTAAGCTGCTTTTTATCTTTTTCCTAATCCTTTATAATGCGTCAATGAATTATGACACGCCTGCCGTTGGCATCTTTGTGTGGGTTAAATAAGGGTATGCAAAGAAGGCTGTGACATCCCATGCCGAAAATTGGATGGACTAGAGAAGACCCGCCCAGGAGTCCCAGCCAATCGGTGAATGGCCATTGCAGTCCCCGCCACCTCAAATGGCCTGACGATGGTATGGACGTAAGCCACCTTTCATCTTCTTCCTATTGCATCTCTTCTACAATGTGAATTTTTTTTTACAATTGTGTAGGTGTACAATCTACGGCGCTGGGCGGCTTTCAGAGAGAGAAGTGAAAAAGCTTACGGCACCTGGGATTCCCAGGCGGTCTTCCATCCAGGTACTAACCAGGCCCTGCTCTGCTTAGCTTCCGAGATCAGACGAGATCGGGCGGAACCAGAGAGGTATGGACGTAAGCTGCTTTTCATCTTTTTCCTAATCCTTTAAAACGTGTCAAAGATAATCAGAAGTTTCTTTTTCTAAAATTGAAGCAGTTCTTAGCATTGGCAAGAGAGGTTCCTAAAGCCTGAAGGTAACTTTACTTTTCTTCACTGGCAATTCTAACATGTTGGGTTAGCACCTGTATTTCAACGGCTAAATTACAAACAACAGTATGCCAATCGTAAATGTTGACCAACACTAATTTAGCAATCATGAAACGGAATCATTTTGGATAATATTGTCTAATTTCCTTTCATATCCAACGTTAAAACAGGTGTACAATCTGCGGCGCTCGGCGGCTTTCGGAGAGAGAAGTGAAAAAGCTTACGGCACCTGGGATTCCCAGGCGGTCTTCCATCCAGGTACTAACCAGGCCCTGCTCTGCTTAGCTTCCGAGATCAGACGAGATCGGGCGGAACCAGAGAGGTATGGCCGTAAGCTGCTTTTTATCTTTTTCCTAATCCTTTATAATGCGTCAAAGATAATCAGAAGAGTTTCTTTTTCTAAAATTGAAGCAGTTCTTAGGATTGGCAAGAGAGGTTTCTAAAGCCTGAAGGTAACTTTACTTTTCTTCACTGGCAATTCTAACATGTTGGGTTAGCACCTGTATTTCAACGGCTAAATTACAAACAAAAGTATGCCAATTGTTAAATGTTGATCAACACTAATTTAGCAACCATGAAACGGAATCATTTTGGATAATATTGTCTAATTGCCTTTCATATCCAACGTTAAAACAACACTAAACATGCATCTCTTCAACAATGTGATATACTTTTTGTAATTTGTAGGTGTACAATCTGCGGCGCTCGGCGGCTTTCGGTGAGAGAAGTGAAAAAGCTTACGGCACCTGGGATTCCCAGGCGGTCTTCCATCCAGGTACTAACCAGGCCCTGCTCTGCTTAGCTTCCGAGAACAGACGAGATCGGGCGGAACCAGAGAGGTATGGACGTAAGCTGCTTTTCATCTTTTTCCTAATCCTTTAAAACGTGTCAAAGATAATCAGAAGTTTCTTTTTCTAAAATTGAAGCAGTTCTTAGCATTGGCAAGAGAGGTTCCTAAAGCCTGAAGGTAACTTTACTTTTCTTCACTGGCAATTCTAACATGTTGGGTTAGCACCTGTATTTCAACGGCTAAATTACAAACAACAGTATGCCAATCGTAAATGTTGACCAACACTAATTTAGCAATCATGAAACGGAATCATTTTGGATAATATTGTCTAATTTCCTTTCATATCCAACGTTAAAACAGGTGTACAATCTGCGGCGCTCGGCGGCTTTCGGAGAGAGAAGTGAAAAAGCTTACGGCACCTGGGATTCCCAGGCGGTCTTCCATCCAGGTACTAAACAGGCCCTGCTCTGCTTAGCTTCCGAGATCAGACGAGATCGGGCGGAACCAGAGAGGTATGGCCGTAAGCTGCTTTTTATCTTTTTCCTAATCCTTTATAATGCGTCAATGAATTATGACACGCCTGCCGTTGGCATCTTTGTGTGGGTTAAATAAGGGTATGCAAAGAAGGCTGTGACATCCCATGCCGAAAATTGGATGGACTAGAGAAGACCCGCCCAGGAGTCCCAGCCAATCGGTGAATGGCCATTGCAGTCCCCGCCACCTCAAATGGCCTGACGATGGTATGGACGTAAGCCACCTTTCATCTTCTTCCTATTGCATCTCTTCTACAATGTGAATTTTTTTTTACAATTGTGTAGGTGTACAATCTACGGCGCTGGGCGGCTTTCAGAGAGAGAAGTGAAAAAGCTTACGGCACCTGGGATTCCCAGGCGGTCTTCCATCCAGGTACTAACCAGGCCCTGCTCTGCTTAGCTTCCGAGATCAGACGAGATCGGGCGGAACCAGAGAGGTATGGACGTAAGCTGCTTTTCATCTTTTTCCTAATCCTTTAAAACGTGTCAAAGATAATCAGAAGTTTCTTTTTCTAAAATTGAAGCAGTTCTTAGCATTGGCAAGAGAGGTTCCTAAAGCCTGAAGGTAACTTTACTTTTCTTCACTGGCAATTCTAACATGTTGGGTTAGCACCTGTATTTCAACGGCTAAATTACAAACAACAGTATGCCAATCGTAAATGTTGACCAACACTAATTTAGCAATCATGAAACGGAATCATTTTGGATAATATTGTCTAATTTCCTTTCATATCCAACGTTAAAACAGGTGTACAATCTGCGGCGCTCGGCGGCTTTCGGAGAGAGAAGTGAAAAAGCTTACGGCACCTGGGATTCCCAGGCGGTCTTCCATCCAGGTACTAACCAGGCCCTGCTCTGCTTAGCTTCCGAGATCAGACGAGATCGGGCGGAACCAGAGAGGTATGGCCGTAAGCTGCTTTTTATCTTTTTCCTAATCCTTTATAATGCGTCAATGAATTATGACACGCCTGCCGTTGGCATCTTTGTGTGGGTTAAATAAGGGTATGCAAAGAAGGCTGTGACATCCCATGCCGAAAATTGGATGGACTAGAGAAGACCCGCCCAGGAGTCCCAGCCAATCGGTGAATGGCCATTGCAGTCCCCGCCACCTCAAATGGCCTGACGATGGTATGGACGTAAGCCACCTTTCATCTTCTTCCTATTGCATCTCTTCTACAATGTGAATTTTTTTTTACAATTGTGTAGGTGTACAATCTACGGCGCTGGGCGGCTTTCAGAGAGAGAAGTGAAAAAGCTTACGGCACCTGGGATTCCCAGGCGGTCTTCCATCCAGGTACTAACCAGGCCCTGCTCTGCTTAGCTTCCGAGATCAGACGAGATCGGGCGGAACCAGAGAGGTATGGACGTAAGCTGCTTTTCATCTTTTTCCTAATCCTTTAAAACGTGTCAAAGATAATCAGAAGTTTCTTTTTCTAAAATTGAAGCAGTTCTTAGCATTGGCAAGAGAGGTTCCTAAAGCCTGAAGGTAACTTTACTTTTCTTCACTGGCAATTCTAACATGTTGGGTTAGCACCTGTATTTCAACGGCTAAATTACAAACAACAGTATGCCAATCGTAAATGTTGACCAACACTAATTTAGCAATCATGAAACGGAATCATTTTGGATAATATTGTCTAATTTCCTTTCATATCCAACGTTAAAACAGGTGTACAATCTGCGGCGCTCGGCGGCTTTCGGAGAGAGAAGTGAAAAAGCTTACGGCACCTGGGATTCCCAGGCGGTCTTCCATCCAGGTACTAACCAGGCCCTGCTCTGCTTAGCTTCCGAGATCAGACGAGATCGGGCGGAACCAGAGAGGTATGGCCGTAAGCTGCTTTTTATCTTTTTCCTAATCCTTTATAATGCGTCAAAGATAATCAGAAGAGTTTCTTTTTCTAAAATTGAAGCAGTTCTTAGGATTGGCAAGAGAGGTTTCTAAAGCCTGAAGGTAACTTTACTTTTCTTCACTGGCAATTCTAACATGTTGGGTTAGCACCTGTATTTCAACGGCTAAATTACAAACAAAAGTATGCCAATTGTTAAATGTTGATCAACACTAATTTAGCAACCATGAAACGGAATCATTTTGGATAATATTGTCTAATTGCCTTTCATATCCAACGTTAAAACAACACTAAACATGCATCTCTTCAACAATGTGATATACTTTTTGTAATTTGTAGGTGTACAATCTGCGGCGCTCGGCGGCTTTCGGTGAGAGAAGTGAAAAAGCTTACGGCACCTGGGATTCCCAGGCGGTCTTCCATCCAGGTACTAACCAGGCCCTGCTCTGCTTAGCTTCCGAGAACAGACGAGATCGGGCGGAACCAGAGAGGTATGGACGTAAGCTGCTTTTCATCTTTTTCCTAATCCTTTAAAACGTGTCAAAGATAATCAGAAGTTTCTTTTTCTAAAATTGAAGCAGTTCTTAGCATTGGCAAGAGAGGTTCCTAAAGCCTGAAGGTAACTTTACTTTTCTTCACTGGCAATTCTAACATGTTGGGTTAGCACCTGTATTTCAACGGCTAAATTACAAACAACAGTATGCCAATCGTAAATGTTGACCAACACTAATTTAGCAATCATGAAACGGAATCATTTTGGATAATATTGTCTAATTTCCTTTCATATCCAACGTTAAAACAGGTGTACAATCTGCGGCGCTCGGCGGCTTTCGGAGAGAGAAGTGAAAAAGCTTACGGCACCTGGGATTCCCAGGCGGTCTTCCATCCAGGTACTAACCAGGCCCTGCTCTGCTTAGCTTCCGAGATCAGACGAGATCGGGCGGAACCAGAGAGGTATGGCCGTAAGCTGCTTTTTATCTTTTTCCTAATCCTTTATAATGCGTCAATGAATTATGACACGCCTGCCGTTGGCATCTTTGTGTGGGTTAAATAAGGGTATGCAAAGAAGGCTGTGACATCCCATGCCGAAAATTGGATGGACTAGAGAAGACCCGCCCAGGAGTCCCAGCCAATCGGTGAATGGCCATTGCAGTCCCCGCCACCTCAAATGGCCTGACGATGGTATGGACGTAAGCCACCTTTCATCTTCTTCCTATTGCATCTCTTCTACAATGTGAATTTTTTTTTACAATTGTGTAGGTGTACAATCTACGGCGCTGGGCGGCTTTCAGAGAGAGAAGTGAAAAAGCTTACGGCACCTGGGATTCCCAGGCGGTCTTCCATCCAGGTACTAACCAGGCCCTGCTCTGCTTAGCTTCCGAGATCAGACGAGATCGGGCGGAACCAGAGAGGTATGGACGTAAGCTGCTTTTCATCTTTTTCCTAATCCTTTAAAACGTGTCAAAGATAATCAGAAGTTTCTTTTTCTAAAATTGAAGCAGTTCTTAGCATTGGCAAGAGAGGTTCCTAAAGCCTGAAGGTAACTTTACTTTTCTTCACTGGCAATTCTAACATGTTGGGTTAGCACCTGTATTTCAACGGCTAAATTACAAACAACAGTATGCCAATCGTAAATGTTGACCAACACTAATTTAGCAATCATGAAACGGAATCATTTTGGATAATATTGTCTAATTTCCTTTCATATCCAACGTTAAAACAGGTGTACAATCTGCGGCGCTCGGCGGCTTTCGGAGAGAGAAGTGAAAAAGCTTACGGCACCTGGGATTCCCAGGCGGTCTTCCATCCAGGTACTAACCAGGCCCTGCTCTGCTTAGCTTCCGAGATCAGACGAGATCGGGCGGAACCAGAGAGGTATGGCCGTAAGCTGCTTTTTATCTTTTTCCTAATCCTTTATAATGCGTCAATGAATTATGACACGCCTGCCGTTGGCATCTTTGTGTGGGTTAAATAAGGGTATGCAAAGAAGGCTGTGACATCCCATGCCGAAAATTGGATGGACTAGAGAAGACCCGCCCAGGAGTCCCAGCCAATCGGTGAATGGCCATTGCAGTCCCCGCCACCTCAAATGGCCTGACGATGGTATGGACGTAAGCCACCTTTCATCTTCTTCCTATTGCATCTCTTCTACAATGTGAATTTTTTTTTACAATTGTGTAGGTGTACAATCTACGGCGCTGGGCGGCTTTCAGAGAGAGAAGTGAAAAAGCTTACGGCACCTGGGATTCCCAGGCGGTCTTCCATCCAGGTACTAACCAGGCCCTGCTCTGCTTAGCTTCCGAGATCAGACGAGATCGGGCGGAACCAGAGAGGTATGGACGTAAGCTGCTTTTCATCTTTTTCCTAATCCTTTAAAACGTGTCAAAGATAATCAGAAGTTTCTTTTTCTAAAATTGAAGCAGTTCTTAGCATTGGCAAGAGAGGTTCCTAAAGCCTGAAGGTAACTTTACTTTTCTTCACTGGCAATTCTAACATGTTGGGTTAGCACCTGTATTTCAACGGCTAAATTACAAACAACAGTATGCCAATCGTAAATGTTGACCAACACTAATTTAGCAATCATGAAACGGAATCATTTTGGATAATATTGTCTAATTTCCTTTCATATCCAACGTTAAAACAGGTGTACAATCTGCGGCGCTCGGCGGCTTTCGGAGAGAGAAGTGAAAAAGCTTACGGCACCTGGGATTCCCAGGCGGTCTTCCATCCAGGTACTAACCAGGCCCTGCTCTGCTTAGCTTCCGAGATCAGACGAGATCGGGCGGAACCAGAGAGGTATGGCCGTAAGCTGCTTTTTATCTTTTTCCTAATCCTTTATAATGCGTCAAAGATAATCAGAAGAGTTTCTTTTTCTAAAATTGAAGCAGTTCTTAGGATTGGCAAGAGAGGTTTCTAAAGCCTGAAGGTAACTTTACTTTTCTTCACTGGCAATTCTAACATGTTGGGTTAGCACCTGTATTTCAACGGCTAAATTACAAACAAAAGTATGCCAATTGTTAAATGTTGATCAACACTAATTTAGCAACCATGAAACGGAATCATTTTGGATAATATTGTCTAATTGCCTTTCATATCCAACGTTAAAACAACACTAAACATGCATCTCTTCAACAATGTGATATACTTTTTGTAATTTGTAGGTGTACAATCTGCGGCGCTCGGCGGCTTTCGGTGAGAGAAGTGAAAAAGCTTACGGCACCTGGGATTCCCAGGCGGTCTTCCATCCAGGTACTAACCAGGCCCTGCTCTGCTTAGCTTCCGAGAACAGACGAGATCGGGCGGAACCAGAGAGGTATGGACGTAAGCTGCTTTTCATCTTTTTCCTAATCCTTTAAAACGTGTCAAAGATAATCAGAAGTTTCTTTTTCTAAAATTGAAGCAGTTCTTAGCATTGGCAAGAGAGGTTCCTAAAGCCTGAAGGTAACTTTACTTTTCTTCACTGGCAATTCTAACATGTTGGGTTAGCACCTGTATTTCAACGGCTAAATTACAAACAACAGTATGCCAATCGTAAATGTTGACCAACACTAATTTAGCAATCATGAAACGGAATCATTTTGGATAATATTGTCTAATTTCCTTTCATATCCAACGTTAAAACAGGTGTACAATCTGCGGCGCTCGGCGGCTTTCGGAGAGAGAAGTGAAAAAGCTTACGGCACCTGGGATTCCCAGGCGGTCTTCCATCCAGGTACTAAACAGGCCCTGCTCTGCTTAGCTTCCGAGATCAGACGAGATCGGGCGGAACCAGAGAGGTATGGCCGTAAGCTGCTTTTTATCTTTTTCCTAATCCTTTATAATGCGTCAATGAATTATGACACGCCTGCCGTTGGCATCTTTGTGTGGGTTAAATAAGGGTATGCAAAGAAGGCTGTGACATCCCATGCCGAAAATTGGATGGACTAGAGAAGACCCGCCCAGGAGTCCCAGCCAATCGGTGAATGGCCATTGCAGTCCCCGCCACCTCAAATGGCCTGACGATGGTATGGACGTAAGCCACCTTTCATCTTCTTCCTATTGCATCTCTTCTACAATGTGAATTTTTTTTTACAATTGTGTAGGTGTACAATCTACGGCGCTGGGCGGCTTTCAGAGAGAGAAGTGAAAAAGCTTACGGCACCTGGGATTCCCAGGCGGTCTTCCATCCAGGTACTAACCAGGCCCTGCTCTGCTTAGCTTCCGAGATCAGACGAGATCGGGCGGAACCAGAGAGGTATGGACGTAAGCTGCTTTTCATCTTTTTCCTAATCCTTTAAAACGTGTCAAAGATAATCAGAAGTTTCTTTTTCTAAAATTGAAGCAGTTCTTAGCATTGGCAAGAGAGGTTCCTAAAGCCTGAAGGTAACTTTACTTTTCTTCACTGGCAATTCTAACATGTTGGGTTAGCACCTGTATTTCAACGGCTAAATTACAAACAACAGTATGCCAATCGTAAATGTTGACCAACACTAATTTAGCAATCATGAAACGGAATCATTTTGGATAATATTGTCTAATTTCCTTTCATATCCAACGTTAAAACAGGTGTACAATCTGCGGCGCTCGGCGGCTTTCGGAGAGAGAAGTGAAAAAGCTTACGGCACCTGGGATTCCCAGGCGGTCTTCCATCCAGGTACTAACCAGGCCCTGCTCTGCTTAGCTTCCGAGATCAGACGAGATCGGGCGGAACCAGAGAGGTATGGCCGTAAGCTGCTTTTTATCTTTTTCCTAATCCTTTATAATGCGTCAATGAATTATGACACGCCTGCCGTTGGCATCTTTGTGTGGGTTAAATAAGGGTATGCAAAGAAGGCTGTGACATCCCATGCCGAAAATTGGATGGACTAGAGAAGACCCGCCCAGGAGTCCCAGCCAATCGGTGAATGGCCATTGCAGTCCCCGCCACCTCAAATGGCCTGACGATGGTATGGACGTAAGCCACCTTTCATCTTCTTCCTATTGCATCTCTTCTACAATGTGAATTTTTTTTTACAATTGTGTAGGTGTACAATCTACGGCGCTGGGCGGCTTTCAGAGAGAGAAGTGAAAAAGCTTACGGCACCTGGGATTCCCAGGCGGTCTTCCATCCAGGTACTAACCAGGCCCTGCTCTGCTTAGCTTCCGAGATCAGACGAGATCGGGCGGAACCAGAGAGGTATGGACGTAAGCTGCTTTTCATCTTTTTCCTAATCCTTTAAAACGTGTCAAAGATAATCAGAAGTTTCTTTTTCTAAAATTGAAGCAGTTCTTAGCATTGGCAAGAGAGGTTCCTAAAGCCTGAAGGTAACTTTACTTTTCTTCACTGGCAATTCTAACATGTTGGGTTAGCACCTGTATTTCAACGGCTAAATTACAAACAACAGTATGCCAATCGTAAATGTTGACCAACACTAATTTAGCAATCATGAAACGGAATCATTTTGGATAATATTGTCTAATTTCCTTTCATATCCAACGTTTAAAACAGGTGTACAATCTGCGGCGCTCGGCGGCTTTCGGAGAGAGAAGTGAAAAAGCTTAACGGCACCTGGGATTCCCAGGCGGTCTTCCATCCAGGTACTAACCAGGCCCTGCTCTGCTTAGCTTCCGAGATCAGACGAGATCGGGCGGAACCAGAGAGGTATGGCCGTAAGCTG